>NC_142027.1:28373261-28989031 GCF_982192425.1 Myodes glareolus | reverse complement strand
AATTAAACTGGATAAGAAATGCTGATATTAAAGTAGATGCCTCTATATTTTGCATGTGTTTATATGGAAGACAGTATGAAGGAACAGATGTAGATAGGTAGAAGGAGCCAATTCTAGGAAGAGATCAACTTAAGAGCATGGGATGTTGTTTATTGTTAAAGTCATGGTTATGGTCAAAGTGTGGCATGACAATTATGTTTGTAATATTGCAGATTTCAGACCTGAAGGGGGCCCCTGCTGTTCAAGGTGTAAAACTATTTTGATGTAGTTTCTTCCTGCATATTTTCTCAAAAATATCTTTGTCAGGTGATCTCCAGTTGGGTGCGAGGTTTTCAGATTGGTGTTGTCTTTTCTTTTCCAGTAACTTCACACAATACCGTGTGAGAGGACAAGAGAGACAATAGCCGATGCTTGTTAAGAGAAATCTACCAAGGGCAATGGTTTGCTTTCTATTAGGGCTGTTAGATCCTAAGGCTCCATTCTCAAAATAGCAAATACCTAAACTTGAAAACAGTTGAATCTTTTGTTGTAGTGTAGAATTCAGGTTTGTTTAGACATATATTTTGTATTAATTCAGGTCAAGTAGAGGCATATATCTTTTAATCCATTAAAATTTTAGAAAATCACTAGCCTAATCATTCATGTGCCCATCTAAATTAAGGTGAATTTTGTTTAATGGGTGTGTGTGTGTGTGTTTGTGTGTGTGTGTGTGTGTGTGTGTTTGTGTGTGGTGTAGATTGCTAAAGAGAGTATTTAGTGGAGCATTAAAGAAAATACTTTGTAAGAGAGTATGTACTAAGAATTATTAATCTGGGTAAAATTTTTATTTAGTTATAAGATTATCATTATGTTTTGAAATAGTATATAATTATGCTATGATATTTACTCATAGTAATTAAGCCATATTGGTAGATAATAGATGCATTTTTACAATTCTTCTGTGGTACTTTTCATAATCAGACCCTTAAGTGACCTCTAAAGCCTTTACATTCAAAATTAATAGTCTTTAAATCTAATAAAAATCAAATAGTATCATATGCTTTGCTATTTGAAATTAAAATCATAAATGTGGGCTTTTCTTTATTCTTCAGAAAGATTTATAATTGGTAGAACTTTCCAATGTAAGGTACCTCCTTTAATTCCCTCCTCCTCACATTATTGATTAACCTCTCAATATGGGCTTGGTGTCTCCACATTATTTTATGCCTGGCAATCTTGATTTGGAGATTGATACACTGAGTTTCTGGGCCTTTCCAATTACGTATCTCAAAGTAAAACCTCAAGAGATTTCAACAGAATATGATTTTTCCATTATCACTCCACTTACATCTCGAGGTTTAGGTGCATTAATCCTTTAGCCATTCAAGATTTCACTGGGAGCCCTTCCCCCACATCTGCAAAGCAACTTTCAACAAGCAAAAAGTAAAATATCATTGCAGCAATACATGAATTATACTGTTTCTTTTTTGCCTTAGTATGTCATACTTATTGTCCTTTAAGTTAGTAATACATTAACCTGTAATTAGAATCTTCTTTACGATGATTGGACATGAAGTTCATATGCTTTCTTTCTACGGATGCCAGAAATTAGCAGAGATCATTTTTTAAGAAAAAACCATTATAAATCTAACAATTATCACATCTTATATATATTTGTCATTAGAATATATTTTTGTTATTGACTCAGTAATCATGTATTTATATATGAGCATATTTTGCACTAGTCAAAATACATATTCTTAAAAGAAGTCACCTTACTAATCCAATTTTCACCTGTTTAATTAGCATGTTAAACTGATTTTATCTTTGTCTCTTCTTCTGGCCTCAATTATCACTATTTCCCTTCATCAAATAAAACCAATTTAAAATGTAAAAGCTTGTTGCACGCAGCTATCCTTTACCACCACAGTCAATAAAGAATAAAAATCTCGTATTTTTTCATATGTGTGATCTATCTAATTTACCTAAAAAATAAGTTCAGTCACTCTTTTGGAAGTATAGAGTTAATAACCATCCTGTTATTCTACTACTATGTGAATTTGTTAGAAAATGTATCAGCTGTGGCTTGATCTGATAATAGTCTCATTCTTAGAAAAGTCTTTCCCATCATTAAGAATTGTTTCACACTTATAATACAATGAAATCTTCCTATTTATTCCTTCAAGATTCTACCTAAAACCCATTCAATACCTTTTCTCAGAGCTTAAGAGTTTGTTCAGGAGGAACAAACGTGTTTTGTAGACAAAAGAGTAAGTACAGAAACTCACGGGGCTCATAGATCAGTTCTGATTGCTTGCAAAGGAAATCACAAAGCAGTGTAAATTAGCAGACCAAACTCACAACATTAGAATAGCATAAATATATAAAATACATTATTGGGAAAATTGTTTTGAAACATGCTATAAAGAACTTTTTCTTTATGATCATATAATTTTGAGAAATTACCTAAAAGTTTTATGCAATTTTAAATGAAGTGAAAGAAAAAAATGCAGGGTATATTACTTTTAAATAGCAAGGTTAGGTGTTATGAGACTTATGACTGAAATATCAAAGTTTACTCTTCTCTACATTTTCACAAGTCTTTGACATTTATTTTTTCTGATTGCACATGGATTAACTTTTTATTTTAATTTACTTTTTAAATTTCATTTTTTATTCCATCCACAGTTTCCCCCACCCATTCTCCTACCCTGCTGCATCCCCTAGCCCACCCCTGACCTTTATGACTTAACCTTTTTAAACCTTGAAATTACTGGAAAAACAATGGGGGGAAAAGCACATCACTTTTTGATAAATAACATACATATGTACATGAGTGAATAAGTATTGTACTTTTAATCATATTTTTCAGGTTTGGGGGAAAAGAAAGGAAATCCAGGAGAAGAATCAAGTTATTTTTAATTCACTCTTCTAGAAAATGAACATCATCTTTCTTTTCTCACTGTCTCTTGGAACATGTACATACCCCTCTCACATGCAAAAAGGAGACTGCATTTAGGAAAGAGTCAGGAGCACACAACTCATATGAAATATAAAATATGTTTTTATATGTGTTGAAAAATTAAAGTAGCTCATTATCTGGTTTATTAATTTCTTTCCTTTAAGTTTTCCTACTAAGAAATTAGACAAAACAAAACATTGTCATTTGCATTTGGTTGCCTAAGAATAGCACCAACATGTCAATATAAGAGATGTATTAAAAAGTTATACAAAAAAAGTAAATGGAAGGGTGGATGTGCTGCGGGAGCTATTTTGCTCCTTTAACCAATAGCCTTTGAGATACCAGCCCACTGAGGTGTGGTATCTTTCGCTTTAAAAATAAGTAGCGGCAGCCCTCTCGCTCTCTCTTGCTTGCTTTGGATTCTGCTTCTGGCTATCAGATGCCTTTCCTCATCCTGCAGGAGGCTGTTGTCTAGGATGGTGATCTGTAAGTTTTTCCTTTTAAATAAGTAACCCTTTTATTAATCTTAATTCCGAGTTTGTGTGGGATTGCTTTGTTTTGTGACTTACTCTATCATGGATGAACCGGAGTCCAACAGTGAAGGGAACACGTAAGATCCAAATTGATAAGATGTGTGGATTCTGAGAAGCTGGCTTTTGTATTTCTGTAATGGCTATCGAAATCTATAGAATGAAATTTATGGGTATGTGAAAATCTTGACCTTTGTGTATTATATGACTCTAGGATTGTAAACAACTCTAGAGGCCATTTGTGTAAGTTATTGATAGCATAACAAATAGTAGGAGAGATAACATGGACACAACTTGATGCCAGTAAAGCTAGAAGATGTGAGCCAAGTATCTGTATCATAAATAAGTTTGTCACTTGTTTGATTCCAATACTAAGCATTAATTTAACTCTGCTATTTCTTCCATTTTTAAAACTGATTAACACTAGAGTTGCTCCTCATATTTTTATTTACATTCATACACACCTTCACTTGAACGACACTAGGGAACACAATTTTGGTAAGCACATCTATTATAAGTGGCAGGAAATCTATTAGTCTTAGTGATTCATAGTATGGAAGAAAGGAAAATCACATCTGTAAGGAGTCTGAACTTTTGGGTTGTTCGCCTTTGTGAGTACAGACTGAGAAACTTGCTGATTCACAGTTAAGTGATATTTGATGATCACAATTGTGATACAATTGTGACTCTCACATCACTCAATCATCTTTCTATATCTAGTCCAGTTTGACCTAGGAAACCTAGGTCCTGCTGCTAATCAGATCAAGTACCATAGTAATATAACTTTCTTTGTTTACTAGTCTATTACCATGTGAGTCTCCAAGGGCTGATGATATTTAAATTTAAGGTTAAGCTGGACTTCAACTTTATACATGAGTAGCAGAAGCACCACAATCAGACTCAGGATCTCTAGGCCTAAAAATTAAATTTATAATAGTGGAAATTATGACCAGCCAAATGTACTTTGGGAAATGATCAACAGGTCACTCCTTTTTCATTTTTTTTCTTTTACTTTTGGGAGTAATGCCGAACGACACCATTTCTCCTTTCTCTTTTTTTTCTTCAAACCCTCTCATATGCCTTTTCTTGCTATTTTTCAACTTCATGACCTCTTTTGTTCACTAATTGGGATCTTACGTGTATGCACATATATGTATTTACATGTATATTCCAAAATATATCTTTCAAAGTATTTATAGTGTATAGGTATGTGTAATGCATAATTTATGTATATATGTATGTTTTCAGGGCTGACCATTTGCTCTTGGATAACCAATTGCCATGCTCTTCCCTTGGGGAGGACTGTCTCTCCCATCATTAGAATTCCTTAAATTCTTATTCTGTTTCAAGTAAAGTTGAGGCCTTGTGAGTGTTCCCTTATCCAATTTGTCATGTATATTGGTGTCATTCTTGTTCATCTCAATTATGTGCAGTCATTTTGTGAACTGAACAACTATTGAATTTTTGGACGTTTTTTCGGTATACAGCCATTGTTAGACTTGCAGAACCAGCTGGTGACAGCCTGTAAACCACTCTAACAAATCATCTTTAGAGCTACATCTCTATATCTATGTGTATATAAAGTTGATGTCTTGTGGGTATTTCACTGTCAACTTTATTTGTATCTTCACATTGCTTTTGTTCACTTCATCTTTGTGTGATCATATAGGAAGAGATTCGTCGATAACTTATACATTTTTAAACATTCCATTTTAAAACATATTCATTCATATATATGTATGCACACACACACACACACACACACATATATATACACACACACACACACACACACAGAGAGAGAGAGAAACAGACAGACAGACAGACAGAAACAGAGGGGGGGGTGCGGGAGAGAGTGATTCATTCTATCATTTCTGATCCTCCAAAGCAATGGTTCTCAGGAGTCATGAACCCTTTGGGGTTTTTAGGGGTCACCTAAGACAATCAGAAAAGACAGATATTATAGCAGATTATGATTCATTAGAACATTATGGCAGAAACACCTTACAACTCATAACAGTAACAAGAACATTTATGAAATAGCAATGAAATAATTTTAGGGCTGGGGGTCAGCACAACATAAAAAACTATATGAAAGGGTCACAGCTTTAGGAAGATTGAGAACCACTGTTCTAGAAACATTGACTGTATAATGTATATCTTTATATTCCATGTCTATGTTATCTCTGTTGGGGAACATAGAGCCATGTCATACATACTGATTAAAAGTGTTCACAAAACCCTGAACCTAAAACAAAAGAAAGAAGAAGAAACAAACCTCTTAATTTTTTAGTGTTATATCTATATTTGTACTACAGTAACTCCAGAAAAATAACTGTAACATTTTAATGAACCATCAGGTTATGATTGATACAATATGTTGTAGGCCCAGAGATTGTAATATTTGTATGCTCATCTTATTTTAAAGTAAATACCTCAAGACAATATAATGGAATAATCTATGTCAGTAAATTAGACAGCTCGTTACCACTTGTTATGTTGTAACACAGAGTACCAAAGTAAGAAACTAATACACACTGAAAATGCATTTCAATCTTATGTACATAACACATCTCAGTTTATATATTTCAAAGTAACCCTCTTTCACCATGAAAGCTTTCTGGATATCCATAAAATATAATTGCAATAAAGATCCAGAAGTTTTTGCTTATGTTGTTCTGCCTTAAAAATTAGGTCTTCCTAAGTTATCCAGAGTGGTTAAAAACTCCCATGTTCAAACAGTCATCCTGTCTCAGTTTCTACAATAAGGTTGGACATCTATCACATGAACTGTCTTGAGAGTCAGTGTTAATTTCTGCTCGTGACAGTATGGGTATGTATGAAGGCAGGAGCATAACACAGTCTCATTATTCTGTACAGTGTGTGAACTTTGCTTTGAAAAACCAAACATTATAGAAATGGCATAGCAAAGGTCAGAACGTGAGCGTCAAGAATTTGGTAAATATGTCTCCTTTTCTCTAAGTGTACACTTTTACAAACTTAGAGGCATTATATAAGAAATTTGACTGTATGTGGCCCTGAAACAAACCACACAGGCAAGTTTAACATTTCAAAATTGCTTTTGTGTTGTCAGAGTTATGAGTGAAGTCATCTTGAACTCATTGTACTGGCCTGTACCCCAGCTACAAATCTAGGATTAAAATAAATGATGATATTATTATTACACATAAAAGGACAGGGGCATAGACAAAGGCAAACTTTTGAAAGAATTACTGAAATTCTCTGTCTCTGGGTCTCTTTTTTTCACCAATATCTAATTAAACAAAAATCCTTAGTAGTCCATAGATATCCCCTTTTAATGTTAGGAGTCATGAGTATCTTAACTTCACAGTCATAATTTATTCTTGATTTATCTACATTTCTACAGGACCTATTGCAGCTGTTCACCCATTTTAGAAAGCATTTTATTTTGGTTCCAGAGCCATGCAGGCTGGATTTTGTTGGCTATTTCTCTTTGTCTTCTGCCTGCCTCTATTCTCTTTTCAATAGGCATTGCTTGTTAGCTGACCTTTCTCTGAGCTCACCTTTAAGTGATGGAAAGTGAAAGACTCACCATGTTTGCCTTCTTCCTTTCTGTAGTGTCATGTGTTTCTAACAGCCTGTCCTATATTCTCATATTCTCACGTTTTATATGATCAGACTCTGTACTTCGAACCTTACCTTAATACGATTATGAATACAACCAGATACTTTAACACTAGTGTTACAACATTTTCACCAAAATTCAGTATAACATTTTCTAACAATCTGCTTATTATTTCAATTTTTTTACCCAACACGTCTACCAAATTTATAAACACAATGCATCTATTTTCTCTTTCTTTATATACTTTTCTGTGACTGAAATGTGAAACATTTTCTTATGTCTCATTTCCAAATGTTGCTATTTATTGATAATTTAATATATACAATAAATTCCACGACTTTTTGAAACTACTTCTAGTATATTGATTAACTAGAATAAAACACTATTATGCATTATTTTATATTCTAAAACTAAAGTAACTCAGAAGCTTTCACTTTTAAACTATTATGCAAATAAGAACTAAACAGTCTTTTGAAAATGAGATCCCATTGCTTCTCTAAGGCTACAGTATTGGTATGAAATATCCAGTAATAGTATCATGAGTTGAATAATTGACCTTCAATGGTTGATGCGATAATTAAGAGATGATTGAAATGTAGAGCCCCAAAAGATTCAAATAGTTACTTCTTGTAATATCAATATGGTGTATAATTTGGGGATAGGGCCTGGTTGAATAAGGCACTTGACTAAGAAAATTCACTGAGAAATGATATCTTGTCCCAAGCTTTGGCACTCTCCTACTTTCTGCATCACATTGTTATTAAAATAACATTACTGTGTTATTTTATGTCAGGCTCAAAGCTTGGAGCCAGCTGACCATGATCCTAAATCTATACATTAATTAATCCACGAGTCTGTGAAACTTTTCTCCTTTAAAAACACATTTGCTTAGATATTTTTCACAACAGTGAAAAGTTAGTGAAACATCTTAGCAAAATATCTTCCCATTTCTATTTGTATAAGTTTGAATTTTTTTAACCATAGTGAATGCAAGCCCAGTTGGTCTTTGTTTTCTTTACAGTCTAAACTACTTTTTTTCAGTCACTCTTTTCTGCCATTATAAAGACTACAAAAATATTTTCAGCCTAAGGACTATAATATGCTAATTTCCTCACTGTAACCTTTTCTAAGAAGCATTGCACATTGACCTTTTCTCCATTTATCATGTCTACTGAAAGCTGATCTCCAAAGAGAATATTTCCATGTTCATTTTACACCAAGGGATCTTATTTCAACATCTTTCATTCAAAGAGTTTCATATTCTACTATTACATTGAGCAATTTTTCAAATTTTACTCTATCATATGCCCCTTTTAACATGTATTAATTATATGTAATTTTAAGTGTTTTGTCTTATTCTTTTTATGTATGAAAACTTTCTACTAAAAGTCATCTTCTTTTTCCTCTCTGTTGAGTTATGTCAGCTTAAAATACTGCTTAGATTTTAGTGAGTCTTATTAAAAATACATGGAATAAATACCTAAATGAATGAAGCAATAAAAAATTCAGCATTAACTGTGGATCCACCAACCCAGATCAGTCATTGTGCTCTGGTTGTCCCAGGGTGCTGAGCAGACTTTGGGTGGGGTGAGTAGGGCGGTATGACTACCCCAGGAAGACTGCATTAGAGGACAGGCCTTTTATTGAAATGGAGGGCCTCGTTTACATAGTTCCATTTAAGTGAGAGGGAAGAAAAGCTGTTGAGAAAGGAAGTGCTGCACTAGGTTAGGGATTCTCCATGGTATCAATTAAATTAACAGATTGCCTGTCACATGATTTCTGAGAAGCCAGTTTTTTGGAGAGTAAGAGTGGGGAAGTTTAACTGACTTTATCATGATGCATGACCTTTGTCTCTATGGAGTTGAGTAAGCCCAAGCATGATTTAGGAAGAGGGTGGACCCACCCTTGCCTTGCTCTCTGAGAGATGTCTGGAGTATGGGCAATGCTCTACCACCCCTCATCTGGCTTGGGAACCAATAATTAAGCAGTCTTCATGATATACATTCAGACATTCAAGGTTTGAGATGGGCACAAAAGAAAAAACAAAGGTTTTTTTTGTTTGTTTGTTTTCTGAGTTTTTTTGTTGTTGTTTATTCATTTTTTTTCTTTTCTTTAAAACTCAGAAGAAAAGGAAAAAGTTAAATGAGCAAGCAAATAAACAAAGTGATTGGCAAAGCTAAAAGAAGTGATCCTCAGCAAACCTATAATTCAAGTTCATGTCCAAAAGTGGGCTTCATGAAAGTTAACAGTTTTGTCTGTGGCTCTCTGCCTTACCTAGGCTTCTCTGTGAAGTGAGGAGTGTTTCATTTTGCTAAAGGCATCATTCCCATCTACCTTTTGTATTTAATTTTATCTAAAGTAATAACAAACTGTTTTGTGCTGGCTAATTTTATTTCAACTGATATAAACTAGAGTTGTCTGAAAGGAGCTGAGTAAAGACTGACCTCCTTGAGATCAGGAGTCAGGCGTTTTCATAATTAGTGATTGGTGGAGGAGGGACCACCCTAATGTGGGTGGTGCCATCTCTGGAGTGGTGGTCTTGGTTTCCATAAGAAGGCCATGAGAAGCATACTAGTAAGTAGCATCCCCCCATGGCCTCTGCACCAGCTCCTGTCCCCAGGTTCCTGCCCTGTTTGATTTCCTGTCCTGACTTCTTTCAAAGATGAACTACAATGTGGAAGTGTAAGCCAAACAAACCTTTTCCTCCCCAACTTGCTTTTGATCGTATTTTTGCATTGAAGCAGTAGAAACTCTAAGAAGGACACATTTTCTACTAAATTCATCCAAAGACAGATTGATATAAATCCATTTTTACTATGTTGATCCTCCCAACCCAAGAGCAGGGGAGATCTTTCCATTTTCTGGAATCCTCCTCAATTTCTTTCTTCAAAGACTTAAAGTTCTTGTCAAATAGGTCTTTCACTTCCTTGGTCAGAGTTATTCCAAGATATTTTATGCTATTTGTGGCTATCGTGAATGGTGAAGTTTCTCTGATTTCCCTCCCTGCTTCTTTATCCTTTGTGTATAGGAGGGCAACTTATTTTTTGGAGTTGATTTTGTATCCTGTCACATTACTAAAGGTGTTTATCAGCTGTAGGAGTTCTTTGGTAGAGTTTTTGGGGTCGCTCATGTATACTATCATATCGTCTGCAAATAACGAGAGTTTAACTTCTTCCTTTCCAATTCGAATCCCCTTGATCCCCTTATGTTGTCGTATTGCTATTGCTAGAACTTCTAGCACTATATTGAAGAGGGATGGGGAGAGTGGACAGCCTTGTCTTGTTCCTGATTTCATTGGAATGGCTTTGAGTTTCTCTTCGTTCAGTTTGATGTTAGCTGTCAGCTTGCTGTAAATAGCTTTTATTATATTTAGGTATGATCCTTGTATCCCCAGTCTCTCCAACACCTTTATCATAAAGGGATGTTGTATTTTGTCAAATGTTTTTTCAGCATCTAATGAGATGATCATATAGGTTTTTTTTCAGTTTATTTATATGATGGATTACATTGATGGATTTGCGTATGTTGAACCAGCCCTGCATCTCTGGAATGAAGCCTACTTGATCATAATGGATAATTTTTCTAATGTGTTCTTGGAATCGGTTTGCCAGGATTTTGTTGAGAATATTTGTGTCAATGTTCATGAGTGAGATTGGCCTGTAATTCTCTTTCTTGGTTGTGTCTTTGTGTGGTTTTGGTATCAGGGTAACTGTAACTTCATAAAAAGAGTTTGGCAATGACTCTTCTGTTTCTATATTGTGAAATACCTTAAGGAGTATAGGTATCAGCTCTTCATGAAAGTTCTGGTAGGATTCTGCATTGAAACCATCTGGCCCTGGGCTTTTTTTGGTCGGGAGGTTTTTGATAACTGCTTCTAATTCTTTGCAACTAACGGGTCTATTTAGATTGTTCACCTGGTCTTGATTTAACTTTGGTAAATAGTATTTATCTAAAAACCAATCCATTTCTCGTACATTTTCCAACTTTGTGGCATATAAACTTTCGTAGTGAAATCTAATGATTCTCTGAATTTCCTCTATGTCTGTTGTTATGTCCCCCTTTTCATTTCTGATCTTATTAATTTTGGTGTTCTCTCGCTGCCGTTTGATTAATTTGGCTAGGGGTTTGTCAATCTTGTTGATTTTCTCCAAGAACCAACTTGGAGCACCGGACTGAGCCCCCCATGGTCCAAATGAGGAGCAGAAGGAGGAAGAACATGAAAAAAAACATCAACATTAATCTCTCCACTTTGAACCTGATAGAAGAGAAAGTGGGAAGTATTCTACAAGATATAGGCACAGGAGACCATTTCCTAGGTAGAACCCCAGTAACACAGACAATAAGAGAATCAATGAATAAATGGGACCTCCTGAAGCTGAGAAGCTTCTGTAAAGCAAAGGACACCGTCAGTAAGACAAAAAGGTTACCTTCTGACTGGGAGAAGATCTTCACCAACCCCTCATCAGATAAAGGCCTGATCTCCAAAATATACAAAGAACTCAAGAAACAAGAAAATAAAACTCTAACTAACCCAATTAAAAAATGGGGTGCTCATCTTAACAGGGAATTCTCAAGAGATGAAATTCGAATGGCCAAAAGAGACTTAAGGTCATGCTCAACATCCTTAGCGATCAGGAAAATGCAAATCAAAACAACTATGAGATACCATTTTACACCGGTCAGATTAGCTAAAGTCAAAAACACCAATGATAGCCTATGCTGGAGAGGATGTGGAGAGAGGGGAACTCTCATCCATTGTTGGTGGGAATGCACACTTGTACAGCCACTGTGGAAATCAGTGTGGTGGTTTCTCAGGAAACTGGGAGTCAACCTCCCTCAAGACTCAGCAATTCCACTCTTGGGAATATACCCAAGAGATGCCCTATCATACCACAAAAGCATTTGTTCAACTATGTTCATAGCAACACTATTTGTAATAGCCAGAACCTGGAAACAAACTAGGTGCCCCTCAATAGAAGAATGGTTAAAGAAGGTGTGGAACATATGTACACTAGAGTTTTACTCAGCGGTAAAAAACAATGACATCTTGAATTTTGCATGCAAATGGATGGACATAGAAAACACTTTACTGAGTGAGGTAAGCCAGACCCAAAAAGAGGAATATGGTATGTATTCAGTCATAAGTGGATTCTAGCCACAATTAAAGGTCTCTGAGCCTATTATTCGAGATCCTAGAGAAGCTAAATAAGAAGAAAATCATGAAGAAAATCATGTACTTATCCTCCTGGAGATTGAAAATAGACAAGAGTCCCAGGTAACCTCGGGTGCATGGGGGGGTGGGTGGGAGGGTTGTTGGAAGGGGAGAGGGTTAGAGAGAAGGGAGTAGGGGAGGAATGGGGAAAACTCAGGGGAATGAGATGGGGGGAGGGAGGAAGGATGGATATGGGATCAGGGAAGAATATATCTCAACTAAGGGAGTCATTTTAGGGTTTACAAGAGACTTGATTATAAATGGGATCCCAGGTCCAAGAAGAGATCTCCAGATTGTTCTCTGGACAGAGGAGAATGTGCCTGAACCGGCCTTGGCCTATAACCATACTGATGAAGATTTTGCTTATCACCATAGATCCTTCATCCTATGATGGATGGCAATACAGACGGAGACCCACATTGGAGCACCGGACTGAGCCCCCCATGGTCCAAATGAGGAGCAGAAGGAGGAAGAACATGAAAAAAAAAAACCTCAGGACTGCGAGGGTGCGATCACCCACTGATACAAGGGGACTGATCTAATTAGGGTTCACCAAGGCCAGTTGGACTGGGACTGAACGAGCACGTGATCCAACCAGATTTTCTGAATGTGGTTGGATTCTCTGAATGTGGCTGGCCCGGAGTCTTTCTGAAAAGCCATTGACAATGACACTGGGACTTGTTTCCTCTGCATATACTGGATTTTTGGGATCCAGTCTGTTTGGATGCTCACCTTCCTGGACCTGGAGGGAGGGGGGAGGAACTTGAACTTCCCACAGTGCTGGCAGCCCTGACTGCTCTTGGGGATGGAGAGGGAGGAGGGGGGGGAGTGGGAGGGTGTTGGGAGGAGGGGCAGAAATGAAAACTTTCAAGTAAATATTATTAAATTGTGATACTTAGTAAGTCAAAAATAAATAAATTAATTAATTAAACAAATAAAAAATTATGATTTCATCTCTAAACTATGATTGATTCATTTAATTGAACAACAAATATTTATTTTCTATAACCAATGTATGAAAATATTCAAAATAGCAGCAGAGACAATTGTGACAGAGAACAGAGTCGAAAGTCCCAGTAATAATTGATATAACAGACCAAAGCAACAGAAATAAGTAAGGCAGAATTGTAGGCTGAAATGCAATATTTTTTCAGGTTTTAATTTTTTTCATAATAAAATACAGAAAAATAGAGAAGCAAATATAAAGTATAAAGAGAACATTTTATGACCTTGTAGAGGCACATAATCCAAACCATTTTTTCAATAAACAAATCTTCACAAATAACACAAATAAAAGTTAAAATGTATCAATAATATAATAAATATTGTGATTAACATAGTTTTATCCTTCTCTCAATAATTCATAAGTTTGCAAACTTCAGTATATTGAATTTAATATGTTTTACTGAAATTTGTATTTTTGTGATTTTTTTAATTCATAGTCTTGATGCTTAAGATTTAGAGTAAATCATATGTGTGTGTGTGTTTATATATGTATGTGTGTGTATATGCACTTGTCTGTGCTACCTAGAACATAGGTCTTCCATATTTATTTGTCTGTGCTAGACAATTAGCTAAGCTGAAAATCATCAGTTTTACAATTAAAATTTTATTAGTCTGGAGAAGCCTAAAATACAAAGTGAGACATCGTGGCAGTATGCTACTGGACTTGTACAACAAATGGGACAGATGGGGAAACAGTGGCCTGTGCAGCACACAGGTACAAGCTGGCAGCTTTGACCTGCCTGGGAGCAGAGGTGTACACTGGAATCTGACTTCAAGGGCAATGGTGTCGTGCAATTGCTTTTGTGGAAATATGAATGCTGCACTGTGACTCTAATAGAAGTCAAGGTTTGGTCCAGACTTCTTGTGTAGCACTATTCATATTTTCTGAAAAAACACTTGAGGCAGGTTAATGTTCATCTTGACTCTTAAAGTTAACCCAGGAAATTTTAGTCTTTTATTTTTCCTTTGTGTTCAGATTTGTTTGCATACATCTAAGACATTTTATTATCTATATTTTTAAATCGTATCTATTACAAAAATATTGTTGCTTTTAGTATAAAACATTTTATGTTTAATATACTCTATATAAGACATAAATATTCAAAATGTAGAGGAGATCTTAACTAATAATTAATAAATGTTTAAGAAACTTGGTATTGATAAAATTCTGCATAGATAGAGATGCCAGGAACGTTCAACGAGGGTGTTTGCCTGATGTGTACAATACCCTGCATTCCATCCCACAAACAGAAAACAAATCACTGAGAAAGGGAAAATTTGTGCAAGGAGTAACATCCACCATCTCTAACCACACGAGTAGCACTATATGCCATGCGAAAGGAAAATTTCCATCAAAAGAGAGTGAACCGAACACATTGGTTATTGGCTTTGGGTACAACGGTGGGCTGAATAGCTTGCGGGAGGTATTTAAAAGCAGAGCGATGAGGGTAACGTCTCTACCCCAGCTAATTAATGAAGTCCAGCATTAGTGGAAATGCTCTTCTCCCTCATTTAGCAGAATTGGCTAGCACTGATAGCTGCAGAGAGAAAATGAGATCCAGATTTGCAGAGACCAAAAGGTGAAGCTTCAGAGGCAACTAGGGGTCAGAGGGGCAGAGGCAGTTACAATAAAGAGTTCCAGGTGGCTGAATAAAAGCAATCCCAGAAGGTCACAGAAAAATTCTAAGTGACTCTCAAGAAAAATAGGCCTGGCATTGCCAGTGTTTCCAGGGACATGGTGAGCAGTTATGGGACTTGAATATCAAGTAACCATCTCTAAGGCCAGGAGCCAAGGCTTATTTCCTCTACCAATAAAATTGTTAGTTATCTTGGCCTTAGCATTTCACTGAAGAAAAAGTCCCACACAGGGGTGGAACTACTTCGCTTGGGACTGAATAAAATTCAGACTCAATCAATTAGACTATTTGGAACTCTAGGCAGAAGGTAAAACTCCTGCATAGCTTTTTGTGCAAGGGGAGTTTAAATTTTCTCTTCTTAAAAATACAGTTGCTAAATTTTGAAAAAAACTGAGTAGGGGTTGTTCTTCAAATGTTACCCTTTGTCTTGAAATTATGTTTCAGTTGCCTTTCCCCACTTTGACATCCAGTTATCTTCAATGGTGTGCACATACTATTCAGAACACATTTCAGGCAATTTTGATTTTAGAGACAGGGTTTCGTTGTCGTTTTGGGGCCTGTCCTGGAACTAGCTCTTGTAGACCAGGATGGCCTCAAACTCACAGAGATCCACTGCCTCTACCTCCCTATTGCTGGAATTGAAGGTGTGTGCCATCACCGCTCTGCCGGTCATTTCAGGTATCTTCTTCTGTGTTTGGGTGGAATGTTTTATAGATATCTGTTAAACCTGTTTTAGTCACAGCTTTTGTTAGTTTCTTTATTTGTCTGTTAAGTTTCTGCCTGACAGTGTTGTTCAGTTGTGAGAGTGGGGTGTAGAAGTCCCCCACTGTTAGTGTTTGTCCTTGGTGGTGGTATTGTGTGTATGTTTTCCTTCTTTGGGTTTGTTGATGTGGGATTATCTATTGCCAGTGTTTTTGTTGGTGTAGCTGTCTTACTTAGGTTGAAGCTTTTGTTCTAGTATTTTCTGTAGGTATTGTTTAAATCTGGTTTTGTTGTGAAATATCTTGTTTCTCTGCTTATGGTGACTGAAAGCTTTACTGGATATGGTATCCTAGACTGGCATCTGTGATCTCTTAGTGTCTGCAGAACATCTCTCCAGGACCTTCTGGCCTTCAGAGTTTCTATTGAGAATCAAGTATCATTCTGATAGCTCTGTCTTTTTATGTTAAGTAATGAGAGGACCTTTTTTTTTGATTCAGTCTATTTGGTGTACTGTAAACTTCTTGTACTTTTAAAGACATGCCCTTTTTTTAGGTTGAGAACGTCTTCTGTGATTTTGTGAATATGTTGTCTATTCCTTTGAGTTGGACTTCTTCTCTTTCTTCTATATTTGTTATTCTTAGGTCTGGTCTTTGCATGGTGTCCCAAATTTCCTGGATATTTTGTGTTAAGGATTTGTTGGATTTAACATTTTCTTTGACAGATTGACCTATATCTTCTATTGCATCTCCAACATCTGAGATTGTCTCTTCTATCTCTTATATTCTGTTGGTACTTATATTCTGTAGTACTTATCGTTTACTCAGATTTTCCATTTCCAGAATTTTTGTCATTTGTGTGTTCTTTACAGCCTCTATTTCAGTTTTCAAGTCTTGAACCATTTTCTTTACCCATTTGATTGATTTTATCTTGGCTTTCTTAGCTTTTTTTAAGGAATATGTTAATTTCTTCCAATTCTTTTTTTTTTTTTTTGTCTTTTCCTCTACTGCTTTAAGGGAATTTTTCATTTCCTCTCTAAAGGCCTCTATCATCTTCATAAAGCTATTTTTGAGGTCATTTTCTTCTGCTTCATCTGTATTGGGATGTTCAGGTCTTACTGATGTAGAACCACTGGTTTCTGGTATTACCATATTGCTCTTTCTGGTTTTGAACGTGTTCTTATACTGCCATCTGCGCATCTCTGCCTCCAGTGGGTGCAGGTAGGCCTGTTCTTCAGCTGGTCTCTCTTCCTCTACTGGTGCAGGTGGGGCCTGCGGGTTAGGTAGTCGCTCACTCTTCCTCCAGGCAGGTTTGTGCAGAGAAGTCACATTTAAAAGGTCAAACCTGACACACACTAAAATAAGGTGAAAGTGTTAGTCAAATAGATACTGTCTCATTATTCATCATTTCAAAATGATGCTTTCAAAATACAATCAATGAAAATATTGACAAAACAGTGAAATATATTGTATATATTTCCTTTCACTTAAATGATTTTAGTACGTGCGTGGCAGTCGTTGTTTATGTTTAAATGAGAAAAATATCTACTTTGAGAGATCATAATAATTCAGTGGAAAAGAAATGAATAAGACTCATATCAGTTTCTTTTTCTATCCCTATCCTAGACAAAATTAAAATATGGTTAGAAATATAATCAAACTGTTCCCTTTAATTTCATGGTTGCCTAATTGCTTTGAGGATAAACCAAGCAACAGTTCACGCCATATGAATATATTTAAATTAGTTCCTTGTAACAAAGTAAGTAAATGCCTGTGGCTTCTATTAATTGGAATATTTACACGTCTAATTCCCAATTATTAGAAAATAAACTGAGTGGATTAATTTCTTACTATAGCATATGCAATGTGTGTATATAATCACAAAGCTACATTCTGTTAGTTTAAGGACTTCAACTTTTATAGCTTCAGTTTTGAAATGAAAATGTATTTGCCATCCTGATTCCCAGTAAGGGTAATGAAACAAGTTAAAACTCAGAGACTTCATTCCTCTAAAGGCTTATATTTGTCTGTCTACATAATTCCTTAGCAGTATTACCTTTTTTCTTTTGGAAAATATAATATAGTTTATTAATACATTTTACCTTTGTCTTTTCGTTAATTAGTGAATTTTTAGTAAGATGAGCTAGCATAGTGTGAAAAATTACTGCCAGGAATAATTGCATATAATTACCCTACCTAATTTAATTCATAAAAGAGCTTAAACAATTTGAGTTTCTGTTTTTTTTTTAATAAAGGCAAGTTAAAAAAGACCCATTATATGTAGTAAAAATATTGATGTATTGAGAATTAAAGTATCATCCCTGTTTTATTTAATACTTCATTATTTTTTAAATGAAACACATGATATTATTGATAGCATAGCATTTGTGGTTTCTGCCAATTTTCTGTTTTATTTATTTATTTTTTTAAGTAATTTTATTAAATTATAAAAGTTTCCATTTACGCCCCTCTTCCCAACACCCTCCCACTCCCCCCCTCTCCCTCTCCTCCTCCCTCTTTGTCCCTAAGGTCAGTCAGGGTTTCAAGCCCTGTGGGAAGTTCAAGATCGTCCCCCCTCCCTCCAGGTCCAGGAAGGTGAGTATCCAAACAGACTGGATCCCAAAAATCCAGTATATGCAGAGGAAACTAGTCCCAGTAACTGTTTTTGATTTTTTTTTTCTAACCATAAGAAACAAACTGGATTTCTATCATTCCTCACAAATCATGCCTGACTATTTCTGGGAAACTGCGAGAGACAAAGATATGAAAACATCCAGCACTAGGGCCGTCTATGCAGTGAGATGCTTGTTTAAGAAAATCCCAGATAATACTCTTGGCTACATAGCAAGAACTTCATAACCCTTTTGCTAGCTTCATCTGTGTATTTCCAATCCTCTAAACAATATTCCATGACCACAGCACCACCTTTAGATCTCCGTGATCTTGGTGTCAGTTCCTTTGTGTCATTTGTCCACCTAATTCAGAGCGTGGTTCTGATCTACATCATCCGCTACCTCATGTGCAGACGGACGGAGAAAGCTCTGCGGGCCAGCAAATCTCAATCTAAAATAAAGAGTTGCTTAAACTGAAAAGAGAATGGCATGTATCAAAGGCCTGAAAAGGGAGTACTGGGAAATAATAAATTAGTCAATGTGTACTTTCTTTTATATTGTGTATTGTATATGCCCTGCTTTTGCATTTTAATATCAAAATTTTTACCTCAGTCATCTTTGTACTGTTAGCGTGTCATTTTATTTTTACATTATGCATTTGGATTACAGCCTGATAATCTATGTGATAAAAATGCTATGTTATTTTACTTGTTATTTTAAGAGAATTTTTAAGATGCACTTCTTTGGATCTGTGCTGTTTATTGAGAAAAGTCATATTCAAAATGTGTAGGTCTAAAAACACGTGCTAAAAATAATGTTATTTCTCATATTGTCTTAAAAAATCACTATTTGTAAAGTAACTTCCCTACTTTATTTAATCTTCCCTATATAACGTATTAAAATTAGATCAAAATTATTTTGACATCTCCTGCGAATATTCAAAGCACGTTCTTGCCTGAAGATAAGCAGAAGTCATAAAAACACATTTACCCCTTACATATTTTTCACAGGATAGTATATTTTTACTTTAATGTTATATAATCACCCCTAATTATAATATATTTGAAAAGTATGTACTCACATTAATAACATACATGTAGTATTTATGACACCAATACTCTCAATTTACTCAGGAAATCTTGTCTTTTTCTCCTTCCTATATAGATTCATGTATGTCTCTCTTTGGGTCCAAGAACATGTACTTAATTATGCTCAAAGCAGCATTATACATAATATCCAGAACCTAGACACAATCTAGATGCCCCTCAACTGAAGAATGGATTAAGAAATGTTCTACCTTTACACAATGGAGTACTACTTAATGATTAAAAAAAATAACATTTTGAAATTTGCAGGCAAGAGGATAAATCTAGAGAAGACCATACTGTGTGAGGTAACCCAAACCTAGAAAGATAAATATAATATGTACTCATTCATAAGAGGCTTTTATACATAAAGCAATTAAAAACTAGCCTACAGTCTGATGTGGGATTCTACTCTGTATGTAGTGAATATGTTTTATTATCATTGGTTAATAAATAATTTCTTTTGCCCTATAGCACAGCAAATAGAGCTAGGCAGGAAAACTAAACTGAATGCAGGAGAAAGATGGCAGACTTAGGCAGACACCATGTAACTACCAAAGGAGAAAGATGCATCAATCTTGCTGATTGGCCACAACCTTGTAGTGATACATAGAATAATAGAAATGGGTTGATTTATGTTATAAGAGCTAGGTAGAAATACACCTAAGCCATTGGCCAAGCAGTGCTGTAATTAATATAGTTTCTGTGTGATTTTCCAGATCTGGGCAGCCAGGAAACAAAAGAGCAGTCTCTGTTTACAACAATCCTCAACCCTAGAGAATCTAGACAACAAGGAGGATCCTTAAGTTAGTTTTAGACAGAATTAAGAAAACATTCTGTGCAGTCACATAGTAGAGTATAAACAAACAATGGCAACATAATAAATATTTCTTGAAATTTGAAAAGAGAATTTTAAATGTTCCCACTATAATAAAAGATAAGTATGCAAGGAGATTAAAATGATCACCCTTAATTGTTGTACAGTGTGTACATATCTACAATCCGATGGTTTAGGTATCAGATGAATACGTTTAAACGTACATAGAAAAAGAATAAAAACAGAAAGTTGTAAATTAGCCTTTCATCTTCTGGGACCATGACCAGGTCGTACTTCTTACATACTGATGTCCTGTTTCTCTGACTGTGAGCATCTGCTGAGGACAATGCAAACAACACTGAGATTGACTTACACAATTTCTGAGAGGTTTGATTTGGACAAAGGCTGTATGCAAAGTGTTTACTTAATGCTACCATATTTTATCGAAAGGACACTTGAATCATTTCCCCAATTAAAGGCATTTTTCAAACCCCAGAAATCAATGTCCAACTACTATCTTGGAAATTCAATTAGAAATGGCAAATTTTAAGATCATTTATTTACTTATTCATTGATTTTTTTTTCCTGAGGGAGTACCTGGAATATTTAGCCTGTCACTCCCAGACTGAAAGGATTATAAACCAGAGAAAACTTTATGTTTTTCATTAAAGCATGGTGGGAAACTATGTTTGACTCAAATGCAAGATGTATATGAACAGCATGTATATAGAGGATGGCACAAAAATCCTAACTAACACCATAGCTATCTGTCCTTAACATTGAACATTATGTGGTTCCATAAATTGTTCAGAAAATTATAGTCAAATTCTTTCTTTGCTGATCTCATAAATTACACATTGTCTAGTTTTTAAGAATTTTAAAATTTCAGCTATATGACTTAAATTTATTGTTCAGAAGAAATTTCATTTTGGTGAGAATCCTTTGAAAACACAAATGATAGTAATATGATCTATGATATTAAACAATTCAGTTTTGATGCAATTTTTGAATTTGTAAAATGTTAAAAATTATTTAATATGTATCAGGTTCTGTTTTGGAATTCTTTCTAGGTTCCACCATATGGTGATTATGGAGTGTCTATATGTTAATGGTAAAATTAATCAATCAGCTTTGT
This sequence comes from Myodes glareolus, assembly GCF_982192425.1. Lineage (NCBI taxonomy): Eukaryota > Metazoa > Chordata > Mammalia > Rodentia > Cricetidae > Myodes > Myodes glareolus. The sequence continues at coordinate 28,967,752 of NC_142027.1, read as the reverse complement.
ACTGTGTGTGAAATAGATTTGCATCAAGTCAAAAACTTCTTTTGGTCAACCTGTTGTATTTCTTTTTTTATTTTCACTTTTAAGCATTAATGTTCTTCTTTAAGATGTTAATATATCCTCCTTTGTTGCTTTATTATACACAGATACTATAATGATTTGGAAGCACTGAAGAAATTTTACATGATAAATCTCCTACACTGAGGAATTAGATTCACTTTCTGGGTACAGAAGAAATTGTACTGAATTCAAAAGTTGAAATTTATTATTATTATTATTAATGTTATTGTTGTTTTCGTTGAAAGAGAAGCTGAAGTGATGGCTCAGTGGTGAGGAGTAACTGTTCTTGCAGAAGACCTAGGTTCAATTCCGAACATGCAAATGGCAGTTCCCAACTATCCTTAATTCAAACCACAGCGAATTTAATGACCTGTTCTGACCTCAACAGAAAGCAAAATGTTCGTGGTGCATAGAAATATATGACAGCAAAACACTCAAACACATACAGTAAAACAAATAAATAGAAGAATATAACTTTAAAAATGAAAGAAAGAAAAAGGAAGATAATAACTTGCAAATATATTTGTCATCTTTCTCAAAGGCAACCACTGTCATATGCACTGTGACCATTTCTATTTTATTACTGAAACTTCAAAGAAGTTAAAAGAAGAAAGATTTTTCAAATTAAGACTAGTTGAATGGGTAAATGGATTATAAGGAGCAACTAGCTGTAGTGTTTGCTTGCTGTTTCTTTTTTTTGAATTGTAGAAATGAATGTTTCAAATGATATTATAAATATTATTACAGTTTAGTTTGAGAATTCATTAATAGTAAGTAGACAGATGTTCTGATTGCTAGAATTCCAAGATCCCTTTAATTTTTAAATAATTTTTTACCATATTTCAAATTATTATTTTCAGTAGGAGCCATAATCACTTTTTCTTAAAATTTCTCATTTGGGGCATATACTGTAGAGACCACTGTACATTCGGTTGACTAAGAACAGGATGTGTTTTCCTGAAGCAGTGACTTAAAGTGAAAAGAAAATCACTCGCACAGCATACAGCTGGAAAGACTGCATCTGTGCTTTGTCTGGGGAAGGGCACAGCCAGCATGTAAATGCTTTTTCAATATTAGTTTGTTTTCTTTATATTTTACATGACAGAAAGATCTTTTGCTGGTATTTGTTAGTGAGTCAATCTTGCTTCCAAACATCAAAAGATGACCTTTTGTGACCAGAAGATTTATCAAGTCAGCAATCTATTCCCTGGAGCCAGACTCCTCAGTCTCTTCTCCTGCCAGTCACGTCTGTTGAAGGACTTCGCGAAACCCCATGAGAAAATAGACTAATCTACTTGTTTCAAAGAACAAGAATGACATCTTTACTGGCTGTACTTTGTAAAGGGCTAATAAAGGGTTGGTGCTTTTTCCTATTGTGAAGATTTGATGCAATATTTTTATAATTAAAGAAACAGTAATAGTTCTTAAGAGGCTGCTAGGAGCAGATAAGGTTTTATTATGAAGAAGAGTGGGAAGGGACTCACTAAAATGAATGCCATAAGATGAATGTATTTTATATGCAAACTCCCTTTTCTAAGCTCATCTTATCTCCCTTGATAAGTACTACGAGTATGACATTCTGCGATAATTGTGGGACAATTTGTTTCTGGCCTCTTGTTTTTATATCATGCAGTTCGGAGTGCACCTGCAATTAAGTCCAATAATCTGTGACTGCTGAGGCTTCCTTGGAATGACGTTTGGTGAAAACATTATAGAGGCGCTTGTCAACGATGCCTTAGAAAACGTAGCAATGGAAAGACTAGGTAATTATCATCAGTGCTAGTTTCGAGATGAGAAGAGACAGCTAGAGCAACAGCAAGAGCATTCAAAATGAGTTCCGAGTCAGGGTGACTCAGAGTCATCCTCAGGTTAACCAGGTTTGCAATGGATGCTGCCAGAATGCCCAAAGAGAAACAACCTGAAAATGGCAATTTTGTCATGAAGCTTAAGTAAATCATGTATTCAAGGTTTAATACTCAGGCGAGTAAAATAAAGACTATTTCTCACTTGTCTAACGCCAACAAATTGACCAGTTTCAGGACATTATGATAATAATCCTTAAAACTTTAAGGCTTGCAAAACTGGCTATTTTTACATCTTATGGTGTTATTCACAGCTTAAAAACAAAATAACCTGATGCTTTGTCTTGCTTTCCTAATTTTGCTAATAAGTATTTTTATGAATTTACTTATATTTATACATCAAAGCATACCTAAACAAAGGGAAAGTGGAGATTTCCAAAAGTAGCTTGTTAGAGTCACCCGGGACCAACCAATAAGTGGAAACATTACACCTGAGAAGACAACAAAATTCAAGTGAAATCTTCTACATTTAAAATCTACCCGATATTGCTGGCATCTTGCTAGTATCAACTCGACCCATTCACTGTGTAATTCAAATAAAATATTTATTTTAAATTTTATGTGATAATTGGGGAACAAAATTAGGCTAGTAGTCTTTAAAACATACTTTTTCTATGTAAAAGTAAAAATCAGCATTGGCAAATAGTAACCTAACACATTTTACCATACAGTGTACTAGGAATGTTATCACTGCCTTTGAATAAAAGAATGCTAAATTTAACAATAAAACTTTTGTGAGTGAAGAGTAATTAAAGCCCCATGTAGTTATAAATCTAGTTTATTTCCTGCCTCTGATGCCAGTTATAATACATATTTTAGCTTGACCATCTGACTGAAACATCTGTTACCTGCTTTGCTCTGAATTCCGAATGCTTTTAGTGAAACAGATACACACTGCTTTATGGTGAGCAAGTGGCACAAGGATTCATGGCAGATGTTTTTTTCCACATCAAGTTAATAGTGCTTTGACCAATGCTACAAATTTTCTTTTGAATTCCTCCAATACTGTAAAGATGCTTGCATAAATCTAGTTTCTAACACTTCTAAGTCCTCTAAAGAATGGCTTCTTTAAGCTACCAAAACTATGTTTACCACATTTAGAATCCCTTCTTCTCATTGTGTTACTGTGTGGTCAGGAGAAGGAAAATGCATAACACATTCAATGTAATAATGATATTATTCCCCTAAAATTTTATGAAAAAAGAAAAGCAACATAAACTTAAGCAAAGATGAATAACAATTCTCGTTTAGTAAGATCAATAAAAGGGGACACATAAATACTCAATGAGATGATAATGGATGTCAATTTCATATAGTAAATTTAGGCTGTGCTTCACTAGTACTAAAGTCCAGACTCCTTTTCTAACTTTATGTTGGTCGAATCTTTTTGTTTTTATTAGAAGAAAAACAGACAAATTAAAAATAACAGCAAAGTATCTGGCAGAACCTGTCATCTAGTATTCCATCTTAGCATATCAAGCTTACCTTTGATAACTTCCAAAATAACTATCTGTAGCCATAATTGATTTCTCCCTACTGTGTCTGTATGCTTGGTTCAACTCATTGGAGTCTCGATCCCTTGAGTCCTGCTTAGTCTTACAGAATTATTTGATCAATAGACTATAATTAAAGTGACCTTGGGGACGACAGAGACTGCATTTCCAGATGAAAAAGGCCTTTCATCATGCTTTCAGGGAAAAATCATGGAGAATTCAGCTGTTCCAGGGAACAACTGCTCTGTGAGGCGGTCCAGGTAAGTTATGTCATGAGACACCACAGTGACAGAGGGCTCACCCAATTTGTCCTTTTCAGAAACAATGATATCAATGAAGAAGACATCTTGAACATTACCTTCTCAGCAAACATACATATGCAGGAGAGTCAAGGATCTCACCTAGACAACAGGAAGAGTCCAATCTCTCGATTTAAATCTATTCCTGCTTCCCACAGTGAGGCACATTTCCAGCGATGTTACAGTGAAGAATTTCAAAGAAGAAAGACAAACATCACTTCTAGACTTACCAAATTTCAGTCCAAAAATGATATGATCACTTTAGTTATTGTCTATTGATCAGATAATACTATAAGACTAGTCAGGATTCAGGAGAGAATGGCTACAATGATTTGAGCAAAATATTCATGTACAGTAGAGAGAAACCAATTATGGTTAATGATGGTCATTTTGGATGTTTTCCACAATGTTACTCTTGATATGTTAAGACAGAATATTAGATGATAGACTCTGTCAGATACTTTGCTTTTATTTATCTGTTATAAATAACCTAAAAAGCATCAACCCATACTGCACTAAACATGATATCCAAACTAACAGATTGTTGGAAAAACATCTTTAGTATGCAAAATATTGTTTTCATCTTCCTCAACTTTCTGAACATTTATTCTGTCTAGTGAGGAGAGGTCTTTTATTGTTATCATTTTAAATGTTTTTCGGTGCTTTCAAAAAGTGTGACTTTATATACCAAGAAGAAATTTTGTAAAGGTGTGTGACTGATGGCAAAAGTGCCCTGTAGTTTTTAAAAATGCATTGCATTTATAGGAGTCACCTCTATATAAATTACTTTTAGAACAACTTTTGTAAAACTCAATTTGTTCTCTTGTCATTTCTGTCTCTAAGGTTATCTTTTGAAGGCAGTTAAATATGTGCACACTGAATCACACACTTGACATATAGAAGCCACACTTGATTTACTGGAAATTAAAATAAGCTATATTTTCCTGTTACTATTGTCAGTGTCTGAAAAAAGCATTGACACAAAAATTACTCAGAGAATTTCTTTTCCAGCCCTATCTGTTCCTAAGACTGTCAAAATGCTCAAGAATCCTAATCCACACATTTTGATTAGATTCCAAGCCATATGACTCCAGGCAGAAAGATATTTCAACGCAATTGGTGGCCCTCAGGGAGAGCATGCCTACTCAACCTGATTTATTCCATGAGCATAGCCACAGGAGCATGATATCTCAAGGAATAAATATATCTGTTTAATGATTCCTATACCAGGTTTAGTAGTCACAAAAGGTACTATATTTATAAGAATAAAAGCTGATAAAACTGGAGTTTTTCCTCCTGATTTAAATCTATGTTAAATTAAAAGACGTAAAATCCCTAATGGTACTTGAGCAAGTAACTGTAGATTTGTGCACGTTAGTTAGGAATTCACATCACTAAAAAAATGAGATGAAGGTAGTTGTCATGTGTGAAAGATTTTACAAATAAGTCAAACTCACTCTCAGGAACTGAAGTATGATCAGTTAGTCCTTTATGTGTTTATGAAAATATTCTTATTTAAATATATTTTCAGATAAGGAAATATTTTTCAAAACAGAAACATTTGGAAAAGATGTTTCCTTCTAGAGGCTTTGTTGTTTTAACTCATCCTTTCATCTAACCCGGGGGTTTCGTGATACTCAGTGACTATTATATCAGCAGTGAAAGTGCAATCAATCACCAAGTGAGACAGTCACATATGCCTCTGTATGTATGAAGGATGGGCTCTCCTAGGAAGAATTTCTGATCTCACTGGACCATCATCTCGTCTAGAGCAGAGTGATATGCAAACACTTTCTGAAGGGTTACGTGGGAACTACTTCAGGTTTTGACGTCACAATGTGTGTCACCTTCTCTCTCTTCACAGCCAGAGACAAGACACAAAAAAACCAGACCAGCTGTGTTCTTATAAATGTAGCAACCTAAGCCTCACTCCACAGGCTCCCAAAGTTACTTGATCACACACTTAAATGCATTTCACGTCTTAGACAGCAATTGTTGAAGCTACATGTAAAAAGCTTAAAGTTTAAGGCTTGAGCCAAAGGTATAGACGAGTCTCAGTGGAGGAACAAGAAATGTAAATATAACCAGGAGCAATATTTTCTTGCCGTCAGAGACAAAAGACTCGAATACAGAAACCAGTCATCCATCTGGAAACTGAAGCTTATGGAATCTAAGCCTGACTATCCCTCAAAATTTCATGTCATGATTTTTACATCTAACAACAAGGAACCTGGCATCAAATGTTAGTAATTCTGTGTATTTAGAGACATAGTTAGTTAAAGAGTCATTTAAGTTACATAAAATTTCTTCCCAAAAATGCATTCCTTTTATATTCCCTTTTATATAGACTTTTAATATTTATCAAGTCTTTACATAAAAATAACATCTAAAATATTGTTATAATGGCGGGCACATTATGTTATATCAATAACTAAACTCCAAATGTACATGTTTACTAATGTCGAGCTTGATACCAACAATCACTTTTAGATGCCATCATACTATAAACAGAGCTAGATTCTCTTTTATATATTTAAACATCTAAATGATCCCACTCTTCCTCACTGCATTTTCTCATATCTCAGTTAATAATAATTAAGATGCTATCTTGAGTCTTTCTCCTTAGGACTAAGAGTTGGTATTAGGGAGTGAGTGCAGAGACCTACAGCAAGACACATTATTCAGAGAAAGGATATAAATTGGAATTCTCCATTGGATTCTCCCCCTCAGAGCTCAGGAACCCAGCAGAAGGGGGCGAGGGGGGGGAAAGAGTGTAGGCATCAGAGAGGACAGAGGAAAGCAGAAGAACATGGCCCACGAAATCAACTTAGCAGGCCGCACAAGGACTCACAGAGACTGACGAGGAAAGCACGGGGCTTGCATGGGTCTGGTCCTGTCCTCTGAGCATCTGATAGCTGGGTGTTTTTGTGAGACCCCTAACAGTGGAAAAAGGCCTATCTCTGACTCTTTTGTCTGCTCTTGAGACTCTTTTCCTCCTATTGGGTGGCCTTATTCAGTTTTGGTGTGAGGGGTTTGGACTTATTTAATTGTATCCTGTTTTGTCATGTTTGGTTGTTGTCTCTTGGAGGCAAGCTACTTTCTGAAGAAGAATCAAAGTGTGAGTGGATCTGGGGGAGAAGGGAAGGGGAAAAGGGGAACTGGAAGGATTGGAGGAGGAAGCTGTGTTATGGACAAATTGTATGAGAGAATGTATTTTCAATTAAATGTATAATTAAAATAAAAGTTTTGAAAATTCTTTGCAAAATTAGATTTTCATACTTTTCCTTCACAATTAAATTTCTGGAATATCAGAGGTAGTAGAAGCATATATTAAGTAAACAATTAAATATTAATTTTAATAATGAGAGTATATAGAATATTTTGTTTTATGCGACAGTCATTCATAATACCATAATACAATATCAATATTTCAGATAGTTATGTCATGTGCATGAAAATATATGCATAGTCAATATATAAATACATACATGGTTCATATATTAATATATTTTTATGATTTTCAGGAATGTTCTGAGTTTATCATATAGTTATATTTTATATTTTTGGAAAATTATGAATCAATATATTAAATATATTTTCGTTGCTGTTACTCTGATTAAATGCTACTATATAATTAAAACAGATTAATTGTAATTAATATGAATTACAATAATTAGAACTGCATTGGCATAGAAAACAATGGGCATTACTTCAGACAGAAAAAAATAATAATCTATAGAAAATAAATGGAAAACAAATGGGCATAGAAAACATATAGCCATTTATTTGACTAGTGAATTGACTGATAAACTAATTTTTTCAGTAGTAGTTACGCTCTCCAAATCAAATTTTGACTTCCCTTTACAAAGGGCAGGTTTAACTGATACATTTTATATACATAAATGTACTTAAATATTTTTAAAAATTTACATGCTTTCTATACCCAAATAACAGAAATTACCACAGGAAACATGTAGTTCAACAAGAAGCTTCAATGGAATGAGCCCCTTATGCAAAATGATGTGAGAATCCTTCAAAAAGGAATAAATCCTAATGTTATTAGAATTCGTATAAGCATATTGTCTAAGGTTCCTGAGAATAACCTAGCTCCAAATTAGAGTCTTCCATTTTAAATGGTTGCTTTTGGGAGTGAATTGTAATTTTTTTACAATGTTCCATTATAACCTTATCCTGTTTAGGAAATATAAATACTGTGTTAAACTAGTCTTGCAGATATTTCACACTGTACTCTTACTAATTTGAAACCTAGATGCTGTACCAGCATAAGCCTGTCATACAAATTAAGTTGTACTTCTCAATCATAATTCTCTTTGTCAATGTAATATACTTCAACTGGTAAAGTTTTGATGCAAATAATGAGTTTTCATTTAAGTTATCATGTTGTTAATCTCATTTGCATTACTCAGCACAAAACATATTTAAAGGATTTTGGAGACATTCACGTATCAATAAAGATGTTTTACATGCATAGGATACTTTAGAAACAGGTTACAGCTAGCGAATCAACTAGAAAGACAATTTTCCTTGGGGGCTCTTTCATGGCTTTAACTCTAATCGGTGACAAAAAGGTCTTGTCGGATTGTTATTGCATTTAAGAAGCTTTGGGTGAGATTTATATTGATCTGAAATAAGGCAATAGACAACAGTGCAATAAATTTTTACTGCTTAGTACTGATCAATATGTGTTTTTCTTGCAAACTTTTAACAGAAAATTCTCTTGGTTTTAGTTTGAGATATTGCCAAAAAACTATTAAGTATGTAATATTTAAAAATTCAAATAGTTAATAAAGAGTTAAGTATGTGTTTTAACATAATCTGAGTTCCCCACTTAATTTATATTTTATATGACCTACATAAATGCAAAAAAGAGAAATAGAGAAAAGCACAGAGAGGTACTATAATAACTGATAGAGAACACAAGCAATCAAATATACTAATATTTAACTAATAACTACCCATAACAATATAATATGTCATATCTTTATGACATACAAAGAGTATATATTTCCAATTTAGTGGAGAAAATATAAAGATCATTATTGCCCCATCAGATTTTCTTAAAATCTACTTCTCCTAATGTGATTTAAATAAAAATGAATATGTATTTCATTTATTAGTGTTATTTATTTTCTAAAACAGCTTTCTAACTTTTTTCTTTCTGCATAATCATGATGTTAATATAAAAGTTTTCACCTTGGGTTCTCATTCATATCTAACTATGGGGCTTTTAGGCTAAGACAGAAGAATAAGGAGTAAGGGACTAATTTTTGCAATGATAAAAGGAAACAATTGTCAGTGGAAGAGAAAAATAGAAAAATACACATTTTATTATTAAAGCATATTTTGTAGGGATCTATTATCATCTTTTTTGTAATAGTGCATAAGTACACATTGTTTTAAATTATTTAAATGACTGCAGTATTTAGAACAAAAGTTTTTATTAAATCACTTCAAACAACTGAAATCTCAGTAAAACAGGAGTTACTAGTACTTTTTATGTATTGAGAATATTTAAATATTAAAACTCTAATGCTCTAAAAAAAACTCTTATTTCATTACTTTTATTCAGCAAAGTGATACATTTATCCAGTAAACCTCATTTGAATCTATAATATAAAATTGCTTCTATAATTAAAAAAATGCAGTATATTGGGTATAATTTAAAAAAATCTGTGTCAGAAGTATGCTCTTCCCTTTCTCCACTCTGACTTTGAAGAAGCAGTGTCTGTGGCTTCGGAGTGACACTCTACAAGTCCTTTGTTAGAGTCTTTACTCACTGTCAATATTGCCAAGATCAAAGAATAGTCACAGAAAAAGAAAAGGTATAGCATACATAGTTGTTATGCAATAGTAACCCCATGACTGCTAGACACAGATTTTCATATCTAAGAACAGCAATCGTTATGGACTCCTTGAGCAGTTGATTGAGTTAATGCAGCATGAAATATTCAAACATAACTCAGAGTTACCTGCCTGTTTTTCTTAACATAATAATTTCTACTTCCATCTATGTTTTCTCAAATAAGATCCTTTCAGCCTCCTTTAAGGTATAGCACTATTCTACCATGTATATGTAGCACTCGTTCTTTATCCTGTCATCTAAAGGTTGGCATCCTAGACCACTTAATTTCTTGATTATTTTGTATTAACTAACAAACACAGGTGTACATATATCTCAGGTGCATATGGTGATTGCCTATATAATTTTTTTTTAAAATTGAGAGAATCTAGGATTTTCTTGAAGAGAAATCTCTGAGCATATTTGTGAGTATATAGATTGAGTAGAGGTGGAAAGAGTCACCCTAAATTCAACGGAAGTGAAATTTTCAGACATAATGAAGGAAACTTTCTGAGTAACTGTAATCCTTCACTATTTTCTTTGACTGGTAAAGAAATGACATTCCTGACTGCTGCCTAATGCTCCTATCATTGTGTCTTCCTCTCCATGATCATCTGTTTTGTAAAATTGTTTTTCCATGATAAATATGTCCTCCTTTAAGTTGCTTTTGTCCACTACAAGAAAATCCAAGTTCCGGGATCTAGATGAGAAACTACTTGGAAAGAGGAATGTGACCAGAGGAGGAAGAAGGACAAGAGATAATAGCAGATTGGTGATTTTATTCAAAACACATGCACGAAAATGTCCAGATAAACCACCTAATCTGTGTTGTGAATATTTTGAAAAATGTCATGTCTGTCAGTATGATAGCATATGCCTTTCGTGTGCCAGCATAGGCAGGTGGGTCTCTAAGTTGGAGGTCAACCTGGTTTACAACACAAGTTCCACGACAATCAGTGATACACAGAGAAACTCTGTCTTGAAAAGCCAAGAAAAGAAAAGAAGAAAGAAAGGAATGGTGGAAGTAAGGAAGGAAAAAATGAAAGAAGGAATGAAAGGATGGAGGGAGGGAAAAAGGGAGTAAACAATGAAGGACAAATCTCTACAATATAAATGTCTATAACATATAATAGAAGTATCCAGATACTTCATGAGCTCCTTTTTATATTTAAATCCAATATAAGTACTCTAAATGTTAAAATAAGAAACACTGTTTAAACTCAGGAACATTACAGAGTTTGTAATGTGCTTTAGTGATTAGTCTTTTTAATGTATTTGTATGATTTATATAGAGTTCTAACTTTTGGACATTTTTATTTCCAAATCATTGCTATGTATATTATTTTTCAAATTCTTATTTTAAACTGTTAACCGTTACCTTTCAAAGAGGGTGATAAATACTCAACAGCAGAAAGTTCATTTCATTTAACTCTTGAGGTTAATTTCTGTATTACTCTTCAGATGAGTATGTATGCATTTAAAGCAAGATATAAAACCTCATAACTATTTTTAAATTTTCAGAGAAAATTATACAGTATCTGTCAAAACACCAGTTAAAATATCTCTTAAATGACATTAATAATCACAACATCACTAACAAAATTATGAAAATTTAGCAAAAACAGTTTTAAAAAGAAAGAAAACGTGGGTATTAACCCTCAAACTGAGGAAAAACTGATGTTGGAATTTGCCCTGTGTTTACTGCCAGTGTTTTATTGGCTCATTGCCATGGTTTTAATAGGCCACATGTCAGGAACAGGAGGTAATTCCTGATGCCCTTGAAGGGTGAGAAATTGAATTTTAGAAAGCTGAGGGAAACCAGAACCTTTCTAGTATGACATATTGAGATGAATTGTTCAGGGAGGGGAACAAGTAAACCTCAAGCAGTAGATAAATATCTCAAGGAAACTCTTGAACGTGGCAGATGATCTAATGACGTGATAAGGGAGAGATGAGGACAAAGAATTTCGTGCCACCCACTCATCTTCAAGCAAGAAACTACATGTGTTTGGACTGAGAATTCCCAAGCTTCTTCAGGACTGGTGTTTTCACACACATGTAAATGTGAACAAGGAATCCGCTTTGAAGAAACACTTTTGGAGCTGAAACGACCACAGATTTCTACAGATAATATTCAATATAGAGGAGTACATAGCTCAAAACTCCACTCTGGATTAATGAGAAGGCAGTCTACACAGAGCACTAGAGAATAGCATTCTGAGGTTGGGTTATTACTGATACAAAATTATGGTATGTAGGATACAATACTAATACTTACTATTTTAAAATAATAAATATAGGCATATTGTTGAAGATAGAAAAAATCAGGCTTTGGAAAGGACAAAGCGTGAACAGCCATTAAAATTATAAGAAAATTGATAATAGAAGGTCCAAGCAATGGAAAGTTTGATTTATTTTCTGCAGCTGGAGAGTGATTGTTAATCAAAAGACACGTGATTACCAGGAACAAATAATGAATAACTGCAGATATTGCTATGGTACGAATGCATTTTGGAGTTTACTCGTGCATTCATGAGAAGTATCAACAGCATATTGTACAGCAGCTCTCTTGATGACAATGACATTTCATTTTCAAAGAGACATGTTTGTATCCTCCTCTAAAAACAAGACCCAGTTTCTTTACTTGCTATTGTTCCCTGTACAAGTACAACTTATCACTAAAGAAGGAGGCCCATATTGATGGCATTTTGATGTGTTATCTCGAACTTGGTTTTCTAACTCAACATTTATTTTAACCATGGAAAGAAACCAGGCAGAGGATTGCCCACTTTATGGCCTACAAAGGAAAGACATTTCATGGAAAGAATAACAGTAAATAATGACAGGATTTAATTTTAAAATGATGACATTTAAAGCACAAATTTTAGAATAGGATACTTTATTCAAGAAAGCTAGTCAATAAACTATATAATATTTGCACTGGCATAAATGTTGTCCCCAAACAACAAGGGCAATACATCTAACAAAATTAATGTCATTGAATTATCACAGCATTAGAAATGCAACTAATATAGCATCCCTGCATTCAAGTTGAGGTTTTTTCTTACAAGTTTATTGATAACCCATGGCCTAGTACTTCTTGTTTGGCAATGAAGTTAATATAAAAACAGAAGCATTAACTTACTACTTACACCAAAGTACAAAAATTTATCTTCTTTCAAGAATCGTCTGTTTTCAATACTGTCGCTCTGTAATAGATTTTGAAGTCAGGGATGGTAATGCCTCCAGAAGTTCCTTTATTGTATAAGATTGTTTTGGTTATCCTATTACAGAGCGACAGTGTTGAAAAAAAGCTTGGTATTGGCATAACAACAGAGAAGTCGACCTATGGAATCGAATAGAAGACCCGGATATTAACGCACAAACCTATGAACACCTGATTTTCGACAAGGGAGCTAAAGGTATACAATGGAAGAAGGAAAGCATCTTTAACAAATGGTGCTATCATAACTGGATGTCAACCTGTAGAAGAATGAAAGTAGATCCATATCTATCACCATGCACAAAAATCAAGTCCAAATGGATTAAAGACATCAACATTAATCTGACCACTTTGAACCTGATAGAGGAGAAAGTGGGAAGTAGTCTACAAGATATAGGCACAGGAGACCACTTCCTAAGTAGAACCCTAGTAGCACAGACAATAAGAGAATCAATGAATAAATGGGACCTCCTGAAACTGAGAAGCTTCTGTTAAGCAAAGGACACTGTTAGTAAGACAAAAAAACTACCTTCTGACTGGGAGAAGATCTTCACCAACCCCTCAACAGACAAAGGTCTGATCTCCAAAATATACAAAAAACTCAAGAAACTAGACACTAAAACTCTAATTAACCCAATTGAAAAAATGGGGTACTCAACTGAACAGAGAATTCACAACAGGTGAACTTCGAATGGCCAAAAGATACTTAAGGTCATGATCAACCTCCTTAGCGATCAGGGAAATGCAAATCAAAACAAATTTGAGATACCATCTTACACCTGTCAGAATAGCTAAACTTAAAAACACCAATGATAGCCTATGCTGGAGAGGATGTGGAGTGAGGCAAACACTCATCCATTGTTGGTGGGAATGCCAACTTGTGCAGCCATTGCGGAAATCAGTGTGGCGGTTTCTCAGGAAACTGGGAGTCAACCTCCCTCAGGACCCAGAAATTCCACTCTTGGGAATATACCCAAGAGATGTCCTATTATACTACAAAAGCATTTGTTCAACTATGTTCATAGCAGCACTATTTGTAATAGCCAGAACACGGAAACAACCTAGATGCCCCTCAATAGAAGAATGGTTTAAAAAAAGTGTGGAACATATACACATTAGAGTTTTACTCAGCGGTAAAAAACAATGACATCTTGAATTTTGCATGCAAATGGATGGACATAGAAAACGCTTTACTGAGTGAGGTAAGCCAGACCCAAAAAGAGGAATATGGTATGTACTCACTCATAAGTGGATTCTAGCCATAGTTAAAGGTCTTTTAGCCTGTAATTTGTGATCCTAGAGAAGCTAAATAAGAAGATGAACATGAAGAAAATCATATAGTTATCCTCCTGGATATTGGAAGTAGACAAGATTGCCAGGCAAACTTGGGTGCACAGGGGGTGGGGGGTGGAAGTAAGGGGAGATGGTTAGGGAGAAGGGAGAGGGGAAGGATTGGGGATGGCTTGGGGGAATGAGATGGGGGGGAGGAAGGATGGATATGGGAGCAGGGAGGTATATATCTCAACTAAGGGAGCAATTTTAGGGTTTGCAAGAGACTTGATTCTGGAGGGGTTCCCAGGCCCAAGGAGAGGTCCCCAGATTGTTCCCTGGGCAGCAGAGTAGAGGGTGCCTGAACTGGCCTTGGCCCATAACCATACTGATGAATATTTTGCATATCACCATAGAACCTTCATCTGGCGATGGATGGAGATAGAGACAGAAACGCATATTGAAATACTGGACTTAACTCCCTAGGTCCAAATGAGAAGCAGAAGGAGGGAAAACGTGGGCAAGATAGGCAGGACCAGAGGGTACCTTCATCCGATGATGGATGGCGATAGTGACGGAGACCCACATTGGAGCACTGGACTGAGCCTCCAAGGTCCAAATGAGGAGCAGAAGGAGGGAGAACATGAAAAAGGAAATCAGGACCCGAGGGGTGCGTTCACCCACTGCTACAAGGGGACTGATCTAATGAGAGCTCACCAAGGCCAGCTGGACTGGGACTGAACGGGCATGTGATCAAACCGGAGTCTCTGAATGTGGCTGACATCGGGGCCGACTGAGAAGCCATTGACAATGGCACTGGGTCTTGTTTTGTCTGCATGTACTGGCTCTTTGGGATCCTAGTCTGTTTGGATGCTCACCTTCCTAGACCTGGAGGGAGAGGGGACGAACTTGAACTTCCCACAGGGCATGAAACCTAGACTGCTCTTAGGACTGGAGAGGGAGGAGAAGAGGGAATGGGGGGGGGAGAGGTAGTGGGGGTAATGGGAGGGTATGGGGAGGAGGGGAGGAAGTGGAAATTTTTATAAACAAATAAATAAATAAAAAATACACAAAGCATAAAACAAAAAAAAGAAAGATGCTTTATTATTTAACAATGATATTTGACAATTTCAGGCTTGTATGTGGGGATATTCTTTTCACACATGTTTCCTATGAATGTAACAACATGAGATGAAATCATTAAAATGATTGTTACTATTGCAAAAGAACAAAGAACCGTCTGGTTTGAAGTATCAATAGAAATGTATTATTTTCAAAGTTAAAAGCACAGTGTATGAAAATATGTATGCATCTTCTTGTAAACTATTTCTCAAGGATGAATAAAGGAATGAGAATATAGTTCAAATAAATCTAACTGATAAACTCATGAGCATATTCTGAAATATTTAAAGACTATATGGTCTAACCCTTAACCGTTTTTCTGTGCATGATGGCTAGCTACTTGAGAACTAGAATTTATTTTTTATGAAATGTTTTAAAAATCTTTTATGTAAACATTTTTACATTTTTAGAAGTGTTACTGGGTGACAACACTTTTTTTTTTAGAGTAAATTTTATTAAATTATAAAAGTTTCCATTTCCGCCCCTCTTCCCAACACCCTCCCACTCCCCCCACTCCCTCTCCTCCTCCCTCTTCGTCCCTTAGGGCAGTCAGGGTTTCCTGCCCTGTGGGAAGTTCAAGTTCCTCCCCCCTCCCTCCAGGTCCAGGCAGGTGAGTATCCAAACAGACTGGATCCCCAAAATCCAGTATATGCAGAGGAAACAAGTCCCAGTATCATAGTCAATGGCTTTTCAGAAAGATTTCGGGCCAGCCACATTCAGAGAATCTGGCCAAATTCCGAGAATCTGGTTAGATCACGTCCTCGTTCAGTCCCAGTCCAACTGGCCTTGGTAAACTCTCATTAGATCAGTTCCCTTGTATCAGTGGGTGATAGCATCCCTCGCAGTACTGATTTTCTTTTTCATGTTCTTCCTCCTTCTGCTCCTCATTTGAACCTTTGGGGGCTCAGTTCGGTGCTCCAATGTGGGTCTCCGTCTGTATCGCCGTCCTTCGCCAGATGAAGGATCTATGGTGATAAGCAAAATATACATCAGTATGGTTATGGGCCACAGTCGGTTCAGGCACCCTCTCCTCTGTCCAGAGAACAATCTAGGGATCTCTCCTTGGACCTGGGATCCCATATATAATCAAGTCTCCTGCAAACCCTAAAATGACTCCCTTATTTGAAATATATTCTTCCCTGATCCCATATTCATCCTTCCTCACTCTCCCCCTCCCAGGCCACCGAGCTTTCCCTATTCCTCCCCTACTCCCTTCTCTCTAACCCTCTCCCCTTCCCCTCAATAGAAGAATGGTTAAAAAAGGTGTGGAACATATACACATTAGAGTTTTACTCAGCGGTAAAAAACAATGACATCTTGAATTTTGCATGCAGATGGATGGAAATAGAAAACGCTTTACTGAGTGAGGTAAGCCAGACCCAAAAAGAGGAACACGGTATGTATTCACTCATAAGTGGATTCTAACCATAATTAAAGGTCTTTGAGTATATTATTCGAGATCCTAGAGAAGCTAAATAAGAAGATAAACCTGATGAAGATTATTTAGCTACCCGCCAGGAGGTAGGAAATAGACAAGAGTCCCAGGTAACCTCGGGAGCATGGGGGGGGGGGGGGGTGGGAGGGTTGTTGGAAGACAACACTTTTTTTTTAAATTAAAAATCATTAAGCAGATCTTGAAATGTTTCAACATCCAGAAAGTTTAAAAGCAAACACACACATACACACACACACACTCTAAGAAATTCTGCTATTTGAGACCCTAAGAAATTTAAAGAAACTCTAAGAAATTCTGCTATCAGAGAAAAAAAAACTTGTGTCTTTGGATCATCATACAATTAGCAATGAAAGCAAATTTTACAGTATTTTTAAGTAAAATGCTAATTAGTGTTTAGAAAATATTTGAAGGAACATTATTGAGGACATGCAAAGAAAGGGGTTGCTCTTGTTTTTCCTCTGTAAGAAATCAAATGCAAACAATATGTTCTTCTGAGTTGAATAACAAAATAGGAAAAATAAAAAGTCAATTTGTTAGATGGAAGGGGAATCTTTTTAGTTTTCCATTCCTAGACAAAGAACTAGGAGAAAGAGCATGTGCCTTTTCCAAATATGAGCTCACTTATTGGTTTTTTGTTTGATGAAGTGTTCAGTTCCAAAATGTATATACACACAAATACCAAAAATATACTAAGTGTGTTGTGAGTGTGTCTTTCTGTTTGTGTTTGAGTGTACATCCACATTCACATATGTGTATGTAACAGATATGAAAAAGAAACAGGTTATCAATTTAATGTCAAGTTGCATGGAAGGTGTTTGAGGGAAGACTACGGTAGGGAATGCAGGATAGAAAGGGGGAAAAGATGTACTAATTCTACCTTGACTAAAATCATTTAAAAAATAATGTTTTGAAAAACAGTGTAATGTTTCATTCCCATTTATATCATGACAATTTTGACCTCCTCTACTTCATCTTTGTTGATTTAATATTTCTGCAGAAATAAAATAGAAGTGTTAATATTTTATTTTTTGGAAATTATTTACTTCTTGCATGTGGGAGGCAGCTGTGCTTTCCACTATGTAACCAAACTTGCCCCATATATTTGCAATGAGCACAGTGATATATAGTAGGACAAGCAAAAAAAACGGAACCGTTGAAAAGAGACATTAACAAAAAAATTGTGTGTATATTCAGTGCATTGATTTAATATAGAATCAGTTTTATCAAAGGCATCATATTAATTTGAGAATACAAAAAAGAAAATGTGCTATTAGTTTTCCCATCTTATTAGTACCATGTAATTGGTGTAACCCCCAGTTATTTCAAGGCTTAGTTAAAATGTTCTTCCATGACCATATATTATATTTTATTATAATTTTATGTCATCTATAGAAGGAATCAAATTAATGATTTTAATAACACCTTTAACCTTCCCAGAGTTGGTTCTGCATGAGAAACAATATAATAACTACATTTAAATGTATCCTTTAATTGGCCATCACACTAATTCTTTTCTAGAATAATAAATCGGGTAAGCCCTTCTTATTATTTGTCCTGTGTACACTGCAATTACATTTCCAGCACCCTTGAAGTGGAATATCAATGCAGGCTTAAATTAGCATTGTTACACTAAATTAATTGTAAAATACATAAGCGCAATTGCCTAGCTGTAGCATTTCAACCTTAATTCAACTACGCATGTCACATGAATACACTGCATAGGCGTTGTAGAGTCAGCACTCCTTAGCCCGACGAGAAACATGGCAATGCACGAATATGAAAGTTAAAGGCAAGAAAAATCCATAATGCATGAGGCTGGGTAATTCTATGTTTACTTGTCTACAGAAATGTTTTGAAGAGACATTGGGCCTAATGCAGAAGTGTAACACTTCTTATGCTACAGTAGCTTACCAAGTCTTCAGTTTTTAGCTGGGTGTAGAGAAATTTTATTAACTAAATAATCACAAGGCTGCTTTGTAATCAGCAACATGGCAAGACATTAGACAAGTGATGCAGCTACTAAGGAAACTAGTAAAAATTAGAATACATACTAAATTCCTGTGAGATTTTTTAAAGACTGAATGGTAGGCTAAGGCTTGACCAGAGAAATTCAATAAAATAGATAATTAAAGATAGGGAAAAGTGGCATTTCACATATGATTTTAAATATCTATGGGACTCGAAATATTTTTACATATGAAAACATACTATATGGAACATAAGCACTAGAATACGAACTATGAAATTAAAGCAAGTTGATTGTATTATTTTCATGTTTAGCTATATAAAAGATAAAAAAATAATGAACATTGAGGAAAAATATACTTGTATGTGTAATAGGAGAAAAAAGATCACTTTAAAATGGAAGATGCCTTCTCTTTGCTGAAAGTGTATCTTTGCTGACAACACAGTATTCTCAAACTAGAATGGAGTCAATTTCTTTTGCTTTTAAGCTGCTTGAGAAGTGGCGCTTCCTTACAGCAACCTGAATGTACTGAGCTACTTATTCTGGGTGGTAAATAGCAATATATTTAACACTGAATCTGTTTCATAGAACAAAAAGCCAGGAAATGCTAATTATTCTATAACTCTCATTTAGAATAATACAATTGCCTTTCTCTGCCTTACCACAATAAAGAAAGAGTCTGATTTTCTGTTTTTGTAATATTGCATATTTAATAATTTATGTTTATTTAGCTATATTTTATGAATTACAATTCCAGTCTTTTGAATTTTTATTTATGTGTGCCATATTTTACCTTCATTTCCAGTTCATAAAATTATTTTTATGGTATAATTAAATGGTTTTAGATGTTGTCTTTGTTTTAGAAATCAATTATCTTTTTCAAGTTTATCTGGTTATCTTGTTTTAAGTAATATGTTTTTAAGTATACACTTTCACACCGACTTCTAACACTTTTATCAGCATTGTTCTTGTACTCTCGTTAGAATACTCAATATTCCTCAGTAATTCTGAAATAATATATATATGAGAACAATCTACCATTAATGATATCTGGATAATTTCTACTCCATTCTCCACTACTTAAAAGACTTAGTCTCCAGAATCTCATATTAGTTTATATAATAAGTTCATAAATTCTTTCTTTTTATAGACATTCAAGATACTGATGAGGTACAGAAAAAGATCTGAATTAGGTTTTATGTAAACATTTACAATTTTGATCAAGGATTACAAGAGTGAATATTAGAAGGTTATTATAAAGATGAACTAAATATGACTCATATTTAATATCTCTGAGTGAAGAAATTCAGAGTAAGTTTAATTTGATCAGGGGCAGAGGTTTGTTATCCTAATTTTTTACGGGGCTCATGAAGGACAGTGAACTCATATCCAGTCCTCACTATTTCAAGTTCTTGTTCAGAAGAGGCAAGTCAGTAGAGCTAATATCCGAAAGAAATGAAAAAGACAAAAAAAATGACTATGAGTTTAAACTCATGGTAGAGAATCTTCCTAATCGAAATATGCCCCTCAATCCTGTCTCCAATGTGTCATATAAAAATAATAATAAAATAATGAATAAATAAAAGTTGACTAAAAATGGAATTTCAAAGGGAATTTGGTTATGCAGAAGTCTATGGAAAGAAAGTTAATTTGATAAGAAGAAAACGATACATTTTTGTGTGAATACATACACTGCCCAAAAGAGAAATGAAATGCAAATGCTCTACATATAAACAGGAAAATCAACAACTGCAAAAATAAATCCTAAATTAGAAAAAAAAATTGCTATAGTTTTATTATTTCATCAGTAAAAGACTCCACAATATAAAATAGCACTTGATGTTTTTGATACTAGAGTCTCATTTTACTGCTAGGTTGTTGTTGCTTTAAAGAGGAGTTGGATTTACAAGAAATATTATGATAGATAAGGTTTAACCCTGCTCTTTAGTATCTCTGGAAGAGATGACAAACAGATCTAGGCTTCATTTTCTTCCTCTGGTGCTATCATTAGCTGCTGCTATCCATTCACTTGTTAACTCCTTGAAACTAAGCAAAGAATATAGAATTGTAGAGCATAATTACAATAGGGGGAATAAAAATAAGAGGCCTAACAAGGTTTTAAAACATTTGAATACCTTGTAAAAGTCAGGAATTGACCTAGCTGAATTTTGGGGCTATTCAGGAGGGATTCTAGAAATGATTTACTGTGAAAGCAGGACTAATTAACTACAAGAACAGAGGATATCTGTGCTCTAACTAAAGAAGTTTAACAATACATCTTAAAATGATCAAACTGAACTGTAAACAAGTTAATTACTTTTCAAAAAACACCCATCACTTTGCACAATGATTCTTTGAAAATCCAATAGTCATTAAAAATGTAGCATCTATAATCCTTTACATATACAAAAAAGGGATTAAAATATCAGCCACTCCAATAGAAGCACAGGACAAACTTAATAAAATTAGCTTACAAAAATTTAAATATCTTTTAAACATATTGAAAGTATTAAATATAATCATAATGGAAATTCCAACAAGCTGTTTATATATAGTACATGCAATGCTGATTATCAACTTTATGTGACAATTTATAAATCCTAGAAAGCAAAAGTACTGAAAGAAAATTAACAAATTTTAATTATATTGCTGCATTTGAACACATACTATGATAGTATCTTATGTCTTAAACTATTACACTTCATAATAAAGCACTAAATTATATCTCTTTAAAAATGTAAAAATATGATTCTTAAAAGTAATTAAAATTAGCTATAAAAGCAATAGACAGTTTGTGGAGTCACTGTCAGTGGGACTAGCATTTATCCTAGTGTTTGAACTGGCTTTTTGAAGCCCAGTCTCTTTGAAGTGATACCTTGCTCACTCTAGAAATGTGGCGGGGGGCTCCTGCCTCTAAATAATGTGCCAGACTTTCTTGTCTCCCCCATGGGAAGCCTTTTCCTCTCTGAGGAGTGAATGGGGAGTAGGGTAGGGGAAGAAGGAGGAGGGTAAAGAAAAGGAACTTCACTATAAAAAGTTCATGTCCAAAAGAGGAAAATCAATGAGAGCTAATACCAGAAATGGCTACTGAAAATAGGAAAACATTTGCATTGTTGCTTTACACTATATAATAAGTGAATGACTAATTAGTATTTGAGCACAAGTGTACCATGACAGATCATAAATAAGATGTAATTTCTGTCTAACCAGAGGTGATTGCTAATTCCCAAATCAGTCAAGCCACCATTGTACCATTTTTGTATAATTATTGTACCATTGTCAGGCAAGTCATTGTAGCTAGTTTGATGTAGATCTGGGGAAGAACCACTGATGATTTACCCTCCCTGACCCTGCCCAGTTTGTATAGTGCATTCTAGTACTATGAAAGAGAGCAGGAAGAAACCTCCAGCTCAGATACCGTTTGATTTTTTCAATGTCTTACAACCAAAGTATGTGATGTCAGAAGCAACAGGTTCTCACATGCCAGCTGAAGAAACTGACAATAGTCTCCAATGTTTTCAGGGCTCGTACTGATAACTGCATGCCATCTTTTTTTGTTTTTTTTTTTTTTTTTGGTTTTTGTTTTTTTAGAAAAGGTTTCTCCATGTAGCCTTTGTGCCTGTCCTGGAACTAGCTCATGTAGATCTAAATGGCCTCAAACTCACAGAGATCCACCTGCCTCTGCCCCCTGAGTGCTGGGGCTGAAGACGTGTGACACCATCGCCCAGCTGCATGCCCTCTTAAAGAGAGAGACAGAGTTAGCAGATGTCTTCAACGAAACAATACTTGGTAGACATGATAACATTGTTTAACAATCAAGTCACAACAGTTGTGACTCTTGCACAAACTTTCACATGATCAAGCCAGAGAAAATCCCAACATGGACTGGGAAAGGGACTCATGAAGTTCTACCATTAAGGAGATACAGTTGAGGACTGCTGGAGGAATTAGAGTCATTTTCTTTAGCAGTGAAGCCAGTATTATAGTACATGTTCCTATATCTGTGTAGGCAGCACTAAGTAGATTCAGCAGGCTTTAAGAAAAGGGAAGGATTGTATGTTGTTGGGGGCGATAGCGGAAGACTTGGAGCGGAGAAAACAGGTGTGAATAGATTTGATCAAAATGCATTATATGCATCTATTCGTTTGTGGAAGATGGTAAATTACCCATGAAATATGTCTCCGTGCAAAATGTTTTATTTTATATTTTCTGACAAACTTAAATAGTAAGTGTCCCTTTCTAAAGGGGAATTCATGTCTTACATTGTAAACCTAGTCAGGAACTTATAGATAGAGAGGTCATGGACCTTAGGGAATTGCCTACACCTGTTGATGGTCTAAATGTACATGACAAACTCCCATTATTATGTTCGTGCCTGTATCCATTAGTGGTGATAGTCTTAGTTTTCATCAGTAAAATCTTCTTACAATGGGTAGTGGTCAATGTAAACATTCATATCTGTTCAAAATATGGGCAATAGGTGATTGACAAATGTTCTGTCATAAAAGAGTCCTAAAAGGGTCCTATATATAACCCCTTCAAATGCTTAGAGAAAATCACAGAAGAATGGAAAGAATGTAAGAGTTAGAGGTCAGAGAGGTATGCTACAAAACACTGCATTCAGGACATAACATGGTCCTTGTACCCATGAATTCAGAGAATATGTCATTACTTTATGAAGACCTGCACAAGAATTTACCTGTCACCAGCTCTCCATGTGTGAAGGGAGAGCTCATGGGGAATCAACATGCAGTCAGAGACTGATGTTAATCAGTATTAAGAGTCAGGGGGAATCAATATTTTTGCTATTGTTTAAATTGTGTAGTCACTAATGTGTCTAGGTTGTAGCAAATTTCTTCCCTACCTTGTGTTTAAGCAAATAATCATAAACCAATGGGATGGGGGCTATCAAAGGAGGGGTGGTCTTTTTGGAAAGAAGGATTTCAGTGGGAAAGATGAGGGAAGAGGAAGAATAATGGGTGAAAATATGCCAAGTTCAGTGTATGCTTGTCAGAAATTGTCAAATAATCGCAGAGAAAAAATAAATGAAAATTAAAACCACAGTTAGATAACACAACACTCAATATAATCTACAAAGCTAACAAAATCTTTTTAGGATCTGGAGAAATGTGTTCATTCATGATTCTGTATATTTCATCCAGCTTATTGCACAATTGCTAATAGGCTAACAGTATTAATATTCTTAGATACTCAAATGAAATAATCAAACTTAACTAAATAATAACTCATATAAAAATTTCATAATTCACAAAATTTCCTAGCTGGAAGTAACTTAAATGAATAACTATAGGTGAATGATTCTCCTATTATCATTATTTGGTATATTTAAATACTCAAACAGTAAATATCAATGCAATAGAACTGAGCACTTACACTAGCAAGGTGATCTAAATGTTAAATACATAGCAAGTGAATCCAGTTATATAAAACCATCTTATCAATTCTGAACAGTTGATATAGTAACAGGAATGATGGGATGGATGTGATCAAAATCCATTGCTTGGAATTCTTAAAGAAGAAACACAAACATTATTCAAATAATAAATAGCAGATTTTGGAAGCCACAGCGAATGAATTACAAAGCGTTTCATAAAGGAAACTATGAACATGTTCTCTGGTTAAAGTCAGGTACTTCTCTCCTTTACTGAGCTTACTAAGGACAATATTCACAGTGGAACATTTGTGTAATGTGTGAATTTTAATTCATGGACTGACTAAAAATGTGACATAACAGCCAGAGGTTGAATATTAACATTTTAAGAAAATTAGGATTTAAAATCTGTTGTATGTATTAGAATAGGGTTGGCAAATGAATTCCATCTAAGGACAAACACACCTAATGCTGTCATTGCTAATATCAGTAGAAAGCTGTAATCCGAGCTATAAATTTGGAATGATTTTCTCTCTCATCTTATGTGCTCTCTACTACACTCTAATCTACCTTTGTTAAATGTAAATTAAGTTTTGATAATCATATAATAAATGTTTTTTTCCTTTTTCTCCTCAGTTGCTCAAAATTCAGAATCTAGATAAAAAAACTCACATCAAATTTAATTATATATAAAAAACTTTATTTCCTTAACAAATTTTTTACACCATCAAAATTAAGAAGATATGATTGCTATTACAAATGCTGATAAACAAATGATTCTGGGTGGCAGGCTATCTCTAATAAAATCTTCTTTCCTTTGTTAAAAAGGGCCTCACAATTTAAAGTTTCCTACAGTTCAGAGAATTAGACATTCCAGCTGATAACAATTTGAACTTTAGAACAATATAGTAAATGATCAAATTTCTATAGTATAAATATTTCTATCCCTTTCATTAACATTTGAAATAATTCATCAGGCATGAAAAATATAAAATTTGTAGCTTTGTATTTATTAATTCATGTGGGACTATAAAATTTCCAAGCTTGATCTTTTTCTGTTGTGATTGCTTAACTGTCCTGAAATTTTTACAGGTCTGTTATTTTCATGTTTGCCAGGACATTTTCAACATTTGTATTTTGATGAACCTAAAAATCAGATATAAAAAATGAATATAATGTAAGGTACAGTTGGGCTATTTCTGCATATTTGTTTGAAGTCACTTGAGATCTCTCCTGACAATAGGATAGTCAGGGATCTGGTTCCAGATTTTACAGTTGGCTCTATTCAGAGCTTAGCATCTTAAACCTAAGCAGCTGTTTCATCAACCACTATCCTAGTCACAGGAGGCTGATATAGCCATATGGACAGATGTGCAAGCCTATTTACTACAGGGCAGAGAAGAGCTGTGCATGGACTATATGGCAGTACGTCATTTATGAAGGGCATCACAAGAATATTTATGACTTGCTAGTGACTTGGGAAATACTCCTAGAAGGGGTTTGGGAGACTGAGGGAGAGAGAATACCTGTTTTCCAAGAACAGTATGTAAACCATGAACTTTGGGAAAAAAAAAATCAGTGACTGTTCCTTTGAAACTATCATTTATGTTTTTGAATATTTTATGTTTAAAATAATATTTGTTAAGAAATACACACTGATTCTATCAAATACAACCATAGTGGTAAATTTATTGTATTCTGTGGACAACCATAGCACATTGGTTTTTATTGAAAATTTGTAGTTAAAGTCATTTTTATTTTTCAGTGTTATGGATTTAGAAAAATGGTTAGTGACATGTATCCTCTACTACTCTTGCACACAGTTTTTATACGGTCGACTAATCCACTACATTCCACAGACTCATCAGTCTTTCCATCCTAACATACAGAAATCAGGCATCACTACTTTCATTGTTGTCCCTTATCCAGTATGTTTTATGGTTATATTATAATATATAGAGCATCATAGACTAAAAAATGGTAAACATATAAATTACTTGGTACCCAAACCCCCATGTAAATGTGATGGGGACTTTAATCAGATAAGTAAATCTAAATGGGATCATATAGTATATGATGTACTATGATCTGATATCATCAAAAAAAGAAATAATAAAAAAGTACAATGAGGATAATTATATACAGGGTTACATGGGAGAAAAAGAAGGGAGCCATCTATAATTTGAAGAGGATACCTCAAGATAAAACTGTTGAGCACATGTTCTTTAATCCTTCATATCTCACATTTGTGAAATAAATTTGCTATTCAGGCCACCAACTTCCTAATATTGTAGGATAGAGGCACCACGAACCAAATGTGTTGCAGTTTTCATAGATTGTCTTATGTTTCCTATTGTACACATTTTATTTCATGATTTGTTAGCTCATTAATCTTTAGTGTTAAATTACATTTCACTGCTGCAGTGTGTTCCAGTATTTTTTTCTATTCATTTGCTGAAGAATATTTTATTTGCTTCAACTTTGGACAGTCTTATAAATAAAGGGACTGTAAACACTCAGAAAAGAGACAATTTATAGATGCATTGTAGGTCACTAGGAAAGTCAGATAGGATAAAAAGGAACTGCTGTCACTGAAAATGGATACATAGTTTGAAATTCTACCAGTTAAATGATTTCCATATTGCTTCACAACCTGCCAGAATTTTATTTTGTTGGTGGCTTGAATTTAGGCCATTCTAATGTTGTGTTGGAGTCTATTTTTTGGAGTTGTAGCTTTGGTGACACATGATTCTGAACATCTTGAAAGACTAATTAACTGAACTGTCTATATAGCATCTTTATGAGGTATCTCTTTTGCTTTTGGATTGTATGTATGGTGCAAATATAACGAAAAGGCTCGCAAAGAGGAAAAAAAATTCTGTTTTAAAGTAGCTTTCTGACTGAAACACAATTAAATGACTGAGGGAAAACAGGGATAGTGTCAAGATAGTGTGGAATTATTTTTATTTTGTGAATTTATGAGTTTTTATAGTCCAGATGATAAGTTTATAAATGATACTAAGTGGTGAAATGCAATACAGATGTCAAATTATATCTTCATACATACATATGGTATGCATAAAACTGGTCACTTTTATACACTTCATATCAGCATACATGCAGGAACCACACAGCATAAAATTTACTATTGGATGAGATGCATCTGGTAGAATAACTAATTTAAACATTGTTTTTACCAAGATTTCACCTTAGGGACACCAACTGATTTCCAAATCATGACATGGAGGTTTCTTCTTAGTTATGAATAACTGGTCTGATATTAGTTCTCAGTTTAATCTATATCTCTTTTTCTATGTTTTATCTTAAGACCTTTTACATTTCTTTCTGTTTGTGTTACTTTATGTCTGCTGGTTCGCAACTCCCTGGCTGACCCCAGGTATTTCCTTCTCTTTCTTTCATGTTCTTTCCTCTTTTAATTTTCTCTTTCTTCTTCTCCCTGCCTATCCCTGTCCTGTCTAGCTACTGGCTGTTAAGATTTTTATTAGACAAATAAGATGCCTTAGGCAGGAAAGGTAAAACAGCAACATATCTTTACATAATTAAACACACATATTATTTACAATACTAAACAAATGTAGCATAAACAAATGTAATACAGCTTTGCACAATTAAAGTAATATTCTGCAGAATATATGTAACACATCTTTGTATAGTTAAAGTAATTTCCACAGAATTTGCTCCTGTCCCGCGCTACCGTCTCGCCAGCAAGAACCACGTGGTACACATAGGATACTTCTGCAGTAAAGCTTTAATGCCCCTTGGGAGAGCGGGCATCAGCCAACATGGCGGAGACCCAGATAAGATGGAACCCATCCCTTATAAAGGAAACAGACCCTGCTTCGGACGTGTCACTCTTGGATTGGTCAATTGTCCATAATCCCAGGTGAATGCCTCGGGAGTAGTGGAAAAATACCAACACGTGTGAGCTTTCTAGCTCACCTGGCGGTGCAGCACCATCTATGGTGGAGAGTGTGGTTGCGGCCTTCTACATGCTCCTTTTTGTCAAAATAAAAAGAAAGGTTTTTCTGAATCTGGGTTACCTCACTCAGTAAAGCGTTTTCTATTTCCATCCATTTGCATGCAAAATTCAAGATGTCATTGTTTTTTACCGCTGAGTAAAACTCTAATGTAT
Source organism: Myodes glareolus (assembly GCF_982192425.1). NCBI lineage: Eukaryota > Metazoa > Chordata > Mammalia > Rodentia > Cricetidae > Myodes > Myodes glareolus. The sequence continues at coordinate 28,939,600 of NC_142027.1, read as the reverse complement.
ATATGTTCCACACCTTCTTTAACCATTCTTCTATTGAGGGGCACCGATGGATGGAGATAGAGACAGAGACCCACATTGGAACACTGGACTTAACTCCCTAGGTCCAAAGGAGAAGCAGAAGGAGGGAGAACGTGAGCAAGCAAGGCAGGATCAGAGGGAACCTTCACCCGATGATGAATGGAGAATGAGACAGAGACCCACATTGGAGCACTGGACTGAGCCCCCAAGGTCCAAATGAGGAGCAGAAGGAGGGAGAACATGAACAAGAAAGGCAGGACTGTGAGGAGTGCGTTCACCCACTGATACAAGGGGACTGATCTAATGAGAGTTCATCAAGGCCAGCTGGACTGGGACTGGAGGAGCATGTGATCAAACCAGATTCTCTGAATGTGGCCGGATTCTCTGAATGTGGCTGGCACGGGGACTGTCTGAGAAGTCATTGATAACAGAACTGGGACTTGTTTCCTCTGCATGTTCTGGATTTTTGGAATCCTAGTCAGTTTGGATGCTCACCTTCCTAGACCTGGAGGGAGGGGGGAGGAACTTGAATTTCCCACAGGGCAGGAAACCCTGACTGCTCTTAGGGCTGGAGAGGGAGGAGGAGAGGGAGTGGGGGGAATGGGAGGGTATGGGGAGGAAGGGAGGAAGTGAAAATTTTTATAAACAAACAAATAAAAAATAATAAAAATAAAATAAAATAAAAAAATCTGTAACATACAAAAAAAGAAAGGTTTTAATTTAACACCGTAAGGTTATATACAATAAGAAACATTATCAAGTAATGGCTACATGCACTATATCCAGTCCATTCATATTCTGCAAATTCAAAGAATATACTCTATTAGTTATCCTATCTGGGTGAGTTCAAAGTTTTGTACCTTCTGTCTTTATTAAGATAAACAAGAACTATAACTACCTAGTCTTCAATTTTATCAAAGACCCCAGATGGATATAATAGTACCTGAATAAGCAGTAAGTGCAGTGCAAGCAACTTCCAAAACTAGAACAAAAATCAACATCTGGCTGCCTGGACAGTCACCCAAGGTTCACTACAACATTTTGAGCATCTGTCTTCAGCCTAGAGGCCTAGAATATCTGACAGCCTTCTTTCTGAAGCAAGAATTCTGAAGCACTGCCCCACCTTGTCTTGGCAAATTTCAACAGTCTTTCCTTTGTGTCTGGAATGTCTAGATTGTATAGCATACTGTCATCAATCAAAGCAAGAGACGTTTCTGCCAAAATGGCTATCTTTGCAGCAGATAAAGCAAACTCCATATAGAGTTTCTTTGATGACCATCATCTTCTCTGATGTAAATTGGTATCATCAGAAGCAGACATGTCTCACTGTCATGGAAAGCCTCTGGTTATTAAACATCTTAAATATCATAAGTTTTTTAAATTTTTGAATGGTATGTATGTATCTATCTATCTATATAAATATATCTGTTTAACCTTGAAAAATATAGAATGTCATTACAGGTTTGATTGTTGTAGATTACTAACTGCTAACCTGCATTTCTTAATTATACATCACATTTTTAAATGAGCTACGTAAGCCCAAAACCGCAATTAAGAATAGAAACATACATATAGTATACAAAAATAACTTTAAAGTTATATTGTTGTACAAAAATCCATACCACAGTAAGATATTTGAGGTTAGCAGTTATCTTTTTATAATATATTTTTATATTTCTTCTAAATGATGACAAATATCTATAACTCAATGAAATGCCAAAATCACCAGCTCCAACAGTTGTTAATGTGGATGTTGTATTCTCCAAACTGCTTTCTGTTGTCTGTGGGTAAGGGTATCTTTATGGAACCTGATAAAATTGAGATAATGGCCACACCTGTGAAAACTAGCTGTAAAATTTGTTGTACAGTATCTGTGTAATGAGAAAGTGAAAGATTCTCAGCAGCCCTGGCTAGAATAGTTTGTGAGGTTGAACCATCTCATTCAACAGCCTTGAAGCTGTTCTGGATACAAAACTCTGAGGAAAGTCCACCAGAGGCACCCTGAGAAGCTGGGTAATCTGGGCCACCCATTTTCACTGGTGTCTAGTCCCTTTACTTTGAAAATACATAAACTTTCACAGGTAACATACTTATCTGTATCAGCTCAAATATGGATTGCGTACTCTATGCAACTCCGCCGAAGATGATTTTTTTTCTTGTTTTATAATAGAGCAGGTAAAATAAATGTCATCTGTCTTGTAGTTTTTTCTTGCTTTATTTTTTATCTGTAGTCAAGATTGTTAAAAGATCCTACAAAACAAAAGCAGCAAAAGCAAATTAAGACATGTTTACATCACTAATAAAGACAGCATATACAAATGTAACACACCTTCAGATAGTTAAAGGAATATTCTGCATCATAAGCAACTGTAACACTTCTGTGCCTGGTTAAATAATATTCCACAACAGTCATTAATAACTAAGAATTTTTCTACCCCACTTGATAATTGTTGGCACTACTTACAAGTTATGAAAACACTTGTAAGCACTTGGGAGCATATTTTAGAGTGAAACTGACACTTACTTTAAACTTTACTTTATTTTACCCTTCCCACAAGTTTATTTGGGAATCAGCTAGACAATCTATTGCTTCTCAATATGAAATACTAAAAATAAAAGATAAATATAAGTAAATATATTAATTTTAATATAATAATAAATATATTTATCTACTATATTGCTTTGCTGTTCATTTCCACAATGTGATTATAAAAGAAGCATGATTACTTTTCTGTCATGGTTTTGAACACTGTTGGATAAATGAATATTTTTAGAATAAACTACCATAACTTGATTTCTCCCCGTGGTAGTTGTGGCATTTAGAGCAGGACATGAGTTTGAGGAGAACTGTCTTTAGTGTAGAAGCCAGGCTTGCTGTCTTCATGCCAGAACATTCTCTAAATTACTGTGTCTCCAGGGTGCTAGGAGACACATTTTCTTTGAACGTTGAGACCGCTGGTCAATATGGAATAACTCAAATGTTATCATGAAATCATTTTTTTTGTTTTATTTTGTTTCTTGTTTGTGTCTGTTTATTTGTTTTATTTTGTTTTGTTTGTTTCTTGGTTTTTGTTGCTTTTTTTGAGACAGGGTTTCTCTGTAGCTTTGGAGACTGTTCTGGATCTAGTTCTTGTAGACCAGGCTGGCCTTGAACTCACAGAGATCTGCTTGCTTCTGACTCCTGAATGCTGGGATTAAATGCATGTACCACCACTGTGTGAAATAATTTTGTTTCAATGAATGTTAGAAAATTCTTAAGAGCTGAATGCCCAGTAACCATGACTGAGAAGAATGATTATAATTCACAGAATTGAGTGACCACCTGTTTAACAGGATGGATTTATATTAAATATTATAGCTAAACATTCTTTTTGTTAAGTCTACCTTATAAGCATAAAAATACTTGAAAAGTAAATTAATATTAATATATATAAAAACAAATATTTAAAAACAGAAAGAGCGGAAATTATGTTGTTTATTTCTCAAAATTTGTTTAAATATACTTTATTTGTGTGTAAGGAAATCATAAGAAAAAATGTATAAACACTTATTCTCCACTTTATGGCTATATTTGGAAATATAATTTTAGGATGAGAACAGACATTAAAATGTCTATTGAAGATGCTTTATTTTTTTTTTTTATTTTCGAGACAGGGTTTCTCCGTAGTTTTTGGTGCCTGTCCTGGAACTAGCTCTTGTAGACCAGGCTGGCCTCGAACTCACAGGGATCCACCTGGCTCTGCCTCCCGAGTGCTGGGATTAAAGTCGTGTGCCACCACCGTCCGGCTGAAGATGCTTTATTAATAGAAGTAAAAATATTCTTTATTTTTTAACCAAGAGATTTCTATATAGCTCTACTTCTCTTGATACTAAATATATAGTTCAGATTATGTTCAGATTCATGATAAACCCCCTGCCTCAACTTCAAATTGATTTAGGGTAACATTAATAAATAAAAATATCTTTTCTCTCATATATCTGTAGCAGATAGTTTCTGGTGTGGGAGGTCCTTCTGTATTTGTGTTGCTTGCATTGGTTAAATAAAGAAACTACCTTGGCCTTTTGATAGGGCAGAAATTAGATAGGTGGGAAGACAGAACTGAATGCTGGGAGGAGGGAGGCAGACAGGGAGAGCCGCCATGAAGTTGCCAGGTCAAAAATGCTGAATCTTTCCCAGTAAGCCACGACCTCGTGGTTATACACAGATTAGTGGAAATGGGTTAGGTCAGGATGTGAGAGTTGGCCAAGAAGAGGCTAGATATAATGGGCCAAGCAGTAATTAAATTAGTACAATTTTTATGTGGTTATTTCAGGGGTTAAGCTAGACAGGCGGTGAGACGCAGTCTGCTCCTCCATACTACAAGTTTCAAAGAAAAGACATTTTTAATACATTACAAAGTTAAGACATTGTTTTTTTCAATACAAATTCTCCTTTATCAGAAACTTAGGCAGTATAAAATATAGTAAGACAATAATGCTTCAGGTATTGTTATTCAATCTTTAAAATATGATTTTATGTGACAAATCACCAAAAACATTTTTCCTAAAATAAAATTACAACTTCTTATTACATTTTATTTTTCTTGTACATTTTAGCCTAAAGCTAATCAGAAATTTTATAAACTCTGTGTTCCTATGAGTACAAAATAAAAATTTCTAATATAATATTTTCATGAAAAATAGTCATTGAAAATAGAAATTATTAATTCTATACCTAAAGAAACAGATATGTAAAATATATTTATTTAAACTATAAATTTTATTTCTTAGTTAATTGCCAAAGAAATATTTTGAACATACATAATAAAATCTTCAGTAAAGATATGAAGTGACTTAATTTAGGTTCCTTTTTAAAAAATCGTACTTATTATTTCCCTGAGCAGCACTGTTATCTTGTATACTATATTTCTAATAATAAATGAAGAAAAATGTAAAGTAAATTATTGATTTGCACAACATTTTTAGTTAAGTTGAAGAATATTAAATGAATTGTATTATTAAAACTGGAAAAATACTTACCAAAATGAATGTCTTTCTCTCTCTCTCTCTCTCTCTCTCTCTCTCTCTCCTTTTTTAATTAATTAATTAAGAGAGAGTCTCATAGCTGTAGCAGACTTGGTACTTGCACTGAATAAACATGGTTTGCTTCAACTCACAGGTGTTTACTAGCCTCTCTGAGGGGTCAGTCTCTTTTCATATGGTGTCACTACAAGACAGGGAGCATGAAAATCACCTTATCTCCGGTGATGGTATAAGCAGACTTGAGTCTCTGAAACACTAGATGACTCATAATGGATCTTAGCTAGCTAGAGAGCCTCGAATTTGGCACCAAAACCCAGGGTGTCACACCGGCTTCCTGTCCTTTGTCTACAGATACACTGCCTAAACATACCACCCTCTACCTCCTGGTATTCACTCACATTACTCGAGTTGTGTGTCACTTGGTATCATTAGACAGTAACTAAATATAACCTTAGGTGATTGGATAATGTATGCATATAGACCAGTGAATAGACTTATTGAACTAGGTCTTCACCTTGGTGGTGGTCTCTGAAGTCTGTTTCCAGGGAAACTCATCTCCCTCACCCTTCTTCCCTTGAGTCTGTGGTGAGAGAGAGAAAAACTCCACACTTCTCACTCTGGGATGCAGACCTAAACATGGGCTTCACAAGGTCCAGCAAACTGTTACATTCTTATCTCATTCAATTCTTTTCAGAGCAATATAAAATTTAGCAAAACAATATTGGAATGCACTTGTTTAGATAAGGAAAAATAATGTTAGCGTTCTGGTACAATCAGAATATCCACTGCTGGGAATATCCCTTGATTCTGGCCTCAGGGCATTCATCTTAAATACTATTTTCATGTTGACAATTATTTTCTGTCTTGGGAGGTAGTTACTCAAACTGCCCATTTACACAATGAATTGGCCACAAAACTAATTTCTTAAACTTGTTTTCCGTTTGCTTTTAACCTTGCTGTCTCTGTATCTCCTGTACATACATTTTTCATGGCCTTAAAATGAAAACTGTGGTGGTTTGGATGAGGATGACCTATATGTTCATAAATTTGAATTCTTGTCATCCTACAGTTTGGGGACCTGATTGGGAAGGTTTGGTACTTGTGGTCTTAAAGGAGGTGTGTCACTGAGAAAGGACTTTGACATTTAAAAAGCCAAGCCCTTCCTAGTTAGCCTCTCTCTCTCCTTTGTGGTTGCTGTTCAACATGTAATCTCTTAGCTAGAGCTACAAACCCATGTATGTGTGTGTGTAAGGCCACTACCACCCTCTAGAAGACCAAGTCTCAAATCAAATACTTTCTTTTGTAAATTGTCTTGGTCATGCTGTTGCTTTACAGCAATAGAAAAAGTAACTAAGACAAATACAAATATTATTGCTGGTGCTTGTAACATATTTTGAATACATACATTTTACTTTTCTTTACAGATTATGCTGCTTCCTCTTTTGGCTTTGAACAAAATGTTTCTGGATCATTATTAGGGTACATTTCAAAAAACGAAGTATATGTTCTCATTAGGAATCAGTGCACATTTGTAGTTTGTATATCCTACAGAACTTAGTCTTTTGTGATTCTATCAGCTGTCCTCTTGTTTAAGAACATGCAATTATTTTAAATCCCCATTTATAGTAAGCTAAGTTAGGTATCAAGTCTTTGTCACATACTTCCAGCCAGAGGCTTGTGCAGCTAATCTTATGTTTGAATAATGAAAGCTCCCTAGTTTTATAATTGAGAGGATAGGTACTCACATGATGATCAGTTGTACAAATACTGTAAATACTTTAAAATTATATCAATGTTATATCTTTTCTAATTTCATTTATCAAATGATAGAATTTCATAATTTCTAGTACTCTAGAAACTCAAATTTTATTTTATATTTGTTAACATGATATGTTATTTTATGCTAATCTTAATTTGCACTTCAATTACAATTTTTAAATTGAGACTTCATTTCACATGTGTCTCAGTTCAAATATCTTAGAATTTGTGATAGAATGTATTTTCTTTTCAAAAATGGACTATTCACAGCAGTAATGGTAGCATTCTTAGCTTAAAAGACAGAATTTACTTAATCCATGATTTCTACTAGGCATGCTTCTGATGGACATCTCTAATGATAGAACTTACTTAATCCATGATTTCTGCTAGACAAGCTTCTGATGGACAGTTCTAACTGACTGTGTAATGTAGAATCAGTGCCACTTACTGAATTAGCCTTTTTCTTCTCCATTTTAGAGTCTATACTCCTCTAATAACAAATAAGTGGAGAGAATGATGATTAAATGCTTATCGTAGACATCTGGAATCATCATTATCTGGGCCACCATCAGTGAATAGATAAATTTGACACATTAAGGCAGTGAATGCTGTGTTATCATCATACTAATGCGTTCCACCCATAGGCAAGGTTCTTCATGGCTGTCTGCTCTAAGGCACTTTTCCATGATGCTTAAGTGTAATACCCTGTAGTGATTATGTGTGAATAATTCAGAAAATTGCACCATGCCTGGAGTTTTAAAGACACACGCTGAAATCCAGTATGAGCTTCATAGCATTTGAGTCACTGTACTCAATATATTTCAGTGATGTAGCTGAAGGCAGAGCTGCAATGCACAGTTCCTACTATATTTTTCTGTGAGAAGAAAAACGAATTTAGCTATAGGTACTTAAAATCATATATATGTTATTCACTCAGATCAGAGAAATAAAGCTAAAAAATACATATTGTTTGGTTTCATTGATAACAATTAACTTGAAAACTAATGCACATATTTAAATAATTGTCATATAATATTTAAAATGTAAATATGTACATACACATAAAAAAATTATTTCTTTGTTTCTATAAATGTGTGACTTGAGGCTACAATTAATATGTGTAGTATATACTTTATATATAATATATTTAATTAGTATGTAATGCAAAATGTAATGTTTCAATAAAATGTAATAATTAAAATTAAATTTGTAAAAATGTTAAGTAAAAACATATATATATTGTTGTTTATAACAGTATCGTGTTAGGATACAAAATTAAGTATAGTCCATTTTTTAACATATTTAACTAATGTAATAAGACACATTATTTTAACTTTTTCTCATCTCATAATTTTTCTTAAATGAAAACCTTTTAAAGTTTTAAAAACTTTCATAATTGAAATAAATTATTCATAATAGTATTGTTTATAATTATTCCTGTATGGCATAAGTAACTCATCGCTTACAGAACTGAACAAATGTAACTTGTGACCAGGTGACTTTCATAAAACTTGAGTTAGGAAAGAGTTCCCGTTAAAATAGATTAATTTTCTGTGACTTCCAAGTGATGGGAAAGACAAACAACATTACAGTGGTCTCTGTCTATAACTGTAGTTTTATTGGCACATAAATAAGCCGAATGCTTTATGTGTTGTCTCTGGATGTTTTTGTACCATGGAGGCAAACTGGATGAGTGCAAACCGCAAGAGTGCACAGATACTTATGGCCTTCTTAGCAGATAGCTTAGAAAAATCAAAGAGAAAATATATTTTGCTTAGGTTAACTTATTTTTCTCTATGAAACTCATGATGGCATTTTAAATTCAACTGTTTTCATAAAGTATGGTTTGGGGTTGTATCAGTATATAGAATACTAAAAATCAACATGTCTGCTGATAAATTTATGCTATAGAGAGTGGAATGCATAATACCATAGCCTGCATACAATTTCATAAGATCTCAATTTTATGTCAGAAAATATTCATGACTGCAGCAATTTTACAATTTTCAGTTGCTTTTAGCTTTGAGATTTTAACATGATGATATAATCCCCCCTTTGATTTCCTCACTTCAAACACACCAATATGAGCTCCCTTAAACATTTTAGCTTTTTTTTAACATTGGCTATTTATTGACAATAAAATTGAATATTGTTGAGACTTAAATCAACATAAATTTAAAATAAAAATATAGCATCTTTGTAGTAACATGCAAACTTTAAATCTTTGAAAAGTCTTGCCTCAAGTTAAATTTTATGATACATATCTGCAATCTCAGTATTCATGCGGTTAACTCAAGAGGGGTTTCACTAGCTATAGGTCAGCATAGACTACATAAGAAATAACAGGTTAAAAATCTGTAGGATATTGTATGATTCTTCTGGATTTACAGTCTCTTATCTTTAAAGTATGATGATTGCCCTAAAGTAAACATTAATAATAGACTGAGCAGTGCTTCTAATTGCATAATAAAACCATAGAAAAAAAACTTCTACTATTAAATAAATCAGTATTCATGGGAAAGTCATAAAATTTAAGGAAAATGTTTAAACTAATGTACAATTTTTTTAAATATGAAAGTGAAAAATGTTTTTATTATTTGTCCATTTGATGATTTTTATATAAGGTAAATATATGGCAACTCAACTTAAACTTCATATCCAATGAAGAAATTTAGTTATTTATTTCAAAGTTTTTGATTATTATTTTCATTTATTAATTAATTTTTTCATAATACCTTTTGTATAAATAAATTATCTAAAATTCAGGTAAAAATATATGAGCAGAAACAAATTATTTTCTTAGAATTTTATGGCATTCTCTTATTCATTTTGATGCACTATTTACATGCATCTCTTTTACTGGAATTGATTTAAAAAAGAAAAAATTGTATAGGTCAATAACAATAATAATAAAAATAGACTCTTCAAGGCAAATATAATATACTTCAGCATTTCATTGCACAAATATAAGGAAAATGAAAGTTGTGTTCAATTATGTCATAAATAAAATTGTATCAGAAGGAAATAATTGATGCATTTCCTTTTATAAATTGACACTATATGTGTATGTATATATGTTTTTGTATATATATACACATATATATACAAAAACTCATACACTTTAGACAAAGATGTATTCAGAGGGAATGTCTTACCATATTTTGGTCATGCAACTAAACAAGACTCAATAAATAAAATATCCATTCTCTATCAAGATATAAAAATAATTGAAAATGTTGATGGAAAAAAATTACCACTATGATCAGAAAATTATTTTAGTCACTCGTATAAAAAATTATTTCTTGAGTTTGATAGTTATTGAAAGACAGAAAAGGGAAAAGAAGCAAGTATTTCAGTATCACAATATTCTTTTCTACTTTTAATTGAGATTTGTATTTTTATACTTCTCTCTAAACATTAATTGCTATGGTTAGAAATATGATAAGATGATATAGTTTTATGACAGAGGAAAATAAAATAAAACTCATGGAATAAAAAGAAAATATTGTTGTTTTCTTAATTAAACCCTTTGTTTAATATTTGAAGACAATTATCAATAAAATAGTTAGAATCACTTTATTTTAACATATTTGTTTATGTAATATCATAAAATTTTAGTTTAGGGAATATAAGTTTTAAGAATTTTGATCCTTCCATGGATCATTTTTTATTTAAAAAACATCTTATTTTCACATCTCAATATTTTATTTTATTTTCCAAAGCTAATACACTGAATAACAAATTTACATTTTGGATGTTGAGACCACATGGTTTTCTTTTGCCTTAGAAAAAAGACATCAACTATACTCAACATTCAGAAAACAGAAATACATATTTTGCATGCTTTTAAACAACTCTATCCACTTGATAATTTTGTGCTAAAATTCAAAAGAACTGTCCAGTAATCTTTGTTTAAGCTTACCTAGTATTGCATGATCACAGAAGAGTTTAAAGGAGCCAGAAGCCTGTGTTAAAGTACAAACGAGGTTCAAAGAAAAGTGATATCAACTTAGAATATATTTCTCCTTTACGTTTTTTATAACAAATAGCTATTTTCTATATTTTTCTCTATATATTTCAATTCTACAGAAAATAGCAGACTTGCTTACTTAATGTGTCACCTCTTTGCAATCACTGTGCATTTAAAATATCTTCTTACTAGACAGTCAGAAGTGCAACAATAGCTCAACTTAATTCACCCTTTTATTCACTGTCCCACTCTTATGTGGCACATAGTATTTGGCTGCAGTTTTTTCTTTCTATTTTATCCTTTTTTTCTGAGAAGCATCTTAGGGAGCAATGGACCAAGCACTTCAATCTGATGAGAACAACTTTATAGATTTTCTGTATGTGACTTATAATGTGGAGCAAGAAAACGAAGAAGGAATTAACATTTAGAGAATAAAGAATAGCATTAAAGGTCCAAAATATTCAGCTCACATTTTATCTCTTCTGAAAGCACGGGGGATTATCAAATCCACAGTTTCATTAAAAAACTGAAGTTTTACAAGGGACAAGTTCCAGAGGAAGGATGGAGCTGATTTACATGAGAAGGGCAGTATGAAAAAGTGAAAATGAAGTAAAAATAGAATAATAGGTTACTAATAAAGTGAGAGAAGCCAAAATAGCAGCCCCTTATGAGTCAGCTGAAGAACAGAAAAAAGTAAGATTATATAAACTATTGATCTCAAATACAGATATTGACGTGACACATAAAAGAATGAAAACATAATTGAGAACTAGCAAACAGGTTCAAAGATGGTCTTAATGGATTTCATCATCCTCATTAAATTCTTTAGTAAATTTCTGTTTCGAATAATTTTTAGAGATGGGTCTCATAAAATGACATAATTTTACCACTGTCTTTTAATATTTTAGACTCTTTAAAACTCTAAGGGTTAATTTATGTGCAGTAAAATTTTCGATCTTTTAATATACAGTTGCATGACATGTGTTAAATACATGATATTGTTTCTTCACTTCTTTAGAGTCAAAGTATGGTAGAGACTTCATAAGAATTCATCCCCACCACACTCATAAAACAATAAAAATCAAAGAAAAGGGAACTATCAATTTGGAGGAAGTTTGGGCATGGGAGGAACTGAATGGAGGAAAAATAAGTAATAATATAAATATATTTTATTTTAGCAAAACATTTTTAAAAATAAGTAAATAATGATGTATACTTTTAAAAGTAAGTTCCTAAAATGGTGAAAGCACCTTTTACAACTCATATATTCTACTGAAGATGTGAATCTTCTGTAGTTGAGAAACACTAAACTTGAAGAATAAGACCAACAACTTTATTAGAAAAAAAGGAGCAGAAGTTTTGATCATGTAGTGTAGTTGGACTTTGATTAGACCCGCATTTCCCACGCATTGACTCAAAGACTTCTTTTGAAAGTTTAGCCTTAGCTTAGGCTTGTTCCCACCTAGCTCTTAAATTATTTATCTTAATCTATTTTCTGCCATGTGACTCATTACCTCTCCTCCATACTGTACATCCCACTTCCTCCACATCTCACTGGCTAAATGCTGTGCACCTCAAATTCTTCACAAGTTCTTTTCTCTCATCAGAAGTTCCACCTAGCCTCTACTGTGTAGCTCTTGGCCATTCAGCTCTTTATTGAACCAATCAGAAGATGCCTCATCTTCACAGTGTAGAAAAATATTATCTCACAGTACATAAATACATCTTTACAGTGCAGAAAAATTATCCCACAACAATGTAGTTGTCAAACAGAAGTCCAAATGACCTATATACTAAAGAAAATATGTTCAACACGCAAATTTAGATTTTTCCTGAGTAAAACATTTCAGAAACACCAAAAGTGAGAACACACACACACATCACTGTTCCATTAAACATTGTGAGAACTGTAATAGCATTTTGTTTGTGCTTTAACAAGTAAAGCTTGTCTGAATATCAAAGTGCAGAGTTAACCCTCTAGAGGCTGGGTAAGAGTGGCACACACCTTTAATCTCAGAACTTGGGAGGCAAAGGGAGAAGGATCTCTGTTAGTTCAAGACCACCCTCCCTAAAGAAAATTGATCCAGTCTACAAGAAAAACAGAGCTCACACAAAGGTGGTCCCAGCACTTGGAATCCCATGCCTTTAACCCCAGTACTAGGGAGGTGGAAACAGGAGTGAAATGGCTGGGCATATAGAGGAATATAATGCGGGAGAGACAGGAGCTCATTGCAGTCTAAGGATGCAGTTTGAGGTGCAGTCTGAAGCAGTCAGTCAGAAGAAACTGTCTTGGGTGGCTGTCTGATTACAGGACTATCCTTTTGATTTGAGGATTTGGTAGAGGTTAAAGGTCTCTCTAGTGGCTGGCTGCACTGCTTCTCTGATCTCTCAGTTTTCATCCCCTATTATTTGACTCCAGGTTTTTATTTAGAATAGTTAGAATCCATGTTACAGAGAACTCAGAACAATTGTGAAACCGGTTGTTCAGAACTCTAACCATTGACACTCATGCAACAGACCATAAAGCATCAGTCAGCCTAGCAAAGTCAGGCAGACTCTTAAAACTCTTCAAGTTATAGCCCTCATATATCCCTCCTGGTTTCCTAGTTTATATAGACAACAGACTTACAACAGTGAAATCGCCATAAACCTGCAAGGTTGCTATGGAAGGAACAAGTTTAATACTTCTGCAACAGCCCCAACTTTTGATATTTGAGGCAATTCTCTTGGAAGGAATAAGTGCATGGGAAAACACTTGACTAGAATATACAAGGGCCACGTGCTAGACCTAGCAATAGAAGGAAAAAAATAGAAAGACTAGATGTTTTTTAGTGCCCACAATCAAGTTGAGAGGAGGCTTAAACTACTCTTAAATGTTTATATAAATATAAAAGTAATTTAAGTGTTAGGTAATGCTTTATGATGTTTTTTAACTGTTTTCTTCACATTTTACTGTGTTTCATTAACACTTATTATATAGACTTCAAAGTACAATACAAATACAGGTTAAATAATTTAAGATCAAATTTGAACTTAATGATACAGAACATGTACTTACAAAAAAGATAGTGTGTTCCTCACACAACCAGAAAACAACCATTGTGATGACACAATATTACTTTGTACTTTTTGCATATTTTATCTATTTTCTTTGTGATGTGGGAGTCCCCACATCATATTGATTACCATTAATGAGTAAAGAAACTACTTTGGACCGATAGCAAGGCAAAACTTAGTTAGGCAGGGAAAGTTAGGCTGAATGCTGGGAAAAAGAAGGGCAGAGTGAGAGAAAAGCCATGGATCCTCCACCTGAGACAGATGCTGAAAACAATACCCGGTAAACCACTGACATGTGATGATACACAGAATAATAGAGATGGATTAATTTAGGATATGAGTTTATCCAGAAATACACTTAAACTATTGGCCAAACAGTATTGAAAATAATATGGTTTTCTGAGTAGTTATTTTGTGGCTGGGCAGGCCAGACAAACAAGTGACCCTTCCTCCAAAACTTTTGTTTTAACTGTATCCCAAATATTGGGTACTTTACAAAATATTTATTTAGATCAGATTTCTAGAGGCTGGTAAGCTTAAGAATACAGCACTAAAATTTGCTAATGTCTGGTTCAGGCCTTCTTTGCTTTACATTGCATGGCAGAAACCACTATTAGAAGCAGAGCACAAACGGTAAAGAAAAAGAATTTGGATTCATTAAAAATACATTCAGCGAATAGCTTGATTGTTCCATCAATGAACAAAAAACCTTTAAGTTTCTTCATGCAATATACACTAAAAAAAAGTCTGACAGAGTTCTGAGATCATAATTGCAGGGAATTATTCAATAAGATAATTAGCTGTGAATAAGTGTAATCCATCAAGAAAAGGAAGAAAGACTATAAGCCACATAAATTTCCCAAATCTTTGTGGGTCATCTACATGGGGATCTACATATTAGGCAGAAGTGTGTGACATAGGTCTGTTCTTGGTAAACTCACCCCTGTTCCGGCCTTTGACTGAAATGTTTGGTTGGAACCATAATCATACACCAGAAAGCTTGAGCAAAGCTTGTCCAAAATTCTTTTAGGAACACATTGTCCAAACTCACTTTGAGTTATTTTTAATTTCACATATATGTATATATGTGTGTGTGAGAGAGAGAGAGTGCTAATATACATATGCAAATATGAAGTATATAAACATACATAAATATACATATTTATTCAACATTATATTCTCAACTTCACTTACTTTGCTCCTATCCCTATCATACATTCTATCCTTTTCCTACATTCAGTTTTTTGTTGTCATTTTGTTTTGCTTTAGAATCTACTGAGTTTAACCAGAGTCATCCCTGTAGCCATGATTTTGTTGCTATTCTTTGGAGAATTTCATCTCATCAGAGGGTACTCAGGTGAATAAAATATGCTTTTGCCTCCCCCAAAATAAATCAGCAGCTAATAGCTCAATAGAGCGGGTAGGACTGCATGAACCTGCTCCATCAATACTCATGCAGGCCCACTGCAAGCAATAACTGCGACCGTGATGCCATTATTGGCTTCACCAGGCTTAAAAGACAACAAAGAAAGCATTTCACAGCTTTTCTCCCTATCATGTGCTTCTTCCCATCCTCTCCTTAGAGGTTTCCTGAACATCTGAAGGGGTAGTGTGAACATCTGGTAAAGGGCTGAGCTCTGGGCTGTCATTCATTCTCAGTTGCTGGAGCAGCCATACGTCTCTGCATTCACCACTTTCTCTACTAGGAGAAGTTTCTCTGATTAAGACTGGAGAAATTACAGGTTATCTTTATATAAAATAACACAAGGCCAAGCACCTTCTAAATACATGTACTTCTACTCATTGACAAATGCTACTCTAAATCTAAATCAGAAACCATTTCTTTTTTTAAAAATATTTTTTTCTTATTATCTAATTCGTGGTCTTATGTCACTTAAGTTTTTTTAGTTTATCTCTCTCCTTCTTAGTTTGCTATTATCAAGCATTAAGGTAAAATCATAATGTGTTTTTCCAATTTGCTCCAAAGGATCTTCAGCAAAATAAGTACATTAACCACAAAAAAATTAATGTACATGTAAGAGAAGAGAATTCTATCACTTTAAAACAAATATCACCAAATCTCCATAAAACATGATCATTTCTTTTACTCTCACTAGAAACATTGACTGTTTTTCTTTATATCAACAATATAGTTTATAACAAACTATCTTTTATTTTCAAAGAGTTCTGAATCAGAAGAATGAAACCTTTAGATTAGAGTCCCTTTGGTGGGTTAAGAAAGCATCCTTCATCCCAGCCTCCCAGCTGTGTTACAGGAGGACGAGCTGGCTGCGTGTCATCCCAGCTGCCCCACTAGCTTACACCCAAAATAATCACACAGAAACTGTTTTAATTTAAACACTGCCTGGCCAATTATATCTAGCCTCTTATTGGCTAACTCTCACATATTTACTCAACCCATTTATAATAATCTATATGTCACCATGAGGTTGTGGCTTACCAGCAAAGATTTAGCATGTCTGGCCTGGCAGCCCCATGGTGATTCTCTCTCTCCATTCTTCCCAACATTCAGTTCTGTCTACTCTGCCTACCTAAGTGCTGACCTATCAAAAGTCCAAGGCAGTTTCTTTTTTCAAGCAATGAAAGCAACACAGAGACAGAAGAACCTCCTACACCGCAGCGGCAGCTCTTTGAATTATGGGTTGTCATTGAGTCAGTGAAATTTCTGGACAGTTGCCAATCACTATACCTTCACTTCTTTTTGTTTAGATTTCCCTTTTCTAAAGCCATTGTACTATTAGGTAGAGCATGATCTGATGTTATTGTGATTGCTTTTTTATAGTCCTATCTTCCATCTATATCGGCTCATATTCCTGGGTAGGCACAAACTTCGATATTTTCAGTGAGAAAAAGGAAAAAAAAAAGAGTAGTCATTACAGAGTGGTATCCTTGATCTTACTGGTCAGTTTGCCTTTCCTTTCCTTCTAGAAGTGGACATAATAGTACACCCTCTAGAGAACAAAGTATATCTCCTCCACCAAAGTCCGATGAAGCCAGTGCCTAGCTGAGGATGGACTTTCTAAACTACAGAATTATGAAAAAAAACACATTTTCATTATTTCTGAATTATCCAGCAAGAGATGTCTTATTGAATAGTCTCTTATAAAAGCTGAGTCTTTCCTAGGAGATTATATATTAATGACTGTTTTTTTTTGAGACATTTTGACCTTTTAAGTGCCATCTTTTCTTCTAGATTGCAAGTTTTTGAGCCCTAAAAGCTTTTATTCTTATAATTTTTAATATTATGGAAATGTATTAGCAGATAATGGAATATAAACTACAGTTGTGTATCATAAAAGAGCTAAAAGCAAAAAATTCCTTTACTTTCTTTGAAAGAAAAAAATCAGTGAATCTAAAAAACTTAGATAATCATGAAAACACTGATGAAATATTATGTGCATGTAACACTTTAAATATTACAGTGTGTACTTTTTCATTGTTCTGTACTTCATATCAAATTTTCTGTGTTTTTGTAGCTTTTCTGGTAATTACCAATGTATAAATATAGAAGAAAACACCCTTTCGGAAACAACCCTTTGTCCATCTTACATTCCTAAATTTTGTTTTATTGCTAGGAGTAGAGTAGATTTGTAGTATGAGGGCCAGCTTGTTGGGGTATCTGTTCCACCCAGTACCCCGGCGGCAAGCCCCAAAGGAAAATCAATCACTCAGAGATCTCTATAAGTTATAAAGCTGATTGGCCCATTAGGTCAGGCTACTTATTAGTTCTTATGACTTATCTTAACCCATTATTCTGATCTATGTTAGCCATACGGCTTGGTACCTTTTCCAGCTGTCAGCTTACATGCTGCCTCTTCGGTGGTCTGCACAGGAATGGCAGAGGAACCTCTCTGCTTCCCAGAATTCTCCTGTTCTCATTGCATCACCTCTACTTCCTGTCTGTCCAATCAGCATTTTATTAAAATACATGATTGATAGAATACAGATAATTCTCCCGCACCATTTCCCTCTTTTTTTTAAACAAAGGAAAATACCCATAATCCATTTGTTGGGAATGTGGGCGTAATATTTTAGGCTACTTCCTGCTGGTTGGGGGCGCTGATGATCTTATGGGGACCTAAAGAAAATTTAGAGTTATAATCAAGTCCTGACTGGAGTATCCTGTGAGTCCTGACCATCTCAGGCAGCAGTCTTGAATCAGTTTTGGATGTAGAACTCAGACATCCAGGCCATCTGTTTCTATCGGAGATTTTTTAGGAGGTCTTCCTTGTTTAAACTTGATTTTTCATATTCATAACTCAGAATGAATCCAAAGCCTCTCATTTTCTGTGGAAACAAAAGCAAAATCTCTTCTCCAGAGTAACATACCTTTTGACTTCAATTTTGAAGCCATGGTATTTTTAAAATACCTATCTTGGGTTAGTTTAGTAGCATTTATAAACAAAAGTCTTTTAGCAGCTGTTGCTCCTTCCTCAGCATTCAAACAATTTAAAGAGAGCATAATAGCATACAGTATCAAGATTTTTTGTATATTTTTTTATCTTTATTTTAACCTCTATTTTTTCTATTTTTACTTTTACTTTTTGAGACAGGATCTCTGTATATTTTTGTCCTGGAATAACACCTTAGACCAGGCTGTCCTTGAATTTACAGAGATCCTTCCGTCTCTGCCTCCCCAGTACTGGGCTCAAAGATGTTTGCTACCACACATTGAACTCACAGAGATCCACGAGTCTCTGCTTCCCCAGTGCTAGGATTAAAGGTGTGTGCTACCACACCTTGAACTCAGAGATCTGTCTGTCTCTGCCTCCCAGGCATTGGGATTAAAGGTGTGTGCTACCACACCTTGAAGTCACAGAGGTCAACTACCTCTGTCCCTTAAAGTCTCAGAGTTCAATGTACCTCTGCCTCCCAGGCATTGGGATTAAAGGTGTGTTCTACCACACTCAACTACTCTCTCTCTTTTTTTTTTTTACTTTAAGAACTTTAACTTTTATCCTGCATATATGTTTAACATACTGTAAACCATTTAGAGGTTTTCTTCGTCTTTGAATCTCTCTTTACTAGATTACAGGGATTTTTTATATATATTTAATCTTTTACTCACTCAGTGTGTATGTGCTCATGTTGGAGGTTAGAGGATAACTGAGGTGTTGGCTCTTTTCTTCCACCATGCGTACCCAAAGGATCAAACTCAGGCTCTCTGACTTGGACGAAATGACCTAGCTATCCCTTAGGATTGTAATAACAGCTTTAGTTTTTCCAAATTAGTTTATTTTTCTATTTTTACTATTTTACCTGTGGATAGCCATCATAATTTTTAAAATATTTCTACAGTTTTATTCTTTTTATAAATTTTGATTTTATCAAATACTGGCTATAAAACAACTATATAATTACCTACAATCAAATTGGAATAAACCATCAAAATGTTTAATTTATTAATCAGATAGTATTTATTGAAAGGACACGATAACCAAACATTTTCAATTAATTTATCAGATAATTGCCTTATCCATAATCAGTTTCCATGATTTCTCCAAATCCTGTAATCCTAAAAAAAGAATTTCACAAATATCAAAGAAGTTATATATTAAAAGAATAATAAGGAGTATGTTACTTTAATTATGAAAAAGAATGTTGGAAGTCAATTTTTAAAAGTTAATATATTATTTTCTATTCTGAGGCCTAATTAGTCTGCTGTCTTTGGCTTGATATCTTATTGAAATAATTCACTATGAAAGCTTGTTAGTTTCATTGTAGTTGTAAAATACGTACGTATATGCTAATCAACATCTGTCATATCAGCTCTCAAACAAGGACTTCAAGAGACATGAAAGCTATCAAAGCCCTCATGTAGATCTGCATACCTATTAATCTCCTCATTGTACATTTTTACATATATCATGACCTTTAAAGTGGAATGAGGGGAGTTGAATTTTTATTATCTTTATGATCATTCCTTCTCCTTAACACACATTCACACACAAACACAGATGCTAGTTCCCTGCTGCCCATGTTGAGAGACTCCACATCGGCATGCTGATTAGTCTGTTACTTTGGAAAACTGCCACAAATATTATGCATCCATGTTTACAATTTTATAAAAGCATTCTGTAAACCACATAAAAATAATAATGAACCCAGGATAAATACAAACTTGTACATTGCTAGACTCAAGTACATGATATAAAATTAAAATAAAACGTGGTGCATAATTTGTTGCTGTTTTTATTGGATTAAATTTCACATAAAATGTATAAATTGGAACATTTAACTACAAGTTTACAGATGAATGTATGATGAAAACTGAGCACCTAGTTGAAGTGGGGAAGTTTGAGAATATGTCATTTATTTTTGCTGTCTCATTTTTCAAGCTGCATTTCCAATGTGTAAGGAGAAGAGGTTCTTATCTTTATTTTAATAGCTTTTGGAATAATGAGTAAAAAACTATGTTTATGTAGTGGTGGATTTAAAGTTTCAAATCCTCTGTTTTCAAATATATGTAAAAAGTTCATAGATATTGTCCAAATAATTGTATGCAAATAGAATTTGAATATAAAATTAGAAGTTTATCTTCCAGTCATTTCATTGTTCTAACTATCACAAATACCAGAGGTATTTGTTGTATTGTTATTTGTATGTTGTTCTTTTTTTTTCCTCATGACCTAAATTCCTGAAACAATGCCACTATATCTAGGTCAGGAAGAAAAAGAATAATAAGTAAATATGCAATTCAGTTACTATTCAAAATGAGTACAGAGAGTCAGGGTTGTAGCATATAGTCCTGAGAACAGTGTACACTTTTCTTTAGGTGGCCTGAAAGCCACTGATAACATAATCCAGAACAAAATGTCAAATAATACAATGCCAGTCACTTTCCCAAATCATGAATTCTATTTCTTTTACATTTTCATATTATTTTATTATAAATGAAAACAATTTATTTGAGCTTAGTTGATTAAGTGACCCAAATAATCTGCCCATATCATACCTTCAAAGGCTGATAGAGAATAAAATGTAAGTTAATAATCAATATCAGGAAAATGAGAGGTAAAGAAATTGTTCATGATAAATATCCTGAATCTTCCCTCTTGCAATCACAATACCAGAGCAGCAATAAGATGTTTATCTCTCACATAAAGATTACCTTAGAAAGAAAATGTGTGTTGACCTTATAGGCCACCATGTTGAATTTGACTTGAATAGGAAGCTCTGATTATAACTTAGTTTATGTCAGATGAGTAAATATAAACAATAAGATATATATTTCTATAAAATCGTGACTATGGTCTCAATTTATAAAACATGAACTGGGAGCTTTTTATTTAGTGATTAACTTATTGGAATTTAAATTAGTAACTACATACTCATGCTGTAATCTTTTTACCCACTATTCTGCATTCAACTTTAAAAATCTGATATTGCTAAAATAAATACATAAACTAACTGCAGAATTAAATTGAAGGAAAGGAAAATTCTAAAGGTTATTATATGATGCTGTGAGAATGTATATGTGTAAAGAGCTCAGTGTTTAGCCTTACAGAGAGTTACATGGCTACAATTGCTATCTGATACCTTGTCCTTGCACTTTCCCTTCCGTATCTGTTTTTATTTTTTTCCACTATGGTCTCCTCTCTTGATTCATATGTTATGTAAAATGAGCCATACCTTCAGCCTGCATCACAAGAGTTCATGCTGCTCCTAACCACAAGTATTGGTCATCTACTCTTTTGTTAAATTCAGCTACATGTTACCTTTAATGTAGCTGCTAATGTATTTGATAGCAAAATGAGTGTAATTGCCTACCCCCACACGAGGAACCTTTGTTTTGCCATTTGAAATAGAATCCGAGCAAAAATGGAGAGAGTGTCTGAACTGGTCTTTTCCTGAAATCAGAATGGTGACAACCCTAATTGTTACAATAGAGTCTTCATCCAGTAAATGATGGCAGCAGATGCAGAGATCCACAGTCAAGCACTATGCTGAACCCCTGGAGTCCAACTGAAGAGAGGAAGGAGGAATTATATGAGCAAGGGCTGTCAAGGTCTTGAAGGGGAAGCCCACAGAGACAGCTGACCTGAGCTTACGGAAGCTCTCACACTCTGGACCAAAATCTAGAGAGTCGGCATGGGACCTACCTAGGACCTCTGAATCAATGTGACAGTTGTGTATCTTGGTCTTTTGTGCAGCCCCTAACAGTGGGTCTCTGACACATGAGGTGGCTTTTGGGAACCTATTTCCTATGGTGGGATTCCTAGTTCAGCCTTGCTGCATGGGGGAGTAGCTTGGTCCTTTCTCAACTTGATATGCCATGATTTGGTGACTTCCATGAGAGGTCTTACCCTTTCTGAATGGAGAAGAGCAGGAGAGGGCAGGGGATGGTAGAAGAGAGATGATGGGGTGAATGGGAAGAGAGGAGGAGGGGGGAACTGTGCTTGGTATGGAAAATTAATTAATTAATTTAAAAAGAAATAATGATATCCAAAACTCCATAAACAAATAATTGTAACTTCTATTATAATAAAAATATTTTAATTCCTATTTAACACTCCGATATAGTTTCTGCTTAGACACTATGAGAATTAAGCCAAGAATAGACAAACTTTTTCGAGGGCCAGATAGTAAATATTGTATGCTTTCTCGGCCATATGGTCTATTTTGCAATTAATGAGTTCTACTGTTATTGCCTGAAAGCAGTCATAGACAACATATAAACAAACAGATTTGACTGGGCTCCAGACTTTTTAGACAAAATTTACAGCAAACTTGATATTCTGCAGTCGTTTTATCTACCCTGGTGTATACCTTGGTATAAGTTCTCCTGCACAGACAGATGTTAGAGCAGTCTGTTGAACACATTGTCCTGGACAGTGAATCCATGACTCTGTCTTAGATGTTGGGAAAGTTCTAAAATATGCTGAGTCCATTAGACTTAACCTGTCTCCCTTTTTCTGACTTAGCACATAAACACTTTCTTCTGCTTTGGAGTATATGGGGTCCTCGTGATGTGGAGGCAACAAAGGCGTGCTTCTGAATTGTGTGCAACCTTCGTGCATTGTATTTTGTGAAATTTTAAATCTGTTTTCTTCTTTATTTCATCTTACAGAACCTTCTATCTTTGACTGCCAGGTATCATAAATCATAACTTAATTTTGAAGTAAAAGTGTTAGGCAAACTTTGCCCTAGAGAGGATTGATTACAAACTGTTTTCTCTAAACCATTAAAATCTAAATTCATGAAAACAAGAAGCTAATAAATATGGAAATGAGATGTTAAACTTTGCAATGACAAGGCTATACTTAAGTTCATGTTCCTTTTAAAGCTATGCAGTCTAGCTGAGAGTGAAAATTCAAAATGTACTTGTTAATGGCTCCAAGTATATGATACGTCAAGGGAGATACAACCAAGCGTTTTAAAATGTTCTTTGTTTCCCTGGATTGTATTCATGCTAATACTGACAGCTTCATCAGGTTCACTCAGTAGCCCTAATACACTCACTGTAATGTTTTCATAGAACTGGAAAGGATTTAGGTAATGATCAGCTCACATATAAGTTTACTGCCTGGATTATTTATGCAAGAAACTAAACAAAACCCCAACTGATGGATAGTTTCCCAACTAATTGTAGCACAAGAACCGAAGGAAGATGGAGGGGAACTGAATTGGGGGGAGAAAAGAAGTGTAGGGGCGGCAGGAAAGGGGTGAATGGAGAGGAAATTCTTAAGCGTATATTGTACGAGAGAAGAATCTATGCCTTTTTGTTGTTCTTGCTTTATTTTGCTTTGTTGTTGTTGAGACAGGGTTTCTCTAGGTAATAACCCTGGCTGTCCTGAAATTCACTTTGTAGATTAGGTTGGCCTTGAGTCCTTTGCAGGCCTTTAATCCCAGGACATCAGAGGTAGAGGCAAGTCGATTTTTGTGAGTTTGCGGTCAGCATGTCTACACAGTAGTTCCAGTGCAGTCAGGGCTATGTATGGAAACCATATCTTCGCAAAAACAAACAAAATAAATGAAAAAAAGCCAGAAAATGAACAATACATAATTATGCTAACAAAAATAACATTGATGGAATCTAATATAACTTGTTGTAAAAATCCTGTAGTATATGAGTATATTTAGCTAAAGCAATGTTTTAAATAAATCAGAATCTTCAGATTATAAGTTTGATTTACTAAATAGTTTTTAAAGCCCATTACACACACACAAACACTTGAAGAATTCAGGGATTTGAAAGAGCAAGGAAAAAGATACATTGAAGAGTTTAAAGGGAAGAAATGGGAGGAGAAATTATGTATTTATATTAATCTAAAAATAATTAGTGAAAAATTTAAAATCCCATTCTGTAATGTAGACAGGCAAATCTAATTTTTTCTTATTATTCATGTAACTAATTGGATGTGTTTGATCTAGCTATTTTAACTGTGATGGTTTCATTGAGAAATGCACCCCCCCCCAAAGACTTGAGAATTTGAATTATTGGCCTCCAATTGGTAGCATTGTTTGGGAACATTTAAAAGGCATTGCCTTGCTGGTAGAAGTATGACTCTGGATGTCAGCTTTGAGTATTTCTTTTTTGTGGTTGTTGTTGTTTTCCTGTTTTCTGCTAGAAGTTTAAGGTATCAGCTCAGCTTCTACTGTGCCCATTATACTTGCTGCTTTCTTCCATGTGTCCCTCTCATGACAGATTCTTATTCCTCTAAAACCAGAAACCAAATATTCTTTCCTTCTGTAAGTTGCCACAGTCCTATTGTTTTATCCAAATAATGAATAAAGCAGTTAATACAGTAATAAAAAATGGAAAGGTAGTCAATACAGTAATAAAATACCATAAAGTAGATTAAATAAATATGTATAGTTTCTCAAAGCCCCTACCCAAACATGAAGGGGTTAGACACCTTGGATGCTTTCAGAACCAAAACTACTTTCTCTGCGATTTCGTGTCTTCATTTGACCATTATCTTCCTGTGTCATCACATGACCATCCCTCAGTTGTATGTGCACATGTATCTAATCTCCAGTTCTTGGAACCATTCTAATCATAGAGGAATAGATAGAACCATAAGTCACTACTTTATCTTGATTAGCTCTTTTATAAGTGACAGTTTAAAATTATCATCAAAGTTTGACTCTCAGCTGGTTAAAATTCAACCTATGGGTGGTGTGGTAAGCTATAGTCCATACCACTTTATTTTAAATCTCCTAAAAATTCTAATTTTATCATTTCCGGTATAATCAATCATAGGTAAAAACAGCTAGTAATGTGCTTACGTATTACTCTTCCTCCTCTATGTAACAAGGTCATAATAAAGAAATTAACTTCTTGGTGTTTGGACAGCATTACTGAAGATTATAGCATACAGCCTTTGTGATAATTTCTAAAATACTCATAACACTAAAGCATAAAACTGCCAGTTCTATATTAGATGAAGGGTTTTTTTAAATCTTATTGTAATAGTTCTCTGCGGGATCCCTCTGTGGACCCTACCACCGCAGAATTGAACCAGCCACCAGTAACTGGCCCTGGCTGAGGAGGGGAAGTGCTCTACTTGACACCCAGCACCCAGGATCCCGGAGACAGTCAGACGCAGTGAAGAGTTGAGTCATCAGGGCCAATTTATTTCCTTACAACTCGAAACTTATAAAGCAAAACCCCATGTATCCCAGAAGAAGCAGAAGGGAAATTAGCCAATCACGTCAGCAGTCACGTCTGCATGAGCAGCGGCTCTTATAGTCCCTAATAGGGGTCAGACGGGCATCAGGCACTCTAAGTCATCTTACCCCATCTCCAACTCCAACTTCTTTTAAATAAGTCAGCTATCCTTCCCCCTTGCTACCCATCAGTGCCATAGTGGCTGGGAGTATTCTTCACGGGCTTTGCAACGTCACCTTTTTTTAATTTCATGTCTTTTTCTGGCACTTTTTTTTTTGGAGGGGGTAATTTGGCCACTCCAGCCTCCTATATGCTTGCTCATGCTCAATTCAGCCCACAGTTTTCAAAATTAAGTTCCTAAAAACCAAGCAATAAACACTTGAAACTGTTCACTTCTAAATCTGTTGCAGTTTACGTAGACACTATGCTAATTTCATTCAATTGAATAACTCTAATCCTATATAAATTTGAATTCTTTATTCCCTATTCTAACACTCATAATTACTATGCTAATCATCTGAGATTTTAAAATTCTGTTGAGAACAGCAATAATTCTAATATTTTCTTACATGGACCTTGTTACAAAAACAAAACCTTGTATTTAAAACAGAAAAAAATGGTACAGCCTATTATTATACATATTTATGAACAGTGACTTGGCACTGGGTCTGGGGCATGAAAGGAATTGATTTTTTCTTGTCAGGATTGTTTCACGGCTTTCCAGTAGAGCAGAAGTAAGAATGTGACTTATGTGGAAGACTACTTACGATGGAAATGGCACACAAAGGGATTTAGTGATTTAAGGTGTGTACAAATTCAGTCCTAAACTCTGGCACATGGTCCTTTTCCAATTCTCAAGCAAGTTCACGTCTTATGCAAGTGTTCTGTCATATCAGAAATCCAGGAAGCTACAGACTACACTTAATTTCTAGAATATTTACTTATATGTGTGTTATTTTAACTATGTTCTAAAAATAAATGAAGAATAGTTTAAAAGTTATTGTAGCCATTTAAAAACTGTATTCTTCATAATAATTTTGGGTAAAATGTATCTCTTGTAAAGGTTTATTCTGAGTTTAAGCATAGTGTATACTATGGAATATCATTACACTCAAGAAAGAGACCATGTGATGGTGTAAACGTAGTGCACACTGTGGAGCTCCATCACACCAAAAGAGAGTCAGTGTAGCCATATCAGTTAGTATTATATTTATTTGAGCTATTCTAGTAGTTATTGGTGGCGATGGTGCTTTATTGTGTCAGATCAAAGCTGACGTCATCTAAATGCAGAGCAGGTAATCTACAAAATGTGCTACATCCTCAGAATATGTTTATTCTCTAATTTTATACTTTTTTACAGTTACGAGCTTAATCTCCTATAGAACTCTTCTCAAAATATACTTCATTAAAATCATTTAGTCAGTGTACACCACGTGTTACTGGAGTTCTCTACATTAATACTACCTGTGAACTCTATGGCAGAAGTTAGCTAACATATCTTAGATTCCCATTCCCTAAAAGTTTAAAACTTGAGGAACTTTAACTCCAGGAATTAGTAATGATTATTCATAAATGCAAGCATTACAAAATACTTTCCTAAGCTTTGCCATAGTTTTATCAAGTTATATTTTTATTTTTAAAACATATATACATTTTAATATATTTATCAGTTCCATTTTTGAGTTATTGCATTTTTACATTTACATTTTACATTTGGTTATATTTTACATACTGTTTTCATATCTATAAAAACATTAATTTATCTGTTAAAGTCCATGTGATTGTTTTATATATTTAGTGCTGGAATATTCACCAATATTACAGGGAAAGGACAGCTCAGGCATCCTCTCCACTATTGCTAGGAGTCTTAGCTGGGGTCATCCTTGCAGATTCCTTGAAATTTCCCTAGCACTAGGTTTCTCTCTAAACCCATAATGACTCTTTTTATCAAGATTTCTTTTTCATTGCTCTCCTACTCTGTCCCTCAACCAACTTGACCATTCTGTTCCCTCATGTTCTCATTCCCTATCCTGTCCCCTTTACCCCCACTCCACAAACAGTTTACCCAGGAGACCTCATCTAATTACTCTTCCCAGGCAATCCATATGACTCTCTTAGGGTCCTCCTTGTTACCTAGCTTCTTTGGAAAGAAATGCAAATCAAAACAGCTCTGAGATACCATCTTACACCAGTAATAATGGTGAAGCTAAAAAATACTGAGGACAGCTTAAGTTGGAGAGGATATGGAGTAAGGGGAACACTCCTCTACTGTTGGAGGGAGTGCAAACTTGCACGTTCACTTTGAAAATCAGTATGGTGGTTTCTCAGAAAATTGGAAATCAATCTACCTTAAAACCCAATGATATCAATATTGGGCGTATACCCAAAACATGCTCAATCACACAACAAGGACACTAGATCAATGATGTTTATAGCAGCATTATTTGTAATAGTCACAACCTGGAAACAACATAGATGACCCTCAACAGAAGAATGGATAGAGAAAATGTGGTACATTTACACAATAACATATTAACTGTATAAAACCACTAACATCATGAAATTTTCAGGCAAATGAACTAGAAGAAACTATACTCAATGAGGTAATTAAGGTTCAGAAATACAAATACGGTGGAGATTTTTCTTCTGTGATTTTGTTGAACATATTTTCTGGGTTTTTCAACAAGAATTAGTTTCCTTCCTTCATTCCAATTGTTCTTAGGTTTGGCCTTTTATAGTGTCCCAGATTTCTTGGGTGTTTTGTATCAAGAATTATTTTATGGTTAATCAATATACCCATTTGACAAATGTATCCATTTATTTTATTGTATTTTCAATAACCTATATTCTCCATTCTATCACTTGCATTCTGTTTTTGAAGTTTGCCTCTGTAGTACCTGCTTGAATTCATAAATTGTTTATTTCCAGATTTCCTTATTTGTGTTTTTTTTACTTCATTTATTTCCTTTGGGTTCCAGCAGAGACATGTTGCCATGGCTGTTATTGCTTGTTTTTATGCTGACTCCTAGGCATTTTGGTTTTGGGCTATTATAGATAGTAGTTCTGGATACTGACTTCTGGGTTTGTTTTGCTGTGTCAGTGTTTTTTTCCTTGGTTTCATTTTCCTCTTTGGAATTTTGTAGAATGTGATGGCCTTGTGCTGCCTGTTCACTTTTCTGGCCTGCTCAGATGGTCTTTAACAGGGAATGCATGTTGGTCTTTAAGGCTAGAATATTGGAATGAGTTGGGTAAAGAAGACTAAGGTATAAGGTCCTTGTGATGCTGGAGAAGACGTAAAAAAAAAAAAAGAAAGGGAACAGGTTTACTGGTATCAAGATGGGGATGAAACTGGAAGGATTATATCCCAAGAGCCATAAAAGACTATGGATCTTTCTTCAACCTATCTGTTGTCTTGGGAAGAGCAGCCCTTGTGTTAGTAGGTGATGCCTGCTGGAGTTGGG
The DNA here is from genome assembly GCF_982192425.1 of Myodes glareolus. Lineage (NCBI taxonomy): Eukaryota > Metazoa > Chordata > Mammalia > Rodentia > Cricetidae > Myodes > Myodes glareolus. The sequence goes on along the minus strand of NC_142027.1, from coordinate 28,910,679 downwards.
GTTTGGGGCAAAGCACTGAGTGAAAGGAGGAATGTTAGATTAAGATGATCTGTGGGATATAAAGAAGATAGGAGTATGGGTCAGGCAAGTCTGTGACTATTGCTCTTCTACAGTGCTTGATGGGCATGAGACTGAAAGATTGGGTCTGGAACAACTGAGAGAAAAGAGAAGGTCTATCGGCAACTTACCTGGTTTTCTGGCCGGCAAGGTCTGTGGGTTAGCAGGGGGTGCCTTCTGGAGTTGGGGGTTGGGATAAAACAATTACCTGAGGGGAGGAAAGTAAGGAGGAGCTGGCCTGTGAGATCCACAGGAGATGGGGACTGGAGAAAAGCAGCAGCTGGTGTTCTATTGCAGACCTGTGGATGAGACAGGGGCGTGGGTTGAGAGAGGATCGATTTTGGGATTCACAGGCTCCTAAATGATTCTATTAAATCAAAGTGAAGGTGCTATTTTTAACTAAATCGACACTAAATTATTTACATGAGATCATGTGACTGTAAGGTACTATAAATAAAGTATCCATGCATTTTGGAAAAGGGCGGCTTACTTAAATTTAAACTTATATGATGTAACACCCGATTCTGTGTCACCTTCTCGGTACAGTTCGTGCGCCACTGTACCTTCGCGAGTCCGGGCAAAGGCCTGGAGGTTGAAAGAAACACACAAGATACCTGGGTCATTCGAAAGGAGATCAGCGGAATGACGCTTTATTCAATTTAGGGGAAAACCTAAATACTTGGCCATTGCAAAAGGATTTCCTCCCGGGCAGGTGGGAAATTACCATATCAAAGATGAACAATACTTTTCAGCTAATCACCAGACTAGGGCACAAGAGCAAACAGGATGCTTAGCTGGCTGGCCAGAAACCCTCCTCAATATTCACCCCAAGGAGCAAGGGTAGACCAGGCCCTACAATATGGTTCGCATATGATTACTTGCAATAAAGATGTTTGTTTGACTTTCATCATTTACCCGAATGTCAGAATCACAATGGGATTGGGTTTTTTCAGATAGTTTCTGATTATCGTTTTATTTCAATCATGCACTTTGGACCTTTGTGCATGAAGGTTATGTCTTCCCATTGTAGGTTGGCACTGTGAGTTGTTTCTACATTCTAAATCCTGTGAAGCTATTTCAACTAAGGTCCAACTGACCAATATGAAATCTGACATTTACAACATCTTCACACAAAGTTTTCTATTTATTTTCAATCACTTGTCTTTGGATACGTTAGAGAGCTTGATTTATTTAAACACAAGGATATATTTTTGAGAATTAATAGAAGTTATAAATATGGCATATACATATATATGTAAATACATAGAACATAGGAGTATTAATAAAACCTAGAATACCATATTATTCAACTATCTAATATTTTTATATGATGAAACTTCTGGAGATAACATCCTCTACTTGACAAAAGTTATCCTCTGTCACTTAAATGTTATATTTCAAAAGTCACAGCTTTTATACTTTGGGATATATAAACTAAGACTTTGTCCTCATAAGATTTCTCATTCATTCATTACAAAGACTAGCTAGATCAGTATAAATTATCAATTAGCACTTTATGTTATATAAAATCTCTGTTAATATTAGTATATGTTGTATCATTGTTTTATAACAGTATAGTTCCTATGCAATTACATATATTTACAAACACAGACACACAAAAGGCCACCTTAAGCAAAGAAACATTAGTGATGATAGAAGTTCACAGAAAAATTATTTCTAAATAAAAAGTCCATCAGTGTCAAAACTGAATCCTTAGGAAAAGCTATAGGTAAGAAAATTTAACTTTTAATGTACCCACTTTGTTGACAAACCTATGTTTCATCAGAGTAAGATGAGAGCAGCAAGAATTAAATTAAAACATTGGAATGCTGCTGTTAAAACAGCATCAGCTATGGTAGATTTATTTTTGGCAGTCCTCACTGTGCATAATTATGTTGTACCAAAGATAATAAGTTCACATTCAATAACTTCTTGGTAAAATTTTAACTAAGGCAGAATTTACATATTAAAAATGACTTGATAAAATTCACTGAAATATAAATTATCACTGTAGGCTACATAGAAAATTGAATTATTTTTAAATTGGTCATAAATATGCATGCTGAAATGGTTCATGTATTTTAAAACTACATTACTCCAGAGGAAATCTAAATTAATATCCATTTCACTAGTTATTAAAACTGAAAACTCTTATTTTTATAATAGTTCAAAATTTTCATTAGTTGGAGATAGTAATATTCAATGTATTCAAACATTTCCATTCTGTTAATGATGTAAGGCTAGTAAAGTAATACATTTTGTTTTTAGAAAACCTTGTTATGGAGTTGTTGTAGACTCTCAAATAGGATAATAATATTTTACTAAGAAACTTATAAATTCTTCTGTCATATTATCAGTTTGGCATCGATTGGCAGATGGAGGGCATGCTTAAGCACCTAGAAGATCCTTCTTACATATGGCAAAGTTCTTGGGTGATCAGTCCTAGGCTGACTGCCACTTTCCAAAGTTACAGAGATTTCGAATCTCTGCTCCTCTATTATCTTTCCATTTTTCAGTGACAAAAGAAGTTCAATTTAAGGAATCTATCAGTGGTTTCATGTAAAATCCCAACTGAATACAAATCACTTCCAAGTTGGCTTATTAAAATATAGTGAAGTCACCCATTTCCCTTGAGAGGTATTGGTATGAGAGACAACTCTGGGCAGTCAAGTGAAAAGTCTAACTTAAATAACTTCTTTTTTATGTTAAGTAGTAAAAATTAATTCTTGTCCTCAAACATTGTCATGCACATTGTTTTTGTCCAGTTGAGTTATACATTTGTCCTGAAATCATGAAGGGACATTCTCTAAGGGGAAAAACCCTCACATAATCAAAAAAAGTGATAGAAGATATATCAGTTTTTTTCAAAAATCATGGACCATGAATAAAAACTATGAAACCTGCATTAGATTCTTTGTTTTCATAGCAAAAGCATTTGATTACTAACATGTGTAGATTTAGTTTTAAAAACATGATTTTTATAATAAAATCAATAGGGTACAATAAGCACACATCAGGTTCAAATTCTGGATCAGTAATATATATGCACTGGAGATCCACATCTTATTTTACTATTAAATCGAGCTGAAGAGGACTATTAATCTACCACTAAGGTTGTTCGTTTGTTTTTAGGTTCATAGTGTTTATATTTAAGAGAGAGTGACTACAGAAAAGAGAGATGGAACAAGGCATATATAAACTCGCTGTACTGATGGTTTACATACAGCTAAAGACAGTAACATTTTATTCAATTATGTTTGTTGTGTGCATGTGTGTGTTGAATTTCCTTTGTAGAACAAAATATCTTGGATGAACAGAGAATCAGAAAGTGGAATTAGTTGCCTGGCCCCTCCTATCTGACTTTCATCTAATTGATCAACGTTTAAATATAGTGTAGTTCCGTTACTCTCTACTGGAGCTACGTTCCAGACTGCTTCAGCTCTAGTCCTCACACTGCTTTGTTCCAATTGGTTCCATTTCTCAACTGTTATTATCTAAACAGTAAATACCATACACATGTTGTGTACATCTCCACATCTTTTAGAGTGTGACTTTAGCAGGTAATTTGTCCTTGAGAATTATCTCTGTTTTTTATACTTCCATTCATAAGTGTATATGTGTATGAGTGTGTATATATACAAACACATAAATATACATATATTATGTTATTTTCTCTCCCTTCCTTATATTCATGAGTTCAATAGTTTCTACCAATATTTCTGCTGTTAATATTTGGAGGTGGAGTCGTTGGGTAGCAATTTGGTAAGGAGCAAAGAATACTCATAAGAAAGATTCATGCCTTCTAAAAGACATCTCAGAGAGAAATTGATGTGCACTGTGTCAGGACATTGGAGAAAGATGACCTTTCCTAAATCAGGAAATGAGGCTCTTCTAGACACTGCAACTGCTTGCCACCCTTGACTGTGGACCTTTAAAACTCTGTTAAAGTTTGAGAAATACATGTTTGGTCTTTAGACCACATATGGTACTTATGTCACAGAAATCTGAACAAACTGAGAAAGGGTCCTCAGTTTTAGACATTGAAATACAGGCTGTGTTTATATCATGCTGTAATTATAAAATTTTACCTCCAGAGTGCACTGGTAAAGGTTCTATGGGATTCTATGAACAGCATTGGTGGGAATAAAAGAAGCTTACTATTTCTTCCAGGTTCTGTAAAAAGGTCATGAACAAATATGATATAGTCTTTAATAGCCTAATTAAATATGCCATCACAATCTCAGCAAATGCCCTTGGGAAATATTCCAGTGCAGAAATGACAACCTTTATTTTCCAACCAAAGAGATGACTTGAGAGAAAAGGTTTGTACACATTTATACTTGCAGTCTCTTTTGGTGAATCTTCTGTGAGTTTTTTCTTTAGTTTTGCTTGGTTTTTGCACACTAATTTATTCTGTATAATAAAATATTTTTATTTACCTATATATTTCATCATGGCTCCTACAAAGTACTAATAACATACCTGAAAGAGGATTGGGAGCAGTATAGAACTATGAGTATCTAAGTTGTATATGGCTCAATAATATCCTTTGTTTGAGAATGGAGGTATTTGTAATGGTGAGAATGTTTTCTACCTAGTAAACCCATCTGAAGGTATAAAATACTTACATAAGCCTGGTTTCTGAGAAAAAAAATCAAAACCTCCCCAAAAGATTTATGCTAGAAATATTTACCAAGAATATCTATAAACAAGCAATAAGCATTTATTAAAAGTGATATAATTCATTTTCCATGCAACTCTGAAACTTGGCCTCTTGTGACCAATGCCAACAGTTGTCGTATGAAGATGAATGTTAAATTACTGTGATTTCAATGAGTCTTTATCACAGAAGACTGAACAAATTGTGAAATATGGGCTAAAGATAAATTAGTTGACAGAGGACAATACACATGTGTGTTTGTGCCTCATTACTGAATGATTAATTGCACAAAGAGAAAAAGAATAAGTCTGTAGAAAAAGAAAGAAAAGTTGATCCACCCGAGCTATTTATCTTAAACGAAAACAAGAGAACTAGAAATTGGCACAATTGTAAATAAAGGTAAAGGCTTTATATCAAATAGTTATAGATATAGGTAAAGTTACAGAAAATATCTCAAATGTCCCAAAGACTCCGCACATAAACAAGGTTATTTTTTTGTTTAGGTTGTTCCAGCTTTTTGTTGATGAACAGGCAAAATGAAATCACTTCAAATTGTAACTCTGGGCTACATAAATTACTTACCTTTTCTTTCACATTCTTCATCCGTAAGTGTGAATGATAAGAATGGTGGTGATCTTAGACAGTGTAGTATGACTACCAAGTTCAGATATCATGTAATATTCATATGTTTTAGACATATGATATAGCAATATACAAACTATTAAATGCAGTAGTACATATTTATCATTTGTTGCATATGTTATTATATAGTTACTATAGTTGTTTGAATGATGGATTTTACATTAGTTAACATCATAATTTTTAAATTAGAATGAGCAGATTTGTCATTAGCATTTATGATCATATGTTTAGCGTATTTCACTAATTCCTATCAGAAGATGAAGAGAGAAAATGATTTTCAAATCATATTAAATATATTATGTGTCCCCTGTTTTATTCAACAGCCACAACAATATCTTAAATAATGTTCATGCTTCTAACCTCTCTTATGATCACTCCTATTTTCAGTGCATGAACTTTAGCAAACAGTTTTATAAACTTGCACATATTTGAATCAGTGTGAATAATAGATGCTGATAACATTAGCTGCAGAATTTTAAGAAGTGACTGTGTCCTGAGTGCTGCTTGCTCTCTAAAATGCATTTGCTAAATGCAATTTCCATGGAAATAGCTCCAAGAGTTGGCATTCTTAGGTGGTAATGATGTTATAAGGGGCCTACCCGTATGAATTTTTGCCCTCATGACAAATTTTATAAATTAATAATCTGTAATATGAGGGGCCAGCTTGTTGGGGTATCTGTCCCGCCCAGTACCCCACAGCCAGCAAGTCACAAAGAAAATCACACACAGGGCTCCATAAAGTAATAAACTGATTGGCCCACTAGGTCAGGCTACTTATTAGCTCTTATAACTTATGTTTCTCCATTATCCTTATCTACGTTAGCCACATGGTTCAGTACCTTTTCCAGCGGGACAGCTTACATCTTTCCTCTCAGGAGGTCTGGGCAGAACTGCAGAGGGAGCTTTCTGCTTCCCAGAATACTCCCAGTCTCTTTGCTCCACCTCTACTTCCTATCTGTCTTTCCTGCCTATCCTGCCTGCCTGGCCAATCAGCGTTTTATTAAAATATGATTGACAGAATACAGACAATTCTCCCACACCATTTGCCTGGTTAAAAACACATTCCACAACAATAGAATATTATAGTTTAAAATTTCAGATCACTCAATTATTCTTTCATTAATTTTTATTGAGCTCTACATTTTTTCTCTGCTCCCCTCCCTGCCTCTCCCCACCCAACTTCAACACTCCCACAAGGTCCTCATGCTCCCAAACTACTCAGCAGATCTTATCACTCAATTCTTTTTGAAGGGAGACTAGCTAGTATTCCTTAGGAGTGTAAAATGCTAACTTTAGCAGACTTTTGTGAATCATTTTCAAGTGATCAGAAGATCACCAATATAAAATGAACCAAACAATGAAGGAATATATTCAGTAAGTTATTGGGGTTAAAATACAAAAAGAAAATAACATTCCAAAGTAATTTTAAATAAAAAGATAAAACACAATTACTATTTACAGGTTCTATTTTTAGATGTCAGTTGTGGTGTGTGTGTGTGTGTTTGTGTGTGTGTGTATTTGTGTATATGTATTCTAAATTTGATTTCCTCACTGATTATTTTTAGTAATAGAATATTTTACTGTTTAGTGATTTTTACTCCATCCTGACTGACCCTTCTCCAAAGTTCAGAATAATTTTGTTAAGCAACTCATGACATGAACAGTCACTGCATCTATGTTCTTCAGAGCACAGATTCCGGGACCACCCTATAACTCTGTGCGCAATTGTACTCGTTGCATACTGACACAGGCCATTTCTCCCATGCATTTATCATTCACATGACCATATTGAGATAAAGGCTCTTTGTAACCTCAAAGTAAAGATGATTATTATAGCCATAAAACAAGGAAATGGTACAATGAAGACTGTTTAATGCCAACATAATTAAGTAAGGTGTAAATATTCAGTTTTCTGTGGATTTTTTATTAGATTTGGGTTTTTAAGAGAACAAAACTATAAGTACTTCATGTGATTTTTAGCATTCAAATAATATCAGTGTCTATAACTTAATATTTATATTTCTTCCTAGTAAAAGTTTGTACATTAGCATCCAGACCTTATGGACAGAGTTATATGTTATAGCTTCCAGGAAATGCAATGGGTATTCTCTCAAAAGCATTAAGCCATTGCCATTCAGAACAGCTTAATGTAAGGGCATAATATGTTAGGCTTCACTTATTCCTTAAAAAAATAACTCTGCATTTGTACTTTTAAGAAAACAAGTATATGAACATGACTCAGGAGTAATTTTGATATAGCTGTGATCATTCTTTACTGATAAATATTTGCTTATTCAATGCACACTTTTATGAATATGTATATACACATATATCCATTGAATTATACTTTTATTACACCATGTTATTTATCTTAATTAATCCTTAAGAAAGCTTTACCAATTTTCTACTATGTATAAATCTCAATACTCATGACACTATGCCAATTTTTTTTTTTTTTTATTTTGACCACCAATCAGCTCCAAATCATGACATGGACACTTATTAGGTTGGAATGTCTGGCCTATTTTTGGCTTAATTTTACTATCTTTTTTAAATTTAAATTAACCTTTATCTTTATATGTCTCTCTTTATCTACTTTTTGCCTCAAGGATTTTTTTACCTTCTGCATATCTTACTTTCACTGCTTCTTGTATCTGTCTGTCTGGCAATTACCTGCCTGGCCTCTCCCTACTTCTCTCCTCTCTTCTTCTCATTCTTCTCTACTAGTTTTCTCTTCCTACTGATTCTCCCTGTCTTCTAGCTCTGCTATCCTTTTTCTGCCTAGCTATTGTCAATTGTGCTCTTTATTAGGGCAGTCAGTTGCCTTAGATAGGCAAGGTGAAGCAAAAGCAATGCATCTTCACAGAATTAAGCACACATCCTTACATCATTAAACAAATGCAGCATAAGCAGATGTAGCAAACCTTTACACAGCATAAACAAATGTAACACATCATTACATAGTTAAATATTTCACAATATGACACATAAAAAGTAAAACAGCAAACAGGACATATTTTTTCTAGACAAAACTTTCTATATAAATAAACTAACTTATTCCTTAAAAAATAAATAATTATGGGTATATACTTGGTATAATTTTCAGTGAAATATATAAACTTCCCTTATGTAAGTTTTTCTAAAATCAGTTTCATAATATATCCTTTTATAAGAAATGAGATTAAGAAATTTTATTTGTACAAGAAAGAAAATTATTCCAAGTAAATCAGATAGTCACCAGAGTTCCAACTTACTTGGTTTAGTTGCAACTTTTTTCTTTGATTTCTTTCTTTCACTAACATATAAATCCTAACAACGAAATAGGAGGAATTGCAGTACTTGTTGTGCGCAGCAAATTCACATCTGAACTCATTAACTATTTTAAATCTAAATAAGGAGAGAAGAAATTTTGTAAGTATCCTGAGAATGCAGCTAACATTTGTGCTGAATTTATTTTACATTACTATTGAATTCTTCATTTTCATCTGCAGTAATAACATAACATTTTACTATCACATGGAAATCTCATGTAACTATGTAATTATATGCATTTATACTAATTATGTATCATAATTAGAGCTGATAATTACCATGTTACTGTATTTAATTACCTTTTGAACACTTAACGCATGCTAATGTGTTTTATACTCTCATAATATTATACATTGGACAATAAATACTTATTCTTAACTAGTTAGGAAGTAGTCTTCACAGAAATCGGTGAAAATAAGAAATAAATTTAGGATATTTTTAATGCTTGACATGGATTTATTCTAGAAAAACTAAAGTATTTTTTTAAATTAAAATTTAAAAAATGAATATACTAATTGAAATTCAACTTTAATTCCCAGGTTGTAGACCTACTTAGCATATTTAATATGCTTAGGGTGAAAAGGGTGGTTTAAATACTTGCTCGGCAGTTCTGACCTTAGAGTTTTCCTCTTTTTAAAATGTGATATATTTTACCAATTGTTGAGGGTTAGACCCATGCATGAAATTTATTCTGATCCTACCCAACCCACTTCCAGTTCTACCTCCACATCCAGCCACATCAGGAGCCAATTTATGAAGTATCAAAATATCCATATCTAGTTTTAGGGTTTGTGTGAGCACAAAAATATTTTTCATGCATAAATAATCATTCAAAACTCTAACAATAGAGAAGATGTTACACATACTTTCCTACAAATATAAGTATAAGTCATTTATTCATGCCTTTGAGTTATTCATCATATCCTGGATAATCAGCAACCCTGATGTATTCTTCATTTAGAAAAAGCACTGCACCAATGTTTAAAATAGCATTGTGTAGCTTGCAGTATCCTTTCCATAAATCAAGAATATAATTTTTGAAGAATTTCTAAGGTGCACCTTGTACTCAAGTGTGTCACAAGAAGTTTTAAATAATTTATTAAAATTTATTCCTACAATTCCAGAAAAGATTCCTTAGTCCCCATATTAAGTAACCTTATAAGATTTTTTTTTGTTTCATCAAAATAGTTTTTAACTTTTCCTTTGAAACTTCTTGAGTTTCTTTTTGTAAGATTCTTTCTTCAAGAAGAAAATCATAGAAAATTGACAGGATGGGTTTGTTTGGACATTGAAGACCATATCAAAGACAGGGAGCAGAAGAATAATTATACCACTAAATAGCTCCACATATGGCTAAACTTTAATCTTTAGAGTAGTGAAATAAATGTCTTATAATGTATAATTTATGTAACATCCTTAAGAATGTATAAAAATAGTACTTATAAATAAAATAACTTTCTCTATTTCCCAAAAGACTGAAGTTTCACAAATAAAATATTTAGGAAGATAATAATTAACATCTGTCTCCTAGAAATTCGAAAATCACATATTTCAACTTTGAATTAAATAAATTTCATTGGCCTGTGATAGGACAGAATAGAGCTAGGTGGGGAAAACTAAAGTGACTGCTGGGAGAAAGTAGGTGGGTCAGTGAGGCACCATGGAGCCCTGCCTGAGACAAACAATGGGATGCAAGTTTACTTGGTAAGCCACAACCACATGACGATACACAGATGAATAGAAATGAGTTAATTTAAAATATAAGAGTTAGCCAGAAATACGCTGAAGCTGTTGCTCAAACAGTATTGCAAATGATATAGTTTCTGTATGGTTATTTCAGTTCTGAGTGGTCGGGAATGAACAAACATCCTTCTCCAACACACCACTTACTCAGTTGTGCTTGTATAGCATAATACTTTTGTTCCAAAAGACAAAGAAATAATTTAAAAATAAACAAATTGATTGGTAGATATTTCTTTTTCTTATATTTCTATTATTTAAAAATTTATATATGTTCTGATCATATTCTTTTCTTCACTCAAGTCCTTCCAGATCCTCTTTTCCTGTACTAGTTCAACTTTAAGTTTTTCTCTCAAATAACAAATAAAAATCCAAACCAATAAAAACAAAGTAAAATAGCAGCCAAACAGAAAACAAAAACAAAATAATACCAAACAAACAAACAAAAAAACCCACCAAACTATAACCAACTAAAAAGGCACAAGAACTATGGAGTTTGCTATCTTTTCTTTAACTACTCTTGAACTTGAGACCTGACTGAAGTTGTTAATATTGCCAATGTTACTGCACTGGAGAAAACAGATTTTATCTCTCCTAGAGGATATAAATGATAGTTCAGTTATTAACCTTTACCCGAGTTTCTAGGTGCCATCCATCCATCCATCCATTCAAAGTATAAAAATATAATAAGGCAAATAAAAACTAACACATCAAAGTTGGACAAAAATATCAGAAGCTAAGAGCCCACAAAAAGACAGTTATGATTTTTAAAGTCTTTGCAAGCTCCTTAAATGAGTACCATATCTGTCTTACCACCATGTCTTTCAAGTACCTTCTATGTACCCATCAGAAATTCATGCTCTCTTATTTAATAATTGTTACATGTGTACACACACATATATGCAATCATGTATATGTTTTCTATCATTAGTTTTGTTTGATTTGATTTCATTTGATTTTTATCATCTAGGAAAAGAGTACTTCAATGAAGAGAATGCCACCAAATCAGTTTGGCTTGCTAGCAAGACTGTGGGGATATTTTATTCATTAATGATTGATGTATGAAGGCCTATAACTCTATGTATGGAGACAACTCCCAGGCACGTTGTCTGAGGGTGTATATGAAAGTGTGTGGCCCTTTAGATCAAGCCAGTAAACATTGCTCCTCAATGGTCTTGCCTTAGTTCTTGCCTTTCAGCTCCTGTCTTAGCTTCTATAAAGATAGAATGTAGCTTCTAAGCCAGGTAAACTTCTTCCTCACAAGTTGTTTTTGATCATTGTGTTTAATCATAGTCATGAAAAGTAAGTTAATTTATGTATAGATAATATAGAGAATTTATTTAGTATTAACATTATGAATATGTGTTCAGGGATGACCACAGGGATTACGCATCCCATGAAGGAGCTTGTCCATAAATGATATTAATTTCCCTTCTTATAGTAGCAACAATTACTACCAATAATTCTTTGTCTAGATGTAGGACCATGTGGAATTTCCACTTTGTGTGTTAGCTTTATAACACCAGATTGATCATGTGCCAGGAATCTCATTGATGATATTTCAAAGATGTTTTCCCTGCATTACTAAGAGACTCCAGCAATAGCCAACTAGCAAAATGAGCAAGCAACTCAGGCCCTAACAATCTTTGAGGACCCTCAGATGAGATTTTTTCCTGAATCTCAGAGACAGCATTGTAGGTATATTAGTTGGAGCTGGGCACCCCACAGTCCCTTAGTCTCTCTGCAAGATGACCAGTTATAAAACTCTGTATCAGTCTTCATCTGCTGCAGAAAGAAGCTTATTTAATAAGGAGTGAGGGCCCCAACTATCTGTGGGTACAAAGATAAAGAATTAGGATATACTTAGAAATTACAATGACTTAAAAAACTGGCAGTAGTAGGTTTTTCTCCCAGGTCTATAACATTTCTAGACTTAGGTAGTTGACTTGGTTTACAGTACAAGTCATGAATTTATTCCTCTGGGATGAAGCTTAATTCCAATTAGAGAACTGCTGGTTATCCCCAAAATAAATTGCCACTATTGTACTACGGAGGACATGTTGATGGTCCTAGTCATTGTGATTTATAAAAAAGGACAGCTTGTTGAGACTATGAATTGTTCCTATCTCTCAGCAGTTTCTGTAGCACCTTTTGATATTTTTGAGCCAATCCCAAGGCAGGAGGCTCCCAGGTCAGTTTTAATTTCTCCTCTGTACTCAAAGTGTATGGCTGCATCATCAGTGTGACCTCACCTTCAAATTCTGGAAGAATCAAGGGCAACAGCGATCAAGATAATGATCCAAGATATGAAGGTAAAATATACTGATCTAGACAATTCCCTAATTGAGGTTGTCTGATAAGGGAATCTGGTTTGTGTCAGACTGACAATTAAAAGTAATCAACACAACATACTTATATACTTTTTAAAATTAGAAACATATTTCATCGATTTACTGAGAATTACACCATAGTACCTGTTTTTCACAATTTCTTTGCATTTAAATGTATCTGATCCCCTAGAAGTTAATATGTGATTCCTTATTGATTCCCAACGATTACAACACAAGCATTCTATGTATATATACGGACAGTTATCCAGAGTAATATTGTTCTATTCTTAAAATAAATCACATAAATTTCTGAGCATTGGAAACATTGAAATTGTATTTTCAAAATAGTAGTTTAATTAAATTTTACATACCAAAGATATCATTAAAACATCTGCAAAGGAAGGGCTGGAGAAATGGATCAGTGATTAAGAGTACCGGTTACTCCTCCCGAGGACCTGGGTTTGACTGCCAGAACCCACACAGTGTTCTCAATGATTCTAACCCTTGTTCTAGGGGTTTTTATACCCTCTTCACCTCTATAGGGACCAGGTACACAGGTAATAACAGAAATACTTACAAGAAAAAACATTTATCCACCTAAAGTAAATAAAGTTCTAAAAAAAAAAAACTACAGTGGTTAGTTTTTTCCATAAATAGTTGGGATATATTTTATATTTAATAATAAAAATTATACATATTAAAAGTGTTCAATTCATAGTTAGATACATGTACACTTTGTAAAGTATTCACTGAAGTTGAAGTGATTCATGAATCTGTGACCTCATATAATTGTCAATGTTTAATAGGCAGTGAGAGCTCTTAAGTTCTAATCTTTTAGCAATTCATGCAGACAAATATGATATTGTCATCAATAGTCATACTGTTGTTTGCCATATCTCTCAAACTCATCTTGCTTAACTAAGACATTATGGCCCTTTAACAAAAATTCCCCATGTTTTTCTCTCTCTGTGACCTGGCAATCTGATCCCTTTCATTTTACATTTTCTTCAAGACATATATTTCTAGAATCTAAATATAAGTGAAAACATGCAGATTTGTTTCTTTCTATATCTTAATGCAGAACATAATGTTCTCTCTGTTTTACCTACGTTGGCACTAGGTACAAAATGTCCCTTCTTCCTCATGGCTGAAGGATATTTCGAGGTAAGTGAGGTTTACTTGGATGTTTTGGTTTTTGTTCTTTGACTATGTGTGTGTGTGTGTTGTATTTTTTCAGGAGGAATGATGGCAGTCTTTGTGTAACAATTGAGGTATTTTAATATATGATCTACTCTGAATATAGAAGACAACATTTGTACAAGTAGGCAAATTTATTTTTTCTTATTCATTACTTATTGAAGTAAATGAACTATGTCATCTACCTAGCCTAAATCCAGTGGAGGTGTTTAGTCTTATTAAAACTTGATATGCCACGTTTGATTGATATTCATGGGAGGTCTTCCCTTCCCTAAACAGAAGGAATGAACTAGGGGTAGGGATAGATGGAAGTGGAAGGGAGGGGCTGGGCGAGAAGGAGGGAGAAAAAACTATGACCAGGGTGTGTAATAAATTTATAATAAAAAAAAGATAGAAAAGAGAAGAATATTTGACAAAAAATAAACACGAGAAAAAATGGCAAGTGTATGAACTTGAAAGAATTCCTGTGGTAATTCAAGTTGCTGCAAACAAGGAAGACATTTGCTTCTCTCCATGTTACAGGGGTGAATGGAGTAAGGTCAGCTTCAATTGAGGAACCATTCTGTAAAAAATGGAGTTAACTATTTCTGAAATTATTGGGTCCTACAAAGATTTAGTGATATGATAAAAAAGAATAATTCTCATTATGTTTTAGTTTTTCATACAAGTTTTTAGGCCTTGAATAGAACAGGTATTCACAAAGAAGAGTCAATTCATAGATGATTGACACATATGGGCAAGGGTCTGCTGTGCAATAGTTTTTTTTTCCTTTTTTTATTGCTTAAAAAAAAATCCAAATTTCCCTCCTCCTAGTGCTCTTCCTTTCCTTTCACAGACCCTCCCCCAACCCCTACAACCCTAAGGGAGTGCCATGTACCCTGCCCTGTGGAAAGTCCAACGTCCTCCCTACTAGGTCTAGGTTGTGCAAGGTTTATATCCATAGGGAATAGGATCCCATGAAGCTGGTATATGCAAGTAGAGACACATCCCAGTGTTACTATCAGTGGCTCCTCAGTCTACCCCAGCTGTCAAACCCCTTCAGAGGGGCTTGGTTGTTCCCATGCTCATTCACTCCCAATCCAGTTGGAGTTGGTGAGCTCCCATTAGCTCAAGCAAACTGTCTCAGTGGATGACCCCCTCATGGTCTTGAATTCCTTGCTCATACTCTCACTCCTTCCACTCTTCAACTGTTTTTAAAGACACAGAATTATCAGTTTAGTAAATTTATTTATCTGTTGCTGTAAAATCTTCTGCTTAAAAAAGGGAATAACAGCAGTATCTGTTATGATTGTTGTCACTTTAAGAGACAAACCACACCCATTCCCGGAAGCCCTTAGCTTCTCTCTCTTCCCCTTTGGCCGAGTGCCCTCCCCCTCTCCCGCTGTTCCCCTTTCTCTCTTTCTGTTCTCTTCTCCTCCCCCAACCCCTCCCAAGTAATAAATATCCAATTTTATTCTGTACAACGTGTCTGTCCACGTGTCTCCCACCTGCTCATCTTGTGTCTCCCTGCTTGGGACCCGCAGCCATCTCTGCCAGGTGGCTTCTCCCAGGGTCTGCTGCCTGCGGCCACATGGCCCAGCTATGACCATTCGGGGACCAAAAGCATTTCTGCTGCCTACTGCCGCTGGGAATCTTGCAGCATTTTTTAAAAATCATAACAGTATCAGGAAGGATTTTTCTAATGTGTCAACAATACCTGTGTCTTAACAGTGAAACTTAGAATAATTTTTACATTATTGAATCTCAGTTTCAGTGTTTGGTAATTTAAAATAATCAAGTTATCCTGAAACTGAAAAATCAATGATGAAGTAATTTTAATTTGATAAATTTAGTAGAAAATTCAATCAGCAATTTTATTTATGACTAAATTTGGAGTCTGAAAAACTTTGAATGCTATTCCCCATTAAATATTTATAAACTACAAGTGAAAAGTAGATGTGTGTGTTACATAATTAGATAAAAGTTTAGTTATAGAAATTTCTCACATGAGAGTCCTGGATGCCTCTAAAAGTCATGATCTGGTAATTTTGAAATTAGAGCCAAGTTTGTTAAAAAAAATGCCAGTTATGTTCTGGTTAATATATTTTAGGAATTGTATTCAATTAATAGCTTAAATATTTTACTTTTAACTTCTTTTTTCTTTCTTTTACTTCTATCATAATTCAAATATTTTTAAATATTTTCAGTTAGGAATCTGTGCTTCTTAAATTTTCTTTTGCTTTGAGCTTATTTTTCATACAATTTTCCTTTTAGACTGTTTTACATCCCTTTCCCTCAGTTTGTGACTCCATTTTCCTTTCTAGGATGCTTGATGCCTAATAGACTTTGCTGTTTGAGATTACCATTTTAGATTTTTACAAATGTCTCCAGAGATCATGACCCATGTTTTCTCATCATTAATGAAAATCCTTCTCATTTGAGGCAGATTTTATCATGAATTTTCTGTATGCCTCTATGAAATTTACATTTATAACACTATGATCCCTCTCTATCCTTTTGGAATTAACATATATTAAGCATGCAGGATTTCCCCCTCCCAGTTCACACTTGTAGCTCTCTCAAGGATTAAAAGAGGATTACTACATATTAGCATAAACTCTGACAAAACAAGGGTTTGAAGCAAGTGGATATTAACCAAATAAAAAATCATTAATTTCTGCATTGTATCAGTAATATTTAAAAAAATGCATTATGTATTCAATAAAATAACATCTAATTATATATAGCAACGAAATTAGATTAATGACACTATAATTTTAAATAGGAATGGAGGAAAATTGAATTTTAGCATTTAAAATCAAATGAGATAATAATTGGACTTGTCATGTACAAAGAATTCATTCAGCTGAATTGGGGCATTCTACATCCATTAATAATCTCTTATTTCATTAAGCAAGAGATCTCAAATTCTGTCACAATTAGCAAATCTTTCTTAATCCCCAGATCCCTTTATCAGGAATTCTAATACATGTGGATTTGCTTTGTGTAGCTTCTGAGGCATTTGTTGCCTGAGAAAAGGAGAAGCATTTAGATAACTGATACAGGATTGATGGGAGAAGCTTCATGCAAATTCCTTTAAAAAGAATTTTTAGAAAAAAAAAAAACAAAGGTTCAACACTTATATGAAATGATGTTAATTAGAGATAGAGATCTGAACCCCACTATCTACCAGTACTTTGGTCTCTCAAAGGATTAATTCTCTTTCACAATAATTCACAATAATTTGGAAAACCCACAAGATTTGGAAAATATATTCTGCAGCAATTCTCATTAAAATACAAACTGTACTATCAAAAACATTTCATTCAAGAAAGGGTACATTGGGTTGGAGAGAAGACTCAGTGGGTAAAGGCTCCTATGACAAGACAGAGGACCTGAGGAACATCTCTAGGGATGACAAGGAGTAAGTAGAGATCTGATCCTGCAGGCTGGGCTCTGATCTCCATGTGTGTCATGTCATGCCTCATGCAAATAATGTAATTCAAAGACTTTTTTTAAAGAAAGGATATATTTCAAAAGCCATGTTAATTTAAGAATAGCTTCCAAAACATTCACACTACTGTGTTCTAACTGCATAGTTTTCACACTTCATACTGTCTTACCAGATGTCTGAAGAAAGAATGCTTCTCTGGAGACATACAAAGAAGATCTTTTCTCATGGTAAACATAATTGTTATTATATTTTTTACTAAGTTGCCCAATTTTTAAATAAACATTATATTCATTTTTTTCTATTTTTATAAGTTCATTTCTATATGGTTCAAAGTTGTTTATAAAGAGAAGAAATATGTATTTGTAAAAATAAAAGAAAATGCAGTTTATGTCAATTTTCATATCTGGGACCCTGATCCTTAGAAAGACTTAAAAGCACTAATATATTGAGGGAACTGCCCAAGAGTGTTAAGAATGTGTTCTGGTGCCTGATGAAATGGTTCAGTAAAAAGATGAGGTTCCAAGTTCAAATCCATACTAGCAAGATAAAAGCTGGGTATGATACCCCATGCTTTCAACCCTGGCACTCTGGCAGATAGAGATGATTCCAAAGGTGAGTTTAATGTTCAATGAGAAATATTTTATTTTTCCCCTTTTATTGAAAATAGATCCTTTTCATAAAAAATATATACTGATTACAACTACCCCTCTCTGTACTCCCCACACCCACTCCCATGTAATTCTACTCCATTTCTGAAGAGACATTGATTTTAAGATAATAAAATGAAGAACAATAGAAGAAAAATAACCATCAATCTCCACTGAACCTTACACACACACACTAATCTGCAAACACATGTGCAGACTCCATTTATCGATATACCACATGCACACATTACTCTACTTGCACATATTAAGTGTGACATGGTCCCATGAAGAGCATATGCTAAAAATAAATAGTAATACATCTTGACATATTAATAAATATCCATATATTTTAAAGGCAGTCTAACATTAGGCATATTAGGGTACAGTGCTTTAATGACAGCACTAATATAGCTTTGGAAAATATTGTAAGTGAACTATTTTTTCTTTTTCATCTTATTTTATCATTATGTGAAATAACAGAGTTAGCCTCTTCTACAGAAGCAAGGCACACATTGTGAACAGAGGAAAGCTCACATCAGGTATCGAACATGCAAACATTTGATCTCATACTTTGCTGTCTGCAGAAATGTGAGAAATGTATTAAATTATACTAATTAGTCTTCATATGTAACATGACGGGGCCGGCTTGTTGGGGTTTCTGTCCCACCCGGTACCCCACAACTGGCAAACCCCAAAGAAAATCACATACAAGACTCCATATGGTTATAAACTGATTGGCCCATTAGGTCAGGCTTCTTATTAGTTCTTATTCTTATCTTAACCCATTATTCTAATCTATTTTAGCCATACGGCTCTGTACCTTTCTCAGCTGGGCAAGTGACATGCTGTCTCTTCAGTGGTCTGCTCAGGAGTGACTGAGGAAGCTTCTGCTTCCCAGAATTCTCCTGTTCTCATTGCATCACCTCTACTTCCTGTCTGGTTTTCCCACCTATACTTCCTGCCTGGCCAATCAGCGTTTTATTAAAATATGATTGACAGAATACAGACAATTCTCCCTCAACATTTCCCTCTTTTTTTTTTTTTTTAACAAAGGAAAATACCCATAGCTTATTTGTTGGGAATGTGGGCGTAGTATTTCAGGCTACTTCCTGCTGGTTGGGGGCACTGATAATCTTATGGGGACCTAAAGAAAATTTAGAGTTATAATCAAGTCCTGTCTGGAGTATCCTTTGAGTCTCGATCATCTCAGGCAGCAGTCCTGAATCTGTTCCTGATGTAGAACTCAGACATCTGGGCTATTTATTCCTGTCGGAGATTTTTCAGGTGGCCTCCCTTGTTCAAACTGGATTTTTCTTAACTCTGAATAAATCCAGGGCCTCTCATTTTCTGTGGAAACAAAAGCAAAATCTCTTCTCCAAAGTAGCATACCTTTTGACTTCAATTTTGAAGCAAAGGTATTTTCAAAATATCTATCTTGGATTAATTCAGCAGCATTTATAAACAAAAGTATTTTAGCAACTGTTGCTCTTTCCTCAGCATTCAAACAATTCAAAGAGAACATAATAACACATAGTATCAAGATTCTCTGTGTATTTTCCATCTTTATGTGGCTTTATTTTAACCTCTATTTCTTTTATTTTTACTTTAACTTTTTGAGACTGGTTCTCTGTATATCTTTGTCCTGGAATAACACTGTAGACCAGGCTGTCCTTGAACTCACAGAGATCCCGTTGTCTCTGCCTCTGCAGAACTGGGCTCAAAGGTGTTTGCTACCACACCTTGAACTCACAGAGATCCCTGTGTCTCTGCTTCCCCAGTGCTAGGATTAAAAGTGTGTGCTACCACACCTTGAACTCAGAGATCTGTCTGTCTCTGCCTCCCAGGCATTGGGATTAAAGGTGTGTACCACCACACCCTATTTCTCCCTTTCTTTCTTTTTTATTTTTAATGACTTTAACCTTTAGCCTGCATATATTTTTAATACACTGTAAACTCTTTAGAGGTTTTCTTCATCTTTGAACCTCTCTTTACTGTATCTCTCTTTCTTTTTTGACTACATGAGTCTTTAAGGAGAAGATTAATCCTCTCCTTTAAAGTCATGGCTTTGACGGCTAGATCCAGTGATTCCTTAGCTTTCAGCCTCCTGGCTGAGATACCAGCCAGAGCTGTGTTCACTGCCACAACTCTATGGAGTTTCAAGGTCCTTGCTAGCAAGCAAGCTGCAGCATTCTGCTCACAGACCACACTCAGTCGGACTGCCTGCCTGAAAGAGTCAGAGACTGCCCTGGCAGGACAGCCCAAAAAGCCAGCGTTTTAAAACGGCACAGCTTTTTTCCTGCTACGGCTGAAAGCTGAAAAGCATGGGTTCAGCTTTTCACCAACACCGTTTAAGTGTTTTGTGGTAGGACCTTTTAAAAGAGCTGTAAGGTTTTGCAGCTGAAGCTGAGTCAGGAAGCCTCCCTTAGATGCGAGTGCTTGCTTGCCTCTACCAAGCAGAGCAGACCCGAGAAATTGCTGCTACCAAGAAAATATGTTTTACTCTATTATTCTTTCCCAAGCTTTCTCAGGCTATTTGTGGATTCACTTATCCATGTCTGGGTGCCATATGTAGTAAGGAGTAAAAGATATTTGTTTATAAATGCTGCTTCACTAATCCAAGATAGATATGTTGAAAATACCTTGACTTCTGAATTTGGATCTAAGGATATGATACTTTGGAAAGGAGGTTCTTCTTTTGTTTTCACAGAGGATGAGACCCTGCGGATTGCGTCTATCCCAATATGGTATGATAGACCACGCCCTCCTGAAAGGTTTCTGTGAACACCATCAAAAAATTACTTCACTCAACTGCTGACTGAGATGAACCTGGCAGACAGGTTATACCATGAAAGACCTGAGTAACTGCGCCCCTATACAGCAGGAAGACGTTTGGAGAGAAATAACTACGTCCATATTCCCAAATTTTGCTTATAAATGTTCTTTTACATTTAAAGGGGGATATGATATAGATATGAATAATTTGCATTGGTATGGATTTTAAGATCAGTTTTATTACATGTGTATATATTTCTGATTTTGATTGTGTAGGTCATTTAAAAATGCAATGTATAATTAAAAATATAGGTTGTTAATGGATAATCATCGATAATAGTCAAGCTTGTAGTAACGTTAGTCTGATTTTCTAGAAGTGCATAGATATATTTCAGATAACATTCATATCTTTCAAAGACTACAGAACATGGCATTTAATGTTTTAGTAACTTAGGACTTTTCATGACAATGAGACACGTCTGCTCCTGGCAGCACCAATCTACTTCAAGAGGAAGATGGGCATCGAAGAGGCTCCTTATGGAGTTGGTTAGCCATCTGGGCAAGAAACTGCTCTTGCCTGGACTGTTATATAAACTGGACACAGAGAACCTGCAGAGAGAGGACTGCTGAACTTGCCTAAAGGTGAGATGATCTTTCGGGGTTCCTGATTCATGAAAGAGTTTGTGAGACATTCTGCAGGACACAGCAGATAGTGACTGAACTGCCTTTGAAATTGCCTGCTTCATGGAAATGTCTGCTGGATATTATGGGCCTGAAGGCCGAAAATGGATGCCCCAATGATACAGAGGAACTTTGGGTGACTGTCCAGGCAGCGAGATATCTCTGTCATTTCTAGAGTTTTGGAAGTTGCTTACTTCTTGTTTACTTAGGTAATATTATATCCTTCTGGAGTCTTTGATGGAGTTGAAGAATGGATAGTCATAGTTTTAGTTTTCCATTATTATGATAAAGATATAGTTATAAATATTGTGACTGCAATTCTTGCTTGATAACTGTTTTGTTATATGTAATTTTACTATGTTAAAATGAAAGCCTTTCTTTTTTGTTTAAACAAAAAAAGGGGAAATGATGGAGGAGGGTTATCTGTCTATTGTGTTATTTTCATTGGTCAATAAAGAGACTGCCTTGGCCCTTTGATAGGACAGAAAATTAGGTAGGCGGAGTAAACAGAACAGAATGCTGGCAAGAGGGCTATGAGGCAGACGCCATGGAGCCAGCCACCAGGTCAGACACGCTGAATCTTTTCCGGTAAGCCACTACCTCGTGGTGCTACCACGAGATTATTAGAAATGGGTTAATATGAAGATATGAGAGTTAGTCAGTAACTAACTCTCTAGAGATAATGGGCCAGGCAGTGTTTAAATGAATATAACTTGTGTGTTATTATTTCTGGGGCTAAGCTAGCTGTGCGGGAGCTGGGCAGGATGAAAAGCAGGCCTGCCCGCAGCCCCTCACTACATTCATATCCTGTTAGCCTAAATATTTTGCTATGGCAGCCCAAAATAAGGCCAAGAGCTGAGGAAAGAAGAATGGAAAAACAGGAGCAACTTTAATGTCCCCCCATTGTTTAATCTTGGAAAACAGTGAGGCAGAAAGAAGGATGGATCTGAAGAAACTCTTTCTCCTGTGCAGCTAGGCAATTTCAACCATGACATTCTGTAATAAGAACTTATTCTCAGAAGTACCTTTTCCTTGGGCAGCAATGTCTGAAGTCCAGTGTCTTTACTATGTTCAGTCCTTGAATGTGAACACGAATTATCAGTTCAAAGTTTGGTCCAGTTATGATTGGTCAATACAATGAAATGAGCTCAGTGTCACCACACATCACAGCAACTACCTTCACCTCATTGGCTGGGTCAGCTAGTGGAAACAAGTCCGACAATTTGATGTGATGGTATGACATGACTGGTCTCAATGCTTATTGAATGCTTATTGAGTTTCTGGAGAATAAATATAGTATTTAAAACAGAATAAAAATCTATTTCTTCCTTGTGAGAACTGAAGAAGATGATTCTTTTGAGAAAACCTGTCTTCCATGATTTCATTTAGTGTGTAAATGTATAGTATCAATTCTTAATAAGACTGACTGATTATTCTTTCTGTATAAATTGTAAATTATTTTTATAGTACAAACACCTACTGAGCTGGGTGGTGGTGCACACACTTTTAATCCCAGCACTCCAGATTCAGAGGCAAGAGGATCTTTGTGAGTTTGAGGCCAACTTGTTCTACAAGAGCTAGTTCCAGGACTGGCTCCAAAGCAACACAGAAAAACCCTGTCTTGAAAAACAGAAATAAAAACAAAGCAAAACAAAACAAAAAACTTGGACTGTGGCAATATTTCTCCAATGCTACAAATTATTTCATTTAATCCTTTAATAACCTTGTAGTTTTCAGTTTAGTTAATGCAAGTCTGGAATATTTTGGTATGAAAACCATGAGTTAATTAATCTCACAAACTAGATCACATCTGTGGATACCCATGATAGTTAATGTTAAATGTCAACTAGACAGAATCTGTACTAATTTGTGAAAGTATGTTTAACTGAAGTGGGTGGGAACATTTGCCATAAGTAGCACTGGTCCTTTCCTGGGACTCTGGGTTCTGTAAGTGGAGAAAGATCTAAGCAGCAATATGCATTCAGTATTTTTTGTTTCCTGGTTGTGAATATGATATGGACAGCTGCATGACATTTCTGCTACCTTCAACTCCCATCATGTGGGTTTGTACCTTTGAACTGACAGCTACAGTAAACCTTTCTCCATGAAGAAGCTTTAATCAGAATTTTGTCGGAGCAACAGGAAAATAAACATAGACAAGACTCTACAAGAAACTTTATGTGTTTTAAACTACTGTTTTGTTTAAAGGTTCAATATCAATTCAATGTTGACAAAGACATTAGAAAATAAAATAACTCATCCTATAATCAAGTGTAAATTACATATTTACATGGAAGATATTAATCTACTAGCCCAGCATGAGTGAAAATACTTTGTTTAATGGCTAGAATTATAAATGAGAAGTAGATCCTAGCAAAAACGTCACCTATAGCAAAGACAGACTAATGAAGTAAAAATGCTGAAAGTGAAATAGAATGAAGAGATAAAACTACTATGAGAGACAAGATGACTGAAAAATACCCAGGAGAAAAATTACATGATAAAATACAGTATGAAAAATTTATTAAAATTATAATTAAACAAAAATATAGAAATATACAGTAAGAACTATATATGAATTAAAATCTGGTGTAATCAGTTTCATAAGCTAGATGATTTCATAAAATTCATAATTCTTAATAAATTTAAATTTTTCATTAACCTTTATTCTCATCATCACATCCATATAATTGATTTATAAATTGGTGATGTTGTTTGTTAGTGCCTCTAAGCATCTTTGATTAATTCAAAACATTATGTCCTTATACAAAATTGATGAATGACAACATAATTTTTATTCACATTGCTGCAGTTCAATGTATTTATGGTATATTACAAAATTCCTTGAATACCTGTTCATGGAATAAGATTAGCATACTATGTAAAGTAATTCTGTATCTCAAAGTGATTTTCAAAAGTCTGGTACCTATTAATATTTCCCCACAATGATGCTTACCAACATTCTTGAAAGAGACAAATCAAAAGAAAACAGCAAAAAGGTATGCATGCCATTAGATTGAACAAAATTGTTTTGAATCTATTTATATGATAATTCAGTGTTATACAATGAATTTATAAATTCTCTCATGAAAATAGTAAAATAAAATCTCTGGATGCAGGAAAAAAATACAACAGGATTTAATCTAAAAAGAATAGACACATTCCTCTAAACACACAACTTCATACAAGATACAAGTGAATATTTGTAATATATAGTCCCTGTTTTATTTACATAATCATTTCTGGAAAAGGAACTGAATCTATGCATCTGTTATCATGAAATAAAGAAACTAGAAGACTGGATTTGAAAGGCAGTCCCTGTGAAACAACATAGGCATAAACACTAAATAGGTGAAATCATTTTTAAAACAAACGAGACAACTAAATATTCACATATTATATACCAAAATGTTCTAAAATGCAAAAATTAACTTCACCTATGTAGAATGTTTTATGAAATTTGTACTCTTAATATTTCTTGTCATTTCACAATCGCCACAATCAAATATTTTATCCTGATTACTTATAATTAAACTTTAATTTATTTGGTTTATTCAAGTATAATCTTGATATTTAATGCAATGACTTCCATAGTTCATAATAAGCTTGAGCTTAAAAATTGAACTTCTTCACTTATTTGGTAACATTTCATTCGTGTAAGTATTCAAAAAATTTGATGTTAATAGATATAGTACAGGCTATTTGTTTGAAATTCATATCTAGAATTTCTTTTTTTAATTGGGGGCAATTTTATTGAACAAAGACAAATAATTGACTGTACAGGTCAAAGTTTAAATATTTAGATTTGTTCCATCCTCTTCATAATCTTTTCTTCCATATTCACCCATAAAGGTTCTTTTCTTTGTTCTTCTTTTAATTTGTTCAGGAACAAGTCGATATATTTTGTTTTATATTGTATGTCTGCTTTCCACATTATTATTAATATAGTAACAATCATTGAATACAGATCATTAAAGACATAACTGTAAAACTTGTACATTTTATCATTCTCTTCCAATGTGACCTCTCTGAATAATTGGTATATAATAGTAGGAAAGAATGATATGTATTCATTAAGTTCTAGCTAATTATGAAATTCATGTAACAATAGCTCATGAACACAAGTTCAAACAGTATTAAGCAAAAAAAAAATAACCTGAACTTTTTTAAAATGACAAAGAAAAGCTTTGCACAACTACACATCAGGTTTTATTTTTTCCAATAGAGATATGGTTACAGAGTTGAGAGATTTATCTCAACTGTGAATAGAGCAAGAAGACTTAGAAATACATCGAAGAAGTCAGCAAAATTGCTGGACTCATTCAAGGGATATTTTGTGAAGACCAGACCAGAAGGATCATCTGCTGGGGGTGGAGGGATAGTTGTAGAAGCTAAGCTATGTTGTGTCAAAACATGAAATGAGGAAACTGACTCAAAAAATGATGCAGGTATGAGGGCAAACGTTCAGAAGGTAGTTAGGGAGTATGCTGCTTTTAGGAAAGTATTGGCTGTAGGTTTTTTTTCCAGAATTGATGACTTTAGTAGCCCATTTTACTAGGTTTCCAGGACAGCAGGCATGATTTCCATCTTATTAAAGTGAGTCTTATGTCTAATTAGGGGGCTGTTGCTTATCAACAATGTATGTACTCTACCCTTATGATTATAGTGTAAGACTGTTCACGTTTGCGATTCAGAGGCATCATCTCTGGTAGAAACGTTGGTTGCCTTCTTCCTTTGGAAGCTTGCATGGTTCCTTGTGTTACCCTACAAGCTAGTCTTTAGAGAAAAGGCATTCATGTTAGTCTCAGTTCTAAGGATTCGATGTCTGAATGTGCATGCCAACTTCACCAATCAGTACTTACTTTCTACATCTGAGAGACGATGGGCAGGAAAAGAAAGCTGTATGTTCTGGGGTTCTCTGAAAGCCCTGGAGAACATTTCCAAAAAAGGTTTCTCTTATCTGTTATTAGGGTTTTGTTATGTGCTTTCCTTGGTGCACTGAAGAAGTATTGAGAGCCCATCAGAAAAATTTGCATTTCTATTCACACACAAATATGTGTTACTATGGCGGATACATTGTATGATTCTTTATGATGTTTTCAGACATTCTTACTATTGTTTTAAAAGCTCCTCCCTCCCTTTTTTGCTCCTCATCAAGCAATCTTCTCTTAGCAGCATTCATCTTTAGATAAATTAACAACCAATTGAGATGCAGAGTTGTGGTGCCCAGTATCAACTAATACATCTAGAATGCAATTCCTAATTCCTTGATCAAAGGTTCAGGAAACATTGCAGAAGGGGTCGAGAGCTTGTAAAAGTCAGAAGATCAGGGAGTTTGCTCTGATAATATGTCTCTTGGAAATGTCACAAACTACAGCCCTAAATTCTTACCAACATGGCTACCTGAACATTAGTTGAACGAGAACAAAAGCAAACAAACATGCTGCTTGTCAATAATGACAATATGAAGGCATCAAATTTCACAACCAATTTTACACTATTGTGATTAGAACAATATAGTGTGATTAAGTCTCTGAAATCACAGAGCTATACAGTAGAAGAGTTTTACTCTCTGGTGGACAACATGAAGTACTGATTATATTGCATAAATTAATAGGCAACCATAATAATTTTCAGAATGTAAAGGAATCAGAAATTAACCTTGTAAAATTAACAGCTTCATACCATCTTGTAATTATGTTCACAGTACTGTCTTCTACATTAAAATGTCATAGAAAATAAATTATGTTAATATTTATCCCATAAACAACAGATCCCTAGTCCACAAGGTGAGTTAAACCACTAATGACAAATCATAAATTATATAACAGCAATGAAAAGAAAATGTCCCTCACTAAAAGAAAAAGTATTATTATAGATAATATTCTAAATCTAAGTGGAAGTCAAGTAAGAAATATTGTAGATATTGTTTAAGCAGGAAAGGTCTGTTGTCTCTTCAAATATGAAATATAATGATCATATATAATGGGTTACAACTCTACCTAGCAAACAATTTGAATATAAAAATCTCCTTTATTACTATAATTCCATATTTCTAGATTTATGTTAATTTACATAACTATGTGACTGTTTTATATATTTGAATAAAATTTCTATCTTACAAAATAGAGTTATCAGCATAAATAGTGTTCATAAAATCATGTGTTTTAAAAGTTCCTGTGTTTCTGTAGATGTGTCCTCATCACTCAGCACATATTACTATAATCATATTCTATTTAGTTCAGTATTACTATGTTCAGATTCACTTAGTTCTCAGAAATGAGTAGGTAGATTCTTTACCAGAATAAGTCAGAAATAACCTCTAGTTCAATTCCCTGTTTTGTCAATATGCTTCTCTGAGCTTTTGAGATTTTATGAACTGTTCACATATCCTTTGACTTTTTTTTTTTGGTAATCTAAATTTCTACCACAATGGCCCACTAATTTTTCTTTGCAACATTTAAAAATGTTTACTATTACAAAGTACCAAACTTTCCTACATCCCGTCTACCAAAAATTCCTAAATGTCTTAGACCAATTGTTTAGGTGAATTACTGTGACAGCCACACCTTTTAAAAATAATTTTCAGTATGAGCTGTTTTATAATTGCTGTGACAAAATAACTAAGGAGGAAGATTTTAGGGATGAAAGTGTTTTTGGTTTTGTTTGTTTTGTTTTGTTTTCTGTTTTACAAATTGTGGGTATCATAGGAGAAATCTTGGAAGGAGAAGCAACTTGACAATTGAGAGAAAAGGAACTGGCCCAAGCTATCAGAAGTCATTGCCAGCCCTCAGTAACCTGGTTCCTCCAACAAGGCTCTACTTCTAAATTCTCTACAATATTCCCTAACAAGCTGGAGATCAAATGTTCAAAGACTAAACCTATGGAGAACAGTGCAATTCCAAGCAATAGAAGTACAACTGAGGAACAATGAACCAAAAGATAATCTTCAAAACTCACAGAGTTCAATCATGGTAGGGTATCAAGAGCAATGTATAGGATACAATGATTTTATAAATTTTTCACTGTTTTAAAAATTATTCTTGTTTTCCTTTCTTATATTCTCCCTCCTTTGCTCTTCATCTGGGCTTTGGGAGCTCAGCCCAGTGCTCCAATGTAGGTCTCTATCTCCATCCCTCGTCAGATGAAGGGTCTATGGTGATATGCAAGATATTCATCAGTGTGTCTATGGGAGAAGGCCAGTTCAGGCACCCTGTCCTCTGCTGCCCGCAGACCTAGTTGGGGAAATCCCCTTGGGCACCTGGAAACCCCTCTAGAGCCAAGACTCTCACCAGCCTTAAAATAGCTCCCTTAGTTAAGATGTCTTCTTCCCTGCTCCCATATCCACCGTTCCTCCATCTCTATTATCCCATTCCCCCAAGCTCCCCCGAATCCCCCCTTCTCTCCTTCTCTCTCCCCATCTCCTCTTCCCCCTAACCCACCCCAACGCCTCTGCTCACAACTTTTGCTCAGCGATCTTGTCTGCTTTCAGTATCCAGGAGGATAACTGTATGCATTTCTTTGGGTTCACCTTCTTATTTAGCTTCACTAGGATCACGAACTATAGGCTCAATGTCCTTTGTTTATGGCTAGAATCCACTTATGAGTGAGTACATACCATATTCCTCTTTTTGGGTCTGGATTATCTCACTCAGTAAACCATGAGGGGTGTGTCCAACCACGGAGACTGTGGAACTAATCTAGTGGGAGCTCATCAAGGCCAGTTGGAGTGGGTCTGAACGAGCATCCACGTGATCAAACCAGACTCTCTGAATGTGGCTGACAATGAGGGCGGACTGAGAAGCCAATGATAATGACACTGGATTTTGAATCTACTGCATGTACTGGCTTTTTGGGAGCCTAGTCTGTTTGGATGCACACCTTCCTAGGATTGGGGTGGGGGGGCTTGGACGTCCCAAAAGCCAGGGCTTCCTGACTTCTCTTAGGACTGGAGAGAGAGTGGAAGGGGGACTTGTGGGGAGTGGGAGGGAAATGGAAGGATTGGAGGAGTTGGAAATTTTAAATTAATTAATTAATTAATTAAAAAAATCATTCTTGTTGATAGAATATTGGCTCACTGGTCTTACAAAGGAACCATGTTTGCTTCCCATAACCCACATAGTAGTTCACAACTATTAGTGACTCTAGTTCCAGGGCATTGTGACCCTCCTGCTTCTCATAGGCACAAGACACACACATGAAGCACATAACTAAATATAAAACTTATAGAAATAACACTTAAAAAAGTTAAAAAGAAAAAGAACACTTTTCTAATAGAATACTAACTTCTCTATAGTTTTAATTCAATACAGGATATGTTCAAAACATCCCATGCTGGGACTAAATCCCCTAAAGATTGAGAATGTATTGATAGTTTCTTCAAGGAAGTAACCCGATAGCAACTATTGAATGTAATGCAACCTTAAAGCCAGACACACGATCTGCGTATTGAATATAGTTGGCTTGCTACAAATTTCTTTTTCTAATGGACTGTATAATTTAATTCATCAGGAAAACCTTAGCTTTGCCAAAGCAAAGCTTTTTCAATTAACCTTATCTCATGGTTTGGAAAGCATTGTCTGTTTTTTAATGAGTTCAGCTTGATTACTCCTTCAAATTCCTGGCAAATTTAGAAGAATGGTAGAGATATAGACTGCAGAGAAACAGATGTCAAAGAAGAGGACCCAACCACAAGCTTCCACAGGGTAATGACAAATTCTCAGAAGAATCTGTGAGTCATATATACCATTGGAAAAGGGCTTTGTGATACCAACTATGTCGGAAAGGGCATGATCACTGACATGGAAACTAGGAATCCAAATATTTCTAAAGTTCCAAAATTATTTACTTTAATACAGAATCAATAAATATTGTACTTAATTATAGGTTTTAACCGGAAATTTTTATAAATTTTACTTTATTCAACTACTCTCAGTTTGTAATATATATTTTGAGCTTTTTTGCATATAAAACACTGTTGAGACACTGAGTTTTCACAGATTAAATAATACAGAGCAATTTCTTGAAGGACATCTCAGACCTTTCTTAGCTGTTATGAAGACTGTAAAGAGTGGAAGAAGTGAGCTGTGAGATTGTGTCTCTAAGTAATGGCAGCAGCTACATGCATAAAGTTTCATTAACAAGACTGCCTAAACATTAGCTGAGTAAGAACAAAAACAATAGACAGGCTGAAGATGGGAAAACCCCATAAGCCCTCAGCTCTGCACTAAGAACCATAAGCAACAAAGAAACGCTGAGAATGGGAGACATAATTCTGATCTGCTTTTATAAGGGTATTTTTCTTCCTTTGTTGAGTTTTGTTAATTACATTATATTCTGGTTCATTAGAGCTTCATCTTACTCTTGCCTCTCATATATAAGAAATATAAAGGCTGTGTCTTACAGACTTTTATTTTTTTCTTCAAATAAATAATATATAAGGCAACACAATGATATTAAACATACATTTACACGTAGAATATACTAATAAATACATGTTCATAAAAATGTTTAAGTTTTGTATACTCCATAATGAAATTCCACATAGGAATTCATCAAAATTATAAGCCAATAACATCCTGAACATATAGAAAAATCCTTCCCATAAAGTAAGCATATGAAATGTATAAAATATGTACATAGCACAACATATTACAAACAAGTAAGCATTAAATGTTTGGTATAATATTCAAAACCATGTTAGTTCAGCATAACACTTACTTAGGCGCATGTAAACCCCAAATAAATGAAACATTAGTGTTGAATGAGGTCCGGCTTGTTGGGGTATCTGTTCCCGCCCAGTACCCACAGCCAGTGAGTCCCAGAGAAAATCAATCACACAGAGATCTCTATAAGTTATAAAGCTGATTGGCCCATTAGGTCAGGCTACTTATTAGTCCTTGTAACTTATATTTATCCATTATCATTATCTATGTTAGCCACATGGCTCACTACCTTTCTCAGTGTGACAGCTTACATGTTGCCTCTTCGGTGGTCTGTGCAGGAATCGCAGAGGGAGCTTTCTGCTTCTCAGAATACTCCCAGTCTCTTTGCTCCACCCCTACTTCCTGTCTGGCTTTCCCGCCTATACTGCCTGCCTGGCCAATCAGCGTTTTATTAAAATATGATTGACAGAATACAGATAATTCTCCCACATCACATTAGAACTTCTATAAGATGTTGTTGTTTATATTCACATATCCCAAATCTAATATAGTTCCTTCTGTTTGTTTTTATTTGAATTAACTAAATATGTTCTTTAAAGTTGTTTGATGATAAATTCCTAAAGGTTAAAACTGCCTGTATTACTTAAAAAAAATACAAATCCAACTTTTAGAGATTTGGTTGACTAATGCCTAAGGAAATATTGAAATTCAGTCTGTCCAAACATTCACCCAAAAGGAGAAATATACCATCATTTCCTGTAAAGTATATTTGATTGTCAATATGTAAGGGTATGCAATAATTTTGAATAAAATTTTATCATACTCATGAAGGAAAAATTGGGTTTGTCTCTGGAAATGCCTGTGAGGGATCACCTTGACTAAGAAAATTGACTTCTTCATTGTGAGTAGATCATTCCATGGACTGGTATCCCATAGTGAATAAAGAGGATGGAGAAAGCTGAGTCAAAGCGTTCATCCTTCTCTTTTCCTCAGAAACAGATGTAATGTGACCAACTGACCCAAAGTTCTTCTGTGAACTAACTTTCAGTTTTGTATTTTAAAACAGCAATAAATAAAAAAGTGCTTTTGGTTAGTGAAATCTATAAGTGATAAAAGGAACACAAAAGAGAATGATGGGCAGACCTTTACTGTTCTCCAAAACATTGTTGATCGGGTTGTCCTATGGTGCATGCAGAGAGTGTTTGGACCTTTTCAAAACGAAAATGTCAGTTTGTAATATTCAT
This sequence comes from Myodes glareolus, assembly GCF_982192425.1. Classification (NCBI taxonomy): domain Eukaryota; kingdom Metazoa; phylum Chordata; class Mammalia; order Rodentia; family Cricetidae; genus Myodes; species Myodes glareolus. The sequence continues at coordinate 28,878,299 of NC_142027.1, read as the reverse complement.
GGAAGGAATACCTCCCATAGGAGATACCATATAGTGTTTTTTGGTAGCTGCTTGAGAAAATGAAAAAGTGGGCTTACTAATCTGCTGCAAGTTGTAAATGAGTGGATTTAAGCATGTTTCTCTATGTGTGTCTTCCTTTATTCATGTTTCTCTTTTTAAAGAAGGCTCAGGCAGCATTATTAATATATCATATAAATCATTAATTTGAAATTAAATTAGCTAACTTAAATTTGCTAAAATAACAATGTAACAACAAATAGCTTTGTTATGCTTTTAGTTCTTTTGGTTTTTTGTTTGTTTGTTCTAAGAGAATAGAGATAATTGTTTATAATTAATTGCTATTAATATCACAGTTTATTGTAGTAATGCATGGAGGGTGAGAGAGAAAACAAGTGTTCATAAACTGATCTATACTGGTTGCAGTTATGACAAACATTTCTTTATGAGATTATTTTCAATTCTGTTTCATGTGTTATATTGGTTTCATTGTTGCTGCAGCCATGTATTATCATAGCAAATGCTAATTGTTGCACAATGTTGGAATTCTAAAATCTTTATCAAGCTTTATGGGGCAGAAGCTACACTGTGAATAGGGCTGTCCTCACTCTAGAAGTTCAGAAGGAGAGCCAATTGCTTTGGAGTACCTAGTTTCCACTGTTGCCTGTTATGAATTCCTCCACCCATGGCATATGAATTTTCTTTTGTGATCGTTAGTGGTTTAAAATTTTCAAATCTCTTTTTGTGTACCTTATCACCTGTCATTCTGATTCACTGCCTTCTTGTTATTTTGTTTACAATAACTATTATTTTTACTACTAACCAGTAAGCAACAATAAAAAATGTGGTTCAGAAATCTTAACGAAATAAATTGTGCAATTTTGTATATGTTGTTGAAATGGCTAGATGTGATAGCTTAGATCTTCAAAAATTCAGTTTAACATTAATTTATTAATATTTCAATTACTTGTACATCTAAAATAGTAAGACTCTACCATGAAATAACAAGTGAAATGTCCATAAAAAAGAAAGCCATATTCAGTCTAGGAAAATGCTCAATGAGAGTAAATTCCAAGATACACCAAAGTACAAACTGGAGTTAATTCCCCAGCACCCATGTACATGTTGATGAGATTTGTGGCCTGTCTATAGCACTAGAACTTGTGAGGCAGATGTAGTGGTCCCTCAGAGCAAGATACAGTAGCCACATTGGCAATTTCTATGTCTGAAGAAGAAAGACCCTGTCTCAAGCAATTGAGGAAGACACTGGAAGTCTATGACTGGCCTTTGGACATATATGTACCTATACGAATGAACATGCATACACAGTTCAAGCAACATACACACACATACACACACATTGAATTTGGTTATTTGACTTCACAGAAAGAATATTTGATGCAAAATTAAAATGATTTTATTTTATTAAGTAAACCTTAAATATCAATAACTTTTCTAAATTTCTAAGTTACTTTTGCTCTGTGCATACATAACACATGACAGCCTTAAATGTAATAAAATCTCTAGTCCTTTCAGCCAGATGACGTCACACACAACAACATATAATATATATATATAATATATAATATATATATAACATCTATGAATGCCTGCATAACAAATATGCATGCTTACTTATTGATTAAAGAAAAACAGTTATAGAATACAGAGATTAATACATATTTTATAATTTTTGATGAATATTTTTAAACATACCTGAAATGAAGAATATAATTAGTATTCTCTTTTTTTCTGAAGTTTGTTTTTATGAGTATTTCCTAAATAAATAAATAAAAGTAAAATATTTTAGCAAAAATGATCAAGCTATGACTTTTAAAATGTATATATTATATGGATTGTGCACATGGAGACTATTTCTTTACATTAGCATTTAGAGTTAACTTGTGGTTTTAATCACACTTTAATTAAAACTATAGAGATCATATATTTAAATAACTAATTACTACTGAAATGTATGCAGGTGTCATAGAAATTTCCCTTGTGGTGTTTTTCCCCCCAATTATCACCTCAAGTTAAGGGAAACTTTATGAATTAACTTTTATTTGACAAAGCTTTGTTCAGGGTTTATCATATCTTCTCTGCTTCCATAAATAAGAAAAAAAATATGCAGAGGCAAAGAAGAAGCCCAAACTGCCAATCAACATTTTTCCTAATGCCAAGTACCTCCGTGGAAAATGATAGTAAATACAATTGATGAGAAAACGAGAAACACTTCATAGAAGTTATTAGTGTCTCAACTCCATCAAGCATATCTTCAATGTCGTTTAATAAACAGCCTGCTATTGCAGAATGACAGTGCCTAAACAACAGGCTCTGCTATTTATGTAACCATGGAAACTCTTATTTAAATGACAGCTATTACCAAAATTCTATTTTTAGTTTATATGAATGTGAGTTCTGAAGCCAAATTAGTCCTTAAGATAAAAAGTTTATCACTGAGAAACAGTTTACTGTTCAGTTATGAAAAAGACATTCACTGCAGTAAAATAGTTGTATGCATTCTCAACATAATTACGCCTCCATTAAAGACTGGAGCACATAAAATGCTGGAGGGCAAATAACAAAAGTTGGAAGATTTTTGGGAGGATGCAAGGAGTAGGCTGGGGAAGGGCTGAGTCAGATCATAGTGGTGGGGACAGTCTGTAGCATGACGGCCAAGCAGTTAGCATGTTTCTTTACATATACAGAATTCAAGTCAGTAGAAGTAGATACGGGTTGTTTCAAAACATAGATCACATCATTTTTCTTTCTGGACATATGTTTAACTTTTTCTCTTGCACATCTGAGATCATAAGTTTAATCACCACTGATAAATCATGACAGAGTAGAGTTATCATTAACAATCATTTTTCCTCATTTAGATATTATGGATAAACAGTTATTGTTTATAATTATTTTTATTCATCAATCCCATAACTGAATTTTAAGAATTTAGAGACATATGAAAGTTTATTCTCAAGCTGGTAGCCTTTGTGGCTTCAGTTAATCTACCTAGGTTGCTGTGTATGACATGTGCTCGCCTGAGTGTTCAGTACCAAGAGGTTTGTAATCTGATCCGCGGTCAACTCCTCTAGATGACTGACTGAATCTTGTTGACCTTTATAAGTTTACTGCATTTTGATTATCTTGTTCATGAGAAAGTATAGAGACAAATGTTCTAAGAATATCTCAGAGCTTCATAAAGAGAAGTTTCTGTGTGTTTCTGTGTGTCATAACTTCCAAGGAGTAAGAAAGACCTTCATGTAGATAAGGGTATCTTAAGGAAAGGCAGAAGGGTAGAAAGCTCAGGACATTCCTGGCGAAACTTAGAAGCATTACTCCTAGGAGAAGACATCAATGATTTATAACTGATTCATAAGAAATTTCCCATCAATCCAATATCCCCAAGGTGTACAAGTATTAAAAGCCCCCTTCGTTTGCAACACAGGAAAATCAAAACCAAAAGTAGTACACCAACCACCATGATGCTCAGCTTTGCTGAATCTTTGTCAGCCAGCTGTGCTGGTTTTATGACTCTTCCCATTCCCATCAGATATGACTGTGCCAATCTAGTTTCACTTTTTAAAATAAATGCTTTAAATGTAAAAGATAAGAACACATAGTTTTATGTCGTTCATCATTTATTAATGATTTCTGTTTATCTAACTAGAAATAATCATATCCAACCATTTTCTTGCAGGTGTCCCTTTTTTCCCTTTGGCTGTACAGGTTTCATATATATGCATGCACATATCTCTCAATATATCTATCTCTATATATACATATGCATACATATAATATACACATTATAATCTTCATTCATTTGCCTATTGATTGTAAATCCACTCAGTTTCTTAATGATTGTGAATAAACAAACTTTATAAAAGGGACTTTGAAAAATAAAGAAATGGGAAGAGGAATTAGAGTAACGTATGCTGCAAGGAATAAAATTTTAAGGACAGTTATGAACTTTACTGAAAATTCTGAAGAGGAGCTACAAAAAGAGAAATGACAGAGGAAGGGGAGGGCCATGTGAAGAGTATAAATAAGAAAATATATGCATAAAAATTTCCTAATGAAAGTCAAGGCTCTGCTAACTTAAAATTTAGGTTAAGCAAATGACAATGAGCAAGTGAACCAGCCCCGCACAGAGGCTTGGTCATCATTTCAGGCCGTTTATTGCTGTAGTTAGTGATCACCTGTACAGATCCTGGTGTTTGTTTTAATGTACATGGATGCAGGCAGCTTGCTTTGTGCCCATGCAAAAATTGAGAGCAATAACGACAGAAAGTTTTAGTATTATTGCAAATAAGAAATGGATTAATGGAGGAGAAATACATAGACAATTTCAAGTGTAGAATAAGGTTACTTTATTTCATGTATTTTATATTAATTATAACAGAAAATACTAGAATAATTTAAAAGAAAGATTGAGAAATGAATAAACTACAGTGTTTGAGGTGAAATGAATTATCTGACACTTTCATATCATGAGTGACAAAGCAATAAAAAATGCCTAAGAAATGATAATTGCCTGGTTTAATAATAATTATTTCTATCAGTTAAGAGGAATATCTGTAATTGGTTTTCATCTGAATAATGGAACTTATATTAAAATAATTTATGAAATACAAGAATAAAATTCACTTTACCTACAGAGCTCAAACAAATTTCTTAAGAAACTTCTAGCTAAATGTTTTTGAAAATATAAAAAATGATTATATCAGGAAAAAATTTGACAGCTTAGCACCATAAAACATATGTAAAATGTTATAAAACAGGAAACCATATTAAGTAAATATTTAAGATATTTTGATAGCATTTTAATTTGAAATATCTTAGATATATAAATATATACATATATATACTATTTAATTATAGCAATAGAAAGCATAAATAGTTTTCCAGAAAATACAAATTTACTCTCTTCAAATATAGTATTCAAATGTTAAAAATATGACAAACATATCAGATGCAGTCTCTGCAGAAGTTATGTTAGTCACACACATGCTTAGACATATTAAAGATCGGTGAAAAGCAGTGGGACTTAAATATAAAAACAAATAAATCAAAACATTATATTTTTAGTAACCCTAACAAATTCAAAACATGTTAGAAACAAAGGTCAACAAAGTAATTACATTAGTAGATCTAATGGACAATCTTCACTAATATTCTTCATGTGTGATTATACATAAAATATACTTACCAAAAGAATGAGATATAAAAAATAGGCTGTATCCTATAAAACACACACAATCCTTATGCAAACACGAGGAAATTTAAAATAAGAAGATACATTTAGGTTTGCAATAGCATAGAATCTTTATTTCAGACAACATTAAAAATCTCAGCAGACTGCTGGGGAGAAATTCTCAAAATTATTCTCAAAGACCATGATGGGGATAACCACAGAAACAGCTGACCTGAACTAGTGGGAGATACTGGCTCAGACTCATAGTGGGGGACCCTGCATAGGACCAAACCAGGCCCTCTGAATGTGGTAGCAATTGTGTGGTTGGGGTAGTCTGGGGGGCCACTGGGAGTGGAGCCAAGAATTATCATTAGTGCTTGAACACCATGCTCAGGCTAAATACAAGGGTATGGGCCTTATTCCTGTCTAACTGTCGATATTCTGTCAATTATGTTATAAATAAAGGCTGATTGGCCAGTAGCCAGACAGGAAGTATAGGCAGGACAACCAGACAGGAAGTAGAGGTGGGTCAAATAGAACAGAATAATTCTGAGAAGGAGAAAGCCCATTCTTCCCCAGTCCTGTCCAGACATCCAAGAAGCAAGATGTGACCTGCCCCACTAAAAAAGGTACTGAGTCATGTAGCTAACATATACTTGAATAATGAGCTAATGTAAGTTATAAGAGCTAATATGAAGCCTGAGCTAATGGGCCCATCAGTTTGTAACTTATGGAGACCTCAGTGTGATTTTCTTTGGGACTTACCAGCTGTGGGAACTGGGCAGGACAGAAATCCCAACAAGCAGGGCCTCTAGTTACACCTCATAGTGATATTCCTGACTTTGTTGACTCCCCATGGGAGGCATCACCATCTTTGAGGGGTAAATGGCACAGTGGGAGGTGGGGGGAAACAGGAGGAGGGGAGGGAAAGGGAACTGGGATTTGTATGTAAAATGAGAAAAGATGTTTTTAAGAATGAATAAAAGCTGGGTGGTGGCAGCACATGCCTTTAATCCCAGCATTCGGAAGACAGAGGCAGCAGGATCTCTTTGAGTTCAAGGCCAGCCTGATCTACAAGAGATAGTTCCAGGACAGGAACCAAAAGCTATGTAGAATCCCTGTCTCAAAAAAAAAAAAAAAAAAAAAAAAAAAAGTCAAAGCCTCATGGCAATCCACAGATTAATAGAAATGGGTTAAATTAACATATAAGAGTTAGCCAATAAGAAGCTATAGCTAATGGGCCAAGCAGTGATTTAATTAATACAGTTTCTGTTTGGTTATTTCAGGTCTGAGCTGCCAAGCAGCCAGAACGAGCAAGCAGCCTTCATACAACATTTCTTCCCAACCTGGCAGTTCTGTATTTAAGAATGATTGCACAATTCCACTTGTATATGTATTATAGGAATGTTTAAATGTAATGGTCCATTCTCAAGAATAAAAACATGAATGCTTCTGTAGCTGACTTAGATAAATGACTTTCCGGGGATAAAGATAATATGATTTTCTTCCCCCAAAAGAGTCTAGCCTCAGCTATCATGTCCTATATATAATAAATATGTTTAAAAATAATTTCTTCTCTGAGTTTCTTTTCAGAGTATTTCCCAGAACCTCAAACATTACAGGCTACTACAAATTTACTTGGCTACATTCCAGAACATAAATGTAACAATACCTTATTGCTGAAGACTGCACAATCTTGAATGAACATGGAAAAATCATGTTAAGCTAATAGTCTTCTGAAAGCTTAATTCCAACTTGCTAAATATATGTATAGTGCTGAAATGCAATACTTGTGAGCAGAGGGAAAATTCTAATCATCAGTCTCACCCAGGGGTGATCCTTGACAGAGTCAACAGCTTACCTGGTAAGATAGGCTTCCCTGTGGAATGAATGATGAAAGAACAACTTTCCGATTGTATTTGAGGCATGTTCCATGAGACAGAACCAACATTCAGTATTGCTAATAGTACCAGAAGCCTGTTTTTAGGTAGGTCATGGACGATGTGAGAAGCTAGTATTATTATGCTAAGTGGCCATAATATTGAAATGACTCTTAATATCTTACTGATATGCCCTAAGGTTAGTACATATATCAAGCCTCAAAAGAGACACTTCTTCTTGAGGTAGATGAAAAATTACATTATAACCCATAAAAGCAAACATGCAAAGAATAAGAAACTGTGGAGCATTCAATTCATGTGTGTTTTGAGTGTAAGGTTATTTTGGCAGGGATTTTTGGAGAAGGTAAATATGATCAATATATTGTATAAAATTATTAGTGAAATAATTAAAATATTTGGTAGATTATATTTATACATTCATGTGTTAGTCACATACATAACAATAATAAAGAAAAATAAGCAATGAATTTGAGAGGGCATAAGGATGGGGCCACCTGAGAATGGCTAGAGGGAGGGACATTGATAGGGTTGGAAGGAAGAAAGGCAATAGAGTCAAGGATATAATTATACTATATTTTAAAAGTAAAGTATATAAAATATTGGTTTTAAATGTTCACATGTTGACATGGAACACAAGAAAATAAACTCTTAACAGTTACAAAGAGCAAAGAAAAGAACCTTTCCTTCTGTTCCTGAGGAGATAATGCTTTTCCAAAGCTAAAGATAAGTGAAAAGGAACCTCTGTACTATCTAATGTTCTTACTAATTCCTTTCCATAGTAGCAAACTGGAGTCTGAAGAGCAATTAATAGCAAGCAAAATGTTTAATAAATAAGAGCACTATTCAGTACAATAAGTCTTAATGACCAAAGATTTCATGAGAGATCACAATGTTACAAAAACCCTAATTAAATTACCTATGTTTTATGTTTTTAGTAAATCCATAAATTATTTGCTACAATTTTGGTATGTTAAAATTTATTAGAAATGTATTATTCTTTGATAGAAAACCACAGCTATAACACATTTATACTTGAGAAGCATGAATACGCTTGAATGCCAAGTTAATGAACATTTACTTTAACAAATGTAAATAACTACAAAGAAACTCTGTTCGGAGTTTCTATACTAAGTAATTGAAAACTTTGATATATAATCACTTCAGTAAAAAGAAAATAAATACATTTAAACCAATTAATTTAACACTCATCTAGAAAAGCACATTTCAATGCACAAACTTAGAATTTCTTTTTCACGGCTGAATATGGATGGTACTCAATTGAGCTCTTTCTGGACCTTTATCAAATCAACAATAATTATTATTCTGCAGCAAACTCGGAAGCAGCGCTCCTGGCTCAGGCTGACAGTGCTGCAGCCAAAAACTCAAGCATAACTTCCATTGCTGTCACTCTAACCTGCCTCTCAGAAACATGAGGATGAATGTACAAAGAGCTCTGTAGAAACCATTGGATTTAGTCCTGTGAATGATGCCTCTGAAGATCATCCAGTCCACATAGAAAGGCCATAATATAAAGCCAGATTCGCAAATGGTTTCCCACCTGTCTATCTTCCATTTCAAGAACAGATTAAAATGTGGAAAACTTTATCACAAAAGTCAGACCACATCTGGGAGCAATAACCGGATTTGACTCAGTGGTTTGAGTGCTAGCTGATGTGATAAGGATGTGTCTTGGAAGTGCTTTCACTGAGCCTGTGAAATTTTCGTAGAATACTAGGCAGTTAAGATAGGGATGGCAGCTGATGTAGACTCGTGGTGCTGCCATAATGAATTGCCCCAGTTGGTGGCTTGCAAATGTTTACTTTCGCACACTCCTAAGTTAGAGCTTGAATCCACAGTGCTACAGAGACAGGCTTACTGACAAAAATCTCAAAGAAAATCTGTTATCACATTTATTTACTTATTTTTTAGTTTTCAAACGTTGTTAAAATTCCTCTGTGTGGAGCTATCAAATACCAATCACCTTGACATGATTCTTTCTGTGACTCTGTGCCCATTTTCCCACGTGTGAAAGAAGATCTTCAAAAATCCTCTCAACTCTATTAAAATCTCATTTCAAGATACTTACTAAATTTCATCTGAAAAAAAAATCTCTATTCAGAGATAAAGCTAAAACTAAGAGTTTGGGGGATATAAGCATCTAATGAGTTACTGAAAGGCAGCCAGTTAGCTGTGAACTATTTACTGGTACCATAGTAAATAACCAGAAACCCAATACTAGTTTCAAATTGTGGAAATCCACAGAAAACTGAAACCTGAATTTAAAATGCAAATCAAAAAAAAAGTCAGGATTAGTGAGTAATTCCTTCTCATAAGAAGCTAAGGTTGCAAGAGCTAAAAATGTGAGCTGGCCCAGGAATCATGCTCCAAGCAGAGTAGATTCTGGGAATCAAAAGAAATTCCAAGACACAGAGACAGGACCATGGTAAGGGGAAGATTTGAGTGTTGTCAAGGTCAGACCAGAGGCCATACAGAGCTAACTGAGTACAAATGATTCCTACAATATTCCTTCATAAGCCCACAAAAATTAGTACAGTTTTTCTTTTATAATATATTTAAAATTTTATTTTCCATGATGAGAAATTAGGTTAACATATCCCTAGGAAAAGATTAGTTTTAGGCCTAATGCTTGCTAACCAAAATCTCAGACCACAAAGCATGTATGCCTGCCTGTCCCTCTTTCAAAAGTTTTTGTTTGCTTTTGGGTCTGTTTTGTATTTCTTTATCTAAATTTTATTCTGGGATACATTATATAATGACTACATGTAAAGCACTAATAATGAAATTTTCAAATTCTTGGCAAAATTGTGTTCATTAGAGAGATAATTCTTTGTAGCATTATTGAAATATGGTTCAGAGTCTCAACGGAATTTAAATTTTATTCCCTTTTTAATTAGCTGTCACATATTTGGCAAATGTTCATATGACCCTTAGACAGCATCTGCTTCTTCATAAAAATTCACAGACATTTTCTTGAAATTAAGTTTGGATTTATCTAATCTAGAAATCTGAAATTTAAAAGTCTCCAAAATCTGAAATATTCTAAATTCTTTCTTGACACTGCAAGTGAAATTCTCCACTACAGATATGACAGCTCACAGTCAACAGAGGCAAAATCAAGCAGACACAATGAAAGTTTTGTAAAATAATGTTCAGACTATGTGTAAAAAGTATTAAAATATGTTTGAATATGGTGCTGAAAAGGTGTCTCATCTTCAAGACATTATGTGACATGTATTCTAATATTCCACAGTCAGAAATAGGAAACAGTATTTATACTAAGCATATAAATTCATACACACATACTGTAGCATGGTGTGTGGTGTATAGTGTGAACACATTGGATATCTTGAGGTAGCAAAGTATGGTTGGTATTGAATCTAATACACAGGGTTCATGGTATCCACCACCTTGGAAAGTAAATTTCCCTTTTGTCAAACTGACTATCAGGTGTTATAAGACTGTTACAGTGGGAGGTATTTTAGGTATGTGGTATCTGATATTGGTGCAATTTTCTCTAACTGTTGGTACTCGTCGCTATATTTCAGATACAAACTCAATTAGCAAAATAGGTAAAAGAAAGAAAGAGATCTTGGTAGATGAATGTGATTAAAGGAAGCCTTTGGCAAAATTGCGAAGGTTTTAAAATGAGTTTCCAAAGCCCTACTTCAGCAACTTTACTTTCCATCATATGTCCTCCACTCTCATCTGACCAATTAAGCAAAATCCTGAGCACACTGAACATGACAGTTCAGTTCAGATAAAGCTATATACGATGTGTTTTATGGAACAATCTGAAAACAAAAAAGAAACCAGATACAGTCAAAGAGCTTTACTTATCAAGTAAAATTTTGATATTTTCATTATGCAACAACTATTACAATTACTCACACTGCTATCTACCCTGTGTTACTTATGGTGATAAAATTTCTTACTTTCCAACAGAACATAGTCTTTCCAAAATAAGGGAACAAAATTGATTTGTTATTTGGTCCTTGGTAAATTGTAAATTTCTAGGAAATATAGAACAAAACAAGGCCAGGATCAGAGTTCAGGCCATTCCTCTTTTCAGAGTTAGAATTTTCCATACCTCCTGAGTCTGTCTGAATATCTCAATGCAATCATTGTTTCAGAAAGTTGTTCCTACCCATAGCTCTGGCCAGAAACAAATTCCATTCATTCTCTTCTTTTCCACTTTTCATTTTAAAGCCCCATGCCCTTCCATTCTATATAGGAGACACACAGAAGTTTGATGGAAACAAAAAGTTACACAGAAACATAAACATATTTAAAAGCAAAAACATTGGCAAGGTTTTCGATCTCTAAATATGAGTGCTACATTCAATAAATTTAAAGAATGATTGAACTGCAGGGGTAAAAAACCCTCATACTGTTAGTAAACAAAACTAAAAAGTGAACTCACTTATCCTGATGTTTATATTTCTTAAAACAATAAAATTCAAGTAGATTTCTAATACTTTTAACACTGTTACATTACTTCTGTAATGGTATAGAATAATTGTCTGTATTCTCTCAATCATGTTTTAAATAAATGTTGATTTGACAGACAGGAAGTACAGGTGGGTAAACCAGACAGGAAGTAGAACAGGAGAATGCTGGGAAAGTCCAGTCGTCACCAGTTCTGCCCAGACCACCGGAGAGGCAAGATGTAACCTGCCCAGCAGTGAAAGGTACCGAGCCGTGTGGCTGACATAGATAAGAACAATGGGTTTATATAAGTTATAAGAGTTAGCAAGAAGCCTAAGCTAATGGACCAAACAGTTTATAACTTATGGAGTCCTCTGTGTGATTTTCCTTGGGGCTTGCAGGCTGTGGGATACCAGGTGGGACAGAAACCCCAAGAAGCAGAGCCAGCCTTCATGTTACACTGTAAATTCTTTTGGATAACATAATGTTTATTTTCTAGAGTTCCTATTTTGTCACCATGAAAAAACCGAATAATCAAAGTAAAGTAACTGTAGGAAAAATATTATTTGTGCTACCTTAAATGGTATCGATTAACAGAGAGTTTCAAAAGAATGGCACTGAACACTGCAATTGTAAGTTGTTGCAAACATTTTGATTTATATAACAGCTAGCAGTCTTCATAGTTACTTATTGTAATTTAGATTATTTCCTTTTCAGTAGAAGTACTGTAATCTATTGACATCTGTACAGACAGCTTTAGGGCTTCAGCAAAGAGCACATAAATGGATTATCCATAATACATTAACCCAAATAACTCATCTAACAGAAATAATCAAATAAGCCTTTAGGGTAACTTTCTTTAAGATTAATCTAAGCTGATTTTTAAAACTCATTCCTCCATATTCTTTGAACCATGCTAGAATAAGAATTTTATCATGTTCCTTCCATTTAAAATTTGTGAAAATTCACAATACCCACATCAAACAAAAATGTTTGTAATATGGCTTTTTGTGAGATCTTCAGTATTAGGCAATAACTCATTAGCAGAATAATGTATAGAATGGATTTATTTAGAACATGTGGAGTGGAGACAAACAATGATTAATAAATATTCAATTTGAAAAGTGTGAATAGGATAAAATAAATCAACATTCAGTTTTTGGTTCAACATTAGAACTCATAAATACTTGTGATAGTTTCATGTTTAAAAATTAAATCCTGTGTCTATCTCCACAAATAATTAATATAAAAATGCATGCACATAGTTCTGTGCAACTTTATATTCTTTGGATATATTCCAGAAACAGTTTTGCATTTGTTCTGATATTCTGCTTGACATTAAAATACACTTTGAGCTGCAAATTTTTACAAGCCTTTGGTAATTAAATGGGAATCATTTCTTGTGATATGGGACTCTGGATGTGCTTGAAATGCAAAAGGAGGCCTTTAATTAACTCCTTATAAATTTATGATGTGACAAGATAGTGTCTGTTTCTTTCTCACAGGAGACCTCCCAAAGCCACATGATGCTTAGCTCAAGCTATTAGTTACCTTTCTGTGGCAGCAGAGCTACTGGAGAGTTGAATGGAATGCACTGTATCATGCTGTACATAAGAACACCAGCATAAAATATTAATCAAGGGACCTCCACATGTGAAATGTTACAAAAGAGAAAGTCAAAGAAGAACAGGGTATAGAAATCACCCCAGGTTGCCGTACATTAGCATTAACAAACCATTCTTACTGGCTAAAGCAAAGTATGGTGGTCCAAACACAACATGCTAATAATTTTTATAATTTTGTCATGTCTAAATAATGACCTAGCCACAGTGGGATGTCCTGATAAAAAGAAAGGAATTCTGCCCTAATGGGGAAAGGAAAACAACAGAAGTGCCATTGAGGAGGTTGATATGATTCCTCAAAAACAAGTCAATGCCAAACTAAGCGTCCTAAAGCTACATGTCTAATGTCACTGTCTTTTAGCATGAGACTAGCATTGTTAGTATGCTGTTAAGCTCAGTTGTCTCATATAACACATCATCTAAGGCAAAATGGCTTATAATGATTATGCCTTAATTAATTATATTCTGAGAATTTATAATTACAAATGGTTCATAAGAATTTTTACCTAAGGTTGAGTGGTAAGATTATAATTGTCCTGAATTTTACAATTATGAATGTAAAGCTATTAAAAACAGGAAAACAATTCTTTAAGAATATAATAGATTTCCTATTGCCAGAAAACAACACAAAGGAATATCCAGGGCTTAGAAGACTGTGCAACAGAAAGATGTTGAAGTGAAGGGAACATTTTAAAAGCTAAATTAGGAGGGATATACTGAGACTGTAACCCTTTGCCAGAGTGATTAATACAACAGCATTGGTTCAAGTTTACTTAAAGTAACAGAATACTCTAGTCAGAATTTGATCATAATTGTGAATTTTCATTAGGTCCCCATAAGAATATCAATGCCCCCAACCAGCAGGGAGTAGTCTGGAAAACTACACCCACATTCCCAAAACATGGACTATAAATATTCTTGTTTTCTAAAAAAAGGGGGGGGGGGAGGAAATGGTGCAGGTATTCTGTCAATTATATTTTCCAGTAGCCAGGCAGCAAGTATAGGCAGGACAACCAGACAGGAAGTAGAGTTGGGAAAATGAGAAGAGGAGAATTCTGGGAAGGAGGAAGCTCATTCCTCTGCATCTTGCCCAGACACAGAAGAAGGAAGATGTGACCTGCCCCGCTGAATAAGGTACTGATCCATGTGGCTAATATATACTAGAATAATGGGCTAATATAAGTTATGAGTTAATAAGAAGCCTGAGCTCATGGACCAATCAGTGTATAACTAATGCAGACTCTCTGTGTGATTTTTGGGGGGCTAAATAGCTGTGGGAACTGGGCAGAACAGAAATCCCAACAAGCAGGCCCTCATGTTACACTAATGACTTGTAAAAATGTGTCCTTTAAATGTATACATCTTTCTAGAATATTTGTGTTTGACTGATGAATCACAGTTAATAAAAATTCAGAGTGAGAAATTGGTTCTACCAGGAGCAGACATGAATCATTGTCACAAAGGAGAAGCACCTAAGTTATTAAATCATTTTGAATGCCATAATCTTTAGATATCTGAAGTGTTTGAAAATGACCTATCTAAATTATATCTTAGTTTGAGCTTGAACACATACCTAAAGTGACTAGTGACAAGTTCAATTATACTAGTTGATTAACTACTAACCTATATTCCTTTATTATCCTAAACATTTGATAATAATTTTCAAAGATGAGAAATTTGCATTATATTTTTAAATGAGCTGTATAGGTACAATACCTTTTTAATCTTATAGGGACCCAACGAAAATTTAGGAGTATGGACAAGACCTTACTGGAGTATTCTGTAAGGCTGGATCATATCAGCCAGCAGTTTTGAAGTTGCTCTGGATGTAGAACTCAGAGGAAACTGCAATAGATGTACTCTGAAACAGACCATTTGGGTCATCTGTTCCCACTGGAGATTTTTCAGGGGATCTTCTTTGATCAAATTTATTTTCCTTAACCAAGAATGAATTCACAGACAATCAAACTTTATTTTTGTTAATCCAGAATGAATTCACAGCCTCTCACTTTCTGTGGAAACAAAATCAAATTTTTTTCTCCAAAGTAATATATCTTTTGATTTAAATTTTGAAGTAAAGGCATTTTCAAAATATATAGGTTGAATTAATCCAGCAGCATTAATAATCAAATATTTTTATTTAGAAGATGTTTCTCCTTGCTCAGCATTCAAACAATTCAAAGACCCAATAATATGTAGTATCCAGATTCTCTGTGTATTTTCATCATTACTTGGAAGCTGAGCATGGACATTACTTGGGAGCTGGGAGTTCTAGTTTTTCTCCTGAACCAAGGTGTACAAGTTTGGGTTTTGATTCCTAGAGCTGGAATTCCAATCCCAGACCTAGCCTGGTCTGGTGACTAAAAAGCCTCAGGCAAATGGTCTTATTGTAAATTTGTGTTCCAAAAATTTGGGCACCAAATGAAGCGTGATTAATAAAAAACTTAGGATCAGGAATTGGGATTCAACCTGAAAATTCAAAAAGCAAGAAAGTCAGTTACTGGCTATTACCACAACCTCAGTCTGAAATAGTGAGCCTGTGTCCCAGAATCTTAGAATGAGACTCTGCATTGAGAGCTATTTCCTCCTGTTTTATAATACTCTCTAGGGCAGAAATTAAAGGTGCATACCACCCGATTTCTATGGCAATTAGTGTGGCTACTGGGATTCCAGGTGTGTGTTACCATAACCTGGTCTGTAAGGCTGACCAGTGGGACTGTTTTACTCTCAGATCTTCAGGCAGTCTTTATTTATTAAAATACAATTGAAATGCCACTACAACTGTAATCCAGTATGTTTAAGTAATTCTGTGAATATATCTGTAAACCTGTTTTTCAATGTGTGATTCCAAAAATTTATACATATATTTCAAATAAAATACCTAATTAAAATCATTCACAGATTTTTATATAAAATACTTTCCAGTGGATAATCTTGTCAGTAGTATTAAATAAGCAAATTAATAATTAATTACTCAAAGAATATGAAGACATTGATGAAGAGATGAAAAAAAGGATAAGTACTGTTATTTTGGATTATTTATGACTACATATGATGGTACATTGAAAGAATAGCTCTTTCGAATTAGTCGTGTAAAAATAATTTTAGCAATTTTATCAAAATTAATCATATTTATATCACATACTATTAAATTGTAGATGATGTATGAAGAACAATTCTTATTTTGTGCTATAAAATTGCATTAAAAGTTTTATGTTCTCTGAATATAAAACTACATAGTCTGTTAAATTAATTTTGCAAATATTTTACTTATCTTTAATAAAGAAATTTTATTAGCATTTGTTATCTTTGCTAAATGACTCTATATACATTGAATTACAAAATAATTCTTAAAATCAACACTTTTTTATAAATGAAGTAATTTGACTAGTCATTATCCATGTTTTTTGAGAAAAAAAGATATATGTCTAAAATCATAAAATAATGTTACAAATTCAATGTAAGTCAAGTCAGGAGAAACTCTTAAAACATTGTACTGGTCACATGTATGTGGAAACAAACAAGCATACTAGCTTACTGTTTTGGAAGGATATTAAGGCGCGCGCGCGCGTGTGTGTGTGTGTGTCTTCTCATGTATGTAACCCGATAAAGATTTTTATATTTTTAGTTAGTAATATATGGACTTTCTCTTCTGCCCCCATCTTTACTATCACAACAGAACCACTGTACCATAGTTCTGCTTACAATTCTTTAAATGTGTGTTACATTCTCTGTCATTCTGAGAATTATACACCCATGAATGTAAATATAAGAAAAACCTTTATAGGTAGTTATAATAATCAAGCATCAATAATCCTATCACTATCATTGTAACAATGATAAAAGACTAGTACCATTAATAACAGTTTTTTCTGTAGTTCCTTCACATCAAGGAGTTTCAAAGTCTATCATAGTATTTGCAAATCACTGAAAAACAGAACAACCCAAAGTTACTTTTACCAACAACTCACCTCATATTATGATAAAATAATTGCTATCTAGCCAAAATATACAATAAATTTAATAAAAACTTTATATTTATTGCATTTAGCAACTTGCTTATATTTACATCTGTATAAGTTACATATATAGAAGAAAGGTGCTTGAAATATTTTCTCAGTAGTTAACATGTAATAACATAGTCACTTCTAACCAATTTCTTTAAAGTATTTTAAATAAATATTCTGTTTTCATTTACCATAAGTTCTTCAAATTAGTGGAAATTATCTCACTCATAAACAACTTAATAATAATAAATAAAGTAGCTGCAGAAGTACATATTATACAGCTAAAATAGGTTGCTTCCATTTCTTCCTAACATCCCGTTTCTCTTTTTATTTTATTTTCCTTTTTTAATTTGTATTTGCTATTCGTCTTAACAAAGGCTAAGCTGCTAGTGGAAAGAGTCATTCAGTTTTACTGGAAATTAATTTTACCTCTGAAAAGAAATCTTTTTTTTCCCCTGTGAACTGGTAAACTGCCAGAAATGTGTTCAGTGGAAAGAATGAGCAGTATCAGATGCACAATGCGTGTATTCCTGCCTCAGTAGACTGGGATTTGGCTTTCTTGCCTATTTCTCTGTATGAAATGCAGATAAGGAGAGTTGTAATAGAACCTAGGCAGAAATTCAAGGTGTCTGCCAAACATATGTCTGTCCAACACGCAAGGGAGATGATACCCTTTATCTTAAAACTCCAAAAATTACAAATGTCTTGTTATATTTTTCTTTCACCCTCTTTCAGTGACAATTGCATATTTGTTTAAAAAATAATGAACTACATACCAATTGCTTAACAATTACTCTTATTTTGCATGGTTCTTAGACCTAAGTTGATATATTTAAAGAATGGTTGCAAAGTTTAATTTGGCTTTGTTTTCCTACTATTTTGTAAAATAGATTAAACAGTACACCTCCAAATCTTGAGTTAATTAATTGCCAGAAGCAATCATTACAGCCAATGATAGTCTTGGAATGAAATTTATAATTTTTGGCCGAATTGCACAATTTTTCTCAATTATTTGAAAAGGTTGTTCTTAGTTCTGGGCTGTAGGTTTTGAAACCGCAGTTGCACAATTTTGCTATAAATTTGTAGTTCAAAAATGAAGACTCATTTAATTATACAGAAAACAACTTCATAATCAGCATGTGCATGATTAATAATAATTACAAATTAACAAATAAAATTAAAGTGCAAATATAAGTATGCCACATTAAGTTTTGTCTCATTGACTTTTGAAGAATATAGAACAGAATTAGAAGCAATCTCAGAGCCAGCATCAACCTAAACGCAGAAAAACTTAAGGGATTTTCACTAAAATCAGGAACGAGACAAAGATACACATTCTCTACGTCGGTATTATATATATTATGTGAGCACCTAGCTAAAATTAAGATATTTGGATGATAGCAAAGGGATACAGATAGAAAAAGAAATTAAAGTATGTATATTTACAGATAATATGGTTTTATGAACAAAAGACTCAAAAACTTGAAAGGTAATGGATGAAAAGTATAATTTCTGCAAAGTATGGGAATACAAAATTAGCAAGCAAAAGTCAGTAGACTTCACATATATAACTGACATGGTGCAAAAAGCAATCAGGGAAGCAATGACTTTTACAATGGTCTTAAAAATGTATTATTTTGTGATAACTCTAACCAAGAAAGTTAAAGATTTGTAGAATACAAACCGTAAGACGCTAAAGAAAAAAAGGAGGGTATCAGAGCATAGAAAGATCTCCACTGCTCAAAAACTGGTAAAATTCATAGTGAAAACAACCACCTTCTCCAAAGCCATCTACAAATTTTAATCGTCATCAATAATATCATAGCATAATATTTCATAAAAGTTGAAAAAGCAATCTCCATCTTCAAACATACACACACCAAAACAAAACTAAAACAAACAAACAGACAACAGAATAGTCCAAAGAATCCTATATAATACAAGAACTGATTGAGATATCCCCATTCCTGATTGCAAGTTATTCTTACAGATATAGTTATAAAAGCTGCATGGTTTTGTCCCCAGATCAAACACATGGATCAGTGAAATTGATTTGAAGACCCAGACATCCACACACCTGTTGACAATTGTTTTTGTTTTTGTTTTTTTGTTTTTTTTTTTTTACAAAGACAGAAATGTAAATTGGGAAAAAGACAGTGTTTTCAACAAATGATGCCGATGATGCTGGTTAACTGGCTAGCTGAATATAGAAGAAAGCAAATGGTTTGATATTTATTACACTGCAAAAATTGCAACTCCAAATGGACCAAAGACTACCCTGAATCTGATAGAAGAGAAGGCGGTGAAAACTCTTGAACTCATTGCCTCATGAACCAATCAATTTGTAAACTCTACAAGTGTATTCCTACCCCTCTGAGAGAGGGATGGAGAAAGCGAGAGAGAGGGAAGAGAGGAAGAGAGAGAGAGACAGACAAACAGAGAGACACAGAGAGACAGAGACAGAGAAAGGAAGAGACAGAGAGACAGAGAAACCATTATTCACTGCACTAGTCAAAAACATCACATTGATGCTTATTCAGCTCGAAAGCATTTAAATCAAATTCTAAGCAAACTTAGAAATCACTGGGGAGGAAAGATGGGACAATATTGTTTTACAGATTAAATGTCAAAACAATGAGTGAGAGAAATGTGAATTCTATTGTTATAATGCACAGTGTAATTGGTTATACGTGGAAAGGTTTAGTCAAAATGGCCCATTTGTGTTTTGAATGTTTAAGTAAAATAAAATAGAGATCTTGAGTGCTTCAATACTATGATCTTGCATTATTTATAAGTGTCTTCTAAACAGGTTCCTAAGAAATAGACACTAAGTATTATTTAATTATATATGTATGTATGGTATTTGTGCATCTACATACAACAGATGTGTATCAAAACTTTACAGGGAATTGATAAACACATTAGTTAACTTTTATTTGACTTTGTGCATGATACCTGTTGCATGTATTTTGTAAGTATTTATGAGACCACTTTAAAGTCAATTATAGGAGACTGGAAGATGACTCAGCAGTGAAGAGCAATTCCTGCTCTTACAAAGGATCTATATTTATTTCCTAGCACCCACAAGATGGCTCACAATCATCTGTAACTCCAATTCCAAGGATAGGACATTCTTTTCTGATCTTCATGAGCACTAGATTTACATATATGCATACATACAGGTAAACACACATACACATAAAGCAAAAATAAATAACTTTAAAATACTTTTGGGACCAAAAATATAACGCTGTTGATAGAATTCTTTTCCTGAATCTATGATATCTTCTGTTTGGCATGCAGCATCTCATAAATTAGCCCTATGGCCACACACCAGGAACGCGGCACCTCCAAACCATTCATTAAATGGAGACAGGTGGGTAAGAAATTCAAAGTCATCCTCTACAACAAAGTAAGTCTAAGGTCAGCCTGAGCTACATGAGACCTGGTTAAAATGTTTATGATTTAATAGCTACAGATATTTATATAGTTATTAATTATAGTAATATTGTTTTCCTAAAATTGATAGGAATTTAATTTTAACATTCTATATGCTTATGGTTGTACCTGAGGAATTGTTGACATCCTATTCTGGAACACAGGCCTTGTACCTGCCTTCTGTGATCTTTATTATCTCTCTGCACCCAAGGATCCTCGAAGTCACTGACAGAAAAGCATGTGTTTGGCTTTTCATACAAAATCTTAGGGATGAATTTTATGGCATTAGAATTTTAACCACAAACATTTGAAACTGAACTCAAGAATTCAGTGTAGCATATTTACCACAAAACCTTCAACCTGGAATAATTCCTGATATCTACTGAATAGTGACCCGAGGAACTTGTAGATATTTATTTTTCTAAGAAAATTAAATCATGGAAATAGAAAAAAAAATTTAATTTATTTTTAAATTTCATTTTACATTCAATCCACAGTTCTCCCCCATACCCCACCTCCTGCCACCCTTGCCTCCCCCCACTACACCACCCATTCACTCCTCCCAAAGGTAAGGGTGGTCAGCAGAGTCTGGCACATTACGTTGGGACAGAACCACGACCCCCAAACCCTGCCTCCCATCTCCGTGTTGCTTTAAAGTTGAGCACGGCATCCCACCACAGAGAATGGGCTCCAATAAGCTAGCTCATGCACCAGGGATAGAAACTTTACCACAGTCTCCCACTTATGGAGGGCCTAGTTTGATCCCCTGGAGATTTCACAGCTGTCAGTATAGAGTTCATGGGTTTCCATGAGCTTCCTTCAACTATCTCCATAGATTACATCATGATATTGACCTCCCTTGCTAGAAGAAAAAAATCTAAATAGATTCTTCAGAGTAAACAAGTTTGAGATGAGAATAAAAATGAATTCTATAGAAACAAGTAATATAGAGACTGAGCAGGTTATATTCAGGAATATAGATGTACATAAATATATACATGTAATAGCAATTAATGAAAAGGAGACCATGGATTTTAAAAGGAGTGGTATATGGGAACATTTAGATGGAGTAAAGTGATGAGGATAATGTAATTATATTATAGTATCAAAATAAAAGAAATAATCAAAACACATTACAAAGAAAAATAATGGATTTAATAGTAATTCCACAGAAAAACATTTTTGGTAATGGTATAATATTGACACATTGTTCCTCTTTGTAGTCCTGGAAAGAGTAACTTGCAGTGGGCCATCTTCCTCTCCCTTGGGAAATTTAAGCATGTGTCACTACAACTGGTTGAAATTTTCATATAGAATTGTAAATTGCTGTTACTGAATTTTAATATTCTGAGGATAGTATGAAATTCAGGCATTTTTTATTAGTTTGTTTAATGATGATAGTCTTCAATGGAAACAGTAAATATCTGAATTTTGAGACTTCTGGGAAGAACAGAAATCACTGAAGGTTAATAGTTTAGTATATATTTAAGTATGCTTGATTACAATTTTATCAGAATAAAAATATGAAAAGATACATATGAATAAAATTAATAATGAGTCTACAGCTTGCTAGAACACAGTAAAGTGTGATGAATCTCTTTATCTTCGAAGCTTTATACATTGCTAACTCTTTTATAGCTGGTAAGAGATCACCATTATGTATAGTTATAAAACTTGTCACTTTTTAATACAGACAATTCATTTTTTACAGAAGCATCCATCATCTTCCTCTTCTTCATAAAACATTTTTCTTAGCTTATGAATATTTCAATTATAGGGACATTCTGATACCAATTACAAGAGCAAATTCTTTAGGCAAAGATATTATAAAAGGAAGGTGAAGTGTTTAAAACACATATTTCTTTGGAAGACTTTGAAACAGTATCATTGCCCTAACTTAAAAATATTCAATGTTTTTTATATGTCGTTTATCATTCAGATAACACATATTTGCTTTCATACCTTGATAAATTTCTTGGCAATATATGAAAAAAAGAACTATTTCCTTACTGGGGGCATTTACTTTCTTATAAAAATGGTATAAAATTTGTACACAAGATATATTTTATATTCCCTTTAGCATTTAAGGACAACAGAAAATTCTGTTTTTATCTTCCAACATTTTTTAAGCACGCATGCACTTCCTAGAGCCTAGAGTAACATTTCTCAGAGCAAACATTATCATTTAAGTAACCAACAAGCTTATCTTAAATTCAGTTGCTCAGCCATATATATTTAGTTTACTGAATAAGAACCTCCTGAGAAAACTTTGAAACCTGAAAAGGTATGTCTTCTAGAAAAAAAAATAAAGTACTTATTCTCAGGAAGAATAAGGTTTGACAACCATCACTTTAGGATGTATGGTAACGTATTGCCTAGCCTCTCTATAATGCTTTTGTTTAGCTTGCAGTCCAGATTTTCAGTATTTTAATTACATAGTCTCCCTATAACAATTACTGAATTGTCTTAGTCTGTTTTATTATGCTGGAGATGTTAACAAGAAATGTATTGGTTCTCACTTCTAAAGGGTAGAATTTTCAGTGTTAGGGTGGTTGCATCTGGCAAGAAAATTCCTTCTGTATCAGCTAATAGTGGAGAAGTTCACAGACAGATTTTAAAAAAGTCAAATTGGCCCTTTTAATATTGGAAAACTCAACACAGGAGAGCAGAGCATTTTTGCTTTCCTTTTAATGAAAATAGTTTATCCCTTACATAATATATCCTTATTAGACTTTCCTCTCTATACAACCAGACCTTAATGCTAACCCAATGGCAATCACACTTCAATCATATTTAAACACAAGTTTGGAGGAATGAGAGCATTCAAAAAGTCTCATGTTTATACAAGCTTTAAGCAACTTTCTTGTCTCTAAATTTTGTTTTGATTTTTAATTTTTTTTAGAGATGTCTCCATTCTTCCTCCTTTTGTCTTTTTAAAATGCTTATTATTCAAGCCTAAAGTATTGAGTTCAGATCTCTGGGAATGATGCTGCATGACTACAATCTCAGAGGAGACAGAGAGACACTTGGACACATTGAGCTGATGTGTCCAGTGAATTGTGGTGCCCCAAATCCACAGAGACTCTCTGTTTTAAAAAAACAGATAGACGGTGACTCAACAACACCCTCAAAATCAACTTATCATTTTTTTCACTTTTAAACCCTCCTACATATACTTCAGTGTGAACCTGCATGCACTTGCACACTTGCACACATAGACACACAGACACACACACACACACTGCATACATTTTTTTTAAAAAAAAAAGGTAGTGAAAGTTTTAGTAGAGATCCAGGACAATTAGAGAAAATGCAGTGTGTTTGATTAGAATTTCAACTAACCATTCAGTGTCTCAGGTTGATGTCCACACAGGCCAGCATATTACCACTGGAAGAAATACAACAGTATGGATACCTGCATCAGCCAGAGCTGAACTAGGAGCAAAATCAGTAAGAACTCTTTCCTGAACACCGTGAGCATTTGGATGAATGGCCTAAGAGGCTTACATACTGTATTTCATATGAACTACTTCAGATTTTCAGGTTTTAGCCATATTTGGCAGTATATCTAATATAATCAATAATTGTTTATTTTACATTCCGGCCATGGTTTCCCCTCCCTCCTCTCCCCCTGGTCCCTCTTCCCCACTGCCCCCACACTCATTAAGTACCTGAATTTTACTTTGGAAATTTCTGCCCAAGATCAGTTGGTCTTTGCTTTAAACTTTTGGTAACACAGTGAATCACTGGGTCAGTACATAGCTGAGAACACAAAAATGTGGCTGCAGAGCAGAGACATCCAAGAAGAGGTTGAATCTCGGGATCATCTTCAAAGGAAATATTGGAATGTACTCAGTCTGGCACTCGAACATTCCATCACCCCATAATTATATTGCAGTTTGGAAATCAAGCCTTCACTACATGATCATTTGAAAGATCTTTAAGATCCAAACTGTGAACTATGTTTAACTATTAGAAAATCTAGGTTAGACTTAGATTTTCTCTTTTTCAAGGTTGCCTCTACATCAGTAAAGAACTCCATTTCAAACTTATCTATATTTTGTCCTCACATGACAGATTCAAACACTCACAGATTAGCAAAACCTTCTTAACATTGTTTCATGACTTACATTAATAAACCAATGGTTAAAAAATTCATAAAACAAAGAAAAACTTGAATCAGGAATATTTACAATAAAATAATGAAATTGTTATAATTTATTGAAAGATTGACATTCTAATAAGGGGGCTATTAAAGACAGACTATGACAAAAATTAAAAAAACTGTGAAAAATATAAACAATGGAAAATATTCTCAAAACAATGTGAATGAAATTGATAGACAAACATCAGTGACTTACGCATGGTATAATATTTCAAAGTAGCATAAAAAGTAAAAGTCGCTCTTGCAGAAGATTTACCATTGGGCCTGCCTGCCGGTGGTGGAAAGGTAGGCCTTGCATCAGCTCAACAAGAATCCTGGCCAACAAGGGGCACTGATCCTCTAGCAGAAGATTCATCAGAGGGGAGAACCTGACCCAGTACCAGAAGATCCATTAGAGAACATTTGAAGGAAGAGATGGGCAGATGTCAAGGCAAGAATTCCTCCAACAATCTGAAAAACAACATGAAAACACCAGATCCCAGCGATCTTACTACAAAAGGACTTGAACACCCTGTTCTGGAAGAAGTGGAAAATAGTGTCATTATGAAAGTAATAAAGTCCCTTAAACAGGGTATGAATAACTCACTTAAAGAAGTGGAAGAGAATTATAACAAAAAGATTGAAGAAATGAGTAAAGAAATGGAAGAGAAATATAACAAAAGGGTTGAAGAAATGAGTAAATCCGTAAACGACGCCCAGGGAAACCAAGAAAAAACAATCAAACAGGTAATGGAAACAGTTCAAGAATTGAAAGCTGAAATGGAGGGATTGAAGAAAACACAAACCGAGGGCCGGCTGGATGTGGAAAACCGAGGTAAACAAACAGAGACTTCAGAAACAAGCATAAGCAATAGAATACAAGAGATAGAAGAACGAATCTCAGATTATGAAGACACCATAGAGAAAATAAACGCTCTGACCAAAGAAAACAGCAAATCCAACAAATTCTCATCACAAAACATTCAAGAAATCTGGGAAACAATAAAAAAACCAAATCTAAGAATAACAGGGATTGAAGAAGGAGAAGAACTGCAGATCAAAGGTCCAGAAAATATATTCAACAAAATTATAGAAGAAAACTTTCCCAACCCAAAGAACAATATCACTATGAAGGTTCAAGAGGCATACAGAACATCGAATAGACTGGATCAAAAAAAAACATCCCCTCGCCATAAAATAATCAAAACACAAAACATTCAGATTAAAGAAAGAATATTAAGAGCTGCAAAGGAAAAACATCAAGTAACTTACAAAGGTAAACCTATCAGATTTACACCAGACTTCTCTATGGAAACAATGAAAGCCAGAAGATCCTGGATAGAGGTACTGCAGAAACTAAGAGACCATGGATGCAAGCCCAGACTAAAATAACCAGCCAAGCTATCATTCACTATCAACGGAGAAAACAAAATATTCCAGAATAAAAACAAATTAAAACAATATGTAGCTACAAATCCAGCCTTACAGAAAGCATTAGAAGGCAAATCACAACCCAAGGAATCCAACATTCCCAACACTGCCTACAATAACTCAGACATCTAGCGACCCTTCACAAGCACAACTCAAAGAGGGGAAACACATACACTCAACTACCCCCCCCCCAAAAATAACCGGAATCAACAACCACTGGTCATTAATATCACTTAATATCAATGGACTCAATTCACCTATAAAAAGGCACAGACTTAGAGATTGGATATGGAAACAGGATCCAACATTCTGCTGTTTACAAGAAACACACCTCAACCACAAAGACAGACACCTATTCAGAGTAAAGGGTTGGGAAAATGATTTCCAAGCAAATTGACCTAAGAAACAAGCAGCGGGTGTGGCCATTCTAATATCTAACAAAATCGACTTCAAACTAAAATCAATCAGAAGAGACAGAGATGGACATTTCATACTCATGACAGGAACAATCCATCAGAAAGAAGTCTCAATCATTAATATCTATGCCCCTAATATAAAGGCACCCACTTATGTAAAAGAAACATTTCTAGAACTCAAGGCAGTCATTAAACCACTATACTAACACACACTAATAGTAGGAGACTTCAACACAACTCTCTCACCAATGGACAGGTCAATCAGACAGAAACTCAACAGAGAAATAAGAGAATTATTGGAGGTATTGAATCAAATGGACTTAACAGACATCTAGAGAACACTCCACCCAAATAGGAAAGAATATACCTTCTTCTATGCAGTTCATGGAACCTTCTCGAAAATTGACCACATACTCGGTAACAAAGCAAACTTCCACAGATACAAAAAAATATTAGTAACCACCTGTGTCTTGTCAGATCACCATGGAATAAAGTTAGAATTCAACAACAATGCTACCCCCAGGAAGCCAACAAACTCATGGAAGTTGAACAGTCAACTACTAAATCACCCCTGGGTCAAGGAAGAAATAAAGAAAGAAATTAAAGTCTTCCTTGAATTTAATGAAAATAAAGACACAACATACTCAAACCTATGGGACACTATGAAAGCAGTGCTAAGAGTAAAGCTCATAGCACTAAGTGCCCAATTAAAGAAAACAGAGAAAGCACACATTGGAGACTTAACAGCACACTTGAAAGCTCTAGAAAAAAAAGAAGCTGATTCACCCAGGAGGAGTAGAAGACTGGAAATAATCAAACTGAAGGCTGAAATCAACAAAATAGAAACACAGAAAACAGTCCAAAGAATCAATGAAACAAAAAGCTGGTTCTTGGAGAAAATCAACAAGATCGACAAACCGCTATCCAAACTAATCAAACGGCAGAGAGAGAACATGCAAATTCATAAGATCAGAAATGAAAAGGGAGACATAACCACAGACACAGAGGAAATTCAGAGAATCATTAGATCTTACTAGAAAAGACTGTATGCCACAAAATTGGAAAATGTAAAAGAAATGGACATTTTTTTAGATAAACACCATATACTAAAGTTGAACCAAGAACAGGTGAACAATCTAAATAGACCTGTTAGTCGCAAAGAATTAGAAGCTGTTATCAAAAATCTCCCTACCAAGAAAAGCCCAGGACCAGATGGTTTCAATGCAGAATTCTACCAAAACTTCCAGGAAGAGCTAATACCTATACTCCTTAATGTATTCCACAATATAGAAACAGAAGAGTCATTGCCAAACTCCTTTTATGAAGCTACAGTTACCCTGATACCAAAACCACACAAAGACACAACCAAGAAAGAGAATTACAGGCCAATCTCACTCATGAACATCGACACGAAAATTCTCAATAAAATACTGGCAAACTGAATCCAAGACCACATTAGAAAAAATATCCATTATGATCAAGTAGGCTTCATCCCAGAGATGCAGGGCTGGTTCAACATACGCAAATCTATCAATGTAATCCATCATATAAATAAACTGAAAGAAAAAAACATATGATCATTTCATTGGATGCTGAAAAAACATTTGACAAAATTCAACACCCATTTATGATAAAGGTGTTGGAGAGACTGGGGATACAAGGATCATACCTAAATATAATAAAAGCAATATACAGCAAGCCGACAGATTGTACTCTGGACAGCAGAGGACAGGGTGCCTGAACTGGCCTTGGCCCATAACCATACTGATGAATATTTTGCATGTTACCACAGAACCTTCATATGGCGATGGATGGAGATAGAGACAGAGACACATATTGGAACACTGAACTTAACGCCCTAGGTCCAAATGAGAAACAGAGGGAAGGAGATCATGAGCAAGGAGAGCAAAATCAGAGGGGGCCTTCATCCGATGATGGATGGAGATAGAGACGGAGACCCACATTGGAGCACTGGAAGTCAGGACTGTGAAGGGTGCATTCACCCACTGATACAAGGGTATTGGTCAAATGAGAGCTCACCAAGGCCAGCTGGACTGGGACTGAATGAGCATGTGATCAAACCGGATTCTCTGAATGTGGCTGACATGGGGGCTGACTGAGCCCCCAAGGTCCAAATGAAGACTGAGAAGCCATTGACAATGGCACTGGGTCTTGTTTAGTCTGCATGGATTGGCTTTTTGGGATCCTGGCCTGTTTGGATGCTCACCTTCCTGGACCTGGAGGGAGGGGGGAGGAACTTGGATTTCCCACAGGGCAGGAAACCCTGACTGCTCTTGGGAATGGTGAGGGAGGAGAAGAGGGAGTGGGGGGAGCGGGAGGGTATTGGGAGGAGGGGAGGAAGTGGAAAGAGTGTTTTCAGATACTTGAATAAACAAGTCTAACGGGAAAAAAATAAATAAAATAATTAAAAAAAATCTGGGGGAAAAAATTATCCATTATGATCAAGTGGTTTCATCCCAGAGATGCAGGGCTGGTTCAACATATGCAAATCTATCAATGTAATCCATCATATAAATAAATTGAAAGAAAAAACCATATGATCATTTCATTGGATGCTGAAAAAGCATTTGACAAAATTCAACACCCCTTTATGATAAAGGTGTTGGAGAGATTGGGGATACGAAGATCATACCTAAATATAATAAAAGCAATATATAGCAAGCCGACAGTTAACATCAAATTGAATGGAGAGAAACTCAAAGCCATTTCAATAAAAGTAGGAACACGTCAAGGCTGTTCACTCTCTCCATACCTCTTCAATATAGTGCTTGAAGTTCTAGCAATAGCAATAAGACAACATAAGGGGACCAAGAGGATTCGAAATGGAAAGGATGAAGTTAAACTTTCGTTATTTCCAGGCGATATGATAGTGTACATAACCGACCGCAAAAACTCTACCAAAGAACTCCTACAGCCGATAAACACCTTTAGTAATGTGGCAGGATACAAGATCAACTCCAGAAAATCGGTTGCCCTCCTAGACACAAAGGACAAAGAAGCAGAGAGGGAAATCAGAGAAACATCACCTTTCACGAGAGCCACAAATAGCATAAAATATCTTGAGGTAACTCTAACCAAGGAAGTGAAAGACATAATTGACAAGAACTTTAAGTCTTTGAAGAAAGAAATTGAGGAGGATACCAGAAAATGGAAAGACCTCCCCTGCTCTTGGATTGGGAGAATCAACATAGTAAAAATGGCAATTCTACCAAAAGCAATCTATAGATTCAATGCAATCCCCATCAAAATCCCATCAACCTTCTTCACAGACCATGAAAGAACAATAATCAAGTTTATATGGCAAAAGAAAAAACCCAGATTAGCCAAAAAATCTTATACAATAAAGGATCTTCTGGAGACATTACCATCCCTGACTTCAAACTCTATTACAGAGCTACAATATTGAAAACAGCTTGGTATTGGCATAATAACAGAGAAGTTGATCCATGAAATTGAAATAAGACCCGGATATTGTTAACCCACAAACCTATGAACACCTGATTTTCGACAAAGCAGCTAAAGGTATACAATGGAAGAAGGAAAGTATCTTTAACAAATGGTGCTGGCATAACTGGATGTCAACCTGTAGAAGAATGAAAGTAGATCCATATCTATCACCATGCACAAAAATCAAGTCCAAATGGATTAAAGACATCAACATTAATCTGTTCACTTTGAACCTGATAGAAGAGAAAGTGGGAAGTATTCTACAAGATATAGGCACAGGAGGCCACTTCCTAGGTACAACCCCAGTAGCACAGACAATAAGAGAATCAATGAATAAATGGGACCTACTGAAACTAAGAAGCTTCTGTAAAGCAAAGGACACTGTCAGTAGGACAAAAAGGTTACCTTCTGACTAGGAGAAGATCTTCACCAACCCCTCATTAGACAAAGGTCTGATCTCCAAAATATACAAAGAACTCAAGAAACTAGACACTAAATCTCTAATTAACCCAATTAAAAAATGGGGTACTGAACTGAACAGAGAATTCACAACAGATGAACTTCAAATGGCCAAAAGGCACTTAAGGTCATGCTCAACCATCAGGGAAATGGAAATCAAAACAACTTTGAGATACCATCTAGCACATGTCAGAATAGCCAAACTCAAAAACACCAATGATAGCCTATGCTGGAGAGGATGTGGAGTGAGGGGAACACTCATCCATTGTTGGTGGGAATGCATACTTGTGCAGCCACTGTGGAAATCAGTGTGGCGGTTTCTCAGGAAACTGGGAGTCAACCACCCTCAGGACCCAGCAAATCCACTCTTGGGAATATAACCAAGAGATGCCCTATCATACTACAAAAGCATTTGTTCAACTATGTTCATAGCAGCACTATTTGTAATAACCAGAACCTGGAAACAACCTAGGTGCCCCTCAATAGAAGAATGGTTGAAAAAGGTGTGGAACATATACACATTAGAGTTTTACTCTGCGGTAAAAAACAATGACAACTTAAATTTTGCATGAAAATGGATGAAAATAGAAAACGCTTTACTGAGTGAGGTAACCCAGAACCAAAAAGAGGAATATGGTATGTACTCACTCATAAGTGGATTCTAGCCATAATTAAAGGTCTTTGAGCCTATAATTCGTGTTCCTAGAGAAGGTAAATAAGAAGGTGAACCTGAAGAAAATCATATAGTTATCCTCCTGGATATTGGATGTAGACAAGATTGCCAGGCAAACTTGAGTGCATGGGGGTTGGGGGCGGAAGTAAGAGGAGATGGTTAGAGAGAAGGGAGATAGGGAGAATTGGACATGGCTTGGGGGAATGGGATGGGGGGGAGGGAGGAAGGATAGATATGGGAGCAGGGAAGTATATATCTCAAGTAAGGGAGCCATTTTAGGGTTTGCAAGAGACTTGATTCTGGAGGGGTTCCCAGGCCCAAGGAGAGGTCCCCATATTGCTCCCTGGGTAGCAGAGAAGAGGGTGCCTGAACTGGCCTTGACCCATAACCATACTGATGAATATTTTGCATATCACCATAGAACCTTCATCTGGCGATTTATGGAGATAGAGACAGAGACACATATTGGAACACTGGACATAACTCCGTAGGTCCAAATGAGAAGCAGAAGGAGGGAGAATGTTAGCACGAAAGGCAGGACCAGAGGGAACCTTCATCTGAGGATAGATGGAGATAGAGACGAAGACCCACATTGGAGCACTGGACTGAGCCCCCAAGGTCCAAATGAGGAGCAGAAGGAGGGAGAGCATGAAAAAGGAAATCAGGACTGCAAGGGGTGCGTTCATCCTCTGATACAAGGGGACTGATCGAAAGAGAGCTCACCAAGGCCAGCTGGACTGGGACTGAACAAGCATGTGATCAAACCGGAGTCTCTGAATGTGGCTGACATGGGGGCTGACTGAGAAGCCATTGACAATGGCACTGGGTCTTGTTTTGTCTGCATGTACTGGCTCTTTGGGATTCTAGTCTGTTTGGATGCTCATCTTCCTAGACCTGGAGGGAGAGGGGAGGAACTTAAACTTCCCACCTTGCAGAAAACCCTGACTGCTCTTAGGACTGGAGAGGGAGGAGGAGAGGGAGTGGGTGGGGGAGAGGGAGTGGGGGGAATAGGAGGGCATGGGGAGGAGGGCAGGAAGTGGAAATTTTTATAAACAAATAAATAAATTAATTTAAAAAAAGTGAAAGTCATCAACAATAGTAAACAGGAAAAGAAAAGTAAAAGAGGAATATTACTCATCCAATAACAAGGAAAATGCTAGAATTTTATAGT
This sequence comes from Myodes glareolus, assembly GCF_982192425.1. Lineage (NCBI taxonomy): Eukaryota > Metazoa > Chordata > Mammalia > Rodentia > Cricetidae > Myodes > Myodes glareolus. Next base: position 28,845,932 of record NC_142027.1, on the reverse strand, counting down.
GTTGTGCCACTTTTTTCATTCTTAATTCTAGATGCCAAATTTAATAGTTCAATACAAGTAAATTTATTAGCAATCCAAATGTAAAAATATGAACATTTAAAAATATTTCTAACATACATGAGTCAAAAAGTTCAGCAAACTAAGAAGGACTAAAATAAAAAGAAGGTCATTAAGTAGTAAATGGATGAAAGACTTGAGACTAGAATAAAAGAAAGAAAATAAAGAGGAAGGAAGGAAGGAAGGAGGGAAGGAAGGAAGGATGGGCGGAAGGAAGTTAATAGTTACAGTTGCATTATTCCCCAAGCAGTATCTGTCTGCTGTGATATAAAAAGCAAAGCCTCCTCTGAGGAGGCTAATTTAAACAGTCATGTATTTTTATCAATTAAAGACACAAAAGTGATGGTAGTATGAGCACAGAGCTACAGAAGAAGGTCATGGATTGATTCTCAGATCAATCTCCGCTTCTCTGATTTGCTCAGCAAGCACTTTCTGTTCTGAAAGAGCTTAAGAACCCTAAATTGACCTACTTTACCATGAGTCTGTTCCACAGATTTATTTGCTGTGTACCTTCTTTACACAAACTAAGATTTAAACTGTATTCTCATAAGCACTTATACAATGAACTTTAGGTAAAAGAGAAAAATAAAAGTCTTGATTACTTTTAAGAGCAAGACAACCTATGCCACGATGAGAGAACACAACACGTGTGGGTTACTCTTTCTGCTTCCTGTGTTCGTATAAAAATGTCTTCCTATGTTCATATAAAAATGTTACCACAAACATGGCAGAAAAAAGAAACACACTTGTTATGTAGGTAAGGGCATCAAATGCACATAAAGCCACATGTTCTCTAGTGACTTAGGGAATAATTCTCCTGACTTTTCTATCCTGGTTTAGTTGTCTCCCACACTCTGATTGTATCATCACATACTTTCTCCCTAACATTTGCTGAATGTTTGTAGGCCTTCCTTCCTTTTATAAGCATGCACGTGACTTCCTTCAGAGAAATGTTAGGAAGAAACTTTCAAGATCTTTATCTCAATCACATCCTTTTCTACAATAGATAAAAAATAGAGCAGTATTTGCTGTTTTTAATGTAAGGTCATGTTTGTCATTCAAATTAATTTCTTCAAATTTCATGGTCAGAAGATTAATATGCATTTCTATGGTAAAATAATTCCACCTTAACTTTTATTCTTCATTCGTGTTCTGTTTAAAATTGATTGGTTAAGAAGTGAATTTTAATTATTTTAGTCACATATTTAAGAATAAAAATATCCTAATGGTAAATGTACTCACTATAGTTTGGATTTGGTTTGCAGGTGGTAGGGACTTAGGAGCTGAATTTTTGATTATAAAGGAAAGTTGATATTTTAGATAAAATACGCAAAGTGTTTGAAATGAAAAAAATAACAACTAAAACTTAAGTTTAGCTAGAATGATTAAATCAGTTAAGAAAAAGAGGATATTATACTCTAATAAATTTTTTAAAAATAGTATTTTTTAAATTACAGATTTACTTACATTAGAGCATCAAAATAAACTTAATCTTGTTAAAGATCCAGACTAAAATAGTTATTTTCATTTACATATTTTATAGTATAAAGAACCATAAAAATCTGCATGGTCCTAACTTTTTCATTCTAAGACCTCAGCATTCATTGTATTGCATGAAAACTTGTTCTTCTTGTTTCCTTCCATGGCAATTTGATGTTATTGTCATTTTAAATTCTATCCTTGATCTGCATACACACCATATTTAAACTGTCACTAATTAATACGGTATGCTCAGTCTCAATCTTAAAATCTCCCTCTGCTGAGACTTCACTTGGGCAGTATCTTAGAGGTGAAGTAGAAAGAAATGGATAAGATTTAACTGATGAAACATTGATTTTGAGGCTTCAAGAAGTGGCCTAAAGCTGAAGGGACTCAAAGTTGCTGCAGCAGAGAGCCAGCACAAGGACTTTCTAAGACAATGTCACAACAGTTTCTGATTTCCTTTGGCAGCTCAGAGCAACTTTTGTGTCTTTGCTTTACCAGATAGACACTCGGAAATATTTAGGCTTAGGCTTGCACTGTGTGGCCTCCAAACCTGATTCATTGGATCTCATGATCCTACCCAACACAATTCATTTTTATTTTAGAGTAGATCATATCAAATTCATTCTTTTTTCCCCACTTGACAACCAGCTCATCATTTGAGACTCAGCATTTTATATCATCTCATTATGCCTTACTCACATATGATGTAAATGCATGTTTGTGAGTGTCTACTAAACAGAAAGACATTATTGATTTTGCTTGTTTTGTGGTACTTCCATCCCATTCACCAATTTTTATTTCATGGTACTCCATAGCTGGAGGAAAAATGCAAAATTAAAGCTCTAATTACCGGCTGTCTTGCATTCTATCTAACAGCATCCAGGGCACAGGCATTGTTTTCTTCTCACATTCTGTCTCATGCTGGTTCGTCATGATTATTGACTCAGAAGAATGCTGTGGTGTGTAATATATCGCTGCCACAAAAATCATTCTTCTTCGTTAAATCCTCTTCACTTGCAGGTGCCCGCTGAGCTGTACCCTCCACTGAGATGCGGACGCTGCATTTTCTGTGATTGTCTTGGTGGCACATTCATGAATGCTTCTTGGGAAAAAAAAACTCATTCCAAACCGATAAATCAAATCAATAAATAAGTCAATAAATCTCTTTTACTTCGCAAACACCATCAATCTTAAGCAGAATGAATCTCTAGTGCTTGTCTCTACAATTGGACCCTTTGAAACTACTATTAGATGCTCCTTTGGCCCTGTGTTAATGCTTACATTACATAATATACTTGACCTGAACTACTTCCGAAGACTGTTGACCCTTGGGGTCAAGTCCAATGAACTGAATCTTTTCAAAGAGAATTCAAGACAGAAAGACATATGTTGAAGATTGATTCAACCATATTACAAGGTTTGAACAACAATGTGATATACATACAGTGAGATAATATTATTCAATTACTGAAGCACATATATGTGTATAGTACATTGTATTTTCCAAATACATAAATGTCAATATTACATCTTATAAATTATGTGTAATTTGATACAAGATTCAAAATAGCATCATTTATCCAAACAATATGATTCTACTCTTTTAAAGTACTACAAAGTAGAATAATTCATAAAGAAATACAATATAAAGGTGTACAGTATATCAAATATTACGTAGGAAATTAATTTATGCACCTACATAATGATTCCAAAATGTCAATTCAGATGGACCCAATGTTATTATTCTTATCTCTGACCTAAGTTTCCTAGATTATCTTCATTATTTCAACCCTACCAAATGCAATCTGACTTTCCTACGGTCTGCATCCTTTCACTCTTGCCCCTAAAGCTGTTTCTTATTATAGCTCACAGCTGCTTCTAACTGTCTGGTCCTCTGGTCTGGCTCTCAGAAAGTCTTCTGCTACAGTTTCCTCTTCCTGACCTACAAGGCTGAGGGCCATTCTTTTCTACATTCAACCACTAAAAGACTGCTCTTTAATATTTTCTCATACATTAACATATTTTCATAATCCAAGCCAAATCTTCCTTCCATTTCCTTTCACAGTATTGAGTAAAAAAAAAAATCCATATGTGAAGAACCAGGAACAGAGATTAAGGAGGCTTGTTTGTTTGCTTGTGGTTTTATTTCCCCCAGTAGTGTAAAATATGCCATTGTCTCAGTGTCTCTGAAATCCTCAAATGGATATAAAAGTCCTGTCTTTTACTAGAGTTGCTACCAATCTAATAATTATGTCTGCAAGTTCTTCTGTCTTTTGCATTCAACTGTAGTCTCTGAATATCCCTTTGTCTGCTCTGAATTTCTCAGATGTCTTTGAGTGGCAAAAAACACTCAAAATTTAATCTCACTATGAGATATTGATTTATTCCTTTCTCATAAATTACATGACAGGTTTTTATCTCACAATGTTTAAAACATAGAAAAAACATAATCTGTAAGCATCATTCTGCATTGCTTTTAGCATGACTAATCATTTAATATTCTTAATTTATACATTATGCTTTAAAAATACTAAAAACAACAATAAACAAACTAAAGAGAATTAAAATATCTACTTTCCATTCCTCAACAGTAAAAGGTTTTATAAGTCTATGGGAAAAGGGAGGTGAGTATTCCATTGTGTGATCTCAACCCTGCAATGTATAAATCTTGTGCAGCCTCTGACTGTGCAAACATTAACAAAGACTTTATTCTGATACTGTTGCTGTGGGTTTATCAAGTATTCATGATGTTCACAGATATGGTGTACCTGCATTGTGCTCAGGGACTGGGTATAAACCTCCATGCACAGCCAGCAGTAAAGCTGACGTTATTGCTCTGTTACATATTTAATTCTCCCTCTCACTCTCTCTCTCTGAAACATTTTAACAGGTGACATATTCCAAAGAAATAATTTTAATTCCATGCATACTTGCACTTTTTGACATATTTGGCAGCTATTTGTAAGAAAGATTATAAAAATAAGGGAGTTATTAGAAAGGGAGATTTGTAAGAAGTAAAATATCAAACACTATATCATCAAAACATTTTCTCTGAATGACACTTGGTAGTCTGGGCCTCATGCCAAGAAGTAAAAGCATTTTGGATGTGTAACTCCATGAGATCAAAGATCAAATATTTTTCATAATCTATGAAGCTAGAGTTATTTACTTGATTTACAGTTTGTTTCCTCCATACTTGGAAGAAAAATAGATGCTACAGAAAATGAAAAGGCACTGAAGTTTTCTCCACTCTGGAATCATAAGGATTGGTGCCCAGTCCAGTTAGATGAACTTATATAACTCTATGTTGTACTCTGTCTCTAATCTACATCATCAACATATGCCTATATTTATAATACCTTGGTAAAATGAGGTAAATATTCATGTTTTCAACACATTATGATAAATAATACATTCTCTAAAATTAATTTGTGGATACAATAAAATATGTTTTATCATTCATAACTTCTGGGATATTAAATAGGGTCTTTAAAATATTAAAACACACACTGCCCCTAAACTCTATCACTAGCTCTAATTTTCATATATTTTATGCAAAACTATAATATCATTATTAAGTATTGGGGGGATTAATTATTGTCAGGATTGAAGAGAACAAATCAGATATTAATGCTTTTTTATATGATTTCTATTGTAAACTAATCTTCTGTATTTGCTGCATATTATTAAAATTATTTCTTATGTTTCTGGGTCAGGTGGCAGATTCAGCATTGAGATTTGCTGAAAGAAAACAGAGAAAGTATTACCCAGTATCTATTACCCTGCAAGATACATGCTCTGTAAAAAAAACACATTAAACCTGGGGATTCTTCGGGAAGGGACAGGAACACCAAGAGACTTATTTAAGGGTTCTATTGCTTTGAAGAGACATCATGACCATGGCAACTCTTATTATGGAAAAGTATTAATTGTGGAGGGCTCACAGGTTCAGAAATTTAGTATGCCTTCCTCATGGTAGGAAGCATGGGCTTTCAGGGGAAAAAAAAGTACTGGAGAAGGAGCTGCCTCTGTATTGTGAGGCAGCAGAAAGAATGAGCAACTGAGCCTGGGCTTGAGAATTTGAAACCCCAGTGATACACTTCCTCAAATGAGGCCACACCTCCTCCAACAAGGCCAGAAGTTCTAATCCTTTCAAACAGTGCCCCTCCCTATGAGACTATGGGGGCCATTTTTCATTCAAATTACCACACCAAAGTTATGGTAACACCATTCACTCACATTCACTTCATGACACAGCACCTAGAAGAATCTACTGGATCCAGAGGGAACTGAGAATGCCACCTATCAATTCTGTGTAGCTTTGCCAGCAATTCACTCTATAAGTTTGCTTTTTTATTAACTATTATTTAGCATCTAATATATATATAGCGACTAAATGTGTGTGTGTGTGTGTGTGTGTGTGTGTGTGTGTGTGTGTGTGTGCGTGTTTGTGTGTACTTGGTGGAGAAGCATCAGTCAATAAATCCTTACTGATCAACTGATCAGTATACTATAAGGAATTCTTTAGTACTCTTCTGGAGGAGCATTTCATATACTCCTCCTGTTATTTTATTTTTCTCACCCTTATCCAATCTGTCTTTCTTCCTTATTATAACTTGTATAGTGACAACAAATTATAGAATCTATGGACCCTAACAACACCCCACAATTCCTCTTCTATGTGCTTTACATACACTGATTTTGTGTTGTTTTCCTTACAGAGTCAATCTAACTAATCATTTTCTTCCCACCCTCCTTCCCTCCCATTCCTAATCCCATTAACTGAAATGTGAGCATATTCTATGCTGTCCTTGATGTATAATCAAAGGAACCACTATTATTAATTGTGTACTATGACATTTGCATAGTAGTAATATCTAGCAATGATGGTTATTCTCCTACTTAATATTCTACTCAGGAAATGATATATGAAATTTACACAAGACATTTAGAGGTCCTGAACTAAGCTATGCACTCAATTCTACTACTTCCAAGTTCACTGTGAACATTAAAATTTTTTTTAAAGTAAATTTTATTAAATTATAAAAGTTTCCATTTCCGCCCCTCTTCCCAACACCCTCCCACTCCCCCCACTCCCTCTCCTCCTACCTCTTCATCCCTTAGGGCAGTCAGGGTTTCCTGCCCTGTGGGAAGTTCAAGTTCCTCCCCCCTCCCTCCAGGTCCAGGAAGGTGAGTGTCCAAACAGACTGGATCCCCAAAATCCAGTATATGCTGAGGAAACAGGTCCCAGTATCATAGTCAATGGCTTTTCAGAAAGACTTCAGGCCAGCCACATTCAGAGAATCCGGTCAAATTCCGAGAATCTGGTTAGATCACTTCCTCGTTCAGTCCCAGTCCAACTGGCCTTGGTAAACTCTCATTAGATCCATTCCCTTGTATCAGTAGGTGATAGCATCCCTCGCAGTACTGATTTCGTTTTTCATGTTCTTCCTCCTTCTGTTCCTCATTTGGACCTCGGGGGGCTCAGTTCGGTGCTCCAATGTGGGACTCCGACTGTATCGCCGTCCTTCGCCAGATGAAGGATCTGGGACTCTTGGCTATTTCCTACCTCCTGGCAGATAGCTAAATAATCTTCATCAGGTTCGTCTTCTTATTTAGCTTCTCTAGGATCACGAATAATAGGCTCAAAGACCTTTAAATTATGGTTAGAATCCACTTATGAGTGAATACATACCGTGTTCCTCTTTTTGGGTCTGGCTTACCTCACTCAGTAAAGCATTTTCTATGTCCATCCATTTGCATGCAAAATTCAAGATGTCATTATTTTTTACCGCTGAGTAAAACTCTAATGTGTATATGTTCCACACCTTTTTTAACCATTCTTCTATTGAGGGGCACCTAGGCTGTTTCCAGGTTCTGGCTATTACAAATAGTGCTGCTATGAACATAGTTGAACAAATGCTTTTGTAGTATGCTAGGGAATCTCTAGGGTATATTCCCAAGAGAGGAATTGCTGGGTCCTGAGGGAGATTGACTCCCAGTTTCCTGAGAAACCGCCACACTGATTTCCACAGTGGCTGCACAAGTTTGCATTCCCACCAACAATGGATGAGTGTTCCCCTCACCCCACATCCTCTCCAGCATAGGCTATCATTGGTGTTTTTGACTTTAGCTATTCTGACAGGTGTAAGATGGTATCTCAAAGTGGTTTTAATTTGCATTTCCCTGATCACTAAGGAGGTTGAGCATGACCTTAAGTGTCTTCTGGCCATTCGAAGTTCATCTGTTGTGAATTCTCTGTTCAGTTCAGTACCCCATTTTTTAATTGGGTTAATTAGAGTTTTAGTGCCTAGTTTCTTGAGTTCTTTGTATATTTTGGAGATCAGACCTTTGTCTGATGAGGGGTTGGTGAAGATCTTCTCCCAGTCTGAAGGTAGCCTTTTTGTCTTACTGACAGTGTCCTTTGCTTTACAGAAGCTTCTCAGTTTCAGTAGATCCCATTTATTCATTGTTTCTCTTATTGTCTGTGCAGCTGGGGTCCTGCTTAGGAAGAGGCCTCCCGTGCCTATATCTTGTAGACTACTTCCCACTTTCTCTTCTATCAGGTTCAAGGTGGATGGATTAATGTTGATGTCTTTAATCCATTTGGACCTGAGTTTTGTGCATGGTGATAGGTATGGATCTACTTTCATCCTTCTACAGGTTGACATCCAGTTATGCCAGCACCATTTGTTAAAGATGCTTTCCTTCTTCCATTGTATACCTTTAGCTCCCTTGTCAAAAATTAGGTGCTCATAGGTTTGTGGGTTAATATCCGGGTCTTCTATTCGATTCCAAAGGTCGATTTCTCTGTTATTATGCCAATACCAAGCTGTTTTCAATACTGTAGCTCTGTAATAGAGTTTGAAGTCAGGGATGGTAATGCCTCCTGAAGTTCCTTTATTGTATAAGATTGTTTTGGCTATCCTGGGTTTTTTGTTTTGCCATATAAACTTGATTATTGTTTTCTCAAGGTCTGTGAAGAAGTTTGATGGGATTTTGATGGGGATTGCATTGAATCTATAGATTGCTTTTGGTAGAATTGCCATTTTTACTATGTTGATCCTCTCAATCCAAGAACAAGGGAGATCTTTCCATTTTCTGGTATCCTCCTCAATTTCCTTCTTCAAAGACTTAAAGTTCTTGTCAAATAGGTCTTTCACTTCCTTGGTTAGAGTAACCCCAAGATATTTTATGCTATTTGTGGCTCTCGTGAAAGGTGATGTTTCTCTGATTTCCCTCTCAGCTTCTTTATCCTTTGTGTATAGAAGGGCCACTGATATTTTGGAGTTGATCTTGTATCCTGCCACGTTACTAAAGGTGTTTATCAGCTGTAGGAGTTCTTTGGTAGAGTTTTTGGGGTCACTTATGTACACTATCATATTGTCAGCAAATAACGAAACTTTAACTTCATCCTTTCCAATTCGAATCCCCTTGATCTCCTTATGTTGTCTTATTGCTATTGCTAGAACTTCAAGCACTATATTGAAGAGGTATGGAGAGAGTGGACAGCCTTGTCGTGTTCCTGATTTTAGTGGAAAGGCTTTGAGTTTCTCTCCATTCAATTTGATGTTAGCTGTCGGCTTGCTGTATATTGCTTTTATTATATTTAGGTATGATCCTTGTATCCCCAGTCTCTCCAACACCTTTATCATAAATGGGTGTTGAATTTTGTCAAATGCTTTTTCAGCATCCAATGAAATGATCCTATGGTTTTTTTCTTTCAGTTTATTTATACGATGGATTACATTGATAGATTTGCGTATGTTGAACCAGCCCTGCATCTCTGGGATGAAGCCTACTTGATCATAATGAATAACTTTTCTAATGTGTTCCTGGATTCGGTTTGCCAGTATTTTATTGAGAATTTTCACGTCGATGTTCATGAGTGAGATTGGCCTGTAATTCTCTTTCTTGGTTGTGTCTTTATGTGGTTTTGGTATTAAGGTAACTGTAGCTTCATAAAAGGAGTTTGGCAATGACTCTTCTGTTTCTATATTATGGAATACATTAAGGAGTATAGGAATTAGCTCTTCCTGGAAGTTCTGGTAGAATTCTGCATTGGAACCATCTTGTCCTGGGCTTTTTTTGGCAGGGAGATTTCTGATAACAGCTTCTAATTCTTCGTGACTAACAGGTCTATTTAGATTGTTCACCTGTTCTTGGTTCAACTTTGGTATATGGTACTTATCTAAAAAAATGTCCATTTTTTTTACATTTTCCAACTTTGTGGCATATAAACTTTCGTAGTAAGATCTAATGATTCTCTGAATTTCCTCTGTGTCTGTAGTTATATCCCCCATTTCATTTCTGATTCTATTAATTTGCAAGTTCTCTCTCTGCCGTTTGATTAGTTTGGATAGGGGTTTGTCAATCTTGTTGATTTTCTCCAAGAACCAGCTTTTTGATTCATTGATTCTTTGGATTGTTTTCTCTGTTTCTATTTTGTTGATTTCAGCCCTCAGTTTGATTATTTCCAGTCTTCTACTCCTCCTGGGTGAATCAGCTTCTTTTTTTTCTAGAGCTTTCAAGTGTGCTGTTAGGTCTCCAATGTGTGCTTTCTCCGTTTTCTTTAGTTGGGCACCTATTGCTATGAGCTTTCCTCTTAGCACTGCTTTCATAGTGTCCCGTAGGTTTGAGTATGCTGTGTCTTTGTTTTCATTAAATTCAAGGAAGACTTTAATTTCTTTCTTAATTTCGTCCCTGACCCAGGGGTGATTTAGTAGTTGACTGTTCAACTTCCATGAGTTTGTTGACTTCCTGGGGGTAGCGTTGTTGTTGAATTCTAATTTTAATGCATGGTGGTCTGACAAGACACAGGTGGTTACTAATATTTTTTTGTATCTGTGGGAGTTTGCTTTGTTACCGAGTATGTGGTCAATCTTCGAGAAGGTTCCATGAACTGCAGAGAAGAAGGTATATTCTTTCCTATTTGGGTGGAGTGTTCTATAGATGTCTGTTAAGTCCATTTGATTCAATACCTCCAATAAATCTCTTAATTCTCTGTTTGGTTTCTGTCTGATTGACCTGTCCATTGGTGAGAGAGGAGTGTTGAAGTCTCCTACTATTAGCGTGTGTGGTTTGATGACTGCCTTGAGTTCTAGAAGAGTTTCTTTTACATATGTGGGTGCCTTTACATTAGGGGCATAGATATTCAGGATTGAGACTTCTTCCTGATGAGTTGTTCCTGTTATGAGTATGAAATGTCCATCTCCATCCCTTCTGATTGATTTTAGTTTGAAGTCGATTTTGTTAGATATTAGAATGGTCACACCCGCTTGTTTCTTAGGTCCATTCGCTTGGAAAACCTTTTCCCAACCCTTTACTCTGAGTAGGTGTCTATCTTTGTGGTTGAGGTTGTGTTTCTTGTAAACAGCAGAATGTTGGATCCTGTTTTCGTAACCAATCTCTAAGTCTGTGCCTCTTTATAGGTGAATTGAGTCCATTGATATTAAGAGATATTAATGACCATTGGTTGTTGACTCCAGTCATTTTTTTGGGGGGGGGGTAATAGAGTGTATGTGTTTTCCTTCTTTGAATTGTGCTAGTGAAGGGTCGCTAGATGTCTGAATTATTGTAGTCAGTGTTGGCAATGTTGGATTCCTTGGGATGTAATTTTCCTTCTAGTATTCTCTGTAAGGCTGGATTAGTAGTTACGTATTGTTTAAATTTGTTTTTATCCTGAAATATTTTGTTTTCTCCATTGATAGTGAATGAAAGCTTAGCTGGGTAACGTAGTCTGGGCTTGCATCCATGGTCCCTTAATTTCTGCAGTACCTCTATCCAGGACCTTCTGGCTTTCATGGTTTCTATACAGAAGTCTGGTGTAAGTCTGATAGGTTTACCTTTATAGGTTACTTGACCTTTTTCCTTTGCAGCTCTTAATATCCTTTCTTTAATCTGACTGCTTTGTGTTTTGATTATTATATGGCGAGGGGATGTTTTTTTCTGATCCAATCTATTCGGTGTTCTGTATGCTTCTTGCACCTTCATAGCAATATCCCTCTTTAGGATGGGAATGTTTTCTTCTATAATTTTGTTGAATATATCTTCTGGACCTTTGATCTGCAATTCTTCTCCTTCTTCTTCTCCTATTATTCTTAGATTTGGTTTTTTTATTATGTCCCATATTTCCTGGATGTTTTGTGATGAGAATTTGTTGGATTTGCTGTTTTCTTTGGTCAGGGCATTTATTTTCTCTATGGTGTCTTCATAATCTGAGATTCGTTCTTCTATCTCTTGTATTCTATTGGTTAAGCTTGATTCTGTAGTCTCCGTTCGTTTACCTAGGTTTTCCATATCCAGCCGGCCCTCGGATTGTGTTTTCCTCACTGCCTCCATTTCAGTTTTCAATTCTTGAACTGATTCCATTACCTGTTTGATTGCTTTTTCTTGGTTTCCCAGGGTATCATTTACGAATTTACTCATTTCTTCAACCTTTTTGTTATATTTGTCTTCCATTTCTTTACTCATTTCTTCCATCTTTTTGTTATATTTGTCTTCTAATTCTTTAAGTGAGTTATTCATACCCTGTTTAAGAGACTCTATTGCTTTCATAATGACACTGTTTTCCACTTCTTCCGGAATAGGGCGTTCAAGTCCTTCTGTCATAAGATCGCTGGGATCTGGTGTTTTCATGTTGTTTTTCAGATTGTTGGAGGAATTTTTGCCTTGGCGCCTGCCCATCTCTTCCTTCAGATGCCCTCCAATGGCTCTTCCCTCCGCTGGGTCTTCTTCTACTGGAATAGTGTCCCTTGCTATCCAGGAATCACTTTGCCTGCAGTCTTAGCTCACTGCAGGCAGGCTCTTAGAACCAAGGGACTTCCTTCCCTTTGCACTCACCACCTGTCCCGACCCGCGGTGACCACCCCGGCTGAGATGGAGGAATTTAAGCCCCGAAAAAAGGAGAGGGGAGGGTATGGGTTCCAGGCAGAAAGCTGGGATGGCGTAGCAGGAGAGAGGGATTAGCTGGGGGAAGCTGCCCCTGTGGAGCAGCCAGGGAGATAATGATGGCGGGAATACCGTGTGTACCTAACCTGAGTTGTATGGTGGTCAACACACTCACCCCTCCACAGGATCAGAGCCCCTCGCTGATCAGAAGACTCGCTGCCTGCGGTCTTAGCTTGCTGCAGGCCGGCTATCCGAACAAAGGGACTCCGGTCCCTTTGCACTCACCGCCTGCCCCGGGCCGCAGTGCCCACCCCGGCTGAGATGGGGGAATTTAAGCCCCGAAAAAGGGAGAGAGGACGGGAGGGGTTCCAGGCCGAAAGCTGGGATGGCGTAGCAGGAGAGAGGCGAACATTAAAAAATTTGACTAAAAGATTATAGCAAAAAAAAAAAAAAAAACCAAGCAAAGAACTAAGAGCCAACACATCAATCCCAACACAGTAACATAATAAATGTGCACAGAGAAACACAAAAATAGAATAATTCCTCCAAAAATCACCAATCTTACAACAATGACATCTAGTGAGAGTTATTTAGCTCAATGCCGCAAAAAAAATCCCAAGGAGTAATTAAAAGTGCATTCAGAGAGAATGTAAACACTACAGCAAATATATATACATTGGTGAGACCAGAGATTGCAATAACAAAGTACTAAATATAATTGAAAATACATTAAAAGCTAAGCCTCTAAAATTGTTGTAAGGTTCTATGAAGGGCTATGAAAAAAAGGCAAAGAAATAACTTTATGGAAAAAGAAAACTTAGAGGCTGGCGAGGTGTCTCAGGTGACCACGTGCTTGCCTTGTAATATCATTGTAACACAGCATGGAGTAGATGAAGACAACCCAGTTCCTGGAGACCACTGCCAGTCAGCCCATGGAAACTGAAGAAGGCAACATAACTACTATTAATCTCACAATATGAGGTTCAGCACAGTTGAGCAAGACACCCAGAGATGACTTCTAGTCTCTGTATTTGCCCAAAAGATTACAAGTAAATACACACACACACACACACACACACACACACACACACACACACACACACAGTAAAATTATACTATAATCCAAATATATGACTCTATATCCACATAAATAATTAGACATAAAAAGTATATTCATAGAAATCAAAAAACTAAGTGCCTGGTTGAAAACAAGAAGAAAAACAGTTAAATGAAATAAGGGAGACATTAAAAATATGAAAGATAGAATTCAGCAAAGACATAGAAATACTGAAGAAAAAAATCTGAAAAACTAGAAACTAAAACCATAAGTAAATCAAAATTTCTGTATATCAACAAAAAAGTAAATACAAACAAATATAAACTATCTTTCCCTGAAGTGGTGGAGAAAATAGAAGCATCAAGTTCAAAGATAAGATTATAAGTTAAAAACAATAAGTATGAATTCGATGGTATCAGTGGCACTCTAAAAAAAACTAATCTATGGATAGTAGGCATAGGAGCAAGAGAAGACTAATTATAAAGAATTAGAACTTCAAATGTAACATAGATTATTTTTTGAGTTAAGAAGATATCCCAGTAGAGATACAGGTGACATTTAAACAACTAAATATACAAGACCAAAAAAGACACTGTTCTTATAATATAACTGAAACAATAAATATGCAAAACAGAGAAAGGATACTGAAATCAACATGAAAGAGAGATCCCTAGATGTATCTGAAATCAAGGCTGTCAGAATTCCACAAGACTACTTAACGAAACTGCATAGTGCCCAAAAGAAGGGAAAAATGGGAGATTCAGCGGGATATGGTCAAGATAGATTGTATTCACAGGAGAATTTCAATAAATAAATAAAGTTATTCTTAAAAAACACTTCGTTTGCTTATTTGTCACATTCTTTCTTATATAATTGAGTAATGGATACACCTCAGTGACAACATAAAAAAGTCAGATATCATTCTGTGATGTCAACTGCTTCACTTGTCTGCATTTATAAGTTCTTACATTCAGAGTAGAGTAAGAATCTTCCAGGATATCTGTGCACTGTCATGCCCTAGAAAGATAGCATTGCCTGTTGTCAGTTGGCGTTCAGCTCTATCAGAATAGATTAGGACATGTCTGTGAAGCTTGTTTTTGGATTTTTACTGCTCAGTAAATGACAAACCTGTAAGTCCAGAACATCATCCAATGACAATAATACAATAAAAAATGAATTATTTTACCACAATTATGTATGAAATATTAGCAAAATTTTAGCTAGATGAAATTAATGCAGTATTTAATGTAGTGTGTATATAAGATCAGTGGTTTGCAAAACAAACAAACATATACCAACAACAAAAATCAGATGAGAGTTTAAGCTCTACCTTCAATCTCATTAATTGAATTAAGTTTGTTATATGATTCAATGTCTCAAAGCAAATGGTACTATAAAAAGTACTTCATAAATGCATCTTGAGTGTAACTGCAGTCCACATATTATATTCCCAATACCTATCTTTCAATAATCTTACTGTCAAGCTAAAATATTATTGTTTGCCGTTTGCCCCACCAGTCTATCATCCAGTGCAAGCATCAGAACTTGATATGGATCAAAAATAACCTGAATGGACAAATAACTTACATAGTTATTTGTAAAACATAAGTGCTTCAAACATTCTCTAATATTTCGCATCTCCAGCTGGTACTCATGGACTCCTATGAGCTCTCTACAATCATTTGATATGTGATGGCAAGGTAGACATGGTTTAAAAGTCATTGTACTCTAAACTGAGATGCACACAAGACACAGTCCTTAACCTGGTGTGCTTAAATGACAAAAAGAAGAGAAAGCTTCTCAGAAGATGAATCAGTATGTCTCATTTTGCATCCTATGCATGCTGTTTGTACACATCAGCACATTCTTCCCTTGTGAACTTTTATGTGTGAATACATATGCATTTGTGTGCAGGTACAAATGACAAATCAGTTTTGTTTTTGTTTTTTTTTTTTTTAAAAAATTCCCTCTTAAGTTCTACCATTTTATGAGAGCGTTTGGTTTATGTTAGTGCTCTGGCACTGCAGATTTTGTATGCTAGCAGTTAAAAGCGTGCCCGGATATCAGCAGAAGAGCAAGCGTTATTCAAGGCCTTTATTTCCTTTTCAGTAAAAGTGATTATTACATGTCCGGTTGTATCCTGTAGAGCTGTATAATAGAAGATAGAATTTCTAACTTGTTATTATGTTTATTGTGAGGGCAGGTACAGTCTTTGATTATGTTCAGTTTCTAAACTCTCAAGTGGCTGTACTTGTGATGGTTATGTGTCAATTTTATTTTTCTCTGAGAAGCCCAGATATGTGATAAGCATTATATCTATATGTTTTTGAAACAGTGATTCACAAAGAGATTGACTTTTGAATTGCTAAACCGAGTAGAGCAGATAAGGCTTCAAAATATGGATCAGTTGGCTTGTCTAATTTGCTAAGGGTCAGGATAGAATAAAATACAGAAGACGCTCTTTGGCCTCACAGAAATCTTCCTCTCTTGACCCTGAATAATGGTATTTTTTATTTTACCTCAGACCATCACTTGTCCCACCAAAATCCTGATTATTAGGACTTAGGCTTGAAGCAAATTAACTCATGATATTTCTTAATTTACAACTTTCAAATAATTTATCATGATGGAACTTCCTGATTTATATAATAGATCAATTTATTGTGTGCCTGCTCGTGTGTGTGCAAAATGTGTGTGTGTGTGTGTGTGTGTGTTTGTGTGTGTGCTGTGTAAAACAGTAGTTAATGGAAGATCGATGAATAATAATCATATAGATTGACAGGTAAGCCATTCTTTTTGTTCCGTTTCTCTGGAACAAACAAAACTTTTAGAAATTTTCTTTACCTTTCAACAAACATAATTTATCTAATCAAAAGATAGATGATTCAGTCACACATGTCAGGATGTCTCAGAATATAGTATTTGGTATGTAGCTGGATCTCCAACTTGAACCCAGGAGGTAATAAAGACATCAGGAAGACTTTTCTTCTTCATTATTTTACTCTCGTTCAGTGTGCCTTATCTGTTTCATATCTCTATCTATCTATCTTTTAATTTGTTCACCGCAAAGAAGGTGGAGGTCAGATGTCAAAATCCCAAATGTGTCAGTGAGGAGTTTCAAGGAATCAATCCAGTGAATCAGTAATATCTGGTGAAAATCAGATAAGGAACAATAATACAGATCTCTTGATGTTGTCTAAAAACCATATAAAAATGCAAAATATTCAACCATGACTTCCAAATTTAAGCTAAAAAAGTCTATTAATTACAAACTAATGCATCTTCTTTCTTTCTCCATCCCAGATCAGCTTAATACGAGTTTTATTTTTTTTTTTTTTAGTAATTTTATTAAATTATAAAAAGTTTCCATTTACGCCCCTCCTCCCAACGCCCTCCCACTCCCCCCTCCCTCTCCTCCTCCCTCTTTGTCCCCAAGGGAAGTCAGGGTCTCCTGCCCTGTGGGAAGTCCAAGTTCCTCCCCCCTCACTCCAGGTCCAGGAAGGTGAGCATCCAAACAGACTGGATCCCAAAAATTCAGTATATGCAGAGGAAACCAGTCCCAGTGTCATTGTCAATGGCTTCTCGGAAAGACTGCAGGCCAGCCACATTCAGAAAAATCCAGCCACATTCAGAGAATCTGGTTGGATCACATGCTCGTTCAGTCACGGTCCATCTGGCCTTGGTAAACTCTCATTAGATCCGACCCCTTGTATCAGTGGGTGATAGTATCCCTCGCAGTCCTTCGTCATTTTCTTCCTCCTTTTGCTCCTCGTTTGGATCTTGGGGGGCTCAGTTCGGTGCTCCAACGCGGGCCTCCATCTGTATCGTCATCCAACGCCAGATGAGGGATCTATGGTGATAAGCAAAATATTCATCAGTATGGTCACGGGCCAAGGCCGGTTCAGGCACCCCCTCCTCTGTCCAGAGAACAATCAGGGATCTCTCCTTGGACCTGGGATCCCATATATAATCAAGTTTCCTGTAAACTCTAATATGACTCCCTTAGTTGAAATATATTCTTCCCTGATCCCACATTCATCCTTCCTCCCTTCCCCCCATCCCGGTCAACCGAGCTTTCTCCATTCCTCCCCTACTCCCTTCTCTCTAACCCTCTCCCCTTCCAACAACCCTCCCACCCCCCCCCCCCATGCACCCAAGATTACCTGGGACTCTTCACTATTTCCTACATCAACATTAATCCGTCCACTTTGAACCTGATAGAAGAGAAAGTGGGAAGTATTCTACAAGATATAGGCACAGGAGCCCTCTTCCTAAGTAGGACCCCAGCAGCACAGACAATAAGAGAAACAATGAATAAATGGGATCTACTGAAACTGAGAAGCTTCTGTAAAGCAAAGGACACTGTCAGTAAGACAAAAAGGCTGCCTTCTGACTGGGAGAAGATCTTCACCAGCCCCTCATCAGACAAAGGTCTGATCTCCAGAATATACAAAGAACTCAAGAAACTAGACACTAAAACTCTAATTAACCCAATTAAAAAATGGGGTACTGATCTGAACAGATAATTCACAACAGATGAACTTCGAATGGCCAGAAGACACTTAAGGTCATGCTCAACCTCCTTAGCGATCAGGGAAATGCAAATCAAAACCACTTTGAGATACCATCTTACACCTGTCAGAATAGCTAAAGTTAAAAACACCAATGATAGCCTATGCTGGAGGGGATGTGGAATGAGGGGAACACTCATCCATTGTTGGTGGGAATGCAAACTTGTGCAGCCACTTTGGAAATCAGTGTGGCGGTTTCTCAGGAAACTGGAAGTCAACCTCCCTCAGGACCCAGCAATTCCTCTCTTGGGAATATACCCTAGAGATGCCCAAACATACTACAAAAGCGTTTGTTCAACTATGTTCATAGCAGCACTATTTGTAATAGCCAGAACCTGGAAACAGCCTAGGTGCCCCTCAATAGAAGAATGGTTAAAAAAGGTGTGGAACATATACACATTAGAGTTTTACTCAGCGGTAAAAAATAATGACATCTTGAATTTTGCATGCAAATGGATGGACATAGAAAATGCTTTACTGAGTGAGGTAAGCCAGACCCAAAAAGAGGAACACGGTATGTATTCACTCATAAGTGGATTCTAACCATAATTAAAGGTCTTTGAGCCTATTATTCGTGATCCTAGAGAAGCTAAATAAGAAGACGAACCTGATGAAGATTATTTACCTATCCGCCAGGAGTTAATACGAGTTTTAAATAGCGATAAAGTTGCCTGGATCGCTCGTTTTTTCTTTCTGTCTAGAAACTTTCCATTCTATAATAATCTAAATTGTGTTATTCTTTGAGGCAGAAATCGTGTGAAGTCGACTTTCCTTGTAATCTGTTGATCATCAGTGCAATAGGAATTAGACATAATCACCAGATTCTAAATGCTGAGGAATGAAATGGAAATGTTTTCTTTATAAATAAATTATTAGGTTGTAGATTCACAGGTTTAACTTCATTAGACTTTTATGCTATGTTCATGAGTGAAAATATCTCAAAGGTAACATCATGTTAATACAGAGTTTTCATTTCATCACTTAAATAATTTTAATTGTAAAGAGAACATTTTTAAAAGCTACTGGTTGATAGGGAAGGAATTATTCCATTAAACTAAAGCTATGCGTGAAGAAATAACAAAGAAGGACATGAGAGATCACTCAACATGAACTCACTTGTTGCTTGGGTAGAAGATTCAGGCTAAGTTTCCAGCACCCAAATGGTATAACATTACCATCCTTAATGTCAGTCCCTGGGCACCTATTGGCTTCCATAGGCATCTGTGAACACAAGACTGGAACACAGTGTTCATGCATACAATCCAATTTAATCTTTTTTATTACTTATTTATATCATTATTATTATTAATAATTTATAAAAATTTCCACTTCCTCCCCTCCTCCCAATACCCCCCACACCCCCACTTCCTCTCCTCCTCCCTCTCCAGTCCTAAGAGCAGTCAGGGTTTCCTGCCCTGTGGGAATTTCAAGTTCCTCCCCCCTCCCTCCAGGTCTAGGAAGGTGAGCATCCAAACAGACTAGGATCCCAAAAAGCCAGTACATGCAGTCGAAACAAGTCCCAGTGCCATTATCAATGACTTCTCAGTCAGCCACATTCAAATAATCCAGTTTGATCACATGCTTGTTCAGTCCTAGTCCAGCTGGCCTTGGTGAGCTCTCATTAGATCAGTCACCTTGCATCACTGGGTGAAAGCACCTCTCGCGGTCCTGACTTCCTTGTTCATGTTCTCCCTCCTTCTGCTCCTCATTTGGACCTTGGGGGCTCAGTCCAGTGCTACAATCTGGGTCTCTGTCTCAATCTCCATCTATCGTCGGATGAAGGTTCCCTTTGATCCTGACTTCCTTGCTCACGTTCTCCCTCCTTCTGCTTCTCATTTGGACCTGGGAGTTAAGTCCTGTGTTCCAATATGTGTCTCTGTCTCTATCTCCATCCATCGCCAGATGAAGGTTCTATGGTGATATGCAAAATATTCATCAGTATAGTTATGGGCCAAGGCCAGTTCAGCACCAGTGTGGCGGTTTCTCAGGTAACTGGGAGTCAACCTCCCTCAGGACCCAGCAATTCCACTCTTGGGAATATAACCAAGAGATGCCCTAACATACTACAAAAGCATTTGTTCAACTATGTTCATAGCAGCACTATTTGTAATAGCCAGAACCTGGAAACAACCTAGGTGCCCCTCAATAGAAGAATGGTTGAAAAAGGTGTGGAACATATACACATTAGAGTTTTACTCAGCGGTAAAAAACAATGACAACTTAAATTTTGCATGAAAATGGATGGAAATAGAAAACGCTTTACTGAGTGAGGTAATCCAGACCCCAAAAGAGGAATATGGTATGTATTCACTTATAAGTGGATTCTAGCCATAATTAAAAGTCTTTGAGCCTATAATTCGTGATCCTAGAGAAGCTAAATAAGAAGGTCAACAGGAAGAAAATCATATAGTTATCCTCTTGGATATAGGAAGTAGACAAGATTGCCAGGAAAACTTGGGTGCACGGGGGGGGGGGTTGGGGTGGAAGTAAGGGGAGATGATTAGAGAGAAGGGAGAAGGGGAGAAGGGAGAAGGGGAGAAGGAGCTTGGGGGAATGGGATGGGGGGATGGAGGAAGGATGGATATGGGAGCAGGGAAGTATATATTTCAACTAAGGGAGCCATTTTAGGGTTTGCAAGAGACTTGATTCTAGACGGGTTCCCAGGTCCAAGGAGAGGCCCCCAGATTGTTCCCTGGGCAGCAGAGGAGAGGGTGATGAATCCAATTTAATCTTGAATACTATTTTGTCACCTCAGTCCCCACTGGGTACTTCTGTGCTCAAAGAGCAATGCTGGCTGATTTTTAATGGAGATAAACTGTATAGGTTTCTAGAAAAACTATACATAAATCACTTATCAAATGTGTAAGAGCAGGATGATTGTACCATTTTTATATTGAGGAAGCGTTGTGAGTCAAAAAATCAAAGACTTGAGTGAATATGTGGCAAAATACAAAATGTGAAAACTTGGAATAGTTTATTTTTGCATTCTCCTTAAATGTAGACTTCAAACTTAAGACTACAATTTTTCTTTAGGCAGTGTGATTTGGTCGGTATAGTTGTAGGTTATGCAAACAGCCTCATGGGTATCAAAATAATGATAGAAAGGTGATAGGAAATTAATAAATCGGTGGTATCAGTGACTCTAATGGCATTAGAACATGCTCAAGAACCTTGGCATCATGAGCAACAATGAGCTTTGAGTGTTTAAGTCTACACCTATAGATATGTATTTGCACCCCCCCACACACACAGGGATACATACAAAAGCATACTCACACACATGTACAACGCGGAAAAACACTCATATTTTCAGATATTGGATTGACAAAACAGAAGAAAGCTCCATTTTAACATTTTAAGAAACATCTCTACTGTTCCCCAGAAGTGTTTTAACAGTCCATATTGCAACAAGAGTGAATGAGTGCTGCCTTCCAAGCATAAACATTTTCCAGCATTGGTAGACTTTGCTTGAGCTTTTCTATCCATTTTGAACTTGATTTACTCCATGATAAATATCAATATAATTTTGATAGGATTCAAACTCAATATGTAGAATGACTTAAATAGTGCAGATTGTTTAACAGTATTAAATTCATTTATTATTTATGTCTGTCAGATTCTTTCAGTCATTTATACTTTAATATGAAATGTAGTTTGCTCACATGCCTATCCATATTCAGGTTTATTCTCTTATGTCCTGTTATAACAGGATTTTTTTCATTTCTGTTTTGATTATGCCACTGATTGTGTGAAAACATAACAAATCCTTGTGTGGATTTTTCATGCTACAGCTTTGGTGAGTGTGTTGATTCTTTCCAATACTATTTTAGGATTCCTCAGTTTTAATGTCTCATACCATGTTTTCCACAAAAATGTCTTACCCTTTTCATTTCCAATTTTTAATTCTTTCATTCTTTCTCTTGTGTTGTTACTCTGGGTGGGACTTTCAATTCTATTGCAAAACAACAAAAAGTGACTAGGCATGTTTTGGATGTACCTAATTTTGAGGCTACAATATCATATCTCTATTGTCTTAAATATATTTTGTCTATACATTATTTGTTGAGGACATTTTAGGATAAGAATAAATAATTTAGATTGTTTCAAAGAAGATGTTAATAAAGATACATTTGTATTTATTAGGTATGGCTCATATCCTTTTAAGTCTGTACCACTATTTCTGTGACTTCACGTTAATGTAAAAGATCTAATTTATAGTCCCTATTTACTTGTAGCTAATCTTGACGAAAAATTAATTGTTTTAGAAGTTCATTTATGAAAGTCAAATGACATATTTGCTATTAAAGTTGTTAGAAGGTAACAATATAATCTGTACTTCTCTAATTCCCTCTCTTTTTCCCTCCTTCTCTGTCTCTCCCTTCTCTCCTTCAACTCCACCCCAATTGAAAAAAAAAGCCACACTATACTCCTCCCCACTACTTTCTGTCAACTACTTGCTAACTCTGCCTCTCAGAGACCAGGTTAATTTTATTTAATTCATGCAAATGTAGCACATCTTTGCCTAATTAAACATTCCACAAAAAGTGTACATCTGTAAACAGGGTTCTCTTAGGATTGGATGAGAGTCTGAGATAGGATGATTGATTGCCTTACTCAAAATCTCAGGAATCAAGGAACCTGGAGGAATAAGGATAGCATTCAAAGAAGGAAAGGCCCTGCTACAAAAAGGCTCCTGGAAGTTTAGAGACCACAGGTAATCAGAGCATGGTACACAGAAGGGTTCTCATGCCCTCAGGACCACACCCTTCGCCCCTTGTTTCTGGCACTCTTAACCAAACGCTCTCTTAAATTGTCTGTTTTGTTCTAAATGTTATGCTTCACCTTTAAGAGCTTTTTAGTTGTATTTCATAGATTTCAGAGATGAGATTACTTTTGCTTTTCTGGCTGCCCAGATTCTTATTTTCTATCTTGTTAAATGTCACGGGAGATGTGGCCTGTGTTCTATTTGAATGAGAGTGTTCTTTGCTGATGCCGTCTACAAAACTCCTTTAACAAAGATCACCTCTCTGGAGTATTCCTGCCACTGCTACATTGAAAGGAGAGAGGGGGTAAGCTTGTTTTGCTCAGGTAAATATCATCTTTCAGTGTGCTTGTGTCCTTGAGTTCATTCTTTGGATTTAATAACAAATGCCTCAGCTTTATGAATGTTCTGCTTGCATTTTCATTGTTCTGTTTAACCATCTTCTATCTAATTACACATATTTCACAGAAGTTGGAAAAGCATTTTCTTTATTCTTTTCTCTTTAGTTAATTATCTGGATGACTTTGGGGGAGTTACTTCATCATATGCATACATTATATTTTCTTATTGTCGCCTGATGGAGTTCAAAATATTACTACTAGCAGAGGGTGAGTCTTATCTATGAAAATTACACAAATAAAAGATTTTTTAAAGAAGAATGACGGTTTGCTGCTAAGAAAATTACTGATGTTTTTCATTAAATCATTTGGCCTTATTTACTAAAATATATGACATATATGAAAGCATATTTTTGGGATAAGTGTTATTCTGTAAGTCAGAGCATGAGTTGCTTATGGCTTCAAACTAAAGACATAAGTATTATGATCAAGAATAAAAATTGTGTTTGAATAAAATTAAATACAAAAATATATGTTTTATGTGAATTTTATGTAAAGCATATAAACAATTACTTTATAGAAAATATTGTAGGTGTATTACATTTATAAATTATTCTAAATTAGAAATATTTAGAGTTTCTAGACATAGTTTATAACAAGACACATGTTGATTTTCATAACATATACCAGTAACATTTGCAATATACAACAATCATTTTATCATACTGACTAACAAAGGCCTGTATTTGAGCAATAATAATGACTTTAACTGTTCTGAAAGGTCTACAGTTATAAAATAGAATGCAGATAAGTAATGCTATTGTATCATTTTCATGTTACTTATTTTGTTTTGGCTTCTTTTTCTATGATATTTTGTTTTCATAGTTTTAGAACTTATTATTATTATTATTATTATATATTTAGTATTCAGCTTGAAATTATTTTTTAGGATCATGGAATTGATTTACTTTGGTTTCTTTAGAGATTTGGAGCCTTAGAACCAGCAATAAGTTCAAAGACCACGGGATTTGAAAAATTAAGTTCAGTCTTTATGTGTATAAAATCAACAATAAAACCATCTATTAACATGACTTCTACTAGTAATTCTAGTTTCAACATTTTTAATATTAATGGTAGCACACATATCTATACATTAACTAACAGCTCTTAACTGGACCTAAGAAACTCAACAAAGTGGAAATCATGGATGGTATTGGAAACCTAGTGAATTTCTCAGTCCTAGTTAAGTCATTGTAATTAAAGAACATATGACCACTGCTTTATTAAAGCAATGTCATCCCTAAAAGCAATCTACAATTCTGTTCTTACCAACAGATAAATGTAGGCTTCACCTCTCATCAAGGAAAAAGCTCCTTGCAACAAACTAAGACCATTACAGAAAAACTCAACCAATGAAAATGCAGAGTTGTGTAGACCTGATGTGTTTATTTAATTATTCTTTAGCAATAAAAATCAGGAGTCAGATACTGGGGTAAGAACCTGAATGATCAGAGAAGTCACCAGTGACCTACTGTCTCACAAATTCCTCCAGTCTCAACTTACTACTTCCTGTTTCCTACCTGTTCTCAGTCCTCCAACATCTCTATGGTTAATTTTGGTCATTGAGTGGTTAGCCCCACTTTCTGACTCAAAACAAGCTTTATTGTTCGAATGTGATCAAAATATCACAAAACAGAGACCAAACCTTATGCATATATTATTCAAATGGTTCTGCACCTAAAGCTCAGGAATATTGCAGAAGAGAGGACAGAAAGGTAGTGAGAGCCACAAATTAAGGATTGGTTATGACTTTGTGTTTACTAGAAATCTTAGAATGAATACCCATAAAGTCTCACAAACATAACTGCCTAATCATAGCCTGAACATGGATGATACCAGCAAACAAGCCAAAGTGGCTGGGGAAAATTCTGCAAGGTCTCAACCTATACAAAAACTACAGTCAATTAAAGAATGCCCAGAGTGGGAGAAATAGTCGGTCCCACTGAAAACACATCAATCGGTTATTTAATTCCAAATAGACAGTCCTGAACACATAAAGAAAAGTAGGAGTACACAGACTGAGCAGGTTATATTTGTGAATATATGTATGCATATTCATAAATATAATACAATTAGAGAAAAGCAGAAGCCATGAATATCAAAGAAGGCAGGGAGGAATATCTGAGAGACTTTGGAGGGAAGAAAAGGAAGAGAATACTGTAATATTGAATATTGTAATATTGAACCATCAGAAATAGAAATAGAAAATATGTAAAAGTTTAGAAATATAAAATAAAAGGTTATTCTGAGACCTAATTTAATAAAAAACATATATGTAGAAGATAAATTTGTACGAAAATATAAATTAATTAAAATATTTTATAATCAATATCTTTTTTCAAGCTCAACTGACTCTGACAGGGTTAGATAGGTATGATAACATATTCTTATTAGTTTACTTATTTATTCTTGAACAATCAATGCTCACTCATTTGTTCTTTAATGATTTATTCTAAATAAGTATTTTTCCTTGGTTGTTATCTTATTACTATGGGAAAATTACACAAAATCATGGTAGCATTAAGAGGTATTACTTGAAAAATTCTACTTACACAGCAATTTGGTCCTCAATAAATAAGTATACTCTCCATCTGGTTTATCTAACATATATAATGCATCAGACCCTGGATAATTCCTAAAAAAAAAAATTGCCCACAGATAGTCTCTTTAAGGCCTGGTTCACATTTATGAAATTTTAGAAACATACGTTGGGATGTATAAGACAATCATACACTAAGAGAAATTTGGACTTCTGAGACAAACAATAATAAATCCAGAATGAATGACTCCTTAGTGTAAAAGAAGAAGTGTACCAGACTAAAGATCACATCTTTATACACGTAAATAGCTTCCTTTTCTGAATAAAGTTTTAGGGCCAATATGTATTGTGAGAAACAAATCAATTTGATTTAAAAATACCTCATAAATAACAGTTGTTATATTGTCAAAAGGACCCCAGTAGGCAACAGGAGAGACAATAGAATCAACAATCTGGGGGCAGCTTTCCAAAGATCTTGTTTTCCAGTTTAGAGCTCTCTGAAGGCTTCAAGGTATCTGAATGCTTTAATAGCATTTCGACCTCACGAGGTGGCTTTTTGTATGGAGAAAAAACAAAGGCACTCAGGGATTCCAGCCCCACTCACATCTGTAGCTTCTGCCTTTGTCTAAATTTGATATTTCAGACAATACACCCTTCAGTAGAAAGCTTCCGCGGCTTGTGTAATTATTAACATGAGCTCCGCAGACCTTTTATACTGTGCTTAAGAGTTGCCAACCTTCACTGTCAGGAAAATCATGGAAAATTAAATTAGGACAATAGATGAAATAATGGATGTGAGGGAAAGAAATCCCTAAGTGCTTCGGTCATGCTGCTAATGAAGAAAGACTTCTCATTGCTTTCACTCCACTGCGAACAGCAGATCTCAGCCATAAAAGTGGTAGCTTATACACACACTGATTTCCTTTTATGCAAGCTGTTAATGATTTTGAGTGGCTACTTTAGAGTAGTCTGTTTTAATACAGTATTTCAAAGACACCATTGCCTTAACAGAACTGCTACAAAAGAAGCCAATGAGACAGAAACACACACACACACACACACACACACACACACACACAGAGAGAGAGAGAGAGAGAGAGAGAGAGAGAGAGAGAAGCAGATATAGAGTCACAGAGAATATATCTAGTCACAGAGAATATATCTTTACTCTTTATGTGTGTAAAAATATTTTTTATGTGGTAGTCTGTTAAGAATCATATGAAGAGACCCAAACATAGCTATTTCCAACAAGAACTGCATGAGGTAATATGTCATTGATACAGGAAGTAATGAAACAAGAATTTCATACAGAAACTAGGAGGGAAAATACTCATGTCCTGCACAGCATGATAGCAGAGATTTCCATATCTTCTCTAAAGACTAGTTTGTTTAGTTTTGAATTTAATTTGAATACTAATATAAATGAAATTGATTTATAAGTACTTATAAAACATTATAAAAAAGAATATATTTGATGAGTTTTCTAATTAAATGTGAGCTTTTAATAAATAGCAAAGGAATTCAATTGGTGTGTGGTACTGATAAAATCCAGAAGAGATAATTAAGCCATACAAATAAAAGAAGTGTTATTAGGACAATGATGATAACTATTCCTTAGGGGAAAAATTATCCTATCCATCTCAGCTATGAATTGAGCCAGCATAATAGCCTACTGACCTTGTCCTTGTTGTCAATTCAGGGAATCTTAGCAGTACAAGCAAGACTGTAACATGAGGGCCTGCTTGTTGGAGTTTCTGTCCTGCCCAGTTCCCACAGCTGGTTAGCCCCAAAGAATATCACACAGAGAATCTACATTAGATATAAACTGATTGGCCCATTAGCTCAGGCTTTGTATTACCTCTTATAACTTATATTAACCCATTATTCCTATCAATGTTAGCCACATGGCTCAGTACCTTTTTAGGTGGGGCAGGTCACATCCTACTTCCTCCTTGGTCTGGACAGGACTCAGGAGAGAGCTAGCTTCTTCCCAGAATTTTTCTTTTCTCATCTCCCAGCCTCTACTTCCTGTCTGGTTTTCCCACCCATAATTTCTGCCTGGCTACTGGCCAATCAGCATTTATTTAAAATATAATTGACAGAATAGACAATTGTCCTGCACCACTTCCCCCTTAAAAAAAAATCCATAGTCCATTTTTCGGGAATGTGGGCATGGTTCACCAGGCTACTTTCTGCTGGTCGGGGGTGCTGATAATCTTATGCGAACCTAAAGAAAATTTAGAATTATGATCAAGTCCTGACTGAAGTATCCTGTGAGTCTTGATCATCTCAGGCAGCAGTATGTATTCTGTTCTGGATGAACTCAGTGAACTCAGACAACAGGGCCATCTGTTCCTACCAGAGATTTTTTAGGAGGTCTTCCTTTATCAAACCTGATTTTTTCTTAACTCAGAATGAATCCACAGCCTCTCATCCAACTCCTCTCTCTTTTTATTTGAGGATTTTAACCTTTTTCTTTTCTCTTCCAAGCCAGCACATATCTTTAATACACAGTAAACCATTTAGAGGCTTTTTTTAAAAATCTTTGAATCTATCTTTACACAATCTCTCTCTCTTTTTTTGACTACATGTGTCTTTAGTTTGCTAAGCAATATGGGTAGGACTAAAGCCATGGCTTTTATGGCTGGGATCCAGGCCATTTCTTAGCTTTATGAAATTCCAGGCTCATGGTGAAGGTACCAGCTCTAGCCACATTTATTGCCACAACTCAATGGCATTTCAAGGTCCCTGTCAGCAAGCAAGCTGCAACAGTGTGCTCAGAAACCACACTCAAATGCTCCATAGTCAGACCACCTGCCTGAAAGCGTCAGAGTTTGCACTGGCAGGACAGCCCAGAAAGCTAGCATTTCAAAACCTCGCAGCTTTTTTCCTGTTACTGCTGAAAACCAAAAAGCATACGTTTAGCTTTTATCAACACCATTTAAGTGTTTCATGGAAGGATCTCTTAAAAGAGCTGCAAGGTTTTGCAGCTAAAGCTGAGTCAGGAAGCCTCTCTTAAATGAGAGTGCTTGCTTGTCCCTAGCAAGCAGAACAGACCCAAGAAATTGCTGCTATCAAGAAACTTTGCATAATGCTGTTATTTTGTTCTAGAATTACTTCTCAAGCTGTCTCAAGCTTTATGTGGATGCAGCAACATGACTCAGTCACTGTGATAACATCCTGCCATTGTTCTTGTGCTAGACGTGGATGTGGAATAACCAATGCTATTCTCTGATTTTGCTCCTTTCTTTGATCTTCTGTTTACACCTAAATATGTCACTCTTCAAACACATAATGAAGACCTGATACCATCAGAGGAGAGCAATTCTCTGACTTGGTACCATTTATTTTATTTTCTATCCATCTTCCCTTTATTGATAGATATCTCAAAACACATGCTGGTAAACTCAGAAACATGACAGCTGTCACCTTCCAGGTCAAGCTCTCTTTGCTTCCAAGTTTCTATGTTTTACAGCAAACATGAATGAAAGCCATAGCTGAAAAACAGACCCCCTGACTGTTTGTGAAACACCAAACTCAAAACTAAACATAGTTACATTTGTTCCCTTAAGGCTACACATATAACACATGTAGTCATTACTTTTGACAACAACACAAGTTTCTCCTGAAATTGCAGGGTCAATTTGAGGACACAGTAAAGGTGTAGCCTTATTTAGACATTTTGCTCCAAGGCTGTTTGTCACACAGACTGAATAACAGCTGACTGTTGTCTCAATGTTCATCAGGGGTCAAGACATTGAGAAGAGAAGATAAATACTACTTTGGATGTCTCCTACTTCCTCACGGTAGACTTACATTCTTTCTAATGATTACAAGAAAATCTTATAAAGATGTTCATCACTCTTTGAACATCAATATCAAGACAGAGGATATACTCAAAAATGATACTCACATTTCTCAACATAAAGCCTATGTTTCATTTTCTACAAGATTTTTCCCCTAACATTTCTGCTTTTCTGTTATAAATATATGTTGTTATAGCATTCCAAATTTTCTGCAAGTTTTATTTAAAAATTCAGGTTTTTTTCCCCTTCCTTTGTAAAAGTATCTATATTTTATTTTTGGCACAAGAAAATATTCTGTCTTAAATTGCTATGCATCACTATATATTCCAAGCTCAATAGCAAGTTGGTTTTTGTAAGGATATTCCTTTGTTGCTATATTTTCCTCAATAAATTGTTCTTTAATTGTCACTGTCCTGAACTTCTCACAACTATAAAAATTAACAGTATTCAACACGGACTGCACTGTGTGCTCTATCACCTGACCATGATAATTTGTATGAAGCCTAGGTGTTGGCAGTTTTTTGTTAATTATGTTATTATGTAACTAAATAGTTATGACATATTTAGAACCACATAATTGCCCCACTTCCCATGCAGTATCTTATCAAATTTCAAACATGAGCCTGTGCAAGGCATTTCAGATTCAAACGTAAGTAATATGTCAAGTTTCCTTTACTTAATAAACTGAATTTGTACAGTCAATTCTCTTTACTAAAGACAATTTATAGCTTCAATTTTTGTCTTTCTTTTATTTTCTTTTCCAAAGTAAAACCCTGTCTAGAAAGAAGAAAAAAATGATAATTTAGAAAACTTGGTTTTGGCCTAACATTAATCATTGCTAAATGGTTAAATATATGTACACAGCACACAGTACATATATGTATATATACATATGTGTGTGTATATATTTGTGTATAAATATATATGCAGGGTTTTTCAAATTTGACATTATTTCATATATATTTTTGAAATATGAGAAGCAAGATTCCAAGATACTTTATGCTTGTATGTGGGTTAGATAAAGAGAATGGCTCTAGGGGGTGTTGCACAGACCTCCCTGGGAAGGGGAAATGGAGTATTTTTGAAGGTGGACTAGGGGCAGGTAGGGTCAGGAACAGGATAAAATGACACAGCTTTATTTCAAAAGCAAGTGTATTTTTGTTATATGCACAAAGTGACTCAGTATTTAAAATCTCTAGTCAGGTTTATTTACTGAGTAGACTAAAGGAATATAAATTTTTAGGCTTGCTACAATAGATTTTTAATTACAAAATGTTAACAATATATTAAATGACATTACCATGCTCATAAGGTGTTAAGTAGTTGTTATTTTCTAATTGTCAAATAAGATTTTAGAGCAGAGGGGTGCTGTGAGATAATGTTCTTGTACCCTGCAAAATTTTGTCACTCAGATTGATGTAATAAAATGCAAATTAGCTAGTACCCAGGCAGGAACTATAGGTGGGACAACAAGACTAGGAGAATTCTGGGAAGAAGAAAGGCAGAGAGTCAGTCACAAGCCACATGCAAAAGAAGCAAGATGAGAATGCCTTACTGAGAAGATCTACCAAGCCATGCGTCTAAACATTAATAAAAATTAAGGCTTAATTTAAGTTGTAAGAAGTAGTTCACAGTAAGCCTTAGCAATGGGACAAACAGATTATAATTAATATGAGTCTCTGTGCATTTATTTGGTACTGAATAGTTGTGGAACTGGGTGGTGAAACGTCTGTCTCCAGAGGGAGTGACTCCAAGAAAAAAACTTTGGAATATAGAATCACGTTGACATAGGAACTAGATTTACTTTTGCAAGTTGAATTTGATTGTAAAATATTGTCCACTCTTCTAAATTCTAATTGTAAATGTTAAGGTATACATTTTATTGGTTTTAAGTTAATATTTACGATTGGAATTCACTAGAAATGAAAAATATAGTGCAGTCTAGAATTTGTAACAGAAATTTGATAGGCAGATTCTAGTGGAAAGAGAAGAATGCAATCATAATCTACACTTTTTCATAGTGTTCGCAAAGGACGCCCAACAGTGTCCACAGTTAAACAATAGTAGCCATAGTAGAAACTATGGAGAAAAACTACCAGTTTGTAGAACTAGGTAATTCATTCCTCCAGCTCAGTCATAATGCAACACTAATTATGACTAATTATGGCTGAAAACAGCCAGCACTAATGCAGATAGCAGCATTTTCAACTCATCCAGACCTAATATATTCCATGAGACCTTGGTGCTCTCTTTCCTGACATCAGGATGTCCTTACAGTGTGCCGCTTAACAACTGACCAAGAGCAGTGCTCACAGGCTGATGGATGACAGGTAGCACCTGCTAAAACAAAGTGTCAGAACGGCATGTTTTCCACAG
Organism: Myodes glareolus; assembly: GCF_982192425.1. Taxonomy (NCBI): domain Eukaryota; kingdom Metazoa; phylum Chordata; class Mammalia; order Rodentia; family Cricetidae; genus Myodes; species Myodes glareolus. Next base: position 28,813,991 of record NC_142027.1, on the reverse strand, counting down.
CACAGCATCCAATTTGCTGAAGTGACAGTTCTCAGTATCTTAATAGCTAAAGGACAGTAAATTGTTCCCTTCATGAACATTTTTTGGCACAAACTTTTAAAAGCAATTTTCAAGAAGTCATGTACAATGAATGATATCCTACTTAGCACAGCACTGGACACAATGTTAAAAAAAAAAACCACTGTGTGCAGAATGAGACAGGATACGACCCTCCTTGCAGTGTGTGCATAAGGGGAGCCGTGAAAGAGCAAGGCATACTGCATGTCTCATGGTATGCTTCCAGCCTTTGAACATTACTGAATTATAACACTGGCACTTAAAATCTGACTTCTCAGGACACAGCTTTGCATTTTTTCTTTTATCAACAACAAAATAACACTTCACATCACTAAAATGCATGAATATGCTGTTCTTTTAATTGATGCCATTTGCAAAAGTATCAGAAAAACACCCAATTTCAGAACCTGGAGATATTGTACCCTTGACAAACTGTCCTCTGTATACTTTCTGCTTTCAAACTAATACTTTTTTACATTTATTTGTGTGTATGTGTGTGTGTGTATGTATGTATGTATGAATTTATGTGCACCATATGTATATGGGAGTCCATGGAGGCCACTGGACCACAGGAGCTAGATTTAGAGGTAGTGGTTACCCATTATGTGTGTTCTAGGGATCAAACCTGGATCTTCTGAATGATATAAGCATTATAAAATACTGAGTCATACCCCAAGTCTCCAAGGTGATTATGTTTGGAGTGTAAATTGTTCAGCATAAATCCATCTTAATAAATTATAGCAACCAAATCCCTGGCATTTCTTTAGACCATAAAAATTAGCAATATGTTGACCATTGAACATATGCTGACCTCTTTTTACTTAGCTCCCAATTTGCCTGTTACAGAAGTAACCCATTGAGAATTTTGTACATGACTAGAAAAGCAAATTAGTTCAACCAACCATTTAAGAGAGATGAAAACACACTAAGAATAGAACCACTATTGTATGACAAACTAAAAGTAAGATTAATATATGACCAACAAGTACCCTCTGTGTATTTATTCAACAAATTTGAAATCTGATTTTGAAGAGCAGTTTGCACTCTGCTCTTCACTGAAGCACCATTCATAGTAAGGGAGCTCTGTAATCAAACCAGAATGTCATTTACCAGAAGACACAGGGCAGGTTTGAGGAAAAGGTGGCTAGGCAATATATACAAAATCTCAGAAAACAGGGATGAAAATTCTGTCTGCTGTGGAGCAGGGTTTGTGAGGTTTATTTTTCTGAAGATTTATTGTACATCATAGTGGATACTGTTAATCAGTGTATTTTATATTTCATAATTTCTGGGAGTAAATTCCAAAACTTCTCATCACAATAAAATGATAAATATATGAGGAACTAAATATTATTTGAACTACTTTAATCATCCTATTTTGCATTGTTAAATCTTAACATCACTTTCCCATAATTATATGTAAGTATATTGTCAATAATATTAGATTAAAATACATATATGCAGTATGATTTGGATGTATCATAATATAACATGAGATACTGAACAACTGGAAATGTTTAGAAAGTCAACAAGTATGACAAAGCATTCAGCATTTGCAAAATATTGCCTTTAGATATATCTTTTATATAATTTTCTACACAATCTTAATGAACATCATTTAAATACATACACTTATTTCAACTGAAACCTGTCATTCAGACATTCTTTTTGGAAACCACAGAATAAAATTAATAATTCTGATACCCTAAAAATATAAAAAAATGAATTCATCATCTAGACTAAGGTTTTAAAACACAAATTCTGGGTCTTTAAATACTCTCTGTATGCTGTGCAATCTGTCTGACCTTCATAAAACTAAAATAAGAATGATATGCCTTGAATTATTAAATATTAATAGATTAGCACATGAAAAACTTTCATGGGAGAGTTCTGCACAGTAAAAATTAAGAAACATTTACTTTTATTGTCTAGATTTGTATATTTGTCAAACAATATTTAAATTTGTTGGGATTTGTGTGTGTCTACTTTTTAAATTACAACCCAATCTCTAGTAATTTCCAAAGACTCCTTTCCATTCACGACAGATCTAATCAAATCCTCAGGTGCTCAGTGGATTTCACTTTTATCTTTCCAGGGCCATCTATGTATGATCAATGGTCAGACTCGATTAAGAACATATGACTTCAGACTCTAGTAGACACAATAAAAACACTTTCTGTTTAAGTCCCAGGAAAACTTACACAGCATGTCACTTTAGGAATGGAAAAGAAAGATCAACTCAACACAGTAAGATAAAGGTTGTAAGAGACATCACTTGAGGTAAACACTTGGCTGTCACACTCTGTTCAAAGCTGTTTGAACTAGGCCATACCTGATTAGGAAGCTTGAAGGCGATGATGCTCTCCCATTTGAAGGACAAGAAATCATTCAATGACGACATGAGGATGGGAGGTGTACTCTGCTTCTTGAAGTTTCATTCTGTTTCTACCTTCACTGATATGGAGTCACAACCCGTTTGCAATGAGAACATTCTAAACACCAACCACTTTCATCTTCCTTCTCCGTTGTTTCTCCTGTTTCGCTTTTGTTGCCTGAGCCTGGCAGGTTCCTTGTGTCTTGGGAAAATGATGCTACTTGTAGAGGAAGATATTCTTGCAGCACTACCAGGCCTTCGGGAGTAAAACTGTTCACTTTTATTGGCCTCTGGTTCTGAGGAAGCTCTTGCAGTTGAGATTTTGGGAATTTTCCCCTCCATTCCTTTCTTTCAACCATCTTTCTTCTTCAGTGAAAGGACAATTCTCACTGTGAAAGCTACCTTTCTGAACCCAACTTCTAGATCACAATTCTTTGGCAATTTTTCTTTCTCTTTCTACCTTGTCTATTCCAAATCTCCTTGTCCTCACTCATGTGGATACCTCTGGGGCCTTTCCATCCTTCATTCAAATGTAGTTAGCACCATGAGTGATACAGGAAGGTTTATTACCCGCCTACTGGGGCGTGGTCTCTTATACTTTTTACCCGGATGCCAAAGCACGTCTCCCCCTGGTTCCAGTTTGCTCGTTTGGATTGTTTGGATCCCATCTCCACTCACCATTCAAGCAGAGAATCCTGATTTGTAAGTTTTTCCCCTAAATAAATAACTATCTCTCAGTTCTGAGCTAGTGTGGGATTTGTTTTAAGCGTCCGATCTCTCCACCATCACATGAGTATTTCTTAAAAAAAAAAATCCTCACAATCTTTTTTTAGAGATATTCTATCTAATGAAGCAAACGTTTAGTAGATCTTTTGTTTTTCCTGGGTCCACCAGTGACAAATTAGAAATAAAGCTAACATAGGGTATAAATGCCTATTAGATTTGTCATCCATAGCTGTTCTAAGTCAGTAATTGCCTCCATGCATGAGCTTCAGTTGGCAGCTTCGCTTATCAAGGCAAATGAGCAAGGAACATGGGTAGATGGTTTTGACACCCCTGGATACATTATAGGAAGCCCTCAACAGTGCTATCAATAGTGCCTTTTTTTGTTATATACACTCACTGATTCAGTTGTTTTGCCTGGTTCTTTCTTTAATTTCTCTATTCTTTTCAATATTAGTCAAGCTTTGTAAACATTACCTTGAAAAGTTTTCAATTTTGCCCTCTGAAGATGGATGCTAGCAGGGTCAGGACTTCAGTGTTCTTGTCAGTCTCAAATAAACTCAAAGTGATGGCTGGTCTAGGTGAGACTCCACCTAAAAAATACAAACCAAGCCAAGCTAATCCAAAGCAAAAAACAAGGGCAGATATAAATATAGATATAAATATAGTATAGACATAGATACAGATATTACCTTTTTAACTAAGATTTTTAACATAATATTTTCTTACTTTACATACTTATCCTCATCCGCACTCTCTCCCCTCCTCCCACTTTCCCCAACTTCTCCCTACCCAACCCTCACATCCAATCCTCAGGGTAATGCTTCCCATGGCAAGTCAACAAAATCTGACACTTCACTTTGAGGAATGACCAAGGCCCTCACCCCTATAACTAGGCTGTGCAAGGTATACCTCTAAAAATAATGTGTTCCTGAAGGTCAGTTCAAGCACTAGGGACAAATCTTGGTCCCACTGAAGTGACCCCACAGACTGCCAACCCTCACAACTGACCCCCACATTCAGTGGACATAATTTGGTTCCCTCACTATCAGTCCAGAATCACTGAGCTCTCTTTTGCTCAGGTCAGCTGTTTCTGTGGGTGGGTATCACCATCATGTTCTTGACACCTTTGCTCATATTATCACTACTCCCTCTATCAGTCTCAGGAGGCTCAGCCCTCTGCTTCACTGTAGATCTCTGTATCTGCTTCCATCAGTTGCATGGTTAAAGGTTCTATGATGACCATTAAGGGAGTCATCAATCTGATTACAAGGGATGTTTAGGTGTCCTCTCTACTGTTGCTTAAAGTCTTAGCTGGGGTCATCCCTGTAGATTCTTGGGAATTTTCCTAGTGCTATGTTTCTCACTAGCCCTTTAATGGTTCCCTCAATAAATATCTTTCCTTCCTTTATCTCTCTGTACTTTCTTCTTCTTTAGCATTCTGTTCCCTCATGTTCTTCTCCTCCTACCCAGCCTCCCCTTTCAGCCTCTTTTCTCCCCTACCCCTCCTAATTTTCTCATAAGAGCTTACCTGTTTCCCCTTCCTAGGGAGTCCATATATGTCTCTCTTAGGGGTCTCCTTATAACCTAGCTTCTTTGGGATCATGGACTATAGGCTGGTTATCCTTTGTTTTACATCTAATATCCACTTCTGAATGAGTATGCAACATGTTTGTCTATCTGGGTCTGGCTTACCTCACTCAGGATGTTTTTTTTTTTTTCTAGTTCCCCCGATTTGCATGCAAATTTCAAGATGTCATTGTTTTTTACCACTAAGTAGAATACCATTGTGTAGTGTACCACATTTTCTTTATGTATTCTTCAGTTGAGGAACATCTAGGTTGTTTTCAAGTTCTGGCTAATCTGAATAATGCTGCTGTACACATTACAAATGTTGAGCAAATGCGTTTGTGGTATGAATGTGCATCTTTTGGGTATAAGCCCAAAAGTGGTATTGCTGGCTCCTGAGGTAGACTGATTCCCAATTTTCTGAGAAGCCACCATGCTGACTTTCAAAGTGCGTGTACAAGTTTGTACTCCCACCAGCAATGAAGGAGTGTTCCCCTTACTCCACATATTCTCTCCAGTGTATGTTATCATTGGTGTTTTTGATCTTATTCATTTTGACTGGAAATATCTTATGGAAATTATGTTCTTATATTGATAGTGTGAATTTTGTTAAATTACTTTTTGAATTTTCGATTAGAAACCTTTTTTATATAATTATTTAGATAAAAACCATCTCAGATAATTTATAAAACATTTAGTATTCATATGACATGGAAGTCACAAAAAATAGATGGCATATGGCATGAAATTTCTTATTCTTTCAAATCTCTCTTGGGGAAAACTCAATTTGCCTAACCTCTCCCCAGTAGATGAAGCAATCTATATTTTAATTGCTCTTAATCTCGGACCCCACGCCATCCAGCTCAGAGTGCCCCAGTTTGTGAACTAAAGATTTACGTCAGTTTCATAGTCCAGATTTTCCAGCGTTACCAATTAACTGCTAGAAACCCTGGTCTACTCAGTGATTATCTATGAGGGAACCATTTCTAGACTTGAACAAGTGCAACCTATAATATTTCATTCTCAAGAGACTTTAATTTGTCTATCACTGACATTCAACTAAAGAAATATTTTTTTCTCTTGTCTGAAATTACAATTCTGGCGAGCTTCTTAACTTTTCTTTTACTCTAAAACACAGGGGCTGCTGAGTGTTATTTTAATCACAAAATCAAGTCTCTGTTTCAAAATCTGATTGACATACCATTCCTAGTACTTCAGTTTCTATTGAAGTGCCAGTCTTTCCCTTAGAAGCCAGGGAGCATACTGCATTTTCAGAATAAAATTGGCTTTGAGCATCTGGTCATCATTCACCTGCTAAACTTACTAAACTTGCTGGAGAGCAGGAGAAGGAGACATGGGTATTATAGCCTTATAGAAACTATGTGAGATTGTGTTGGAACTTTTTTTTTTTTTGACATGGTGATACTTGAGATGTGTCCTTGTGACTCTTTATCCATTCTCTACCTACCCATCCTAAATGCTTTTCTTTGAACTCATAGCAAATATTTCCAAGAGTTTCCTCGAAGATTTTTTACAAATATCCTCTGCTCATTCTGCAAGGGAGGAAAAAGAAATCATACTTCCTTTGGAAGTCTGTAACAATATTTCATCATGTTTTATTCTCTAATCTTGAGTGCTTCCAAAGGATAAGAGAGAGATTTGATGTCTCATTTCTCTCCCATTACCCTTTCGGTCTTTGAAACTGATTTTGTCCTAACACTAATTACAAAATGTTACCACCAGCTATCTATGGCATCTCAGTGTAAAAATTGTAACTTGGTGTGTAACATCATCCCAGATGGCAAGCATCATATCAGCAGGAGTGCTACTGGTGGCTGACTTGTGCTGGAATGGAAGGGAACTGTTATGGTCAGGAGAGTGAATTTATGGAGCAAAGCACTCAAATCTGCCAATAAGATATTGCAGATGAGCAAGGATGATGTAATGCCCTGCACTGTAAATTGGTCTCGGTTAACTAGAATGAAAGCTTTAAAGAACCCTTCAATATCATCAATATTCTCACAGAAGTGTTAGTCGATGTCTCTCTCTTCCTGAGAAGACATATTGTAGTATAGGCTATAGAGAACTGAGGAGACCTTGAAGACTGTAGGAAGTGATGATCAGCAGACACACTAGTGAGTTTCACAGGCAGTTGTCATAGAGTCTGTAAGCTGCGATGAATGTTAAACTGTGTGAAATGATACTGATAGAAGAGGAAAGAAGCCTTTAGACGGCGGTTACAGGAAAATCCACTCGGGAAAAAGCGATTAAAGGAAATTTAGGACTCCAAGATCACAAACTGTATTTTAACTCTGCACTTGTAACCATAGGTCAAAGACAGCTGGACCAAGTATAGGAAACCTACAACAATCTGAAGATGTTTGATAGCATTCTTTTTCAGAAAATTCTGATGGACTAAATAAAGTCCACAGGCAGAAATAGCCACAGTTTGTGGTCAGAGACTCACATTCTGTTGCCTCAGTGTTGATTAGGGGAAATTTTGCACCTGCCCATTCAATGAAGAATGACGCCAACAGCTGTGCTATCAATAGCAGCCTTACCATTAATTAAGACCAAACTATCTTTGACTTCTTAAAGAAGATACCATTAACCCAAGTAGAAGGGGTGCAGTTTCAGCTTTTCAAGAAAGCTGTAAGCTTCAGAATTTTGCAAAGCTTTACTTTCTATTTATTCAATCTCAGATTTTGCCAGTTTGCAGTAATAAGGCCCTCTGCATCTCCTGCCTGTGTCGCTGTAGGCTACCTTTTCTCTTGTGAACGAAGCATACAAAAACAGTAGATCTGCTCGGAGAAAATGCTTATCACCATCCAGAAAATGCAGGTGAAATCAAATTTTATCCATAAATAGTCTTTCATTACCCTCTTTCTGTAAAGTGCTCTTGTGATTTTAGATTAATATCTCCTTGCCACTTTTTAAAAGTTAGCACTAATGATTCTAACTTAATTTATAATCTGGCACGAAATCAATTCTCCAAGGAAAAAATGAGAAGAAATGAACTCATAGTACTAATAAATTAAAATGCTCCATATCTTAATTTGAAAAGATTTAAAAAGACAAAAGTAAATATATACAGATAAATTATAGAAATAAGATTCATGAAACTTAATCAAGAACATAATTAATTCTATGCTTTTCAAACTTTTATATATTATACAATTTTTTAGATTGTTATTTTTAGTCTCTGGTCATTTCTTACTCTCCACTAAAATAACAAATTTGCTAATTTTTAAATTTAGATGTTTTATTTGAATTTTAATGTTATTATATTTGTTATCATGAGATACAGTACTATTAATACTTAGAAATAGCACTTGGTACATTTTAGCCTCAGCTTCATATTTATTTCTGACTCCTGTGTCTCCAGTTCCAGAATAAATATTCTCTGATAGCTATTTTTTGTTCTTTTTTTTTTTTTTTTTTTGGAGAAACACTAGGCTTTATTTTATGTGCTTTGAGGGGTAGCATCTTTCAATTTTTTTGAAATAAAGAATGTTCTGTAAAGAAATTTACCTTTCTCTAAGTCTAATCATTAGGTAGATTGTACTTCAAAGAAAATATCTGGGCAAAAGAACAATAGTGCAGCCGTTTGATGAACACATAAATATCATATCTGTTTTTTAATCTAGGAAAAGATAAATAACATAATTAGGAAAGTACATTCATAGTCTATTCACAAGGATTTTTTTAGCAGAAAACTGAAATTACTCAAACTTGTGAATTAAAAATGACCTACAGCAACCAAAACCATTAACCAAGAAAAGTAATATATTCAGTTATTTACTTGTCAGAAGGCATGAGCTAGACACATTGATATAAAGATCTGACTAAGATGTTCCTCAAGAAAAGTGTTTATATGTTCAGCATTCTTAGTCATCAGAGAAATGCAAATCAAAACTGAAATTCCATCTTACACCTGTAAGAATGGCCAAGATAAAAAACACTGATGGAAACCTATGCTGGAGAGATTGTGGGGAAAAGGGAACACTTCTGCATTGCTGGTGGGAATACAAGCTTGTACAAAACCCTTTTGATGTCAGTGTGGTGATTTTTCAGAAAATTGGGAAACAACCTTCCTCAAGACCCAGTAATACCACTGTTGGGTATATATCCAAAGGATGCTCAGTCCTTCACAAGGACATGTCTCAACTATGTTCATAGCAGCTTTGTTTGTCATAACCAGAACCTAGAAACAACCTAAATGCCTTTCGACCAAAGAATGGATAAGAAAAATGTGGTACATTTACACAATTGAGTACTACACAGCAACATAAATAAATGAATAAATAAATAAATAAATAAATAAACAAACAAACAAACAATGACATCTTGACTTTTGCAGGAAAATGGATGGAGCTAGAAAACATTATTTTGAGTGAGGTAACCCAGACACAGAAAGACAATTATCACTTGTACTCACTCATAGGTGGTTTTTAAACATAAAGCAAAGAAAACCATCCCACAAATCACAATCCCAGAGAACATAAACAATAATGAGGATCCTAAGAAAGACATACATAGATCTAATCTACATAAGTAGTAGAAAAAGAAAAGATCTCCTGAGTAAATTGGCAGCATGGGGACCTTGGAAATGGTTGAAGTGGGTAATGGGGATGCAGGGAGAGGAGCAGAGAAAAATGTAGAGCTCAATAAAAATCAAAAAGAACAAAAGAAAAGTGTTTCTGAAGCATCCTTTTATATATTTAAAATGATATGCTCAATGTTTCTAGATATTTTAGATGTTGTTCCCTGCAACTATTTCAATGTGAATAGAAGTCTAGGTCATAGTAAAGGGATGTGTGGAGTCATCTTTGCTCTCCTCTGAAGTTATTCTTTGATGTAGTAGTCTCCTTTGTGTACTGTGATTACCATTAATGAATAAAGAAACTGCTTTGGACCTATAGCAAGTCAGAACTTAGTAGTTAGGGAAAGCTGAAGTAAATGCTAGAGAAGAAAGGGAAGAGTCAGAGGAATGCTATGGATCTGCTGCCGAAGATAGACATGCTGAAACTTTGCTGGTAGACCACGATCTCATGGTAATATACAAATTAATAGAGATGGGTTAAATTAAGATGTAAGAGTTAGCCAATAAGAAGTTAGAGTTAATGGCCCAAGTAGTGTTTTAATTAATACAGTTTCTGTGTGATAATTTTGGGTGTAAAACAGTCAAGCGACCAGGACAAACAAGCGACCCATCCTCAAACAACTCTTTACAGTTCCTAGACTGTTCAAGAAGATGATTAGAATATAGGCTTTTATAGCCAGAATCATAACTGTTCTGATAATTAGACTATGATTGATGATCCCAAAAGTTTTTATATTAGTTTGACTGTCAGTTACCACAAGTGAACTGCTCCTGACAATGTGCAGCCAGGTACCTTGCACCCTTCCCAAGTTGTTTCTGATGGCTCAGGATCTGGAAAGAGAGATTCTGCAGCACAGGCCACATAATCTAATTTTGCAACACCAAACAAGTATTATTGGTTAATTGGTACATACACAGTTTTTCATATAAATAAGTAAATGTAACACTTTCAATATTTAAATTTAATTAATATTCAAATTGCTTCTGTTAACATTCTAAACACTAACAATAAGAAAAATAAGACCTAGTACATGTGTACAGCTGTGGATATTATTTACCTCACATTTGAGTTAATCACAGTTATATGACATATTTAAAATGGAGCTAATTAAAATACAAATCAGGGCAGTTGATATTTTAAGTCTATATAAAGAAAATTTATTTTCTACTTTTCTATTGATGTGATAACACACCATATTGAGTCAACCTGTGGAAAAAACAGTTTATTTGAAAATGATGGTTTCAGAGGATTAAGGACCACAAAGGTTTGGCCAGGAGAAGGCAGACATGATGGCAATAGATGGAATCTAGGAGCTCACACCTTAATCCTAAAGGAAGAAAAGAGCTTATTGGATTTTGAAACTTAAAGCCCACACTCAGTTACTATTTAAGCAAAACTACACAACATAAGCGTCACCAAAACTGTTCCAGCAACTGGTGCCTGAGATTTATGGATGATACTTCATTCAAACAGTCAAAAATGATGTTCAATAGTATATCTTTGCAATGATACAAAGGGTTGAATTATTTAACTCTTCAGTTTATAATTAAAATTATTTCAAAAAGTAAATTTGTAGTAAGTCTGTATATCACGGTATGAAAAGGAAACTAATAAAATTTACACATATACTATTCATATTCATAATAGTATATGTAATTAATAATGCATGTGATATTAATATATTGAAATATATTAGTGTGCATGTAAATTTTATAATAATGCAAGTAGGACTGTAAATATAATATAAGTATGTTAAATATGAATAAATAATGCATAAATTAGATATAATCAATATTTAATCTAAAAATAAGTAATTTAAAACATAAAATACTTTATAATAACTATCAAATTGTTGAAAATTATAAAAAAACTTAAGAAAAGTGTTTGCAATTACCTGGAAGATACATTTGAAAAATACAACGATGCTCTAAGTTCATCCATCCTTTATTCTATAACAGAATAGCCTTCTATTTAGAATCAAATAATCATTGTAACTATGCCATGTGTATATATATTCAGTACTGCTTACTGTGTACTTAAAATCTATAAGGTACTACAGTTTTATTATTTGTATTTAGTATGATTTTAAAGAAGCAACATGTATTTTAGGAAATTTCTACTGCATTAGGTTTTCTATAAGATCCCTCAGGTGGCCCCGAGTTTTAGCTGTCCTTCTCTTATTCCCTTCCTCATTCTGTTCTTGTTTGATTCCTTAATTTCACTACTCCTGCATCCATCCATAGCTATCTATTTTATTTCCTTTTCCTAAGGAGATCCATTCCTCAACCATAGTTCCTTACTATATACACAACTCATGTGATTATATGGATTATAGCTTCTTTATCAATGGCTAAATAAGAACCATCAGTATATTAACAAACACCAACCATATTTGATTTAAGGAATGTCTGAGTTACCTTGCTAAGGCTGATTTTTTTTAGTTCCATTCGTATACCTGTGAATTTCATTTTTTAATAGCTGAGTATAATTCCATTATATAAATATACCACATGTTTATTAATTCTTCTGTTGAAAGACATCTAGGGCATTTCCAATTTACGGCTATTATGAACAAGCAGCAGTAAGCATGTGTGAGTAAGTGTCTCTACGGTAGGATAAAGTATCTTTTGGGTATATGCCCAAGAGTAGTTTAGCTAGATCTTGAGGTATATTGAGTGTCATTTTTCTGAGAAACTACCACACTGATTTCCATAGTGATTGTACAAGTTTGAATTCCTACCAGCAATGGAACATAGTACAGCAATGTTACAGGAGACGATATATACCGACTTGTTAAAATCATCTAATAATCTTAAAAATGTGCTAACAAGATGAGAGTTTATAACTAGAAATATGTAAGAACATGCAGCTATTTTTAGGCTCAAATAATTAAAGATTTTAAAGTAGGACATGCAGCCCAAAGGTGCCTCAAAATAATCACTGTGAAGAAATGTATAAAACTTCTTGTAATTAATTTGGCAGTATAATTCTAAAACTCTGAAATAGGCTCTTTGATCGAGAAATTCTAGCACAACACTCAACAATAAAAGAGTAGCAAAATAAGTTGGAAGTTCATTGATGTTATGTCAGTAAAAAACAAGAAAGAGAATATTATTTTGTTAGAAATGAAAAATATTATACATCACTTACTGAAACTATATGCAAGTTCTTCATGTTTAACTTTTACCTGTAAATGACTATAATATCCCTAAACATTATCCAACAATAATAAAAAACTTTCCATAAAGCATGCTGTTTTATCCCAAGTCAGAATAAGATTATCTTAGTTGCTTTTTCATTGTTGTTACAAAGACCATATTCTAGGCAACTTATGAAAGAAAGCATTTAATTGTGGCTTGCTTAGAGTCTTACAGTGTGATACCCTGATCATTATTGTAGAGAGCATGTCATCACGCAGGCAAGCTTGGCAGTGGAGCAGTAGCTGAGAACTTACATCCAGATGCACAAACTGGAATCAGAGTGAGAATTAGCTGATAATGGTATTAGTTTTGAAACATAAAATCCCACCCCCAGTGACACACTTCCTCGATCAAGGCAATTCCTCTTGATCCTTACCAAGCAGTTTCACCAATCAGGAACAAACATTCAAACATACAGTCAATGAGGGCAATTCTTATTACAGCTCCCACAATTACATAAGAGGCGAAAATGTTTTGTGTGTCACTAAAACTGTGGGCTTATCTTATGGTTTCTCAGGCTGCATTAACAAATAGACTTTCATATAAGACTCAAAAGAGTAATAACATCATAATGATGATGATGATGATGCCATCTTTATTTCAAAAACAAAAAAAAATTATATGGTTGAAAGTCCTTTATACTCAAGAACCTGAGTTTAATCATGACCTAAAATTTAAAAATATAGACACAGCAGTAAACACCTGTGACCCCAAAACTGGGTAGTGAAAGACAATAAGATCGATTCTTGGAGTATGGCAGCTAGGCAGCTTAGCCTACTAGGCAAGTGCCAAATCAACAAGAGTCTGTCTCAAATAATAATAGTAATAATGGTGATAGCTATATTATTATGTGAATGGCACCTAAATAATAAAATCTGAATTAACCTGAATTTGTCTTGTGTTTACCAGTATACCTCACATATATGTGTGTACTGGTGCGTGAGCACACACACACACACACACACACACACACATATATATATATATACACAAGTAGACTTGTACATTTTGGTGACACAGCAAAGATATGCCAGTACAATAACAGCTCTGTCTATAGTTACTATGGTCTCACATCCTCCAATCCTTTTCTCTTTAGCATAAGTGCTAATATTCCCATCCACGCCATGTACATGTGTAGATGTGGAAAAAGCACACAACACTATAATTTCAGAGATTCCTTTGGAGAGAAGAGCATTCACGCAGCATCATCTACACTCTTGGCATTATGTGCACTCAGACATAAAACATCTCAAGTAATCAAGCTTAAGTCTAGAAAAAATAGTGAATTAATTTCTGGATCATTAATATCTCCTAATATCTATTCATATTTAATATTGTCATTTATTAAACCTAATAATATTGTTAGTTAAGTCTAAAACCTGGTAAGAATTATGTTAATTATCTGTTGGAACCTTTTCCTCCAACTGGGATATTTCATCCAGCTTTGATATAAGGGTATGTGCCTAGATATTTTGGAACTTAATGTACCTTGTTTGGTTGATATTCCTGGAAGGTCTGTTCTTTTCTTGAAGGAAATGGAGGAAGAGTGGATCTGGGAGAGAGGGGAGTGTGGGGAGGGACTAGAAGAAGAGCAGAAAGGGGAAATTCATAAAGGAATTTAAATAAAACCCATGAGAATGTGAATGCTTTCCAAGGTCAGAATCAGAGGATGCAAAAGTTTTTTCTCCTTCCTAGCTAGAGATGTTGACAGTGTGGGCAGGAAGTGTCAACTGTAGGTTCCTCTCTCAGGTGACATCAGCTGAGGTGAGTCAGAAGAGACTCCTTCCTGTAGATATACAGAAGCTGTATCTATTCTGTAAATTTATGAATTTGGTAAAAAAAAAGGTGGTCATTCTGGGTTTTTCTGAAATTATAGCTGGCAACTGGAAAAGTACCTATGAGCAACCGAGACACTAAAAATAAGTATCACCTTTAAATACTTCCTGAATTATATTTAAAAAGATTAGATAGATAGATGACTGTAGATGCATATATGTTTTCTTTTCAATAGGTATTTGACAGTAGGAATAATTTTTATTGCTTAAAATATTCATATTTTATCAACTATGAGTTTACTTTTATACCCCAACCAAAAATTTCCCCTCCATCCTCTGATTCCAGTTGCCCCATCTCCTCTCTTATATCAATCAACCACTCCTCCATTTTTGTTTATTTTTTTGTTTATTTCAGAAAGGGGCAGAACTCCCATGGATATCAGTCAGTCATGGTATGACAAGCAACAGTGAAACTAAGCACCTCCTCTTCTACTCAGGCTGGATGAAGTAATCTAGTAAGAGGAATGGGTCCCCAAAGCAGGCAACAAGTCATAGAGACAGCCTGTGCTGCCATTGTTAGGAATCCCATGAGAAGACCAAATTACACAACTGTAGCGTAAATGCAGAGTGCCTAGGTCGCATGTAGGCACCCTGGCTGTAAATTCAGTTTCGTGAGCCCCTGTGAGCCCAGGTTAATTGGTTCTATGGATTTTCTTGTGGTACTCTGGATACCACTGGTTCCTGCATCTATGAATGTTTTTCTAAATTCAAAAGCTTAATTTCACATATTGATTGTGCTGATATCTCTATACATTTGAAGACTAATAAATTTGAAGACTAGATGTACTTTCCCCTCATGATTCTAGTGGTAGTTTATAAAATCTGGCTAACATTTAAATATAAGAATAATGATGGAAAGAATGCAATTGACTAGAGTTTTAAAGTCTTAAGACATAGTTTGACATTTGAAATAGAAAATAGAAATTATAATACATTAAAGACAAGTAACTAGATCATAAGTATCATAAGTATTCAAAAGCTACTACTTAGTTGTTTTGAGTGTTTGAGAGGATGTTTATGTGCTTCCATATATGTTGTGACATGAATTTTTGAAGTTATGGAACATCTCACAAAAGTCAATTCTCCTCTTCTGCCATGTAGGTCTTGAGGACTGAGTTCAAGCTATAACACCTGGCAACAACCACCTTTACCTGCAAAGTCGTTCTGCGGGCACTATTTTAAATAATAACAATAGCTAATAGATGAAATTTAAGAAAAATATTTATTAACATGCTTCTTTATTTTTATGGTTAAGTGTTTTATATATTTGTAAACTATAAGCAATAACTAAAAAGTTGAAGAATTTTTTCACTTGCTCAAATAAAAACAATTAAATTTGTTCAGATTTATGTATTCATGCATTCACAGTACATGTATGTACTAAAAGGAATTCGAGAATATATATATTTCCATTTTTTCATAAAGTACAATGTTGAGGACTGCAGACCCTCAGACCCTGAATTTTCTATGACCCCTTGCCTAAAAGAGTAAACAACTTGTTTTCCTATGGTTGCAGCTGCTCTGAGCATGACACCCTCATGAGTTCCTGATAACAAAGAAGTAGTTACTGGTGGGTTTGAAGATGAAAAATCTAGAGAGCTAGGCATGGCCATTAGTAAAGAGGAGCACTATATAAGCTGTTCCAGAACACAATAAAATTGTCATTTTTGTTTCAAGAGTGACCCATTTCTCTGTGTGTTTTTTAATCCCCAGACCCTTGCCTGATTGATCATGGTTCCAGGTGGTGCAGCACCATAGTACAAAACATTGTGTGGTAAAGGTACATTAAAACAAAGCAAATCAAGGCTAGGTGTGGTGTCCTACACCTTTCAACCTAGCGCTCTGCTCTTACAAAGGCAGAAGTCAACAAAATCTCTGAGTTTGAGTCCAGAGTGGTCTACTGAGGAAGTTCCAGCATAGTCAGGGCTACAGAGAAAACCATGTGTCAAATTAAAACAAAATAACAACAAATAAAGAAACAGACACAATGTTAAATACCTATAATCCTAATGTTTTAGGGAATGACAAAAGAGACCATGGGTTTGTGACTAATCTGAACTGTACTATATATTATACCTTGTCTTTAAAATATATATATAGGTAGGCAGAAAAAATAAACTGAATGTAGCGAGAATGAAGAGAGAGTTGGACAGATGCCATGTAGCTGCCAAAGGAAAAAGATGCTGGACCCTTATCAGGAGAATATAGCCCCAGGGCAATACATAGATTAATAGAAATGAGTTAATTTAATATGTAAGAACTAGCTAAGAACATGTCAAAGCTATTGACCAAACTGTGATAATAAATACAGTTTCTGTGTGATTATGGGTCTGGGCGACTGGGAAATGAATTCACAGTCTCCATTTACAGAAATACTATTGGGAGTTAAATTTTCAATACTAAGATTTTTCCTAATACACTGAGGTTGACACTAAAAGGCAAACTTCTACTGAGTAAAGATGTTAATGTTTTGAGTGAGCATTCAGTTTTTTTGTTTGATTGTTTGTTGAGGTTATTGTAAAGTGATTTTATCCAAAATGAAATATTTCATCTTTGAGAGAAGCCCATTAAGACTCAGGAAGTGCTATTATAGGTAACCAAGAGATGCTAAAGGTGTGAGTAGTAATTCTCTGCCAAAGAGGAGCTCTCTAATAGATCATTCAGTATCAAATGGTCAGCCCTGATATCATGTACATAACAACACTGAATGAATTCATAAGGCTATATCTATATAGTCTTGTATTTATCTCCCTGCCTGTGTACTGTATGAGTGTGAGTGTGGAATGATGACAGTTAAAGAATAAGTGTTTGAGAGTAAGCACGGAATGGGAAAGCATGGCACAAGATGGAGGAAGAATGAGAAATGGAGGGAAATGACATAACAATACTTTAATAAAATTATTTATCATCTGAAAAGACTCAGAAGTCTCAAAGGGAGGCTCATTAATATAAAGGAAGTAAATACTTTATCAATCTCAAAAAATGCCCTGAAACTTACCAGGTGCACAAGTTTCTCCCATTCAAGGCTTTATGAGCAGCAAGGACTGATGAAGAAACCTGGAGCCTCCACTGGTAAAGTCTTTGAAATGTGGAGCTGTTTCAAGTCCTCTCTGAAATGCTCCAGGATTCCAGCTTTTACAAGTTCTTAGCCATTGTGTGGAGGACTTCCCATTCTCCCATATGTAAGCCCTCAGCTATTCCTATATGCCAGGTGGTGTTGGCGCACCCCTCTAATCTCTGCACTCGGGAGGCAGAGACAGACAGATCTCTGTGACTTCAATGCCAGCCTGATCTAGGGGAGCTTGTTCCAGGACAGGCTCTAAAACTACAGCAAAACCCTCTCTCAAAAAACCAATATATATTTCTGTAAGTAACTCCAATCAACCCTACGCTGCCCAAGGTAGACTTTGGTGACATTATTACATTGTTCTGTTCGTTCCCTATCTGGGATGAGTAAATATTTATTTCTCTATCCTTAGGAAAAATTTCACAAAATAGAGTGGAAGAGAATTTATACTTTTAAAAACAACAAAATCTGAGACAAATTATATAGTTCCTGATTAGAAATTGCTTTGAAACCACAGTAAAAAAAAATAAGAGTGTATATTCTATTCATTTTAATTTCAAAGTAAATGTTCTGTATCCCAGGGATACAAGGAGAATAACTATAAATTGACAGCTCTAAAGATAGATTTCAGAAGCTATGAACAAGGAGAAGTAGAGTAGATGGGGCAGACTTGAAACAGAAGAGGAAAGATTGCTCATAAGAAACACCTACTACATGCTAAGCAATGAGTAGGAATCAGTGGACACTGAGGTGATTATAGTTTAACACAGTACTGAGTTTTGTGTGATTATTTGACAAAAAACATTGAAAATATGAATAAATTATCTGCACAAACTAATGTCAAAAAGTAAAGTCTTTTTTATGGTTCTCTTAAGGAATGTATTCATTTCCATACTTGCAGAAAATACTAGATCTTTCATACAAATTTTGCTTTCATTTCAAATAAGTTCTGCATGAAAAAAATGAGCAGCGATTGCACTGATGCATATTAGAGCTATGTAATTTCATTAAAAAATGTTGTTTGAGATCTGTCCTCCAAATTCCAGGAAATTGTAATTAGCAAATATTTTTAGGAAAGAATAGTTTGCTATAAGTAGAAGGGATAAAATTCATTGTTAGTGTGAATTATTAGTCATTCTCTGCACACCTTTTGGTTCACATATCATGAAACTGTTTTTATCTTCAGTTACTTTAGACTCAGCATGAAATTATTAAATTGCTTTGAAAACATCAAAGACTGAAAGAATCGCTCCCAATCTGAAACTTAACAACTGTATCCCTGGATCAGTAAGAAAGGTCAAAGAGGCTAATGTATTCACGAAGTACAGGATAGGGCTCACTGATAGGGACAGGCTTAATCCTCTGAGCCAAAGAATCATTAGCAGTGGTGATGGATACTGTTGAATCTTCAATAGCTACAGGGTTAATACTACATTTATTCAGATTCATAAAATAGGGTAGAAGATTTCACGCTCTGCATTTATAATGAGAATGAAAGAAATGAAGGATGAGATGCCCAGTACCATAAACTCTAGCACTCTTTGTTAAATTGCAATTTTATTTTTCATCATATAATTCTAATTTATACATATTTAATGTTGTTAGTTAAGAAAAATATTTTGTGTGAAATAACACCTAGATAAAATGTTTTTATTTAGTAATTGTGCATTCTTTCTTTCAATGAATATTTATTCTGAAATTCTCTATTCACAGTGAAATAGCATTTTATGTTAAATTTAAGTATATTTACACTTACATGCATATAAGAACAATTTGTGATCATAAATTTGAAAGAGAGTAAGGAGGGGTATACAGGAAAAATTGACAGGAGAAAGGTGTGGGGGAAATGTTGTAATTATATCTCAAAAAATAAAAAAAATAAAGTTAATTAACAATTACACCATTGTTTTTATAATGTAGTCTTCACATTACAAATTGCAATGTAAATTGATGTAATTATTAGAAACTATGACCAGAAGTTGGTATTTACTATTTTTAACTTATAATTAAACAAAAAACACTTCACAAATTCTCTTTAGAATTAAATGAAAGACAACACTCATACAGTTATCTTGTTCCTTCTCTACATCACACACTTTATTTTCATATGTTATCCAATAATATACTTCTAAATCAGTTACTATTAAAATCTCCTTTCTATGTTGAAATATAACATTATTTTTATTTCAAAATATGTACTTGCTTCACATAAAAATCCTTTAAAAATCTAAAATATCATATTGATTAATGAAGTTTTCTCAAGTTTGAATCATATTAATGGTCAGTAAATTATCTCCTTCAGATTTTGTGTAAATATTTAATAACCTAAAGATGGTCAATAATTTAAATTCAAGGAGATTTGTACATTGATCTTTCAGATAAATTGCTACTAAACCCAATGATTTCCCACAGGTTCACTTTGCTTTATGGTATTATATGTTATATGTTGTGCAGCCACATTCGTAGCCAACTAAGGAACCCGCCATGTTCCGTAAGTAAAGCAAATGAACTGAATGCTACATATTACTTGTTCCAATTGGAATGCAGGCATGCTACCTCTTCAGATGGAGCTTTGCTGTGGGTGAAATCGTAAATTAGGAACAGGGAGCTATTGTTACTCTCACTCTCCTAAAGCACTCCTGACCCACCACCTGGTTTATGTTTCATTCCCTCAGGACTCTAGCTTTCTTTCTGCTTCATGGGACCCCACCAGAAGACACCTCTTTGTTTCAGGCTTCAAGCATACTGTTTTCCCACATCTCAAAATTTAAAATTCATTATATCTGAGTGCAAGTAGAAATGATATTAAGAATATTCAGTGTAGTAGAAATGATATTAAGGTAGTCAATGACTGCAAAATTATGTATTTATTTGTTCCAAGTATATTTATCATATTGGTACTATGATTTTTTTCTAAAAATAACTTATCAGTTGATTGTAACATCTATTGAATAGTATGAGAATATCTTTAAAAATACAAATCTTCCCCTTTACCTACACTGAAATTCCATTCACTTACCATATTTTGTATTGTACCAATCACATTCTTCAAAATTTATTTCATATGTAATCACTAGGTATCTTTTCCATGATATAAGATAATATAATGAGATAGAGCAACTGTAATACTAATTATGTATTTATACAATCATACAACTTTTTAACACATAGATTCTAATTTCAGAATACATTAAAAGTTTTATGAGTTTATTGCATTTACAATAAATTGGTTGTTGACACAAATTCAATTAAAATAGTATACTTGGAAAATTATTGGCATAGTTCAATATGTCTTTATTTGGTTTTAGAAAACAACTAAGTTGTATTTTAATTGGATATAAATTTCATAGTTGAAAGGTGCAACAAAGCAAAGATATTTTTGTTAAAATATGGCATTTTATTGCTAACTTCAATGAATTTGGTTTTAAAGTGAGTAAATATATTAAGTTGAGATTAATGTGATTAAAATTCAATGCTGCTTTCCTATAGCTGATACTGGGGAGATAAATAATTAAGATTTCATGATAATTGTGCTTTAAAATTCCATCCTATGTCTATGTTTCCTCTTTCTCAATACTCGTGACAGAGAAAGTGGGGCTCAAATTAGAGTTTTTAATCAATACAGTGAGGTTTTATGTTGCCTTTAGAAAACAAATTAATATAAGTGCAATAATTCTTCAAAACCTTGACACAATTTTAGAATTAAAAAATGGTTGTATTAAATAGAGCTCCTTCTATAAGGCTGAGCTGAAAACCCTCGTAAAGGGGCATTAAACATTTCCCTGTTGCTCCTGAAACAACACTATGCTATAGTATATGCCCTCAATCTTCACTTGTCAAGATAAGGGTAATCAATCTCAATTCCCCATAAAATGTAATTTCCATTAGAGACAAGCAATAAACACTACCAATTTCTCGGTAGCTTTAGACTTCTACAAAATAATCCCCTTTAACAGAGACTGAGGAAAAAAACACTTTATTTTACCACCTAGCTACTGATATGTAGAAGCAGAGAAAGTCAATTCATCTTCTTATCTGACTGAGATGTCTATAATTAATGTTTGTTTCTTTTCCAGGAAAAAAAAAGAATAAAATAGAAGTCAATGAAATTGATTGTTTCTGAAGGTAAGGGCAGCAGCATCCACAAAAATTGGCCCGAATATTTTCTCTTTAAACAATACACCCCATAATGTAGCCTGTGCCTAACACCACAAGACTGAAACAACCCATCAATTCAAGACATAGCTGCTGATACCACACCCTGCAAAATGTTCTGAGTCAGATAAGAATTCTGCTTTTCATTCTCAGAAAGCTTGTATTTAACTAGGATATAGAAAACACATCAGTTCCATTTCATACTTAGATATGTACGTATATTTGTAATTATTTTTAACGTTAACAAAGATGATACTCCTAATAAAGAATGCTGCTGACCTGGACTGGGAGTGATGGAGCATGTGATCAAACTCGACCCTCTGAATGTGGCTGGCAATGAAGGCTGACTGAGAAGCCAAGGACAATGGCACTGGGTTTTGATTCTACTGCATGGACTGACTTTGCGGGAGCCTGGTTTGTTTGAATGCTCACCTTTATTGACCTGGATGTAGCAGGAAGGACCTTGGACTTCCCACAGGGCAGGGAACCCTGACTGCTCTTAGGACTAGAAAGGGCGGGGGAGGTGAGGAGAGGGAGGGAAAAGGAAGGCAGGGAGGAAGTAGAAATTTTTAATAAATAAATAAATTAAAAAAAACAAATATACCAATGCATCAGCATCTGAAGGACACTTTACATACAAACCATAAAAGTTCTTCACCCAACTATGGAACAATTATAGTCACGACCTCTAAAGACCACTAGAAAACTAATCATACTTTCTACAATTTGCATATGTTATTAATGGCTTTGATATATTGATGTTAATACAATGATACTATTGATGTCAATGTTACCACCGATAAACTGCACTCTTCGAATTCTTCTTAATTACAAAAAAAAAAAATGCTGCTGACATAAACTCTTGTTGACTTGCCTGAATGCTGGACTTCTTTATTGTTGGTGATTTGCTATTTCCCTTTGAAATTCTCCTAAGGTTTTATATTCCTTTCAGAATAGATGCCCAAGAACTTCATATAAGTGGCTTTCTCTTGAATCTCACTTTTGTTTAATGTGGGATCTGCTGATGCCTTTCTCTCCATCATCACTCTATCTCGTTTCTCCACCAGTGCCCTTTCCTCTTATGAACTCATACATGTTCTACAACACTCACCCTAGCTACCTACTCCATTTGAACTGTAAACTCAGTTACATACCCTGACAATGGACAGATTTGCCCTATTTCAAATTTACTCATGCTTGTCCTTTATCTTATATCTTCTGATATTGTAACTGGTCTGGCAGGAATAACGATATTCTTAAGAGATATTTATGCCATTGGCTACCTCACTAAGAAACAAAGCACCATGGGAAACTGGAACATCTCCTCCAGGGAATTATATGTGGAGAAAGAAAAGGCTAAAACCTGAAACCATCCAGAGAGAGTAATTGTCTGTGGACAGAGATTTCACATTGCTGCCAACAAGCTGCCGGAGAAACTGGAGCAGAGATAATGATGGTCAAGACCACACTTTACCCAAGCATGACTGCCTAGCTATGCTTAACTCAGGCTCTCTACTTAAATCTTCCCTTCATGTTAGGATGCAGAACACAGACTTGGGTAAGGGAAGAGAGTGGCATTAGATCTGCCCTTCCCTCCCTCTGTTGCCAGGTTTTACTATTACAGAGTGGTTGAACCTGGCTGTCAAGTCCCATTCATTTTTAAATCCATAACAGCACCGGTAACAGACTGGCTGTTGCTGTTCACACACTCCCTCTGAATTTCTTCATGAAAAGATCTGTATTCTACTCATTATTTTACTCTGTCCAGCATGATACTTTACATATTTAAATGTATAAATATAAGTTTTCTAAGCTATAAGTTGAACAACTATTGCGAAATAGCAAAACTACACATTTGAAGCAAAAAAGAATTGAAATATTTTGCTCTGCATTTCTGTGGTTGTCATTTTTAGAATTAATTCAAGCAAGCATATTGGTAATGTTAATGTTACTTACTATTGTTTCAAAATTATTATTTTAGTTTAACATATTCAGTGAGCTGTTGTTGATTGCTTTTTTACTCCTTGAATCTTTTGCTCTTTTGTGGGGCCCACCACCCAACTCCCAAATAAATCACAGAGTCTTACTAGTTACAAGTGCCCTGCCTTAGCTTGTCTTGTTTCTAGGTAACTTTTCTTAAGTTATCCCATCTACCTTTTGTCTTGGTCTTTTTCTTTTTCTTACTTCTTTATTTCTTACTTTAACTATTAGTCTGTGACTGGCTGTGTGGTTGACTGGCTCCTAGTATCCTTCTTTTGTTCTCCTTTATTTTTCCTTTCTTCTTAGATTTCTCCTTCAATTTATACTCTCTGCCTGCCAGCCACACCTATCCTTTCTCCTGCCTCCCTATGGACCATTCAGCTCTTTCTTAGACCATCAGTTGTTTTAGACTGGCAAAGAAACACAGCTTTCTGGAGTTAAACAAATTGCAACCTAAACAAAAGTGACACAACTTTACATTGTTAAATAAGTGTCTCAAACCATAAGCAAATGCAGCACACCTTAAAATAATTTTCCACAACAGGTAGGACTTTTCACAACCTCTCAAGAACCAACAAAACTTTTCATAACCTAGTTTGTATATAGAAACAGTAGAAAGTAAAGTGCTCTCAGATTTATGAGGAATTATGACACAATGCTAAAAAATAAATGAATTACACTCATTGAGCACCCATAGAATACCACTATAGTTTAATTATGGTATTTCACAGACTTCTATTGCATTTGCATAATAATTCGTACATTTACAATTTCCTCTTCATTAAGAATATATGCTCTTCTTGCACTTAACATTATACCATATTTTCATTATTCCTGGAATGACATTTGATAAAATAATGCATTTCAAGTTGCATTTATTGTATTATTAAGACATTTACTGTGTCTGCAGCATTATATTAAAAAAATAAGTCAGCTGAATTATGACAATAGTATATTTTCACCCTGTTGCTCTGCCTCTGGTAAGGAAAAGACCAGACTGGGAGAGGTCTGAAGAATTCAAAAGTAGCCACTAACCAAAAGAAGGGGAGTAAAGGAGAGAGATGAGCGGGGAAGATCAAAAATGGGCACAATTTACTGAAGAGCAGTCCCAGGGGGAAGGAATAAGGCAGGCAGAGGCAAAGGAAAGTAGGGATGTCACAAGCAGCAGTCACCTCCCTATGCCCTAAGCCACCCTGGAAAGGATAAAATGGGAGAGGGGAGGGGACAAATAAGGGATCTACATCCTTGCCAGGAGGAAATGAATATGAAATACTAAATAAAGCTGATATTTGTCGATGGGAAAACCCAGAGATGGGGGAGATGTCACAACTGACTATCCCCCTTTGTCAGATGTCAAACGCAACTGTGTCCTGTACACAAGACACTCACTTCTTAACCTCACTTGTGATGTGGTTAATGGGTCATAGCTTCATGGAGGGTGCCCAAAGATCATGGGTATTTTTGGATCTGCCAAGAGATGGGGTTTATTCTCTGCCTGTCTGACTCACTGATCATTCAGCATAATGACAGTTGCCTGCTTGCATTAATTTCCCTGCACGCACTTTACCACATGCAAGAAGAATTCCTGGCCTGAAGGCATAAGAGAGAGCCCCTAAGGGTCCTGGCCATCACCACACTGATGGGGCTAGGGGTGGCTGGGACTGCCCAGGGCATCTCGTCCTTAATGATTTTACAACAAGAAATGGGAATAATTCGCTCACAATTGACAGTGACCTTAGAAAAGACAGAGACTGCATTACATTATTTACAAAAGTCTTTGAATTCTTTATCAAGAGTAACCTTACAAAATAGGAGAGACTTGGAATTGCTATTTACGAAACAGGGAGGAATTTGCAGGGCTCTTGGGGAAGAATGCTGCTTCTATGCAGACCATTCTGGGATACTTACAAGAACCCTAGATAAGGTAAGAAAAAAATATTGATTTGTTTGAATCAAGGGCCTTTTATGGGACCTGGTTTAATTGGTCCCCAAGGCTTACCACACTCATCTCATCTCTAATTGGGCCAATGGCCATTTGTTTATTGATCTCTCTTTTTGGCTCATGTGTTCTCCAAAGGTTAAAACAAGCAACCCCAAAACAGATACAACAGGTACAACTCATGGCCCTTCAAGTACATTTTGATAGGGTTGATACATCCCACCCCACGGATGAACTCTCAGTTTGAGGGTGTCCAGGCCAAAACTCTCAATAGGGGTGGCCCTGACCCACATCCTCTCCCCAGTAGCCTATTCTGACTTGGTGACCCAGGTAGGGGGTAGATATAAAACAAAAAAGGGAAGTGTTAGGCCAAAATTATCTCAGGGCCTGTATCTCGAGGCCTGTAGGAGAGAGAAAAGCTTGGCTTGAGTTTGAAGGATATTCTCAAAGCTACTGAGTGAGGATGAGACAGCAAAATCTAAGTAGATGCCCCTCCAGCCAGACGGAGGGCTTGGCTGTCTCTCATTGACTGGAGGTACCCCGCATCACATAATGTCACTTAACCTATATAAGCTGACACTCACTTTAATAAACTGAGTTCCTGCTTTTACTTGACTCCCTATTGCATATGATTGGCCTGTGTCATGGGGCTGTGGATTGGGCAGATAGTGCACTCATCTTTCCCTGGAGAATAAGGCTAAGGAGGTCTGGCAACATACATACATGTAATACTATGTGGACAGATCAGGTTGTATTTATGTATTTAGGGCTATATATACATATATCTGCATCTGTAAATATATATGTAACTACAATTAATGAAGTGGAGATGAATTCGAGAGAAATGTTTACTGGAAAGTTGAAAAGAAAGGACTGAGGAAATACTATGTTTTTAACTAGTTCGAGAACAATAAAACTCTATTATGTGTGTATGTATACATTTTAAAGACCTCCATTATTTATATAAAAGGAGAGGGTAAGTAACTTATGTACTTTTTCAGTCTTTCATGAAATAGGATATCCAATGTCATGACATATATATGACATGGAAATTACTTAAAAGAAGGTGGTTTCACAATACAACAAGTTTTTCAGCATAACTCTGTGAGAACTAACATTTCTTCAAACAGTCACAGTGCCAGAATATGAGAAAAGAGAAAAATATTCTGCCATTGAAGGCCTTATTGAATATTCATACCAAGTAGTTTAATTGTATTTTGTATATCAATAAATGGAATAATGAGGAACCAAAGGTGATTTCATTGTATATTTCCCAGTTATCATTAACATTTTTTTAAAAAATTATCTTTCTTAAAATCAAGTGCCCATTGATAAGATTCCACAGAAAATGTAGATTGCTTAATTCACTAAAAAAAGAGCTAATTGTAAAGAAATCTTTTCAAGTAAGAGAATCTATTAAATCAACTTAGTAACTATTTTTTATTGGTAACTTTTCATTGCCTTTTCTTCAGGTTACTTAAGCCATCTGTCTCCCTTCTCTCTGCCATTCTCTTTTCCCAGTTCTTTCTCCTCTGTCACTTTTATAGCATTTCTGTCCAGGAAAGTTTTATGTCTCTCTTATCCTATTATTCCATTGTTGAATAATGTTCATTTAAAACACTTTTACTTCACCTCTGAAACATGGATCTTACTTGTAACAATTATACAATGAAGCACCAGTACAAACATGATATTTTCAAAATAACGTTTACTGGCATTTTAAACATCTACAATAATCAAGCATCAACATCACCAAAAGCAAACAGCCATTCTCTTATTCATATTGACTCTTATTCTTTGTAATACTCACCATAGGTAACACCAACACTAATTGTTTAAATAATGATAAATTCTGCCTCATTAAATTCACAAAGCAATACTGCGAAGCAAATGACATGATGCCACTTTTGCTGATTTGGAAAATGAGGGTTAAATATGGAAATTATTTTTGTTAATTAATCAACACTTAAATTGACTTATGCTAATATTTGTATCTGCATCTCCGTGTTTCTAGCAATTAGCTTTTCTTAATATTCCATTTTGATCTAAAGAATTAGGAAGCTCCATTTAAAAATATGTTCTTACATGTATACATTACTATCATTACTTTCTTTTTTTCTTTTATTAAAGTTAGATTCTTTTCTCATACAACACATTCTAGTTACATAATCCCTTCCCTCTACTCCTTCCAGTTCCTCTCACCTCCCTTTCTCCTCTGATCCACCCCATTGTACCTCTTATTATTCAAGAACAGGCTTCTAAGGGACAACATCCATAAGTGACAAAGTAAAATAAAATAAGGTAAAACTAAAATTATCATGTCAAAGTTGAACACAGAAATGCAGCAGTAGAAAAAGAATCCCAAGTGAAAGCACCTTCTACTTATATGTCTGTGTGTTTTGTTTAGGGGTATGTGTGTGTACTTGGTGATTTTGGGAATGAAAGTCTTGTATACCAGCTCCAAACACATTACTTATTTTCTATAACTAAATCCAGTCACTGAAATGAAAGTCTTGTATACCAGCTCTGAACACATTATTTATTTCCTATAACTAAATCCAGTCACTGAGACAGGAAAGGTAAATAATAATAATAATTGATAATAATAATAACATAATGATCATATTAACGTATAATGGTAGAATGAGAATATAGATAAGCATAATTACTTTTTAAAGATTTATTAATTTCTATGTATGCCTGAATGCTAGAAGAGGGCATCAGATCCAATTACTGATGCTTGTGAGACACCATGTGGTTGTTGGGACTTTAATTCAGAACATTTGAAGAGCAGCTAAAGCTCTTAAATACTGAACTATCTCTCCAGCCCCAGATAAGCATAATTCTAAACAGTGAGGAAAACATATTAATTGGTAAGAAATTTGTCTTCACAGAAATTTTTATGGTAGGAAATCAAAAACATCAGAAGAGTACCGACTGGACTAGTTATTTTATATATGTGTTTTGTAGCCAAGTATTGTATTCTCACTTCCAAGACTATCAGAATATAATGACTGTGTTACATGTTTGCTTACTACATAAACAGGAAAGAGTAAAAGTGTGACAATACATCACTGGAAATAAAGATGTCTATCAACAATCTATGGCAATCTTTTGAGTAGTGATGAACTGATTCTGCTACAAATTAACTCTATAAATTAATTAAAGCCATGATCACACCCAAAGTCATTTTGCAAACATTGTCAAAACAACTGTTTTTTCTTTTAAATCTTTTTCCTTTTTGTTATCTTCTCTAATTAAAAAAGAGTTGTTGATGCATGTTGAAATTATAAGAAGAACCAACAATGTATTTATTTTCTCAGTATATATTACCTCAAAAGCTGTACTTATATGTAATTTTCACAGATAATTTTCAGAGGATAATTGTGATTATATCATAACAGATTAAAATTCTATGATGAGATTATGAAAATTTTAAGTAACACTAAGTTAACCTTCTGTTATTTTCTATATTTCAAAATAAACATTAAAAATATATAATTTCATTTTTTTCCTAAGGAGTTTGCTTATCTTATGGATTAATTAAACTACCCTTAAAAAATCTTTTTGTCCTATGAACTAATTGTGAGAAAAAGTACACATTATTAACAAAACCACCAATTTAGTCATTATAACAGTGTTTTGCATGAGTCTTTGTCATCAGTATATTCCTATGTTCTACTGAGCAGTCTGTAATTTAAATACTATCTGAATTTCAGGGTTTTTTTAATTTGTGTGTGAGAAGAGCTTGTAGTCATATCACCTTTTTCTGAGTAACCTTCAGATCTTCCTGAATAAACTTTCTTTCATTGATATCAAAGGAACTCCTAGCTTGGCCAACACTCCTATAACATATTTTTTTAATTAGTCCTGAATTCACATTAGTGATTTTCAAAAGGTTTATCATAGAATCCTTAAGAAAGTATTCCATTACTACCTTTTTACTAGTAGTTAGAATTATCACTGCCTTTAATTTAGTCAATTTGATAGGTCATTGAAAGAGACCAACATATACAGAAGTACACTGAGTACACAGGGAAGGAAAATACTTTAAGAAGTGATGGTTATATTTCAGGCTTGACAGTGGTGGTAGATTCATAGCACATTTGCATGACTTATGGTAATGTATACCTAATTACAAACACAGAAACTTTTATAATTTATTATTTAAAAAGATAAATCATTCCTGAGAAGACAGTTCAATTGTTATAGTGCTTACTCAGCAAGCATGGAGGATTGACTTTTATCTCAGAACCCATGTAAATGCAGAGTATATTGCTTTGCACTTGTGATTCCAGATCAGCGGATGCTGTATAATAATCCTTCTGTACACTGTGAACATATACTGCTCTCATTGGTTAATAAATAACAGGTTGATTGGTGGCCAGGCAGGAAGTATCAGCATGGCAGACAAATTAAGAATGCTAAGAGGAAGAAAGGTGAAGTTGTGAGCAGATACAAGAGAAAGCAAGACATGCTGGAGGATAGGTAAAGCCATGAGTTCTGTAGCTCCATGCAGATTAACGGAAAAGGGATGATATAAGTTCTAAAAGCTAGTTAATAATAAGCCTTAGCTATCGACAGAGCATTTATAATTAATATAAGCCTCAGTGTGGTTTCTTGGAACTGGCAGTTCAAAAAAAAAATACCACTTACAAATAGTATTCCAACATGGGGACTGAATTTCCACATGTGACTTCAAAAAGTTTCAAAACAGAATTCTAAACACACAAAAGTGGAGTCAAACATGGATTCTAAACACACACATGCACACACACAAACACAACACTGTAGCTAAATCCAGCTTCCTAGTCTTATTTTTCTCATATCTGCTGCAGAACAGAGATACATCTCCTGGCAACTGCCAGTATGCCATGAGTGAAGTCAAATGGCAGGTTTCTGGAGTTCTTCCAGTCTGTCCCACAAGCCATGGTTCACAGTGGTGTTTCCCTGACTCTGACTGCAGAATTGAGCCACTACCATCAGCTCTGACAATATGCTTCATGATGGATTTGGGGTTTTTATCATGCTGACAGAAAAGGTGACACATGCTCAGTAAAGACAGATCCAGATGGAAGAAAATCTAAACAGGTTATCCTGTGTTTGAAAATGTACAAAGGCTTGGGAGAAAAAAGAAAGGTGGTATTGTTGTTGGTTGTTTTAACTCTTTGCTGTTTTGGAAGGCCAACCACCCAGCTTCCAAATAAATCACATGCAAAGATTTATTCAGCTGTGGGTCTTGTAAGCGGTGAAGATTTGTCACTTGTATTGTCTTAATAAAATACAGATTGGTCAGTGACCAGACAAGAAGCATTGACAGGATGACAAGAACAGGAGAATTCTGGGAAGAGGAAAGACTCAGTCTGCAGTTATCACCTATATACAGAGGATGCAAGATAAGAATGCCTCACTGATAAAGGCACCAATCCATGTGGCTAACACAGACAAGAATTATGGGCTAATAAAAGATATAAGAATGAGTTAATAAGAAAGCCTGAGCTAATAGGGCAACTAATTTATAATTAATATAGACCTTTGTGTATTTCTTTGGGATTGAATGGCTGTGGGACTGGGCAGGACAGAAACCACTGCCAACATTATTCTTTCTTATAAATGCCTGGCCTTATTTTTACTTGTTTCTTGCCAACTTTTTTAACTTTAGATTATTTCATCTACTTTATGCCTCTGACTTTTACTGGCATGGGAGGTCCTTCTGTCTATGTGTTGCTTTTATTGTTTAGTGAATAAAGATCTGCTTTGAGCCTATGGCAGGGAAGAACAGAACTAAATGGAGAAAGCTAGGCTGTATGCTGGGAGAAAGAAAGGCAGAGTCAGAGAGAAGCCATGAAGCCACTGTCAGAGTAAGAAATGCTGAAACATTGCTCATAAGCCACTGCCACACGGCAGTGTATATATATACACATGTATAAATATACAGATTTATAGAAATGGGTTAAATTACTATTTAAGAGTTAGGCAATAAAAACCTAGAACTAATGGCCCAAGGAAGGAGTGATTTAATTAATACAGTTTCTGTGTGATTATTCCAGGGCTGAGAAGCTGGGAACCAATAAGTGGCTCACTCCCTTCTACAATTTGGTGTGCCAACACTGTGGATTAAATCCTTGTAAAACCTTTTTAAAAGCTTGAAAAGAAATTCTAGACACAGAAAAACAAAGTTTAGCCTCATTTTTTTCAGCTGGTGACGTGCCGAAGCTCCTTTAAGGAAGGTTTTCCCAATTTACTGGTAGCAGAAAAAAAGTGGTACATTTTTAAAAAGGCAGCTTTCTGGGTCATGCCGACAGTGCAAACTGGCTATGAGGCATTTGAATGATATTTGTGGGCCTGGGTGTTTGTGTGCCCACTTGAGGTCAGGAGGAAAGTAGCTGAGACCATGCCCACAGCTCAGTGCTCCCTGCCTGGGCAGGTGGCTGGATCAGCTCTACTAGGTATACACAGGCAGGAGAAACTGGCAGATTTCCACCATCATACATATTGTCTGTAAATACTTATTATATTTAAAGATAGTGTAAGAGGTCTTTCTGTATCTTATGGTGCTTCCATTGGTTAATGAATAAATAAATTGCCTTGGCCTAGTTGATAGGGCAAAACTTAGGTAGGCAGGGAAGACTGAACTAAATGTTGAGAGGAAGATAAGCAGAGTAAGGGAGAGACACCATGGAGATGCCAGAGACAAATCTTTCCCAGTAAGCCACTGCCATGTGGCAATAATTAGATTAATATAAATGGGTTAAACTGAGATGTAAGAGTTTTCCAATAAGAAGTTAGAACTAATGAGCCAAGCAGTGTTTTAATTACTACAGTTTCTGTGTGATTATTTCGGGTGTAAGCTAGACAGGTGGCCAGGAGAAACAAACAGCCTTCTCCTCCTACAACTGGCACTCCAACGTGGTCAACTATATCCATCTAAAACCTAAAAACGTTTATAAAAAATTTTAGACACAAAAATACACAGTTAAACACAGCTTCTTGCTGTTTGCTGGCAGCTCACTGCAGCTCCTTTAGGTGAGATTTTCCAGACCCAGCAGCCACAGCATTAAAAATAAGTGGCAGTTTTAAAATGTTGGCTTTTTGGGCTATGCTGTTATCATGACCTCTGTGATGTGGGAGATAGAGCATTTGGATGGGGTTTCTTAATAAAATGCTATGGCTTGCTTGATGGAAACGTGGACTCACTGTGTATCTGGATGTGGGGTAGTGCATGTGGTTCAGAGGCACAAACAGCTCAGAGACACAAGTGGCTCCACCATGCTGAACTGTGCAGAGCATGGGCAGGAACAACCGTATTTATTATAATTAAAGCACAGATTAAGTTTTAGACTGAGCAGGCAAAGAGATGGTACCATATTATCCCTACTAATGGTGCAACTTAAGTTTGTAAGAAGTGCTTAACATTTTATTTTAAGTATTTATTTATTTATTAAAAATTTCCACCTTCTCCCCACCTCCCTTTCCCCTCCCCCTCCCCACATCCCCCTCCCTCTCTAGTCCTAAGAGCAGTCAGGGTTCCCTGCCCCATGGGAAGTCCAAGGTCCTCCCCCCTCCATCCAGGTCTATAAAGGTGAACATCCAAACAAACCAGGCTCGCACATAGTCCATGCAGTAGCATAAAAACCCAGTGCCATTGTCCTTGGCTTCTCAGTCAGTCTTCATAGCCAGCCACATTCAGAGTGTCCATTTTGATCACATGCTCCATCATTCCCAGTTAAGCTGGCCTTGGTGAACTCCCATTAGATCAGTCCCACCGTCTCAGTGGGTGAACGCACACCTCGTGATCCTGACTTCCTTGTTAACGTTCTTCCTTCTTCTGCTCCTAATTTGGACCTTGGGAGCTAAGTCCAGTGCTCCAATGTGGGTCTCTGTTTCTATCTCCATTCATCGCCAGATGAAAGTTCTATGGTGATATGCAAGATATTCATCAGTGTGGCTATGGGACAAGGCCAGTTAAGGCACCCTCTCCTCTGCTGCCCAATGAACAATCTTGGGATCTCTCCTTGGACCTGGGTACCCCTGTAGAGATAAGTTTCTTGCAAACCGTAAAATGGTTCCCTTAACTAAGATATTTACTTCCCTGCTTCCATATCCACCCCTCCTCCATCTCACCCATCCCATTCCCCCAAGCTCTCCTGAATCCTCCCCTTCTCCCTTCTCTCTACCCATCTCCCCTTACATCCACGCCCCCACACACCCCGTGCACCCAACTTAAGCATCTTATACATGAAGGTGAGTCACACAGTTAATTAAACAGCAGCAGCAAGCCAGCACTTACTACAGAGATTGACTGTGTGACCGCACACAGTCTCCAGAAGCTATGCTGTTTTTACATGAACAAAGTAAAGTTGAGTCAAATTAATAAGGATCATTATAAATACAGTTTTCTCATCTGGGTCTGTAAGGTGTCTTTTGTTTTATCACATTGCCACTGCCCTGCATCAGGAGAGAAAAACTGCAGTGATGTTAGTTATACACTGATACATTCAGCATATATTGTGCAAATTAATAATGCCCTTATGGGATAGATTTTTCTTTCACTTATTTGTGCATATATGTCACCTCCACTAATCATAAGAGAAGACAAACTTCTAATATATCTTCAAATATGCAAATGCCACTTGAACCTGAGACAAGCGCAGCATGTTTCATATTTATTCTAGCATTTGCTGCAAAAAATCACTACTGATTTCCCAACCCAGCTGAGCTTCATCTTGTATAAAAGAACATCCTGGGATCATTTCTAGAACTGAATTTTTTGTCTTTAAGCATTAACCCAAAATTAGTACCAGTCAATATTTTTAATATAAAAACAAACAAAAAGATGTATTTTATCACTGTGCAAAGCAGCTGCATTCTAAAATTTAAAAAAAAATCACAGATTCTTAATAAATCCTACAGGAAATCATTGGGTCGCACTTCATTGTCTGCATTAAGACAGTAGATGCACTTAAAATGCTTAAACACATAAGCTAGAAGACCTCTGCCTCCCCATTGTTTTCCAGTGTTGTCTACGAGAGCTTTTTAAGTATTCCTCACTTACAAAAGAGAAGCATATATTTATAGAAAGAATATATTCAAGATTCAGATTTTTAAAATAGTTCATCTATCAACCCACCAAGTATGTAATTAGGACCTGCCATCATGCTAAGTGTTACACAGAGAAAGTAAAATTTTGAAGAAAGCTGACAAGCAAACAGACAATGAAAATACAGGGTACTGGGGATTTTTGAGGATTTCAAATCAGTGACAACATCATATTTTGAGATTAGAAAAACTTTGGCATGAAGCTCTTTGACTGAAGCATTAATAAAATAATAAGACCAAAAGTAAAACCTGGATGCTGGAAGATAATGTGAGCTGCAAAAGTAACCTGAAAGCAGCCATAGGTTAAACCAGTAGGAAGTTCCTTAGCTTCAGGCAGGCTTAGGGATTCAGCAGGCCTGTCAGGAATTGAATTCCCAGCAGGCAATCAGTCTCTAGTTGCGCAGGAATTAGGACAGAGGAGGAATGAACAGAAAAGACAGCTTCTGGGCATCTTTTCTGCGCACATAGTAAAGGAAAATGGCCATGTAGGAAAGAAAAAGTTAGATTCCAGATACTACGATGCTAGAGCCCCAAGATGCTCACAATACTGAGCTCAGCTCCTGTCCTTCAATGCGAACATGAATGACGGATTACATGCTTCAGGCTGAGTGAAGTACTACTTGTCACACAAACAAGAAATCTAATTCCCTTTGAAATTTTTTTTTATTGTATAAAATATCTATTTTCTTTTTTCTGTATAAAATATCTATTTTTTGGCATATATGTATATATGTATGTATATTCACATATATATGTGTGTATGCATATTTGAGCTCTACATTTTTCTATGTTCCCCTTCCTGCCTTCCTGACTCTCCCCTTCCTTCTTCAACCTCCCCCAAGGTCCCCATACTCCCAATTTACTCAGGAGATCTTGTCTTTTTCTACTTCCCATGTAGATTAGATCTATGTAAGTCTCTCTTAGCGTCCTCAATTGTTGTTTAAATTCTCTGGGATTGTGATTTGTAGGTTGGTTTTCCCTTAGCAAAACTTTTAACCACATTTAATTATCTAGGAGAGGTGAACTTGAGAACTCAATGATGAAATTTTGATGAAGCCAGTCTTGAATATATTGTGCAGATTTCAACAGCTACTGTGAGTTCCTAGGTTCATCAGTTGTCTTAGGTCTAGAAGATCGCATTCTCCTGTATTCTGTTCTAACATCGAACAGTTATGATCTTTTGTTCCCATCTTCTGTAATTTTCCCTACACTTAACTTATACAGATATCTCATTTAGGGCATGACAAAAAATTTGTTCTCAATATTTTGACCAGTCTATGCATTCAACTTCTCCTACTGGAAACAGTAATATTTTGACCAAACCAGAGAGCAACACTAAGATAAGGTTATAAACAAATATTTATGGGGTAGTTTGGTATGTCCATTTAGCCAAACAATAGTAGGTTCTCTCCTAGGGTCTATTACTTTCTCACCTATGGCCTTTGACCAAGCTTACAGTAGCTATCATTAGTTACTCATACAACATTCATGCCATTCTTTTAAACACCAGAAAATTCAGCTTTCCTCTTTGTCTGGAAGCTTTGTATAATCGTTCAGATGCTTCATAACTGAGTTAGAATGCTGATTCTTTTCTCACACACCAGCTCCTAACAGTGACTGGCACTCTGAAAACTTAACAGCAACGAGAAAGCTTCTAGTTAACTCCTGTATTGATTTTTCTATATTTTGCAACCAAAATTCATAGTGTGCTCAGGAGCAGGACCTGTGTCTTATATTTCTGGAAGACAACCAGTGGAATGATAAGAACTTGCATCATCTTGAGCAATTCCAACATCTCAGAGGGAAATATCCCACACAGGCACTGGGATTTTTAGCCTGTGCCTTCTAAGAAAGGTATTATCTGCTCATGTCAGATATCTTCTTTCAAACTATATTTCCTTTAACTTACAGTTTAAATAGAATTAAAAATAGTAGATATCCATGTGACTTTTCATATTTACTTATTTTGGGTTAGTTGTCACCTTCATCCTCTTGTCTCCCATAGCCCTCCAACCCATATCAAAGATTTCTACTTCCAGTTTTCACCAGCTACTTTATTTCGCCTGTATTCCACTATCCTTTCTTCATTACTGTATTAAATCTCACAGTCCAGTTTTTGCTTTCTACTTTCTTGAAAGCTGTATGTTCTCTAAATCAAACACAGGAGTCTAAAAATTCTACGTTATGATCTACATATGAGAATGAACATATGAAATTTGACTTCCTGGGCCTTTGCTATCTCACCAAGTATGATATTTTCATTTTTTTACAGTTGAATAAAATATTATTGAGACTCTGCAGTACATTTTTACCATCTAATTTTCAATTGATAGATATCTAAGTCAGATCCAGTTATTAGCCTTTTGGTAATAGATCTGCAGTGACCATGGATGAGCAAGTATATGTGGCAGAATATAGAGGATATAGTGTCCCTTGGCTCTATCCAGGAGTGGTATAGTTTGATTGTAAAATGGCTATTTTTAGCAAGTTGTAAGAATAGTATGAAATATGCATTTAACTAACAATCTCATAGCAGTTCTATCTTTACTGTATGTATGTATAAGTTAACTATGTTAAATATATTTGATGCTAGGTATGAAATCCCTTGCACAGCAGGTAAGAGAAAATATCGCTTCTATGTGTTGAGCAAACAATACCATTGACCAAGGGGTAGTTTCTCTAGTGTCTATTTTGCAAGGCAAATGTTTCTTAAGTCAAGGTATATGTTTATAATTTTAACAAAATAAATCAGAATAAGCCGATGACACTTACATTTTTAATGAAAAATCAATTTTGGATCCTATGGTTCTTGTTTCATTTAAACACAATATCTACATTTTTACTGTCCCGGGAAAGCATTTTCTTTCCTAATTTTCTTTTACTTTCCCTTACTTTATTTAGAAACAAGACCATACCTCTGTGGAAAACTAAGATCAAACACTTTTGGAATCAGAATGTAGATGGACTGTCAGTAATGAATAGCCTATTAAGCCTAAAATTAAGGTCTGAGCCAGAGTAGCACATTAAGGCTTGATGCTTTCATTCTTAGATTGCATTGGTACTGATGTTCTTTGGGTAACAGGCAGCATCAACTCTGATTAAAAAGCAATTTATTCACAACAACATTTAGTCAAAAAGAAAAACAAGCTAATAGACAAATACCTTAGAAAGAAACAGATTCTTCTGCATCTGAGGCCCAAGTTCTGCTAATTAAACCAATCATTATTTTATTATTATTACAGCTGTATTTAATCTGTTTACACTTAAGTTATTATTAAATGATGCTTGAATTATTAAAACGTTTTTTGCTAAAATTCATATCCTCTTTTTACTTTGTTGTTAGCGCCTTGAGACTATGCTGACAAAGGCGTATATAACTAACAAAGAATCATGCACTGACTTAACTTAGAAAAAAAGTCTGGACTTGAGATAAATTACAGGTTGCCTTAGGAGTGTGAAGGCATTGGAGAAATGCTATTGCATTTAAATAACCAGCTGCCTCTAATCCACCCCAGTGGCTATCCATCAATAGAATAGAGATACTCAGAGAGAGGCAGAGATTGGGAAAGGACTCAGCTTTTGATAAGATGAAATGATTCTCATAGGGCATAAATCTATCTTGAGGACTTCTCTACTCTCCACTTTGGTCTTTGCTTTAAAAAAATAGAAGTGATAGCAGGAAACTCGAGTGCTAGAAATTGAAGAAGCAGTACTATAATAATCTCTTTGATTGGGGATAATGGAGGAACAGAAATAGCAGGACTAGAAGCAATAAAGTGAAACCAGGGAGATACAAGAATGAATGCCACAGCCCCAAGTGCAGCCCATGTCCTGAGGTGAATTATTAAAAATGTATATCAAAACTGTAAATGAAATCCTGGCTTGAAACGAGTTTGTGGCAAAATCATAATGAGAGTGTGCTAAAAAAAAAATCATGTTTCATTTAAAAAATGGCTTGAAATCAATTAGCAAATATTTTTAGTGGTAGCAGAATTTTTTTATTTGTGTAAGAGCATAACAAAATTCTCAATTCTTTTCTTTTGCCTAAATTGTAATTTTATTAAAACTAATTTGATTAAAGCTGTAATTTTAGTTTGTACATATAAACACATTTCATTTACTGACCTCTATTTCAGAAAGATTTACAGTTTCATTGTATATAAGGAACAATAATGTATTCAGTGGTTTTGATCCATAACCTAAAATATTGATGATTTCTGTAATTTCATAATGAAGCTAATTAAAATATAATTATTTCAAAAATAATTTAGTTTTTCCTTTCAAATTGTTAATCAACCTAATGCTCTTTTATGTACTGGAGTATATTTCTTGGCTTGAATGAAAATTTAAATGTTCTTAATTTAGAAAGAGTAATAATGTTTTACTTGTAAATACTTAATGGTGAAGTCAATTTACTGAAGTGTTGCTTGAATTTTCCAACTAACATCTTAAATGAACTTCATGTCTACTTATATTGTGGTCTATGCAGTATTGTTCCATGCTTTGCACCACTTCTGTTTCTTGTAGCACATAGCTGTAAGTTTTCTTTTTTCACTGAACTCCTGGGTCCCTGAAAGTCTTTATGTGTTTATTGCACATGGTAGGACGTTCATAAGAACTGTTGGAGACATCACTTCGAAAGCAGTACACGCAACACGCACAACAACCTCATGAAAACCTCAAAGCCACACATTACATGGTTTGAACTATGAAGATTGTTCTCATTCTGTTCGAATACAAGATTCATATTACAGTGCTAAAAACTGCTTAAAACTACTTGAAACATATTATTTTATAATCATGTCTGAGCACTTACCACTTAAAGATCAACTTCTGTATAAATGCCATAGATGTATTGTCTGTGAATAGATCGGCAAAGATTCACCTCCCAAAGAAAAATTTACTATCTGCTGTAGATTGTCCTTGTTCAGATCAGGTGCTTCGGAGACTGCTGCCATTTCAAAAACAAAATTACTTTCAGAGATTCATGGACGATGTTTGTTTATGCATCAGTACTGTCTTCATTGAGATTTCTGATGCTGTAATAAAACATTCTGACAAAAGCAACTTAGGAGAGAATGGGTTTCTTTCGTCTCACAGTCCAAAGTTATGGGACATTATGGCAGAGCAGTCCTAGAGGCAGAAGCTGGAGGCATCTTGCCACATTTCGTCTGCAACCACATTATCTCTGCATCTTCAACCTTGAAAATGAAACTGGGTGTTGGAAAGACTACTGTTTAAAATAATGGCAGTCCAGGCCAGTTGCGACCTAATTGACAGAAACTGGAATCTCTATCACTCTCCTCATTCTCTGTTTTGTATTGTGTCCTCACAACAAAAATTGTAAAAATAATAAATGATTTGATCAACCATGATGACAAGAAAACTAGAGACACTGTAGCTAGTAGAAAAACTTGAATGCACCAAATTATTCTTTTATAGTCATTGCTATAAACAGTATAATTTGCCAAGATTTGTAATTCTGCAAAACAACAATGAAAAATTGGACAAGCAAAAAAAGGGGGGGGAAGGGAAGACTAGCAGAAGAAAAGAAGAACAAAGGAAGGGAGGGAAGGAGGGAGGAGATAGAAATAGGAGAAGGAAGGGAACCAGAGAAGGAAATCACAGACAAATAAACAAATGGATCCTGTATTTCTGAAAGGATGCTTAAAAATGAGAAGGTCACTTATAGATATTACTTCTCTGTTAAAGACTGCATTTCTTATTTATTGATAACTTCCAAAATCAGGGTAAAGCATCCTTGATATGGCTAGCCATAGCAAGATAGAAGCCCGGCATTCTAGTAAGTATCCTCTACCTGAAGGCATTCTAAGTACGCAACAGTACACCTTAAGCTTCTTTATCCTATGGCTGTGTCTACCGATTCCACAATTCCTTAAGGGAACACAGGGTGTGAGTGCAGGTCCACAGAAGAAACACAGATGAAATAAATTTGACACTGATGTAATTACTACACAGGATGATTCAATGAAAGGACAAGGTCCATCATCTCTGTGAGTGACAGAAGAATGACAGTAAACTGCAGTTAGGTGATCTGTTACTTAATAAAGAAAAAAAAACTAAAAAAAAATAATCAGAATTAGGAGTGCTGTGAAAGAAATGCAATGATCATTCCCTTCTTTTTAAATGTTTTGCAAGCTTCATAGTTTAAACATAAGTTTCCATCTTATGTTTAAAATAAAATAAATATTCCTTCTGTCTCTGTTTTCTCTTTTGTGTTGATGCATTTTCTCCTTAAATCCTCAAAAGGGCAATGAATGACAACACAACTGAGCTTTAGCTTTCGAGTGTGTTACATAAAACATCTGGCATTGTGTTCAGGTACCAGTGTTTGGGGAAATTTCCACGATTTTAGAGGTCATTGTAACTATCTGATGATGTATAAAGCTAAATCCGTAGAGAATTTTAAAGATGACAGACTGTCCCAGAGATTTCTTTGTGAGTAACGTTTTCTTTGTATTTTACATTGCCTCCCATTTTCTCCATTCTCCCAAATATCCCGGGTTTCAATCAAAACACATGTGCTCTAGCCCTGAGCTGGTGCTGTAATGAATTACAATGAATTGGAAAACAATGAAGATTTAAAAACAGGGGACTGAACAACTGGAAGGAACAAAATTATGTATGCTTTTTATACAACACTTAAATCACTCTGTAATTAGTAATTTAATATTTTCTTCCGTTGGAGATTTATCCTAGTGACTCACAGTTATAAAAGGTAATAGTAAAATCTAAAACACATTTCTAAATCTAACATACTTTGTCAGTTTCTCATATTATGCCTTGTCAAAAATATTGCTAATTGATATATTAGTTATATTTCATGGTAAGACACTAAATAAATATATTAAAGAAAATATAAATATCTCAAAATATTTTATTTGTCATTGTAAAGCAAATTAAAAAATGTAAGTCATTATTGTACATGGAAATCACATAGAATTCCAACATAGGGATCTGCAATCATGAATTACTCTGAAAATTATTTATTGGTTTAACTTGTGTTAATACTCAAAGCTATGACATATTCTTAATACTTTAAATATAAATTTTATATTTTTACTTATATGTTAATTTGAAATATATCCTCTGGTGATCTTTACAAAAAGAAACTATTTAAACTGTTTTGCATAAAAATTACTGTAGGGATGTATTGAAGCTTATTTTTACATTCAACAGATTTCTTCTAATTGTAATTAAAAGGAGATGGAAATTAAAGTTATTCATTTATACTTTCTTTCTAATAATTATCATAATTTAATGTATTCTTGTTTAAAGATTTATTTAAATGAGCTCATTTTATGATATGATTGCTTGAAAACCTAAAAGAATAAATAAAAATTGCATTTGATTTTATAGTTTTATTCCAGTCTCTAAAAGCATGGCTAGCATACCCTTCACCATGTGTGTACACTTCTGTACACTAGCGTGATAGGAAATCTTGTCAACCTTGGTAACCACAAGAAATGTTGTTTCCCTGAATTAATAATACAATATTTTACTTGACAAAAATCATACAGAACGAATTGTTCCTTTACAGTTGATGCACGTTGAAGGGAAATACAATTAATCTTAACTTCCTCTATTTAAGCAAAACAAAATGTGGAAAACATGCTAAGTAGGCAAATATAATAAATATAAAAAATTGAATTATTTTCTACATGTTGCCTATAGAAGTCCTCCTATAAGCAAGTAATAACTGATGCCGGTGCTTCATCAAAAATATTATGTTTATTTGAGATCAGACTCATTTTTGTTTCTACTGATAAATTTTTAAATTACACACTTTGATACTCTCTAAAATAAGGGTGAAATGAATTTAGCATTAATCGAATTTCATTGACTCCACAACATTCCTGCATCTTTGTTGATTCTCTGATTCCTTGTGTTCAATCTATCTCTACTTTAATTCAACATGTATCTCTAAAAGTTGTAGTATGTACTTTTTTAAAAAATATACTTATTTGTTTATT
Organism: Myodes glareolus; assembly: GCF_982192425.1. NCBI lineage: Eukaryota > Metazoa > Chordata > Mammalia > Rodentia > Cricetidae > Myodes > Myodes glareolus. The sequence continues at coordinate 28,771,395 of NC_142027.1, read as the reverse complement.
TATAAAAATTTCCACTTCCTCCACTCCTCCCAATACCCTCCCATTTCCCCCACTCCCTCTCATCCTCCCTCTCCAGTCCTAAGAGCAGGCAGGGTTTCCTGTCCTGTGGGAAGTTCAAGTTCCTCCCCCCTCCTTCCAGGTCTAGGAAGGTGAGCATTCAAACAGACTAGGATCCCAAAAAGCCAGTATATGCAGACAAAACAAGACCCAGTGCCATTGTCAATGTCTTCTCAGTCAGCCCCCATGTCAGCCACATTCAGAGAATCCGATTTGATCACATGCTCGTTCAGTCCAAGTCCAACTGGCCTTGGTGAGCTCTCATTAGATCAGACCCCTTGTAACGCCTCACGGTCCTGACTTCCTTTTTCATGTTCTCCCTCCTTCTGCTCCTCATTTAGACCTTGGGGGCTCAGTCTAGTGCTCCAATGTGGGTCTCCTATCTGTCTCTATCTCCAGCCATCTTCGGATGAAGGTTCTCTTTGATCCTGCCTTCCTTGCTCACGTTCTCCCTCCTTCTGCTTCTCATTTGGACCTAGGGAGTTAAGTCCAGTGTTCCAATGTGGGTACCTGTCTCTATCTCCATCCATCGCCAGATGAAGATTCTATGGCGATATGCAAAATATTCATCAGTATGGTTATGGGCCAAGGCCAGTTCAGGCACCCTCTTCTCTGCTGCCCAGGGAACAATCTGGGGACCTCTCCTTGGGCCTGGGAACCCCTCCAGAATCAAGTCTCTTGCAAACCCTAAAATGGCTCCCTTAGTTGAGATATATGCCACCCTGCTCCCATATCCATCCTTCCTCCCCCCCATCTCATTCCCCCAAGCCATCCCCAATCCTCCTCCTCTCCCTTCTCTCTAACCATCTCCCCTTACTTCCACCACCCCACCCCCCGTGCACCCAAGTTTGCCTGGCAATCTTGTCTACTACCAATATCCAGTCGAATAACTATAAGATTTTCATCAGGTTCACCTTCTTATTTAACTTCTCTAGGATCACGAATTATAGCCTCAAAGACCTTTAATTAAGGCTAGAATCCACTTATGAGAGAGCACATACCATATTCCTCTTTTTGGGTCTGGGTTACCTCACTCAGTAAAGCATTTCCTATTTCCATCCATTTGCACGCAAAATTCAAGATGTCATTGTTTTTTTTACCGCTGAGTAAAACTCTAATATGTATATGTTCCACACTTTTTTAACGGTTTTTCAACTGAGGGGTACCTAGATTGTTTCCAGGTTCTGGCTAGTACAAATAGTGCAGCGATGAACATAGTTGAACAAATGCTTTTGTAGTATGATAGGACATCTCTTGGGTATATTCCCAAGAGTGGAATTGCTAGGTCCTTAGGAAGGTTGACCCCCAGTTTCCTGAAGAACCGCCACACTGATTTCCACAATGGCTGCACAAGTTTGCTTTCCCACCAACAATGGATGAGTGTTCACTCACTCCTCATCCTCTACAGCATAGGTTATCATTGGTGTTTTTGATTTTAGCTATTCTAACAGGTGTAAGGTGGTATCTCAGAGTTGTTTTAATTTGCATTTCCCTGATCGCTAAGGAATTTGAGCATGACCTTAAGTGTCTTTTGGCCATTCGAAGTTCATCTGTTGTCAATTCTCTGTTCAGTTCAGTAACCCATTTTTTAATTAGGTTAATTAGAGTTTTAGTGTCTAGTTTCTTGAGTTCTTTGTATATTTTGGAGATCAGACCTTTGTCTGATGAGGAGTTGGTGAAGATCTTCTCCCAGTCCGAAGGTAGCCTTTTTGTCTTACTGACAGTGTCCTTTGCTTTACAGAAGCTTCTCAGTTTCAGTAGGTCCCATTTATTCATTGATTCTCTTATTGTCTGTGCTACTGGGGTTCTACTTGGAAGTGGTCTTCTGTGCCTATGTCTTGTAGACTACTTCCCACTTTCTCTTCTATCAGGTTCAAAGTGGTCAGATTAATATTGATGTCTTTAATCCATTTGGACTTGAGTTTTGTGCATGGTGATAGATATGGATCTACTTTCATTCTTCTACAGGTTGACATCTAGTTATGCCAGCACCATTTGTTAAAGATGCTTTCCTTCTTCCATTGTATTCCTTTTGCTCCCTTGTTGAAAATTAGATGTTCGTATGTTTGTGGGTTAATATCCGGGTGTTCTATTCGATTCCATAGGTCGACTTCTCTGTTCTTATGCCAATACCAAGCTGTTTTCAATACTGTAGCTCTGTAATAGAGTTTGAAGTCAGGGATGGTAATGCCTCCAGAAGTTCCTTTATTGTATAAGACTGTTTTGGCTATTCTGGGTTTTTTGTTTTGCCATATAAACTTGATTATTGTTCTCTCAAGGTCTGTGAAGAAGTTTGATGGGATTTGGATGGGGATTGCATTGAATCTATAGATTGCTTTTGGTAGAATTGCCATTTTTACTATGTTGATCCTCCCAACTGAAGAGCAGGAAAGATATTTCCACTTTTTGGTATCCTCCTCAATTTCTTTCTTCAAAGACTTAAATTTCTTGTCAAATAGGTCTTTCACTTCCCTAGTTAGAGTTACCCCACCGATTTTTTGGAGTTGATCTTGTATCCTGCCTCATTACTAAAGGTGTTTATCAACTGTAGGAGTTCTTTGGTAGAGTTTATTGGGTCGCTTATGTACACTATCATATCATCTGCAAATAACAAAAGTTTAACTTCATCCTTTCCAATACGAATTCCCTTGATCCCATTATGTTGTGTTATTGCTATTGCTAGAACTTCAAGCACTATATGATAAAGGTGTTGGTGCGATGGGGATACAAGGATCATACCTAAATATAATAAAAGTTATTTACAGCAAGCTGACAGCTAACATCAAATTGAATGGAGAGAAACTCAAAGCAATTCCACTAAAATCAGGAACACGACCAGGCTGTCCACTCTCTCCATACCTCTTCAATATATGCTTTTTCAGCATCCAATGAAATGATCATATGGTTTTTGTCTTTTAGTTTATTTATATGATGGATTACATTGATAGATTTGTGTATGTTGAACCAGCCCTGCATCTCTGGGATGAAGCCTACTTGGTCATAATGGATAATTTTTATAATGTGTTCTTGGATTCGGTTTGCCAGTATTTTATTGAGAATTTTTGCATCGATGTTCATGAGTGAGACTGGCCTGTAATTCTATTCTTGGTTGTGTCTTTGTGTGGTTTTGGTATCAGTGTAAGTGTAGCTTCATAAAAGGAGTTTGACAATGACTCTTCTGTTTCTATATTGTGAAATACATTAAGGAGTATAGGTATTAGCTATTCCTGGAAGTTCTGGTAGAATTCTGCATTGAAAACATCTGGTCCTGGGCTTTTTTTGGTAGGGAGATTTTTGATAAGAGCTTCGAATTCTCCGCGACTAACAGGTTTATTTAGATTGTTCACCTGTTCTTGGTTCATCTTTGGTATATGGTACTTATCTAAAAAAATGTCCATTTATTTTACATTTTCCAATTTTGTGGCATAAAGTCTTTTGTAGTAAGATCTAATGATTCTCTGAATTTCCTCTGTGTCTGTGGTTATGTCCCCCTTTTCATTTCTGATCTTATTAATTTGCATTTTCTCTCTCTGCTGTTTGATTAGTTTGGATAGAGGTTTGTCGATCTTGTTGATTTTCTCCAAGAACCAGCTTTTTGTTTCATTGATTCTTTGGATGTTTTTGTGTTTCTATTTTGTTGATTTCAGCCCTCAGTTTGATTATTTCCAGTCTTCTACTCAACCTGGGTGAATCTGCTTCTTTTTTTTCTAGAGCTTTCAGGTGTGCTGTTAAGTCTCCAATGTGTGCTTTTTCCGTTTTCTTTAATTGGGCACTTAGTGCTATGAACTTTCCTCTTAGCACTGCTTTCATTGTGTCCCATAGGTTTGAGTATGTTGTGTCTTTATTTTCATTAAATTCAAGGAAGACTTTAATTTCTTTCTTTATTTCTTCCTTGACCCAGTGATGATTCAGTAGTTGACTGTTCAGCTTCCATGAGTTTGTTGGCTTCCTGGGGGTAGCATTGCTGTTGAATTCTAACTTAATCCATGATGATCTGACAAGACACAGGTGGTTACTAATATTTTTTTTGTTTCTGTGGAAGTTTGCTTTGTTACCAAGTATGTGGTTAATTTTCGAGAAGGTTCCTTGAGTTGCAGAGAAGAAGGTATATTCTTTCCTATTTCGGTGGAATGTTCTATAGATGTCTGATAAGTCCATTTGATTCAATACCTCCAATAATTCTCTTATTTCTCTGTTAGGTTTCTGTCTGATTGACCTGTCCATTGGCGAGATAGGTATGTTGAAGTCTCCTACTATTTGTGTGTGTGGTTTGATGACTGCCTTGAGTTCTAGAAGTGTTGCTTTTACATAAATGGGTGCCTTTATATTAGGGGCATAGATATTCAGGATTGAGACTTCTTCCTGATGAATTGTTCCTGTTATGAGTATGAGATGTCCATCTCCATCTCTTCTGATTGATTTTAGTTTGAAGTCAATTTTGTTGGAAATTAGAATGGCCACACCTGCTTGTTTCTTAGGTCCATTTTCTTGGAAAGCCTTTCCCAACCCTTTACTCTGAGTAGGTGTCTGTCTTTGTGATTGAGGTGTGTTTCATGAAAACAGCAGAATGTTGGATCCCGTTTTCGTATCCAATCTCTAAGTCTGTGCCTTTTTATAGTTGAATTGAGTCCACTGATATTAAGTGATACTAATGACCAGTGTTTATTGACTCCGGATATTTTCATTTTGGGGGGGGGAGTAGTAGAGTGTGTGTCCCTTCTTTGAGATGTGCTTGTGAAGGGTCGCTAGATGCCTGAATTATTGTAGGCAGTATTGGCCATGTTGGATCCCTTTGGTTGTGATTTTCCTTCTAATACTTTCTGTAAAGCTGGATTTGTGGCAATGTATTGTTTAAATTTGTTTTTATTCTGAAATATTTTATTTTCTCTGTTGATAGTGAACTATAGCTTGGCTGGGTATAGTAGTCTGGGCTTACATCCATGGTATCTTAGTTTCTGCAGTACCTCTATTCTGAACCTTCTGGCTTTCATGGTTTCCATAGAGAAGTCTGGTGTAAGTCTGATAGGTTTACCTTTATAAGTTAGTTGACCTTTTTCCTTTGCAGCTCTTAATATTCTTTCTTTAATCTGAATGTTTTGTGTTTTGATTATTATATGGCGAGGGAATTTTTTTTGATGCAGTCTATTTGATGTTCTGTATGCTTCTTGAACCTTCATAGGGATATCGTTCTTTAGGTTGGGGGAGTTTTCTTCTATAATTTTGTTGAATGTAATTTCTGGGCCTTTGATCTGCAATTCTCCTTCTTCTACCCCTATTATTCTTAGATTTGCTGTTTTTATTGTGTCCCATATTTCCTGAATGTTTTGTGATTAGGATTTGTTGGATTTGCTGTTTTCTTTGATCAGAGCTTTTATTTTCTCTATGGTGTCTTCAGAGTCTGAGATTCATTACTCTCTCTCTTGTATTTTATTGGTTATGCTTGTTTCTGAAGTCTCTGTTCGTTTACCTAGATTCTCCATAGCCAGCCGGCCCTCGGTTTGTGTTTTCTTCATTGCCTCCATTTCAGTTTTCAAATCTTGAACTGTTTCCATTATCTGTTTGATTGTTTTTGCTTGGTTTCCCAGGGTTTCATTTACGGATTTACTCATTTCTTCAAACTTTTTGGTAAATTTCTCTTCCATTTCTTTACTCATTTCCTCAATCTTTTTGTTATAGTTCTCTTCCATTTCTTTACGGCAGATTTTTCACCTCCTGTTTAAGTTCCTCTATTATTTTCATAAAGTTCTGCTTAGAGTCAATATCTTCTATTTCTTCTGGAGTAGGGTGTTCAATTCTTCTAGCTTCGTGATTCCTGGATTCTGGTGATATCATGTTGCCTTTCAGGCTGTTGGAGAAATTCTTGCATTGGCACCTGCCCATCTCTTCCTCTCTGGATGGAGCTCCTCAGCACTGAAGTAGGGATAGTTGGTATTCCAAAGACATAGGAGACAGAAGGGCGACCTTGGTTGGAGGGTAGTGTTGAGTGGAACACAGAAGAACCTGCTGCATAAGCTGATGGGGGGAGGCTATGCTCTCCTCCGGGACACTCCGTCCCGGATAGCCCAGTCTCAGCCCTCTGGATAGAACTCCTCAGCACTGAAATAGGGACAGCTGGTATTCCAAGGACATAGGAGACAAAAGGATGACAGTGGGGGCAGGGAAGAGTCCCCTGGAACATGGAAGACCCTACCGCAGAAGCTGAGGGGGGGCTGTACTCTCTTCCGGGACAGTCTGCCCTGGCTAGCACCCACTCACCTCTCTGGATAGAACTCCTAGGCACTGAAATAGGGACCGCTGGTATTCCAAGGACACAGGAGACAAAAGCTGTACTATGTACTTTTGAAAAAATGAACAATTTTAGATCCTATCTGGCTTTAGGGACAGCAGTTTTTAGTGCAAAAGACACATTGCTGTATCAGACCTTCTTTTTCATACATGGTGTTCTTTATATTCTTTTGAAGATTTGTATAGCCTCTATTTACGTGAGATTGGATTGCCCATTCAGAATGTGGGGACTCATATTGAAATTTAATTTCCAAAATGATAGTGTTGAACGTGAGGTTTTTAAAAGGTGACTGCATCTTGTGGACTCTATCATTATGTTGAGTTAAAGAATTTAGGTTTTTATATTAAAAGACGTTCAGCCATTGTGAAAGTTGTTTGTAAGTTTGCCTCTCTCTTATACTTCCTCATGCGTGTGCATCTCAACCTTTCATATGCAACCAAATCGTCACAGCACACAGCTATTGAATTCTATGACTTTCGGATTCCAGAACAATATGGATAAATTTCTTTTTCTACAAAACACCATGCCTTCTGTGAAATTAATTTATAGCAACTGGGAAAATGTCAAAACAAACTGTAAAACATTAATTCAGAAATTTACCAGCTAATGGATATCAATTTTGTCTTTTGAACATTCCCAACAAGGAGAGAGAATTATTTCCCCCATGAAGTTTAACTCTATTTCTCCTTGTGAAAACAACAAAACTGAGCTTTCAAGAAATAAACAGAAACTACTGGAGTTGCAAAGGAGTATGGTGAGAAAAAAAAGTTAATTGAAAAAAGACTTTTGGCAGATGGAGTGTTCCTTCAAATAGGTAATTGGAGAGGGAGTTACTGTCCACAATCAAAGGTCAGGTTACATTACAGAAAAAGTTTAATGAGCCAATATTTCTATTTTGCCTCTGAATGTCTTCATTAAGAATGAAACATGGGATCTTTTAATCGACTGTACATTTGTTAATATGCTTTGTAAAATCTTTGATTCCAATTACAGCACACGTTAAATTTAAATGATTATACCACAGTTTTGAGAGTAAATCCCAAAGCCTCTAATAATATATTATGCACTATCCTATCATGTTTCCTTGAGATAGACCCCACCTCCTGCATGCTTCCTCAGTCTTCAGTTTGTTGATATTGCCAGGGACACGGGACCAAGATTCTAATTAATCAAACCCTTTTAGTCTCAGTAATTTTTCACTTGTGTTCTTTCTGTTTAACCTTTTCGCTCCAGATTTCTGTGTGGATCTTCCTTCTTCTCATTCCTATAACTTTAAAGTCTCTGTGACAGCTATATCATTATATCTGAAATAGCAGTCCTGTCATTCTGTGTCACCAAACACTGCTATTTTTCCTGCAGTACGTACAGCTATTTTCTCTATCACGTACAGCTACTTAATATGACATACCAGTTACTGCTTCTTCTAGTTTATGAGTTTTATGAGAGCAAATAACCTTGTTTATTCTTTTTCTTTGCAGCTGTCTTACTGCATATAACATAGTGGCACATGTTAAATATTTGATGAATGCATAAATTAATGGATGGAGATTAAGTGACATTCGTAATCGCTGTCATTATCTCTTTCCTCCTCTGTTGTGATCTTAGGTTAGCTCTATTTCAGATTTCACTCTTTTTCTTAGGCTGCAATTATATCAAACTACCATGTTCTGTCTTCTAAGATAGTTAGATCCAAATTGCTTTGAAAAGTTCATGTATTTAGGCAATATTAAAAAAAATCAAAAACAATTTCATGCTATTTAAAAAACGCAGTTAATTATGAGTAGATCTTAAAAATAACCTTGTAATATTCTATTTCTTTAAAAATAACCAACAATTTAGTTTTATATAATCACAATTTAAGAAAATTCAGGTGATGACTATAAATGTGCATTTCAGGTTTTATGATATCTGATTTTTTTTAATTTTGAAAAGATGGGGCAAAATGTTCTTTCAGAATCAAGATATTTGTCTAGAATCTTATAATGGTTTCCAATTAAACCAAACAGAATGGGTAGAAATTATGCTGTATATTTTATTTTGTTGACTATATAGAACAATACAAAAATATTAATATTTACCTAACAATAATTAGCTTTAAATGCTGAAAGAGGGGCAAAATATTCAGAAATTATCACATTAAAATTATCAATTTAGGACCCTTGTAAGTGTATTGTGTTTATGAAAAATATCTGCTTTTCAGGTTGAATTATTCATCTTTATTTAGTAGTTTTCTGTGTTGCATAGTTTGAAAGGCAATAATTCATCAGCAATTTAGAGCCATGATTGTTTTAACATTAAGTTCTGGTCACTGATACTTGTATTTGTAGTGACTGCAATTTCCCCTTGAAAAGCTTCACAAATATTACTCCCTTGACACTTAATCATATCAAAACACTAGAATGTCTGTCACATCTTACTTGTAGAAAGTTTCCTACAGAAATGAAATTGAAAGACTGACATTTTTCTAATTACTCTTCTTCCTTGTGCATGTCATTGAAGGTTATTTGCTAAACATCTGAACGTTGTGTTCACTCTTGCTGTTCCTAGTGGACTGCAGCACGAAAACTTAGGTATGATTTTCTTACATGGCCTCACTTCACTTTCACAGAGGAAAATAACATAGAGAACATATTGTAAAGTTTTTACCTGAGTGTTATTAATAAATAGTTTATACAAACTACTTAGCAAATGGTTTACACACACACACACAAAAACAAGCATTTGTGTTAGTAGCAAGGAGTCTTGAGATAACTATATCAGATATTTGTACAAAGAATTGCATGTTATCTTCACGAGCAGAGTAACAAACACCATAGTGTCAGTTCATTGAGCATGATTGACATTCTGTATGCACTAATAATCCGTGTGTGAATTCCTACCCTTGCCGTGGATTTTTGGGGTTTGTAATCACCTGGTTAGTTGACAATAAGTAGTTTATTAAAGTTCCCTGAAGGTAATCCTGAATTATAGGTAATTGCCTACCAACAAGGCAAGAGTAAAAGGAAAATGAAAGAAAGGAATGAAGGGCAGGAGAGGGGAAGTGAAATAAGGTAGTGTAAAGACTGAACGTGAAGATGATTGGTGAGCTCTATGTTCAGGATGTCTACAAGTCTTCTATGTACAATCCTGTGAATTTATATATTACTATGTACTCATAAACACTTAAAATGATATTAATGGTCAGAAATCACAAATACAAATTAATGGACATAAAAACAAAAAGCAGTGACCATGACACCTAAGAAATAAGAAACAGGTACCCCAAGCGTTGAAAAGACATCTGTTAACTGTAGATAGACACTTGCAGATGTTGAATCTGCTAGAATACTCTATAAGACAGACAATTTCAATAAAAGTCCATTGGTTTTATGATGAGCAGGAACCTCTTCATCTGAGAATTTGTCAGAATCTTCTAATGGAATGAAATACTAAAATTAGGTGTTAATATAACTAACCCGTAACAACAGCATTCATGTACCACAAACGCTCTTGTTGTTTTCTTTAAACCTAACTTTTTTGATACTTATCACATCAGAACAGCTCATATGAAGGAAATTTAAAGTGAGCTTCTGTGTACATAAACACTTCAAATTTTATCTTTAAAAATTACATCAATTATATTAGAAATATATTTGTGTAAGACAATATTTAAATGTAATCCTTAAATGAAAACCAAGTCCATTTTCCTAAGGACGTATAATTTCTACAATAAAAATTTTGAGTACTGGAAATGTTTTACCATGGAATAAAAACAAAAAAAATAAGCAGAATGCTTACCATCTCATTAAAAAAATAAATAAAACACTGATATAAGAATACTGTTCTCTCTCTGTGTGTTTGGGGAACAAAGAGTGGATTTCGCATTTGCTCTACATGAGGCAATGAATAAAAGATCACAGATAAAAGGAAACCAGTAAATCATCATTTGCATTGTATTGATGTTTACTGAGGTATAAAATCCCCTGGAGTTTAGATGGGCCATCAAATTCCCTTGAGGAAGCCGCTTTCCTCAAATAACTTTGGATGCAATGCACACATCTATGTTTGAGAATTGATCTAAGATGAGTGTTGTATCAAATTCCTGAAGAAAAGGGAAGCTATCCCTTTATACCACGAGCTGTACATGTGGGCTTCTTATTTTGTTTTTAGGAAAAAAAAAGTCCTTTCCACAAATAATGATTACTTTTCCAAGGTTACTTTCTCAAATAGCAAAAGGTGACAATAAAATGTATTAGTCTCCTTTTATTAAAAATTTGTTTTATACTTTTAATTCACTTTTGATTTTAATGGATTGAACTTTAAGTAAAGCAATCTGCTGTAATATTTCCCCATATTGACACAGAGATGTCAATGCATCATGATCAAAAAATGGATTTAAAGTCAATAGACCCAAAGTTCTTACTAATACATTTTCAGTTCATAATATTAACATCTGCTATTGCAGTCTCCCAGCACAATGAAAATAAGCAGCTTACAATGGCGACAGTGAGCAGATCATAAAGATTTCATGGAGTAAGTGTTGTGAGAGTTAATATTAAATCAAGAACTGCCTGTAAAGGAGGTACCACACTGGAGAAAAGCTCTGAGCATCAAAGCATTAAAACAAGGAAAACTCTGCCAACAGAGACAAATTAAAAACAGTAAAAAGACAGATAATCATTTCAAAGACATAGAATTCCAGATTGAGGAGAAATCACAAAAAAATTAAATATTTTTAATTTTTGAAATTAAAATGTAATTATGTAATTGTAATTTTTACTTTTCTGTTCCCTTTAGTCATTGTCATGTACTCCCCAGAGCCATCCTTACTTGCATTCAAGTTCATAACTTACATTTCTTTAAGTGTATATAGGTATATATATATAGTCTACTTAGAATATATATCTACTTAGAATATATATTCTACGTTATTCACTTATAATATACACATACATCTATGTGTGCCTATTACCCTCATCAAAGAGATGTCTTTTTACAGCAGACAGAGACCATTATAGAAAATCACAATGAATCAAAATTCAGAGAATAAGGAACTGTATGGTTCTAGCCTGAACTGATCTATCTACAACATCTAACTCTAAGGCTCAGAGACCATGGAGGAAGAGGGGATGAGAGATGAGTTTGTGGGGTTTTTGTTTGTTTGTTTTTGGTTTTTTGGCTCATAATGGAACTGTTATTTAATGGTGTGAGTAAATAAACTTTTGTAAATGTATTCAAGAAGGGTAGAAAAGAACAGCACAAATAGGCCAAGGTCCTTCCTCTGCTCCTCTCATTCAGTAACTTACATCACATATAAATGGTAGTGTGAATCTTGTCATCTCACATCATTTACTCTTTGTGAATGTCATACTTTTATTTATTCAATATGGACTTGTTGTTTCATATAGCATAAGCTACACATTCCATTTTTGAATACTAAACCATGCTGTGACTATATCATATTTTTATATTTCAATGAGAATTTTAGGTGTTGAATTTTGTTAACTACTCATCTTGAAACTAATATAAAGACAATTATGGTACGTTGTTGTATCGAGGCCGCTTATCTGTTCCCAGCTGCTCAGACCGCGAAATAACCACACACTAAAACTGTACTAATTAAATCAGTTAAATTAAATTAAATTAAACTGTATAAATTAAATTAATTAAAATTGGCCTATTAGCTCTAGCTTCTTATTGGCTAGCTCTTACATATTAATTTAACCCATTTCTATTAATCTGTATATCGCCACTTGGCTGTGACTTACAGGCAAGTTTTCACTGGGTGTCTGTCTCTGGTGGGACTACATGCCTTCCCCTGACTCTGTTTTCTTCTTACCAGCATTCAGTTTAGTTCCTTCCCCACCCAACTATCTCTATTCTGCCTGCCAGGCCCAAGACAGCTTCTTTATTAACCAATAAGAGCAACACATAGGCAGAAGGACTTCCCACACCAATACATTTTTTTTTTTGGATATATATTTTAGCACATACTTTCCATGTATCGAAGAGTAAAAATGTTAGGCTCTAGCACAGACATATCTTCAATTTGGTGTAGGTGTTATTTCCTGGGTGTTCATGACAATTCAAACTTCCACTACACTGTGAGAATATGGATTGCTCCACATGACCACTGTTGTCCCTTTTTTATTGCATTTTTGTTTGTTTGGAGAATGGGTTTTGCCACCTTTGCAGGTATGGTATTCTTTCATGTTAGTCAAAATTTCTATCTTGTTGAACATATTAGTAGGCTAAGAAATGCAAACATAAAATTAGTTCAAATTTTATGGTACACAATGATGCTTTGCTTCAGAATAGAATAGAAAAAACAGAACAGAATAGAAAGGATTCTATTAAAATTCTTCAGAGAAGAAAGAAAACGTGATAATTATGAGCACATTGAAAAAAGGTCTTCATTGTTCTGCTCCAGATTTGTTACAAGTGCATACATAATTTTAATCACTTTGTTGGACTTCTTTTTCTCCCAGAGTGTCTTAGTCATTATTCTATTGCTATAAAGACACGGCAATTCTTTTATCTATTTATTTCAGTTTTCTTACTCATTTTGCACACTGACTGTAGCTCCTCCTCCCTATCCTCCTCTTCTTCCCCCTTCCCTAATCCTCAGAGAGGGTAAGACCTCCCCTGGGGAGTCAACAAACCATAACATATTAAACTAGTTAGATCCAAATCCCTCCCCCCTGTAGTTAAGGCTGAGCAAGGTATCTCATCATAGGGAACAGGTTGAAAAAAGCCAATTCATGCACCAGGGATAAATCCTGGTTCCTGGACCCATTCCCAGGTTTTCCACAAACACACCAAGCTACAAAATTATCACCCACATTCAGAGGGCCGAGTTCGGTCTTATGCAGGCTCCCCATGTCAGTCCAGAGTTTATGAGCTCCCACTAGCCTGTGTCAGCTGTCTCTGTGGGTTTCCCCATCAGATAATAAATTGATAAATGGAGTCATTATGGAGTTAGGGAGAAACCTGTTGCAAGAGAAATACTCAGGAATCCACAAGGATGCCCCCACCTAGGATTCCTGTAGGCTGTCTCCTGTAATCAGATTGGCGACTAACCTAATTGTTATCATAGAACCTTCATACAGGATCTGATAGAAGTAGATGCAGAGATCCATAGCCAAGCACCAGGCTGAGCTCCAGTAGTCCAGTTGAACAGGGAGAGGAGGGATCATATGAGCAAGGAGTATGGGTCAAGATCATCATGGGGAAAACCCATAGATGCAACTCTTATAGAGGAACACATTTATCTGAAGCTTGTTTACATTTTCAGAGGCTTAATGTATTATTATCATGGTAGTAAGCATGGCAGCATGCAGGTAGACAAGAGAGTGACTGGATCTAGCTTGAGCCTTTGAAATCCCAAAGACAATTCTCAGTAACACATTTTCTCCCACAAGGCTACACTTACTCCAATGAGATCACACCTTCTAATAGTGACATTCCCTCATGACCAAGTACTCAAATCTACAAGCCTATGGGGTCCATTCTTATTCAAATCATCACAGAAAGTATGACTTTTAAAATAAGAAAGAAAGAAAGAAAGAAAGAAAGAAAGAAAGAAAGAAAGAAAGAAAGAAAGAAAGAAAGAGTGTGAGTTTGAGCCAGTTGGTTGTCGGAAGGACCTAGGAGGAGCTGAAGAAAGGAAAATAAGAATACACTGTATTTATTATGCAGTAGATGTTAACAGGAAAACAATTTTTTATATATTAAAATAATCTGAATCAGTGAAAATAATTTCCACTTTAATAAAAAATTAAAATACTTCACAAATCAGGAACATAAGCACTCCTTCAAAAATGAAATTTTTGGTTAAGGGATGAAAAAATGCATGTTTTTCAGACACAGTAATACATTGTTTATAGAGTAGAGAAAATGGTGAGGCAGATATGAGACTGATAAGTTTGAAACATGAACAAAACAAGGAATAAACTGAAGAAGGACACTTAAAAGAAATTCCACACTAGCTCAGAATTGAGAATAATAAATGGTTATTTATTTAGGGGTAGACTCACAAATCAATATTCTCTGCTGGAACAGAAAACAGCAACCGAATCCTGCAACTGGAAAAGAAGCCAGACACACTCATTACATCAACATAAATAGTATAAGAGTCCACGCCCTAGTGGGTGGGTAACTTAAGTGTTACTTAAGTTTCCTACAGCACCTCCCCTTTTTGTTTAAATAAGAGAATTTTAAACCTAATACAAAATTATATACAATAAGAACAAATATATTCAATAATTATCCTATTCTAATGAGTTTAAGCCTTGTATAATAAATAACTTGGCCAAGTCATGAGAGGAAAGTAACTACAACTATCTAGTCTTCAACCCCATCCAACATTCAAGAAGGGAAATAATATTACCGGAGTAAGCAGGAAGTGCAGTCACGTAACTTCCAAAATGGCCAACAAACAAAAGACAACTGTCTACCTGGGTAATCACCCAAAGTCTAATTTGCAATATGGAAGCAACCAACTTTGCCTAAGGCCTAGAGTAACTGACAGACCATTTTCAGAGGCAGGAAAAATTTCAAAACCATTTTACCCTGTCTTGCTAAGATTTGACAGTCTTTTTTCTTGTGTCATGCTTATCCATTTCTGGAAACCATGTACCTTGTCAGTGGTCGATGCATGGGCACTTCCTTGCACAAAGGTCAGTTTTGCCAAGAAGAAAACAAGCTCCAAGTGGAGTGTCTTCAGTGTTCAACATTCTCTCAGGAATAAATCAATGCCTTCTCCAACAACTGGTGCACCAACGTGGTGGACTAAATCCATGTAAAACCTGAGAAAGTTTAAAAAGGACAAAAGAACAGAGTTAAGCATGGTTTGCTAGCAGCATTTTCTTGGATGGGCTTTGTTTGCTGGAAGCAAGCAGAAACATGACTCCTTGTAGAGAGGTTTTCCTAATTCAGCCTTAGCAGGAAAAAAGCCATGCAGTTTTTATTTATTTATTTATTATTTTTTTGAACATAGAATCATCGTTATTTCAGTGCTTGTTCAACCTACTTTAATTTAACAACAGTCATTAAAAGGGCACTGTGTGCCATTAAATGTTAGCTATCATAACAATTGTTAAGATATATCACTATTTAACATTTTGTTTTTTGGAGAGGGATCATTCTTACATTGTATTCTTTCTATCTCTTTCCTTTAATTTTTTTTTTACATGCTAACCAGAGTTTTCCCATCTGCCTCTTTCCCCAGATCCTCTGCCCATTCCATCAACTCTTCCTGCACTGCTTTTCTTCAGATATAGGCAGGCATCCCATGGATATCAGCTAGCCATGGTGTATCAAGCTGCAATGAAGCTGGACACCTCTTCTTCCAATAAGGTTGAATGAAACAATCCAGTAGAAGGGAAAAGTCCCCAAATCAGGCAACAGAATTTGAGACATCCCCCGCTCTCAATGCTAGGAGTCCCATAAGAAGACCAAGTTACACAACTGTCACAGATATGCAAAAGGCTTTCTGGTGGTCAGTTCAATCTCTGTGAGCCCCTATGAGCCAAGGTTAGTTGGTTCTGTGCTTGTTCTTATGGTGCCCTTGACACCATTGGTTTCGACACTCATTTCTTCCTCTCAATCTTCTGCCGTATTCCCCAAGCTGCACGTAGTGTTTGAGTGTGTGATTGTGCATTTGTTTTCATCAGAAGCTGGGTGAACCCTCTCTCATGACAAGGGGGTTAGGCACCAATCTCTTAGTATAGAAGAATATCATTAGGAGTCATTTTATTGACTTTTTTTGCCATTCATGTTTGGTTCTATCCTTGAGCTCAGGAATATCATTCTTCTGCATCCTGACTCTCAGTGGGGAGCTCCTTCTCAGGGAATGGGTCTCCAACTGTTCCAGTCATCACTTCGTCATTCCCACAATTTCTGTGCCTTCTTTAACCCAGCACATCTTGTAGGCAGGACAAATCATAGGTACTATATTGGTGTCTCAGATCCTCCACTCGAAATATTGCCTGGTTACAGGAGATGTCTGGTTTTGGCTACTTATCTCCTAGATAAGACCTTGAGGTCTTATCTAGGCCCACCCTGATATATTCTTGGGAATTTCCATTTCTCTAGGTTTCTAGTTCATCCCAGAAATGGCCCCGGAGTTCAGTTGTCTCTCCAGCTATTCTTTGCCTCTATCCTCCCCCTATCTGATCCCTCCTGTTTCCATCCACATTTTTTTCTTCCAAGTCCCTCCTCATCCACTGGTATTTTTGAGGGCTTCTTTTGTGAGTGAAAATCTCCTTGTTGGTGATTTTAAGATACCCATTAAGAATCTCTTAATTGAATCAGATCGTATCTATCACTCCTCTCTTAAATATATAAAATATTTTTGCTTTTATGTAAATATGTTTCTCATATTTCTTTCTTCCTCAATTATACTTCTCATTTACTTCTACATCAACAACAGTGCATTCTCGGTCTTGTTGGATGGCTTTTCAATTGTACTATCTTTAAAGTATGTGTATTTCTATGGCAACACTTGTTTCTTCTCTTGTCATTCTTTATTTTTTTCCTTCTTTATTGCATTCAAAATTTTCACCTCCTCTCCTCTTCCCATTTCCCTCCCACTACCCCACTCCACCTCCTGCCTCTCCCTCCAATCCCAAGAGAGGGCCTCCCCACTCCATCCAGGCCTAGGAAGGTGTGCATCCAAACAGACTAGTGTCCCCCAAAACCAGTACATGCAGTAGAAACAAGTCGCAGTGCCATTATCAATGACTTCTCAGTCACCCCCATGGTCATCCACATTCAGAGTTCAGTTTGATCATATACTTGTACAGTCCCAGTCCAGCTGGCCTTCGTGAGGTCCCTTTGGATCAGGCACACTGTCTCAGTGGGTGGACGCACCCCTCGCTGTCCTGACTTCCTTGCTCATCTTTTCCCTCCTTATGCTTTTCAACTGGACCTTGGGAGCTCAGTCCAGTGCTCTAATATAGGTCCCTGTCTCTATTTCCATCCATCTCCTGATGAAGGTTCTATGGTAATTTTCAAGACATTCATCAGTTTGGCTATGGGACAAGGGCAGTTCAGGCACCATCTCATCTACTGCCCAGGAACCTAGCTGAGGACATGCCCTTGGACATCTGGGAACCCATCTAGAGCCAAGTCTCTTGAACAACCAAAAATGGATCCCTTAATAAAATATATTCTTTCCTGCTCTCATATCCACCATTGCTCCATCTCAACCATCCCACTCCCCCAAGCTCTCCCAATCTTCCCCTTTTTCATTCTCTCTCCCTCTCTCCCCTTCACCCTCCCCCCACCCTCATGCTCCCAACTTTTGCCCAGCGGTATTGTCTGCTTTCAATTTCCAGGAGGATCTATATATGTTTTACTTTGGGTTCACTTTATTATTTAGCTTCTCTAGGATCATGAACTATAGGCTCAATGTCCTTTGTTTTTGGCTAGAATCCACTAATGAGTAATTCATACCATATCATCTTTTTGGGTCTGGGTTATCTCACTCAGTGAGGTATTTTCTATTTCCATCTACTTGCATACAAAATTCAAGATGTCATTGTTTTTTACCACTGAGTAGAACTCTAATGTGTATATGTGTCACATTTTCTTTATCCATTCTTCCATATAGGAGCACCTAGGTTGTTTCTGGTTCTGGCTGTTACAAATAGTACTGTTATGAAAATAGTTGAACAAATGCTTTTGTAGTTTGATTGGGCATCTCTTGGGTATATTCCCAAGAGTGGAATTGCTGGGTCCTGAGGGAGGTTGACTCCCAGTTTCCTGAGAAACCACCACACTGATTTCCAAAGTGGTTGCACAAATATCCATTCCCACCAGCAATGGATGAGTATTGGCCTTTTGATTAGTTTGGATAGGAGCTTGTCAATTTTGTTGATTTTCTCAAAGAACCAGCTCTTTGTTTCATTGATTCTTTGGATTGTTTTCTGTGTTTTTATTTTGTTGATTTCAGTCCTCAGTTTGATTATTTCCAGTTTCCTACTCCTCCATGGTGAGTCCACTTATTTTTTTTTCTAGAGCATTCAGGTGTGCGGTTATGTCTCTAATGTGAGCTTTCTCTGTTTTCTTTATATGGGCACTTAGGGCTATGAACTTTCCTCTTAGCACTGCTTTCACAGTGTCCCATAGCTTTGGGAATGTTTTTTTTTCTTTTTTGAATTCTTTTTCTATATTAATTTATTTATTTGTTTATAAAAATTTCCACTTCCTCCCCTCCTCCACATACCCTCCCATTTCCCCCACTCCCTCTCCTCCTCCCCCCCAACTCCCTCCCATCCTTCCTCTCCAGTCCTAAGAGCAGTCAGGGTTTCCTGCGCTGTGGGAAGTTCAAGTTCCTCCCCTCTCCCTCCAAGTCTAGGAAGGTGAGCATCCAAACAGACTAGGATCCCAGAAAGCTAGTACATGCAGACAAAACAAGACCCAGTGCCATTGTCAATGGCTTCTCAGTCAGCCCCCATGTCATTCACATTTAGAGACTCCGGTTTGATCACATGCTCGTTCAGTCCCAGTCCAGCTGGCCTTGGTGAGTTCTCATTCGATTAGTTCCCTTGTATCCGAGAGTGAACGCACCCCACACGGTTCTGATTTCCTTTTTCATGATCTCTCTCCGTCTGCTCCTCATTTGGACCTTGGGGGCTCAGTCCAATGCTCCGATGTGGGTCTCCGTCTCTATCTCCATCTATCTTCAGATGAAGGTTCCCTCTAGTCCTGCCTTTCTTGCTCACGTTCTCCCTCCTTCTGCTTCTCATTTGGACCTAGGGAGTTAAGTCCAGTGTTACAATGTGTGTCTCTGTCTCTATCTCCATCCATCGCCCGATGAAGGATCTATGGTGATATACAAAATATTCATCAGTATGATTATGGACCAGGGCCAGTTCAGGTACGCTCTTCTCTGCTGCCCAGGGAACAATCTGGGGACCTCTCTTGGGCCTGGGAACCCCTCCAGAATCAAGACTCTTGCAAACCCTAAAATGACTCCCTTAGTTGAGATATATACTTCCCTAGTCCCATATCCATCCTTCCCCCCCCATTCCCCCAAGCCATTCCCAATCCTCCCCCTCTCCCTTCTCTCTAACCATCCCCCCTTACTTCCACCCCCCACCAGAACCCCTCCTGCACCCAAGTGTGCCTGGCAATATTGTCTACTCCAATATCCAAGAGGATAACTATAAGATTTTCTTCAGGTTCACCTTCTTATTTAGCTTCTCTAGGATCACGAATTATAGGCTCAAAAACCTTTAACTATGGCTAGAATCCACTAATGAGTGAGTACATACCATATTCCTCTTTTTGGGTCTGGGTTACCTCACTCAGTAAAGCATTTTTCTATTTCCATCCATTTTCATGCAAAATTCAAGATGTCATTGTTTTTTACTGCTGAGTAAAACTCTAATGTGTATATGTTCCACACCTTTTTTAACCATTCTTCTATTGAGGGGCACCTAGGTTGTTTCCAGGTTCTGGCTATTACAAATAGTGCTGCTATGAACATAGTTGAACAAATGCTTTTGTAGTATAATAGGACATCTCTTGGGTATATTCCCAAGAGTGGAATTGCTGGGTCCTTGAGGGTGGTTGACTCCCAGTTTCCAGAGAAACCGCCACACTGATTTCCACAGTGGCTGCACAAGTTTGCATTCCCACCAACAGTGGATGAGAGTTCCCCTCTCTCCACATCCTCTCCAGCATAGGCTATCATTGGTGCTTTTGAGTTTGGCTATTCTGACAGGTGTAAGATGGTATCTCAAAGTGGTTTTGATTTGCATTTCCCTGATTGCTAAGGAGGTTGACCATGACCTTAAGTGCCTTTTGGCCATTCGAAGTTCATCTGTTGTGAATTCTCTGTTCAGTTCAGTACCCCATTTTTTAATTGGGTTAATTAGAGTTTTAGTGTCTAGTTTCTTGAGTTCTTTGTTTATTTTGGAGATCAGACCTTTGTCTGATGAGGGGTTTGTGAAGATCTTCTCCCAGTCCGCAGGTAGCCTTTTTGTCTTACTGACAGTGTCCTTTGCTTTACAGAAGCTTCTCAGTTTCAGTAGGTCCCATTTATTCATTGTCTCTTATTGACTGAGCTCCTGGGGTTCTGCTTAGGAAGTGGTCTCCTGTGCCTATATCTTGTAGACTACTTCCCACTTTCTCTCTTCTATCAGGTTCAAAGTGGACAGATTAATGTTGATGTCTTTAATCCATTTGGACTTGAGTTTTGTGCATGGTGATAGATATGGATCTACTTTCATTCTTCTACAGGATGACATGCAGTTATGCCAGCACCATTTGTTAAAGATGCTTTCCTTCTTCCATTGTATACCTTTAGCTCCCTTGTCAAAAATCAGGTGTTCATAAGTTTGTGGTTTAATACCCAGGTCTTTGATTCCATAGGTTGACTTCTCTGTTCTTATGCCAATACCAAGCTGTTTTCAATACTGTTGCTCTGTAATAGAGTTTGAAGTCAGGGATGGTAATGCCTCCAGAAGTTCCTTTATTGTATAAGATTGTTTTGGATATCCTGGGTTTTTTGTTTTGCCATATAAACTTGATTATTGTTCTCTCAAGGTCTGTGAAGAAGATTGATGGGATTTTGATGGGAATTGCATTGAATCTATAGATTTCATTTGGTAGAATTGCCATTTTTACTATGTTGATTCTCCCAATCCAAGAGCAGGAGAGGTCTTTCCATTTTCTGGTATCTTCCTCAATTTCTTTCTTCAACGACTTAAAGTTCTTGTCAAATAGGTCTTTCAATTCCTTGTTTAGAGTTACCAAAAGATATTTTATGGTATTTGTGGCTATCATGAAAGGTGATGTTTCTCTGATTTCCCTCTCTGCTTCTTTATTCTTTGTGTATAGGAGGGCAACCGATTTTTTGGAGTTGGTCTCGTATCCTGCCACATTACAAAGGAGTTCTTTGGTAGAGTTATTGAGGTCGCTTATGTACACTATCATATCGTCTGCAAATAACGAAAATTTAACTTCATCCTTTCAAATTTGAATCCCCTTGATCCCCTTATGTTGTCTTATTGCTATTGCTAGAACTTCAAGCACTATATTGAAGAGGTATGGAGAGATTGGACAGCCTTGTCGTGTTCCTGATTTTAGTGGAATGGCTTTGAGTTTCTCTCCGTTCAATTTGATGTTAGCTGTCGGCTTGCTATATATTGCTTTTAATATATTTAGGTATGATCCTTGTATACCCAATCTCTCCAACACCTTTATCATAAAGGGGTGTTGAATTTTGTCAAATACTTTTTCAGCATCCAATGAAATGATCATATGGTTTTTTTCTTTCAGTTTATTTATATGATGGATTACATTGATAGATTTGCATATGTTGAACCAGCCCTGCATCTCTGGGATGAAGCCCACTTGATCATAATGGATAATTTTTCTAATGTGTTCTTGGATTCAGTTTGCCAGTATTTTATTGAGTATTTTAGCGTCAATGTTCATGAGTGAGATTGGCCTGTAGTTCTCTTTCTTGCTTGTGTCTTTGTGTGGTTTTGGTATCAAGGTAACTGTAGCTTCATAAAAGGAGTTTGGCAATGATTCTTCTGTTTCTATATTGTGAAATACATTAAGGAGTGTAGGTATTAGCTCTTCCTGGAAGTTTTGGTAGAATTCTGCATTGAAACCATCTCATCCTGGGCTTTTTTTGGTAGGGAGATTTTTGATAACAGCTTCTAATTCTTCATGACTGACAGGTCTATTTAGATTGTTCACCTGGTCTTGGTTCAACTTTGGTATATGGTACTTATCTAAAAAAATGTCCATTTTTTTACATTTTCCAATTTTGTGGTATACAGGCTTTTGTAGTAAGATCTAATGATTCTCTGAATTTCCTCTGTGTCTGTGGTTATGTCCCCTTTTTCATTTCTGATCTTATTAATTTGCATGTTCTCTCTCTGCCGCTTGATTAGTTTGGAGAGGGGTTTGTCGATCTTGTTGATTTTCTCCAAGAACCAGCTTTTTGTTTCATTGATTCTTTGGATTGTTTTTGTGTTTCTATTTTGTTGATTTCAGCCCTCAGTTTGATTATGTCTAGTCTTCTAGACCTCCTGGGTGAATCAGCTTCTTTTTTTCTAGAGCTTTCAAGTGTGCTGTTAAGTCTCCAATGTGTGCTTTTTCCGTTTTCTTCAATTGGGCACTTAGTGCTATGAACTTTCCTCTTAGCACTGCTTTCAGAGTGTCCCATAGGTTTGAGTATGTTGTGTTTTTATTTTCATTAAATTCAAGGAAGACATTAATTTCTTTCTTTATTTCTTTCTTGACCCAGGGGTGATTTAGTAGTTGACTGTTCAACTTCCATGAGTTTGTTGACTTCCTGGGGAAAGCACTGTTGTTGAATTCTAACTTTGATGCGTGGTGGTCTGACAAGACACAGCTGGTTACTAATATTTTTTTGTATCTGTGGGAGTTTGCTTTGTTGCCGAGTATGTGGTCAATCTTCGAGAAGGTTCCATGAACTGCAGAGAAGAAGGTATATTCTTTCCTATTTGGGTGGAGTGTTCTATAGATGTCTGATAAGTCCATTTCATTCAATACCTCCAATAAATCTCTTAATTCTCTGTTTGGTTTCTGTCTGATTGACCTGTTCATTGGTGAGAGAGGAGTGTTGAGGTCTCCTACTATTAGGGTCTGTGGTTTGATGACTGCCTTGAGTTCTAGAAGGGTTTCTTTTACATAAGTGGGAGTCTTTATATTAGGGGCATAGATATTCAGGATTGAGACTTCTTCCTGATGGATTGCTCGTGTTATGAGTATGAAATGTCCATCTCCATCTCTTCTGATTGATTTTAGTTTGAAGTCAATTTTGTTGGAAATTAGAATGGCCACACCCACTTGTTTCTTAGGTCTGTTTGCTTGAAAAACCTTTTCCCAACCCTTTACTCTGAGTAGATGTCTGTCTTTGTGGTTGAGGTGTGTTTCTTGTAAACAGCAGAATGTTGGATCCTGTTTTTTATCCAATCTCTTAGTCTGTGCCTTTTTATAGTTGAATCAAGTCCATTAATATTAAGTGATATTAATGACCAGTGGTTGTTGACCCTGGTTATTATTATTTTTTGTTTGTTTGTTTAACAGAGTTTGTATGTGTCCCTTCTTTGAGTTAAGCTCGTGAAGGGTCACTAGATTTCTGAGTTATTGTAGGCAGTGTTGGCAATGTTGGATTCCTTGGGTTGTGATTTTCCTTCTATTACTTTCTGTAAGGCTGGGTTTTTGGCTACGAATTGTTTAAATTTGTTTTTATCCTGTAATATTTTGTTTTCTCCATTGATAGAGAATGATAGTTTGGCTGGGTATAGTAGTCTGGGTTTGCATCCATGGTCTTTTATTTTCTGCAGTACCTATATCCTGACCTTCTGGCTTTCATGGTTTCCATAGAGAAGTCTGGTGTAAGTCTGATAGGTTTACCTTTATAAGTTACTTTACCTTTTTCCTTTTTCAGCTCTTAATATTCTTGCTTTAATCTGTATGTTTTGTGTTTTGATTATTATATGACGAGGGGATTTTTTTTTGATCAAGTCTATTCGGTGTTCTGTATGCTTCTTGAACCTTCATAGGAATATCATTCTTTAGGTTGGGAAAGTTTTCTTCTATAATTTTGTTGAATATATTTTCTGGGCCTTTGATCTGCAGTTCTTCTCCTTCTTCAATCCCTATTATTCTTAGATTTGTTTTTTTTTATTGTTTCCCAGATTTCTTGAATGTTTTGTGATGAGAATTTGTTGGATTTGCTGTTTCTTTGATCAGAGCATTCATTTTCTCTATGGTAACTTCAGACTCTGAGATTCGTTCTTCCATCTCTTGTATCCTATTGGTTATGCTTGATTCTGTAGTCTCTGTTCGTTTACCTAGATTTTCCATATCCAGCCGGCCCTCGTTTTGTGTTTTCTTCATTGCCTACATTTCAGTTTTCAATTCTTGAACTCTTTCCATTACTTGTTTGATTGTTTTTTTCTTGTTTTCCCAGTGTATCGTTCATGGATTTACTCATTTCTTCGAACTTTTTGTTATACTTCTCATCCATTTCTTTACTCATTTCTTCCATCTTTTTGCTGTACTTCTCGTCCAGTTCTTTAAGGGAGTTATTCATATCCTGTTTAAGGGACTCTATTGCTTTCATAATGGCACTTTTTTCCACTTCTTCTGAATTAAGAGGTTCAAGTCCTTCTATTGTAGGGTCATTGGGATCTGGTGTTTTCATGTTGTTTTTCAGATTGTTGGAGGAGTTCTTGCCTTGGCATCTGCCCATCTCTTCCTTCAAATGCTCTCTATTGGATCTTCTGGTACCGGGTTAGGTTCCCTTGTTGGGCAGGGACTTCACTTACAAAAGGCCTCTCTTTCCTCAGGCCGTCTATTGAAACACAGGCACTCCCTCCTTCCGGGTTGCGCTCACAGCCCAGGCCCAATGCTCAAGGCAACTGAGCTGGGGAAATCCCCCTTCCTCCGATGGATGTCTGCTATAAGATCACTGCCTCTTGCTGGCCAGGAATGTGACTGAGCTGACACAGGGCTGGCCTGTCCTCAGGCAGGCTATCAAAGCTCAGGAACTGCCCCTGCTGGGTTGAGCCCACAGCCCAGGCCCAGCACGCAAGGGAGCTGCTCTGGGGAGATCTTGTGGCCCCAGGGGGAAGGGGGGAAGAGAGGAAGGTGTACCTGGATGAAGGCTGAGATGGGATTTGGGAGAGCTCTGCAGGGTGGAGCCACCACTGCAGAGTGACCAGGAAGTCGAGGGGTTCGGGGAAAGTCTGAATTCCTCCTAGCCGAAGCCCTCCAGCCAGGAGCACACTCACCCCTCCTCCAATGGATGTCTGCTAAAAGATCGTTGCCTCTTACTGGTCAGGAATGTGGCTGAGCTGACACAGGGCTGGCCTGTCCTCAGGCAGGCTATCAAAGCACAGGAACTGCCCCTGCTAGGTTGCGTCCACAGCCCAGGCCCAGTGCACGAGGGAGCTGCTCTGGGGAGATCTTGTGGCCCCAGGGGGAAGGGGGGAAGAGCACTTTGGGTATGTTGTGTCTTTATTTTTGTTGAATTCAAGGAAGATTTTACTTTATTTATTTATTTATTTCTTGACCCAGGGGTGGTTCAGTAGTTGACAATTCAGTTTCCATGAGTTTGTAGGCTTTCTGGGAGTTGAATTGTTGTTGAATTCTAACTTTATTCCATGGTGATCCAATAGTACACAGGTGGTTACTACAATTTTTTTGTATCTGTTAATATTTACTTTGTTACCAATTATGTGATCAATTTTTGAGAAGGTTCCATGAGATGTTGAGAAGAAGGTATATTCTTTTCTGTTTGGGGGGAATGTTTTATACATGCCTGTTAAGTGCATTTGATTCATTACATCTGTTAGTTCTCTTATTTTTCTGTTAAGTTTCTGTTTGGTTGACCTGTCCATTGGTGAGAGAGGAGTGTTGAAATCTCCTACTATTAGTATGTGGGGTTTGATGTGTTCTTTGAGTTCTAGTAATGTTTCTTTTACATATGTGGGTGCTTTTATATTAGGGGCATAGATATTCAGGATTGAGAATTCAACCTGTTGAATTGTTCCTGTTAGGAGTATAAAGTATCCTTCTCCATCCCTTCTGATTGATTTTAGTTTGAAATCAATTTTGTTAGAAATTACTATAGCCATACCCACTTGTTTCTTTGGTCCATTTGATTGGAAAAACTTTTCCGAACCCTTTACTCTGAGGTAGTGTCTGTCTTTGAGGTTGAGCTGTGTTTCTTGTAAACAGCAGAATGTTGGATCCTGTTTTTGTATCCATTCGCTTAACCTGTGTATTTTTATCGGTGAATTAAGTCCATTGATATTAAGTGATATTAATGACCAGTGGTTGTTAACTTCAGTTATTGTTTTTGGTGGGAGTGTTTGGGTGTTTCCCTTCTATGAGTTGTGCTGGTGGAGGGTTGTCAGATGTCTGTGTTATCATTGGTGCTGTTGACTTCCTTGGGTTGTTATTTTCCTTCTAGTACTTTTTGTAAGATTGGGTTTGAGGCTACTTTTTGTTTAAAACTGTTTTTTTTTTGGAATATCTTGTTTTCCCCATCAATGGTGAATGCAAGCTTTGCTGGGTATAGTAGTCTGGGCTTACATCTATGGTCTCTTAGTGTCTGCAGCATATATTTCCAAGACCTTCTGGCTTTCATGGTTTCCATTGAGAAGTCAGGTGTAATTCTGATAGGTTTACCTTTATATGTTATTTGGCCTTTTTCCTTTGCAGCACTTAATATTCTTTCTTTATTCTGTATGTTTTGTGTTTTGATTATTATATGGAAAGGGATTTTTTTTGATCCAATATATTTGGTGTTCTGTATGCTTCATAGGAATATTTTTCTTTAGGTTGGGAAAGTTTTCTTCTATAATTTTGTTGAATATATTTTCTGGGCCTTTGTGCTGTAATTCTTCTCTTTCTTCTACCCCTATTATTCTTAGATTTGATCTTTTCATGGTGTCCTAGATTTCCTGGATGTTTTGTGTTATGAATTTGTTGGATTTGCTGTTTTCTTTGACCAATGAGTTTATTTCCTCTATAGTTTCTTCAGCATCTGAGATGCTTTCTTCTATCTCTTTGTATTCTCTTGGTTATACTTTCCTCTGTAATTCCTGTTAATTTTCTATATCCAGTCATCCCTCAGTTTGTGTTTTCTTTATTGCCTCTATTTCAGTCTTCAGTTCTTGAACTGTCTCCATTACCTGTTTGATTGGTTTTGTTTGTTTGTTTGTTTGTTTGTTTTTGTTTTTCTTGGGTATCTTTGAGAGATTTATTAATTTCTTTCAACTTTTTGTTTGTCTTCTCATCCATTTCTTTAAAGGAGTTTTTCACATCCTGTTTAAGGGTCTCTATTATTTTATAATGTTATATTTAAAGTTGATTTCTTCTACTTTTTCAGGAATAGGGTGTTCAAGTCTTCCTGTTGGGTGTTCACTGGATTCTGATTTGTCATGTTGCCTTTCAGGTTGTTGGAGGAATTCTTGCATTGGCACCTGCCCATCTCTTCCTTCAAATGCAACCAGGAGAGTCTTGGTGTCTTGGTCCAATTTTTGCTGTAACTGACTGTGTACTTTGGGGATTTTCTTGGTCTGCCTTTACTTGGGACCCCTCAGCACTGGAGGTGGTTGTGCTGGTAGATCTAAGGACACCGCAGATGGGAAAGAATGCCCTCTGGATGGATCTCCTCAGTACAGGTGTAGGTACTCATGCTGGGCCAAAGACCTCAAAAACAAAAGGGTAGACTTGGGGGAAGATCAAGGTTGTGTGGAACAAAGAAGCCCCTGCAGCAGGAGCTGGAGGAGCCCTGTACTCAAGCCTGGGAACCTTCCAGCATGGTGGGGACACACTTACCCCTTGGAGTGGATCTCCACAGTGCAGGAATAGGAACTCTTCCTGGGTCAAGGACTTTGCAGACAAAAGGGCGGATTTGGGAAGGAGGCAGGGTTATGTGCAACAAAGAAGACCCTGCAGCAGGGGCTGGAGGGGCCCTGTACTCCGTTCCTGGGACCAGATGGGTGGGCAGATACACACTTACTCTTCTGGATGGATCTCCTCCACGCTTTGCCATTTCAAAATGTGGCTTTCTGATCTGTGCCAATGGCAGTGTGAACTCCAGCTATGGTGCATTTCAATGGCATTTGTGGGCCTGGATGTTTGTGTACCCACTAGGGGTTAGGAGGAAAGTAGCTGAGACCAAGACCACAGCTCAGCACTCTTGGCCTGGACAGGGTAGCAGGATCAGATTTACTAGGCTTGCACAGGAAGAAGAGCATGGTGGATTGCCACCACCATACACAGAGAGATTTCCAGGCTGCACAGTGCTCTGCAAGGCAGATTTAGCTATTATTCAGATAAAAATGGCTTATGTGCTGCACAATCAAACTCAGAGTTAAAGTGCAGGGCTCCTACCTGGAGTCTCCAGAACCTCCACCATTTTAAAAGTGGAGAGAGGTTGAGCCAGCATCCAGAGCAGCTGCAAGTAAGATGCTTACCATTATAAAATTTCTTTAAGACAGTAAAGAATTACAAATATGCAATAAAGACAAATTTATGTGAGTCATAGCATTGGATAAATGTACGTAGGCTTGGAAGAGAGAAGAAAAAGCATACAGAGAGTAATAAAATAAAGTTAATAATTTTGAAAAAGGGTAAAGTCCTTAAAGAGACAAAGTACAGATAGTCATAGATTAAAAGGAGTAAAGAAAAATAAGCCATGTAAAGATGGAAAATTCACAGAGTCTGGATTATATATATTATTGTATCTTCTTTGAATTTTTTGACTGTGAAGGAGCTAAGTACAAAGAGACATTTCATTGTATGGACTGCTAAGTTAAACCAACATGAATCTATCTTGATCCCAAAATTTGAGTGTAAGGATATATTGCTTTGGAAAAGAGGTTCTTCTTTTGTTTTCACAGAGGATGAGAACATGTACGTTGCTCTTAGACCAATACGGTTTGATGGAATAAGACCCCCTGAAAGGTTTTCTTGAACACCCATCAAAAAATTACTTTGCCCAGTTGCTGACTGAGATGAACCGAGCACATAGGATACATCATAAAAGAACTGATTAACAGTGTGCCCAATCAGCAGGATGCAGTATGGACAAAAATACACTTATATTCCAAAATATTATCTATAAATGTTTGTTTCCATTTAAAGGGAGGTATGGTATAGATATGAATAATTTGCATTGGTATGGATCTTGGTTTATTATTACAAAATTAAGATCAATTTTGTTATACTGTGTATAGATATTTCTGATCTTGATCAAGGTATTGTGTTTGTCTGGCTCAATTAGAAATGTAATGTATAATTAAGAAATATAGGTTAATGATAGTCATCTATAATAGTCAAGTTAGTAGTAATATTAGTTAGATTTTATGGATATATAGAGATATATTTCAGTTAGTTATGTATCTTTCAAATCTTTTTGAGACCTTTAGAATATAGCATTTAAAATGTTTAAGAACTTAAGACTTTTCATGACACTGAGACACATCTGTTCCTTACAGCACCAAGCTACTTCAAGAGGAAGATGGGCATTGAGGAAGCTCCTTATGGAGTTGGTTAGCCATTTGGGCAAGAAACTGCTCTTGCCTGGACTGCTTGACTGGACATGCAGGACCCACAGAAAATAACTGCTGAACTTGCCTAAAGGTGAGCTGGTCCTTTGAGTTTCTGCTACACGAAAGAGTCTGCAAGAAGTTGTGCAGGATGCAGAAGAAAGTGACTGAACTGTCTTTGAAATTTCCTGCTTCATGGAAAAGTCTGTTAGGTACTTTGGGCCTATAGGCTGAAGATGGAAGCCCCAATGGTACAGAAGAACTTTGGGTGACTATCCAGGTAGCAAGATGTCTCTATCAATTCTAGAGTTCTGGAAGTTGCTTACTATGTACTTCCTGTTTACTTAGGTAATATTTTATCTTTCTGAAGTCTTTGATGAAGTTGAAGAATTTATAGTCATAGTTTTCCTTAGTAATGATAAAATCTGAAGTACATATAAATATTGTAACTGTACTTCTCACTTGATACCTGTTTTGCTATATGTAATTTTACTATGTTAAAGTTAGAGCCTTCCTTTTTATTTAAACAGAAAAGAGAAGGTGATGTGAGAGTTCCCTCTATGTGTTGTGATAACCATTAATAAACAAAGAAACTGCTTTGGCCTGTTGTTAGGGCAGTACTTAGTTAGGCTGGGAAAACTGGACTGGATGCTGGGAGAAGGAAGAAGGAGACAAGACACTATGGATCTGCCTCTGGAGACAGACATGCAGAAACTTTGCAGGTAGGCCAAGACCTCATGATTATACACAGATTAATAGAAATGGGTTAAATAAATATGTAAAAGTTAGTCAATAAAAAGTTAGAGCTAATGGACCAAACAGTGTTTTAATTAATGTAGCTCTGTGTGGTTATTTTGGGCCTAAGGTAGTCGGACACCTAGGAATAAACAAGTGATCTGACCACTCTCCAACAGTAAGCTTAAATGTCAAGACATTGAAATTTAGCAGTATAATCTAATCATAATCCATTATTGAAAATTTCCAGTAGTGGATAAAATTTACTAATGTGAGTTAAGGCCAAGAACATAAGTCTAATTAGAAAGTGATAACTATCAGCTATCATCATATTTTGGGGGAGAAACATGGTCTAAGTGAATAAAATAGCAAAATAAATACTTCATATTAATTATTTTCGATCTTTTAAAAATTACTACAAGCCAACAACAACTAAGCAAATATAAACGTATTAATTGTTAAAATATTAACCTTTTTGTGATAGTAACAGATTTGCTTATGAACTTTGAAACTAAATTTCTCATCCACTAGTTAACAGTCTAGCAATGGGTAGTCTATTTGAAGATTTTTGAGCTTGTTTAAATAAACTATCTATGAGGTATTTGCCACAGTTCATAGAGATACAAAATTTTAAATTAA
Organism: Myodes glareolus; assembly: GCF_982192425.1. NCBI lineage: Eukaryota > Metazoa > Chordata > Mammalia > Rodentia > Cricetidae > Myodes > Myodes glareolus. The sequence continues at coordinate 28,740,636 of NC_142027.1, read as the reverse complement.
AATTCCAAATAATTTAATAATAATCTTTGGGCAGAAGCTTAATTCATTTAGACAAATAAGATTTTTTAAAACAAGCTAAATACCAACAGTCAAGTTATAGTTAATCAGTATTGATGGGAAAATAAGTATTTACAATTGTTCATCATTTTAGCATTTATAATAGTTTTCCTGAAAATCATTGGGAAAAATACTGCCTTGTATCTGCAGTATAACTATAAAGTAGACTACCATTTAATATCTTTAGTTTGTAATTTCTCAGTTACTATTAAACAAATGTTGAAAATTCACAAATAGAAGAATAATATTCTGAAACAACACTAACCAGAGTGGTAGGCACCAATGTTCTGTAACAAACAAATTAGAGAATGATAAAGCCATTTTCATTCTAATTATACTGTGAGAAATGAGATAATGAATATATGACTTAATGAGAAAGTGTAATATCTATCAGAGACTTTCAGAGGAGTGGATGGGGTGGGCTGGAGGAGGTTGGGGAGAGGGAGCAAGGGAAGGAGGGGGAATTGTGGTTGCTATGTAAAATGAATAAAATATTTAAAAAGTCAATATCGGCAAAGGTCCTTGTAACTTACGTACTAAGTTATTTTCTCTTTTTGTAAAAGAGAGTAACAAGAAGAAAATGAGCTAATCTCTTGTATAAAGATCTTAGACACAATTTCCAATGTTTTCAACAACCAAGATATAAATTAGGTCTTAATCGTCTATGGATTCAGACCTGAGGGGACAGCTGTCACTCACTAATAAAATCTCATTTCACCACAATGTCCCCGGTGTTAACCCTATGTATAAAAATAAGCAAGATGAATAGGGGTGAAAAAAGAAAATACTATATGCATTGAGGTGGGTAATTTTTGAAATTATAAAAAAAATGAACATTGGAGAGAATGCTATAAAATGTATTTATATCATTCTGGTGTGAAAGTATAAAGGTATAGTTGCTAAGAAACAATATAATGATTCCTTATAACCTTAAAACAGAATTACCATGTGATCTAGACAATATATTGGTGCAGGAAAATTATCTGTATTCTGTCAATCATGTATTTTAATAAAACGCTGATTGGCCAGGCAGGAAGTATAGGTGGGAAAACCAGACAGGAAGTAGAGGTGATGCAATGAGAACAGGAGAATTCTGGGAAGCAGGAATTCTGCACTCCTGTCCAGATCACCAAAGAGGCAACATGTAACTTGCCCAGCTGAGAAAGGTATGGAGCCATGTGGCTAATGTAGATAAGGATAATGGAGTAACATAAGTTATAAGAGTTAACAAGAAGCCAGACCTAATGGGCCAATCAGTTTATAACCTTATGGAGTCCTGTGTGTGATTTTCGTTGGGATTTGCCGGTTGTGGGGTACCGGGCAGGACGAAAACCCCAACAAGCCGGCCCCCGTGTTACAATATATATATATATATATATATATAATATATATATATATATAATATATATATATAATATATATAAATTAACAAATAATAAGGTGCATTGGTTTGTTCCTTCGGTGGTTATAATGTTTATTTTTTTATCAATTTTCTCAATTTTTCTTTCTTCCCATTGTGTGTGTGTACAAATTTGTATATGGGTATGCAAGTTCATGTGTGCAAGTATATGTGGAGTCCAGTGTTCTTGAATGGATATCTTCCTCAGTTGTTTTCCCTTATATTTTGAAATAGGGAGTCTCACGTAACCCAAAATATGCATCCTCTGTTAGACTGGCTGATGAGATCCAGTGATAAAACTTTCAACCCTTGAATCAGAGCTACATACCACTATCCATGTATTTTATACATTCTTTGGGAATCCAAACTTATGTACTCATACTTCTGTAGTAGGTACATTACACACTGGACCACATGTTTAATCTTTTGTTTATCCTTCTTTCTAATTTCTACTTATTTTACTTCTAGCTTATAACTTTAGACTATTGACCAAAATATATCTATGTATTTGTCCATATATCCCTTTTAACCATTTGAATATTCATCTCTGTACCCAATGGTGGTTGTGTGAATCAGAATGGTCCCCATAGTGTAGCCAAATTTTTGAATGTGAGGTACCTAGTTAGTGGAACTGTCTAGAAAAGATTAGGAAGAATTTGTTATTGGAGTTTGTGTGGAGAAGGAGTGTCACTAATAATGGAGTTTGGAAGTTTCAAATGCCCATGCAAGGTCAGTATCTCTATCTCTTCTGCTGCCTGCAGGTCAGATTGTAAAACTCTCAGTTACTTCTACGGCACCATCCCTGCCTCTGTGTTGCCAAACTCTACTCCACAACAACAGATAAACTCTCTGAAACAGTAAGTACACCCTCAATTAAATGTTTGCTTTTATATTTGTCTCCATCAAGCTTTCTTTTTACATCAGTAGAACAATAATTCAGATGTCTACCTTCTATTAGTTGTTAATCTTCTATTTATCTATCCTAATCACTTCTCCCCAAATTAAAATGGACAATAGAGTTTATCAAAACTAACCTTACAAAGGTCGATAGAATGAAATAAACCAAACGAATTAAATGATCTAAGAAACTATGGATTGATGTGGTGTGGTAGATTGATAATTAAACTTTAACCAGACTAGATTAATATAAAAGATATATCTTTAATAAACAGAATAAAAGAAAACTTAGACCTGAGTCCCAACGATCCAAGAGTTCAGGGGCCAAGAGAGGGCAGGGAAGCGCACCTGCCAGGTTTTTAGGTAAATTTTTGACTTAGGGCAACATGCCCCACGGACAGAATGTGATTGGCTGAACTCCCCTATCAATGGATGCATGAATGAAATAAACAGAAACAAAATTGATAGTCATTCCTTTAAAAATCTGTATTTGTTTAACTCATTAAAATCAGCAGTCTTCCCAAATACATATAACAAATGGACTGAAAAGAAAATCAGGTAAACAACACTTTTCATAATAACCATAAAGAAAATAGACTATCTTGAGGACTCTAACCAAGCAAGTTAAAGATTTATAAATGATTTAAGGCACTGAAAAAAGAAATTGAAGAAGATAACAGAAATCTCACTAGGAAAGGCCAGCAGGATAGATAGCAATGGATTGATAGAGGACTGGAATGAAGAGATTAGTTGAGGAGAGGGACGGATGAGAGGGATGAAGAAGAGAAGACAGTGAGAAACAGCTAAAATTCAGGGCCATTTGAATGCCTACTACAATATGTACTTAAATAAAATTGATCTAAGCAAAAGTCATCAAATAACACGGAGACAACATCTCAGTCATCTCTTGTCACCAAATAAAGCTTCCAATACTGGAAATGGGTTTTACCTGCTGAGATCCGATAACCAACCCATGATGTTGCCAAGACTATAGGTTGCTCTAAATGGCCCTGTTGCTGGAGACAAAACACAACTTATTGAACATAAAAATGTTAAACCAGTGGCTACATAGAGCTTTCACCCCTATATTCTATTGTCTTTTGTACTCTTCATGCTACCAAAGGAGAAATGTAAACACCAAACCAACTATAATACCTTCTTTAATCTACCATGGTTTCCTGCCTGCAAGATATTTTAGTGCAATGGTGGGACAAAGTTTGTGTGAATAACCAATTAATATTTGACAAGCCTTAAGGGCTCACTACCCAAGATGAAATCCATAGATGACAATGCTTGGATGAGCAGGAACCTGAGCTGTAATATAAAGCCAAATATTACTATGAAAAAATAATCAAACAAAAAGATAGCAATAAGTAACTCCTAATAACATTCTGCAGTACTTATATGTGAGTGCCTTTACAGCTATTAAAAGATAGGTTTCTCTTGGGGCCGATGGGAACAAATACAGAGAGACAATATGCACACAGCAAGAGACCTTGAAACACTCATCCATAAATGAGATTCTCCATCAAATACTTCCCCTCAGGACTCAAGGAATCCTGTGAAAAGGGAGTAAAAAAAGAGTATAAGATACAGAGGAGATGGATATCACCAAGGAAAGAAGGCCCTCTAAGGCAACAGAATTGATACACCTATGATCTAAAAGCAACTGAGGCAGCATGCACAGAGTCTGCAGGGTTCTGAATCAAATGAGGTCATAGAACTGAATGGAGAATTGGACACTTGTCCCATCCCTAATCTACAAGCTGCCTGCAACTGATAACCACTTACAAAGGAATATTTAATTTTCTCCAAGGGAGTCTCACTAGGGAAATAAACTATTCTTAAGGGTATTTTACATGTCCCACAAAGATTGCCAACAATAAACATAAAGTAAATAAAAATAAAATGAAATCAGTGACATCATCTTTGGAGGTTATCTCATATGTATTCTTTTTTCCAACGAGTGTTTTGCTTGCCTATTGTGACTTCCAGATTAGTTTTTTTTCAACTAGGATTCATGAGTGTGCAAACAAGTGAACCTCTCTCTCTCTCTCTCTCTTTCTTGTTCATTTTCTTTAACTTTTTTTGGGTTTTTTCTATTCTGATTTTCTAATTTTATTATATTTATTATATTTTTAACTTCTTATTAAAAATATACATTTGTTATATAAATATTAATTTCTAAATTTGATCCCAACATCAGAAGTATATGCTTTATCTCTAGAGTTATGCCCTTATGACATAAACTAGAAATGTTCAAAAGATGAACTTTCTTAGGTTGAAATCTATATACAATATTTTTTATTAACCTTACAATAATCTTGGCATTTCAACTAATAATATAGCACAGACTTTCACTGACTAGAAGTACTTGTTACAATTATTAATATACATATTTTAATTTAAGCCAGTACTATAACACTACTATGAAATTCAGAAGAAAATTTTATTATGAAGTAAAATGAAACAGAATAGGTAAGGAATAAAAAAAAAAACAGAAATTTTACAGAGCACGGGAGTGGAGGGAAAACACACACTAGCTATTTTATTTTTAAATTCAGGTAGTCATTGATGGAAGATAATCTCACCAGAGTGTTTTATATGAAGCTCCACAGAGCCAATACCACTCAAGTGAGAACAGAATATTTTTAAAAGGCTATATTTTATCAATTTATTAATACATGAGTTTTATATTCATTCATCAGGATTCCTCCATGGAATGGTATCTTTCTTGATTAATCTTGATCAGGTAATGAACACCAGTTACAAATACCCACGGTGTGGTTAGTATAGATGACTTTTAAACAAGAATTCTAAGGTTTTAATAGTGATTTGTGGACCTAAATGACTCCTCAACAGCATGAGCGACAAGATAAATGCTTTGCTACACAGTAGTTTCCACATTGCTCCCAGGCGTACTAACAAACTACTTTCACACAGTATCTCCAAATCCCATAACGTTGATTTTGGTAGGGTGTCTGAGCAACGCTGACTGACAACTTTTAAAAGTCATCTGTAAATGCAAAATCAATCAGGAATACCTGAGGGAGTTTTAGGAGAGAGCAAAAATCTAAAGGAACTGCATTTTAAATCTGAAGACCTACAATTAAATTCTGCATATTAAGTCAATGTGTTAATTGATATAGGAATTGGGAATCTGATCAGTAGAAAAATGGTCTTATAGTCCAGTACTCATATGTGATTTATGATGAATGTCACCTCAAAGAATGGCAAAAGCATTTTTTAAAAATATTGCAAGGGCAACTATATATTCAGTTTCAAATAAATTACTGATATAAATTATAAGAAAAATAGTTTTCCCAATGTTTGTTAAACCTGAATTAGAAATATTAAGCACATAGATTTTAGTCCACATTATGGGATAAAAATCTATCTGATCTTGGAGTTAGCAAATAGAATTAGAGATGTACAGTAGTCCTAAGGGAAAAGTGACTACAATTCATTTAAATTAAATACTCTGTTTTTCAGATATAATCATTAAAGAGCAAAAGAAATGCTGAGTGGGAAAAACTCATAGTTTGTTTTTCATTTTTATAAGTTTTTTCAGATTTTCTTACAAAGTTTTCTGAATCACATTTATCCCTTCCCCACACTCCTCCCAAATCCACTGCCCTATTTCTCCCCACCCAAACTTGTGTTTTCTTAAACCCATAGGAACAAAACCCTTATAATCGTGGATGGTGGACCTTAATCCAACCAGGTAGAGATTGATTACCACCATGACGTTTGTGCCACCCTTTCCAATTGTAAGACTTGCCATGGCGGTTACTATTATAGCCCACAGGACTCACAGTTGGGCAAGGAGTGGTTCTCACTTCTCTCCTCTGGCAGCATATATACAGTTTTTTCTCACTCGGAAAGCTCGACTGTGGGAAAGAAGCTTCTAGCTGAGTACCAGCGTGAGTTCTTCATGTTTAATGACTCAAGTATATGACATCTTCAGCAATATGATCTTAACACCAGGCAAAGTTCATAATAGTAGCCAAGAGTAGCACTAATAGCTAACGTTATGGAGAAAATGTGACTTCACTGGCAAACTACTCCAAAGTAGGTCATCTATTCCAGGAAATAGATTTTTATTTGTTAGCTCTGTTGTCTATTAAGAGCATTATTGTCACATTATAGGATATCTCCATCATATGGTTGCACATGCATATGTGTGTGTGTGTTTGAAAGTCTCTCATGAGATAAAAGTGCCATTGTTGCATCAACATGACCCAGAGTTGTCTTCTCTGGGTCATTGTTGGCATTCATAGACTTTACTACTAGGAAGAACTACTGATCATTTTTTTTTTGTCACTGGCAGCTTGTTTAGCACATTCAGACACTATGAGAGCTCCTTCTCAAGGAGGCCTCCAGATCAGTTTTAATTCTATTTTGAAAATCCTGTCCAAGGTATGTGATGTCATTTCAAAATTTCTCTACTCTTTGTGGCCATACTCCTTACTGTTCCTTTTGCCCACTCTCCTAACCCCATTAAACCTTTCCTGCCTTTTTCATTTCCCTTTAACAGAAAAGATCATGTAAAAACAGAGGGTTATGAAAGACAAAGAGATGAATTTGATTACCCAGTAAATATCAATAAGAAATTTATAATTTTATAATAATTATATTACTTTATTATTTAAAATATATATATTTAAAGGTCATATGGTCATTTTATGAATATGTAAAATAAGAATCATATGAGAACATAGGGAAGGCAAGGCATATGTTTTAAGAGAAAGAATATCTAGTAAACAGTTAATATAGCAAATCAGCTCACAATTCAAGAAATTGCATTTAAGAGTACCATTTCCTCATATCCTCTAGAATACCTGAAATGAGAGAAAAAGAAGCAATGGACATATGTGTTAAAGGCACAATGATCAGCACTGGCAAGAATTTGTAGTGGTAACATGTCACACATTTCATGACAAAATAAGATCAGCCTGCAGTTCTTAAGGAAAAGAAAACATTTTAAGACAATAAATGAATGAATGAATGAACAGATAGGTAGGTACATAGATAGATAGATAGATAGATAGATAGATAGATAGATAGATAGATAGATAGATAGATTAGAGAGATAGAAGGGAAAGATAAGACAGAGACAGACAGAGAGAGAGAGAGAAATAAAGGCACACTTAGGGTCAAGTTAATTTCACCTACAAAGGGAGACACATTAGACTATGAAAGCTGTCATATCTTTCAATTCATGTTTTAGCAATTTATCTACATATCTAATAAAAGTCAGTAACACATTTAACCCCAACTAAGTATGTGAAAGTTTATAGGAGTTAACTGTGATTATCCAGATAGCTGAAACTAATTAAGAAAAAATGAATAATGCAATAATGACATGATGTTAAAATAAAGTACTATCCAGTATTCATAGTCATGCTCAACAAGGAGAAATAACACAGACACATAAGACACATAAGGAAAATAACACATGTGCGTAAGTGTTACATACCAGTCAGAAATGAGCAAAAATCATCTACAGAGCTAGGAGAGAGGACTTGGGTCATGATGTGGAAATCCAAATAGTTCATCCTTTTTATGATTTCAGTGGTGAACGAACTAAAGCTAAAAATGAGAACATTGACATACCACTTGTCTACTTTAGATAAAGCATACAAATTATCTCCCAGGCTACAATTCATTAATTACTTAATTAAAAGAAAAATAAACAAACAATAAAAATATAGAAGTCAGATTGAGGTGGAGAACGTTTTTATACTATAAATATATGAAATCACCATGTAATATTTTGCATGAAAGTCAATATTGACACGTCCTTTGGTTCATTCACAGTGGGATAAAATCCACCAAGAGAATCAAAGAAGGTGGAAATATAAGAATTGTCAATCAGAGAACAAAGATGACAAGCCACTGATGGATTGTACAAATGGTGGAAATCAGACTCTAACACTTGCTGAGCCTACTTTAGTTTGCCATAACTGTGAATAAGTTGGTAAACCATGTTAAGGTATTTACCTCCTCAACCCCTATCTGATACGCTGACCATAAGCTAGGAAAATGAGAAGATTCCATTCCTTAACAACACCTGAGTTGGGAGGGGTCCCATCAACAAGGCAAGTCCACCAGAATAACCAAATATTCTGCCTTCTTTTTGTAGTGGGGCTAAATGACTATTAGAATCCATTTGTCATAGGTGATATTGAAAGATGTCCAGAAACACTTCTGGGCAGGTGGAAATCAAGGACAAACAAATTCTCATTTGGGCCTCAAAATACAAAGCTACATGGTATAAGTTACTTAAAAAAAACCCAGATCACTGAAAATGACATACCACAGTTAAAGGATCAACAGTTAAGAATTACATATACGAAAATCTTCAAATAACATTTGGTAGAGTTTAACATCAAACAATAATAATTGTTTTGTTTTGTTTTGTTTTTCTGTTGGTAATATTTTGAAACAGCCTGGTCAAGTTTTGAAAACAATGATTATTCTATCTTCCTATCTTCCTCATGACGCCTACTGGTTGGCAAATAAGTTATAAATAAATATGATTTTATTAATATTTTTAATAATGTAAAGGTTGCATTTTCTTTAATAATTTATTACATTATGCTATGAACTCTATATTTATATTCTTATCAATTATCATTGCATATTTAACATATACTCCATTCAAAGATTCAGCTAATATTTATATTCAATTATTTATACTAGGCAATGAAAATAATTTTTACTTTAATTCAGAAAGTAGAAGGAGTAATGTTTGTATATTATTTAAATACATTGCTTATTTATATGTGTGTGTATGTGTGTATTTGTGTGTGTTTACTTCTATTTGTTTGATGAGTTTGGGTAGTTTTGAAGTATTGAAAATTCAATCTATGATATTAGACATGCTGGCAATTATTCTACCACTGAGATATCTTCTGTATATTTTATATATGCAGTAAGAAGACGTTACTTCTGTATATTTTTAATGTTTTTGTTTTATTTTCAGTTTTACATTGAAATATTTTTACTTGCTATAAAGACTTAAAATTCATTTTAATGTTTGGTTTTCTGTGGCACCATCTCTATGCATAACTAATATAAATGGTGACTCTTGATCCAGATAAATTTAAGATGAATGAGTTCTTTTAACGATAACGTCAACAGCTAAAGGTGACATTGCAGTAAAATGACATGGCACAGCCCAGGGCCTGACACTGCTTTTGATTTCGGAACTTAACACTTGCTGCTGGGCAAGTGCCTGGAGCAGACAGTAGGCAGAGAGAGGGGGACTTTGCTGGTCTTGTGATCCCTGCTGAGCAAGGTGTACTTATCTTTCTATCTCTATCTTTAGCTCTATTTGATTTGAATTCTTTTCAGGCTTTTCAAACAATGTAGTGCTTTAGTTCTCCCCTGGGAAAAGTGAGAGCTTTATTTCCCTCCCCCTATACCAAGTCGAGTTCTGAAAAAGGTGCATTGCCTGGGTTTTCTTCTAGTGACCACATACATGTATTTTTTTTATAATGTTATGCCTGATAAACTTAGCATTTTCTACAAACAAAACCACAGAAACATGCATGTGGAACACAATGATGTTTTCACTGTTTGAAAATTTTCATAGAAAGGAACAAACCATACTTACCTGTCCATGTGTATTCAGACCATCGCAGGGCAGAATTCTCTAGGCTAGTTATTGCGTTCCCAAGGGAACAACCGATGATGGTATGTTTTAGTGTTCACTGAGGAAATCATTCTACTTTTAGTGAATACATATTTGAGTTCTATGAACTGATTTAAATATGATCTATGGCTTCCAAGAACTTAAGAAGGGAAAATAGAGGTAGAGTTGGGAAACTATGCTGACTCTTACTTCACTGATGATACAGTATGGACAAAATGAACGATTTGGGGAAAAATCATTGATGTTAAATGATGACAACTGTCAGAGAGGTAAATAAACTTCCTGTCTCAGCTTGTTGGATTAAAGAAGGTGAATCTATGGCCCTGTGGGGCTTTGTCTTATTTCGTTAACATGTACTAACAGGAGCCATAGCCATCTCAATGAAAGACAGTGGAGCTCATACGCTAGGGGCAACTCTGAAGATTACAATAGGCTCAATGCAAATAAATCATTCCAGTAAATACAGCCTCACAACAGTGGGCTAACAATAGCATTCTTTCTATGCGTCCACATTTTTCCCCGTTTTATATCTCATAGTGAAGAAGGTAAAATAGTTTACCTGAAATATTAGTGACAATTTGTTGTTGCTGTTGTTATTTTGGTTCAGTTTGGGTACTACTGATTTGAAGCATTCATCTCACTCGTGGAAATGAAGGCTATAAAGTGCTAGTTCAAATCCAACATTACAGCTCAAAAGGTCAATATGCTTCTAAAAGTGTTTACAGCTCAAACAGCCTAAAAGCATTTTTATGGAGATTAATGAGGCAATTCATGCCTCAGTTGCATTTTATTGTTTTTATGTATGAGGATCAATGATGGCATGTTTCCCCACAATATTTAAGAAACCTAAAAATCTTTGGTAAAAATACTGCCTAGAGACTAAATATTTCAAAATTAAATATGGACCATCAGAGCAGATGGATATGGGTTTCTCAAAAGGTCAGTGGCTCTTTGTTGTTTCTAATAGGCTCCCAGACTAGGAAAGCAGTATTAACTCAATAGTACAAATTTCAAAGCAGCACAATATTAAGACAGAGATACAGGCATCTCCTCACAAGAAATCCTTGTCTGTCCAGAATTCCATGTCTACCCTAAGGTATACAGAATTTTAGGTTCCAAGCATGACTTTTTATGTACCCTAATCAATCTGTTTCTGGTGGATTAAGGTAAACTGACCACATACACAAGAGTCTAATTTATAAGGCAACCTACTGAGACTTAATTATTATTAAATAAAGCAGAAAGCTATCAAGAGGACTGACTATTTCTATTTACTAATCAGCATATTTTGCCTCCATAGGCAATTTAAGTTGTAATTATATGATTTCATAACCGATGTGGGAATAAAGCAGGAACAATTAATTGGCTATTTTATTGCATAGTGTAATCCAGCTCTGTGACTGTGAAGTATTCAGCTCACCCAAGAATGCGGTAACAGTGGTCAGCACTTCGCATATGAGAGAGCTAGAGATAATAAAGGAAGGCTGATAACAGTCTCCCAAATGTGTAAAGATATGCACAGACTGACATTGTTCAGTTAGATCATAACATGCATCTTGCTTAGTTTAACATGCATGGATGAAGATGAAGATGGTGTCTGCCTAGTGCTCATCTCTGGAGTGTTTCTATGTCTCTATGGGGGAAAAAAGCAAATTTAAGCTTTTATTTGTTAATGTAAGTAATATATGCCTGTTTGGCTTGTTTATTTTTGCTTGTTCATTTCGAGACATTGTCTCACTCTATACCAGGCTTGGCCTGAAACTCACATTGGAGCTGAGGCTAGACTCAAACTTGTTCCAGTTCTGTCACCTCACTGCACAAGTGCATGAATTGCATGTCTGTACCTTGCTAGGCTTGGATTAGTTCTGTTTGACAAAATAGTTAAGGCTGTGGCATAACTCATATGTAAAAAAGTTTAATAATATCTACCTAGTTAATAAAAAGTTGTTTTGTTTATCCTTTCAGTCTCCTAGAGAATCACATATCACGCTGGGCGATGGGAGTGCATGCCTTAAATCTTAGCACTTGGGAGGCAGAGGCAGGCAGATCTCTGTGAGTTAGAGGTCAGCCTGGTCTACAAGAGGTAGTTCCAGAACAGTCTCCAAAGCTTCAGAGAAACCCTGTCTTGAAAAATCAATAACAACAACAACAACAGTAATAATAAAAGAGAATCGCATATCATAGAGTCTTTGGCAGCAAAAACCATTCTATCTACTTGTGAGAGGAAACAAATGTAAAGGAAAATGGCCTCACCCAAACGTTGTTTAAATTGTCTAATCCTATCCACCCTCAAAAGGTTATGAGAATAAAGCTCCACAAATCATTCTCTGGAAACTGTGAGGACAGAGAATTACGAGTTTCTCGACTGCGATTGTGGCAGGTCTCTCGAAGCTATAAGCTATCTCTGTTCTGCCTTTCCTCTTCTAGTCTATTCCCTTCATGATAAACTCTGCAGTCTTGCCTCTGCTTGTTAGCTGAGTGAGCCCTATTGTTTGGCTCTTTAGCACCCACTCATAAGCACAACATAAGGAACTTCAGTTTCAAGTGTTCAGTAGAAACAGCAAAGTGGTCAGCAATCTAGGAGACAAGCCAGGGAGTAATATTGGTCAAATAATCTATGAATATAATTTAGTAAGACGTCACACAAAAATAAGATAATTGCAGGATTCAAGTTGCTAGAGTAAAGGGAAAAATGTTAAAAGTAAATACTTCAGGAAATCCTGAACCACACATTTTTTTATAGATTTTAAAATACTTGTCTGGAAGAATATAGACCCAGTCCTAAGTTCTCCACAATCACATCATTGCTTTTGCCAATGGCTTATCTTAGCCTCTATTTCTCAATCCCACCTTAGAAATAAAACTCTTGTCCAAAAATTCTATGATTTCTTGGGTTTTTTTCTTTCTTTTCTTCTTTTTTTTCCTCTTTGCTCTTATGGAGAAACAGCCTTCCAGCTCCCAAATAAATACATATGAAGTCTTATTATTCCTTATGAATGCCTGGCTTTAGCTTGGCTTGTTTCTAGACAGTTTTTCTTAAATTGTCCCATCAGTCTTTTGCCTCTGGGCTTTATCTTCCTATTCCTGTATTCCTTTGTTTACTTCTTCCTCAGTGTCTGGCTGTGTGGCCGGGTGGCTGTCCCCTAGTGTTCCCACCCTTGTCTCGCTCCTTCGTCTCATTTCTAAATTTCTTCTCCTATTTATTCTCTCTGCCTACCAGTCTCATTTATTCTTTCTCCCACCTCTCTATTGGTAATTTGGCTATTAGACTAATCAGGTGTTTTAGATGGCAAGTTAACACAGCTTCACAGAGTTAAACAAATGCAAAATAAAGGATGCAACACATCTTTGCATCAGAAAACAAATGTTCCACAGCATAAACAAATGGAATACACCTTAAAGTAATATTCTACAACATTTTCCCATTAAAAATATCATTCTTTCAGATTTCCCGTGTAGGTCCAAAGTCTTTTTAGATATTTGGATATTTACATTTCTTTCTCCATTTTCTATGTTATGTATAAACTATCCTAACTCTCATTAAAAGGTGTGGTATCAATAAATGACCACCAGGGCCAGCTGCTACCATGCAACTCCTTTTCTGATTTGCTCATCAACATGTTGTAGCTCATTGCTCCTCTTAAATTTCTCCTGCCTTACCGATGACGGGTGAGGCCCTGGAGATTAGACCTTCTCAAAAGACAATATCCCACATATTATCAAGCCAGTCTTTCCAGTCTAAGCATTGGGATTACATCAATCAGAAACCGACAGTGGACAGCTGGTGGGTAAGGGTGGCATTAACACATAATTTATTGGAAAAATATTAGCTCTCATGGGATTGAATCAAGCAGAACTATTTGGAACATTTCATGAAAGGTAATTTGGCTTTAAACATTCTGATATATCACCTTTGGGTCCTCCAGACTCCTCAGGTAATAGACCAACAAAGTGATGAGGGAAGCTGTAATTCTCCTCAGGTTCTACAGACATCTCAGGGGATATTGTTTCCTATAGTATGTGCTTTCGCCCCTACAGCTCCAATAGCAATATTTTATAGTGAGCTAAGTAAGGTCTCTTGTTTCACATGTGCTAATTTTATACCAATTAGCGCGCCCGCAGAAAGATTTGTAACCATGTAGTCAACACACTTGTGAAGACTTACTTGTTATCCTAAGAAGTTCTGGTAGACCTACAAAATACAGAAAATGTAGTTACTTGTTTTACCTGAAGCATACTATGCAAATTTAGGATGCTCAACATGGTATTCACTATGTCTAAATAATGAGCATGAAACACAAAGGATATACCAAAATCCTCACACAAGTGTGTAAGTTAAAGGTTATTTTTTTTACGCTGTAGAAATTTGCACTACTGCTTTAACTCTGTTATGTTTATTCTTTAAGTGTAAAGTGGCATTAGAATTAGAATTAGAAAGTGTGTGGTTTCCACTATAGATTTTATTTTCTAGGTTATTTTTGATGTAAAAGCATTTCATGGTGATATTTTCATCTATATTACATGTGAATAAAGTCACTATAAATTGCTTAAACAGTATTAATCAGATTTAACAAATCTCAATATTTAATAGAGTTTTGCAAGTGCTGATGTCCTTGGAGGTTTTAACCTAAGGAATTCTAAATCTGAGCTACAGATGAATGTTTCTGTGGGTAGCTAACTTTCATTGTTTTCCAACTCCTAGCTTTCCTAAGCTATTCATAATACCACCTGATTTCCTTCTGGGGCTTTATCATTCTCAAAGTGTGTGTGTACCTAAAGATGGTGGAAGGATAAAGCTAAGTGTTGTTTTCATAGGAGTTTGAGAAATGGCTAAAGCTTCTTAGATCAGATTGTTTCTCTATATATTATTCTAACTAGTTCTGCATCCCAGAGGTGGTTCTAAGATGACTAACATAATGTCTGATCACCTGAATTTGTATCTGTTACAAATCCAACTTCTGTTATTTATCATCTACTTATCTATTTCTTTTAATTTTGGTTGTACAGGGGAAAATATACACATACTAAAAGTACATGAATTATAAATAGCTCCATGTTACAATTTGGATATAATGTCTCCCACATTGATCACCAAATAATCAGACTACAGTAGAAGTGCTTTGTTTTTTATTTTATTTTATTTTTTAAAAAGACTCAGTAGTTTCCTTTGATGAAAACCCCGAGGAGATGCTACAGCAGTGCTATGGGGAAATGTGCTGCTCTAACTGTTCAGAATTGAGGATATCTACACTATCAAATGCTTGGTGCAGAGTTACTGATTTCAGATGCTATAAGACGATTCCCTGAATATTTTCATAAAGGGATTTGGTAAAGGAGACAACTTGTGGACCTAAGCATTTCAGAGTTGATAATAAATTTTACAGTCTTTCAGGTTGTTTTCATTAACCAAAAGAATATTAGTTGTTTTATTAGAAATAAAGACCTCTATTAATATGTTCACACTGACATGTTTTATACCTTATTGTTTTATTTTGTTTTTAATCATAACTGTGCATACTTCCTTTAAATTTATAAGGCAGGATTTTTGCAACTATGAATGGTGATGCATAATAGATAAATTTTAATTTTGCTTTTTTTCTTTTCAGAAAGCATTTGAAATTAATTTGTAAAACTAGCCCAATATATCACTTATGATTTCTGTTTTTTTTACCTAGAATGCATTTCTATCCTTAAATATAAATTATAAAGAGGGTTTTACAATCATAAATGGTCAAAATTTGAAAATATAAAATTCTGAAATATGTCTAGGTATCAACATCTCTTAGGCCACACAAAGGGTAGAAAAGCCTTTACATGCTTAGGAGAACAACAATAACAGAACATGATACTGATCTTGACTACACACGTTTTCAGCATATCCTTTAACTTAAATGACACAGACTCCCGTTAAGGCATCTCTTAGAGATTTGAGTTCTTTATTTTCGTCTAGAAATGATTGGACTTAATTAATCAGTGTTAAGTACTACCTATTCTGCAAAAATATAAAAGAAAGGAAAATAAAAGAAACACATAAGTTTAGTTAAAATATTGAATATGAAAAGTATTTTTAAATGTTTCAGTCCTTTTTAGTTGAATCTTTAAATAACTCTTCATTAACAGCCTTCAAATTTTTAAGTAATTAAAGAAATCACATTTGGATTCATTCAGTTACCAAACTGTATTGATGAGGTGCATATTTCACATTAGATATTTTCTGCTTACTTATGAAAACTACTTAATGGGAGTGGATGTTGTTACTTTTCCCTGAATACAGTGAGCAAAGGTACCTGGTAGGTTGGTTTTATCTTTCGGACAATGACGCTTTACAAGGAGTTGAGACAGAGTCAACAGGGTCACCAGGGGACATGTGCACATGTGTCTGGCATATCTCTAAAAGTTTCATTCAAGTTTACACTGATCAGCATGTTCTACATTACAGATCACATATCCAGCCTGTTATCAAGGAATCTAGAGAGTAGCCAGTCTATTTTATAACCACTTCATAATGATAACCAACTGTACTGAGTGTTTTTATGTATCAAGTTGAAACAAGCTAAAGTCATCATGGTAAGGAGCCTCAGTTGAATAAAAGCCTCCTTGAGATCAGCTGTAGGGCATTTTCTCATTTAGTGATCAATAAGGTGAGGTATAGCCTATAGTGGGTGGTGCCATCCTTAGACTGTTGGTTCTGGGTTCTATAAGAAGATGGGTTGAGCAAGCCATGAAAAGCAAGCCAGCAAGTAGCTCCATTTCGTGGCCTCTGTATTAGCTCCTGCCTCTGGTATCCTGTCCTGACTTTCTTCAGTGATGAATAGCAATGCCAAAAAATACGCCGAATAAACCTTTTCCTCCCCAACTTGCCCTCTGGTCATGGTGTTTCATCGCACCAATAGAAACCCTAAGACACCATCTCAGGACATGGCCAGTATGTGCTTATTGCTTATGAGGTCAGAATTTAATGGCATAGGGTTTCAACTGTTCTACATCTTATAGACCTCCTCATTTCTCAGGATCACACAACTCTGGAACAACTATCTAAAACACAATCTCTGCAGGATTAATCAAGAACATAAGAACAATGAAATTCACAGTCAAATAGTTGAAGTATAAGAAAATATAAATTCTTATGCATTGTATTAATAGTACAATAAAGTCAGTAACTACCATCCAGTGGGAACATTGGAGAGTTAAAAATTTTTATTGTTTTTACTTCATTATGTTTTTATCTGATACATTTTCTGACCACAGAAAAATAAGGGTTAGTTTGCATTTATATATATATATATATATTTTTTACTCTGAATCTTGACTTTATCATCACTTTCAACAGAAATGTATATGGTCGAGATATAAGCCTTGAGACATCTTTAATGCTTTATTTTCCTGTCAATAAGGTTTCTATCAAGATGAATCAGATGTATAGAGGTGGCTTAAAGGTCTCCTATCTTCCTCTATCGTGCTATCTTAACAAGACTCATAAGTTTTGTTGTTGTTGTTGTTTTGCCTTGTTGCCTTGTTTTTTTTAATCAATAAGCACAAACTAGTGTACCTATATCACCCACAGTCAATTGTTCTATTATGATTCATTTTTGATGTCATCATTCTATTGATATATGATGCATATCTAGAATTGTATATAAAAGCTTCACTATTGTAAAAATCATTTGCAGTGTGCCTAGTGTGCCTGTTCATCTCCTTATGACAAACCCCTACTAACCACTAACATCATGGTTTTGGACATTCCAGTGAGATGCATATTATCAGATTGGCTACGGTCATTCAGTAGCATGGTATTAAGTTTCCACATTTGTTTTCAGTCCTCAGTTTCTGACTTGTCTTTAGTAATACATAATTCTAAACTGTCTAAGTAAAACAGATTCTCCAATCAGTTGCTTTAAGTAATATGGATTGATTTCACACCAGATAATTTATAATTAAGCTACTACACCACCTACAGTAAGACTTTAAGCACACTTGGATAGAGATGGAGGGTGGAGACTGGTAGATTGTGTGTGATTCCATATGTAGTTCAGGAAGAAGGTTCAACAACTTTCCTTGGTATTTGTATTATGTTTTATTACCAGCAATGAGTAAACATTCTTGCCATTCCCACTGTTTGCCACAATTGGCTTTGTCATTGTTTTGGATTTTCTCTACTTTAAAGTGCATGTTTTAGTGCTGCATAATTGTTTAGATTTGCACTTAATGATGTTAAGATAGTGATGACTTTTTCCTATAATTTTCTCCTCTGTATGTTGTTGCTGAGCTCTTCTTGCAGACCATTGGCCTACATTTTCCATCAGGCTTCTCATTTTCGTAATTGAGCTTAAAATATGTGTGCATGTTAAATAAGCACTCTTTATCTGATACACCCATAAACATGTGTGCATGTTAAATAAGCTCTCTTTATCTGATATGCCCATAAACATGTGTGCATGTTAAATAAGCACTCTTTATCTGATATGCCCATAAAGATATCTTTTCCCATTATGTGCAGTTCTTCTGTTTTAATTTTTTTGGCATTACTTTCAGAAGATAAGAGGTTTTTAATTTTAATGCAGTCTTGCTTTATTTTCCTCATGCATCTTGTCTTAATGTTGGGTCTAGAATGTCATCTCACATCATAAGACATCTAAGTTTTTTCATAGGTTATCTATAAATAATTTTACATTTTGTATTTTATATTTAGGGTTATGAAAGATTTTAAGCAAAAAATATTTATATCATGCAAAGTTACTATCTCTACTAGCTTTTTATGTGTGCATGTTTAGTTATTTCAGACTCACTTGTTGAGAAAACTTGCATTATATTGCCTTGTGCTAAGGGCAATGGATGATATCCAAGTTGGTATATTTCTAGTCTATGTTCTCTTATTGATATCTTTGTCTCTTCTTTTACTTTCTAGTAAATACAACAACAAGTCTATTTCTTTTTACTCAAAGCAAATATGAACTCTTTAAAGAACAAGAATTCCTGAGCATCTGGGTAGTGAAATTAGGTAGAACATGAAGACTAAAAGCCAAGACCAGCTCCAACCTGGCCAAGATCTTGCGTTATATCTTTGCATTAGCAAAAGATGCTAGAGGCTTGTGAAGGAAGCAGTAATATTGTTAGATCCAAAGCTAAACTGTAGCTCTTGAAAAATGAGAACAAAGCCTTATGGAAAAGTACAGTGGTCTATGGACTTTGTCCATAGAAGCTCTGTGAGGTCTAGTCTCTGGCCACACAGCTGGAAAGTTTTCAGGTAGTGGTCCTGAGCAAATTGCATCTTCTTCAGTATTTAAAATTTTAATGAAAGCTTGTTTAGATTCGGCCCAAATGGTGGTACTGGTTTTTTTTTCTGACAAATTTCAGAATTCACAATATCCTACTTATGGTTTTAGAAATTATTTGGTATTTATAGAAAATAAGTATCTTGTGTTATGTGGGACAAAGATATGATTAGAGATTGAATGTTAGCATATTCTATCTGAAAAAACATACATTCCCATGAAAAAAACATGGCCTTTGTCAAGAGGGGAAGTCATTATGGATATAAATTGACAAGAAAGAAGAGATGACTTAATTCCTTTCCAATTTGTATCCACTTGATCTCCTTTGGTTGTCTTATTGCTGTAGCTAGAGCTTTGAACACTATACTAAATCGATGTGAAGATAGTAGACAGCCTTGTCCTCTTCCTAATTTTAGCGGAATCACCTTGAATTTCTCTCCACATAGATTGATATTTGCTGTTGGCTTGCTGCATTTTGCCTATACTGTGTTTAGGTATGTTCCTCATATCCATGATTTCTTGAAGACCTTTATCATGAAGGGGTGTTGGATTTTGTCAAAGGCTTTTCCCACAATTAATGAGATGATCATGTGATTTTTTTCTTTCAGTTTGTTTATATGATGGATTACATTGACAGATTTCCATATGTTGAACCCTTCCTGCATCTCTGGAATAAAGCCTACTTGATCACAAAAAATGATTTTTCTGATGTGTTCTTGGATTTGGTTTGCCAGTATTTTATTGAATATATTTGCATCAATGTTTATGAAGGAATTTGGTCTGTAGTTCTCTTTCTTAGTTACATCTTTGTATGGTTTGGGTACCAGGGTAGCTGTCACCTCACAAAAAGATTTTGGCAATGTCCTTTCTGTTTCTATTGTATGAAACAATTTGAGTAGTATTGATATTAGCTCACTGACTCCGGACTGACTGCTGGGGAACTGGCATAAGAACCAAGTAGGCCCTCTGAATGTGAGTGATATTTGTGTGGCTTGGACAGTTTGAGGACCCACTAAAGCAGAACCAGTATTTATCCCTAGTGTATAAACTGACTCATTAGAGCCCATTCCCTATGGAGGGATAACTTGCTCAGCCTAGATACATGTGGGGTGGGGGTGGGGAGCAGGTTGATCCTGCCTCAAGTGAACAATAAATTTCGTTGATGTCCCATGGGATGCCTCACCCTCTCTGAGGAGTGAATTGTGGAGGGAAAATTTGGAGGGAGCAGGAGGACATGAGGGAGAGATTGGAATGTAAATAAGATTTTTTTTAAATAGATAAATAAAATATTCAAAAAAGAAGAGAAGATGAAATTAAGGTGAGAAGGCAATGCATTGTGAAATGAAGCAAGAAAGCCACTTAAGTTTGGGATTAGGACATTCCTCCTTATGAAACTCTCCCAATCTAGAGAAGTCTTACCCACTCTTCCTTAGCAAATAACTATCCAAATAACTATTCACTCTATTCAAAATAAAGTTATCAGTTTACACAAAATAGATAGATGTAGTTGAAAACATTAGGGAAGAACTTATCTGGTGAAAAAGAAGTCTTACTTTGCCCACACAAATTTTGAGAACTTACTAAGACTTCAAGTGAAAGGGTCAAGTTAAGTGTTTGGATATGAATCTAGACGATAGGTACAAATTGTATAACCATTAGCACAGGCAGTATTTATAGCTCATTAACTGTCTGGATACAGCTACCCATGAATCAAAAGTTAATTCTCACCTCCCATATTTTCAATATTAAAAAATGTGGCCATTGAATAATAGCTCCCAGCTGTTTATTACTTGTGATACTCATGAATTGGCACATCATTAGCAAGTAGGGCTTTAGCTGTGTATACTTCTAACTCCATCCTTTTCTTCAGCCAATCATGGCTTTATGTTCTTAACTTTCTATCCTCATCATGTTTTTCATCATTCTATTACCTTGTTTTATTTTTTATTTCTGTTTCATTGTTGCCTTAAGGAAAGATGTAAGAAACAGGTAGCAGCTGGAAGAAGACATGACATCTAGCTTAGTACTAATAATGAAGATGGAAATAAAGACATGGATTCAGAAGTGCAGAGGTGTGGTGAGCTTGGTGGCACAGACTGTGCTCTCATCCACGGGGATAACAAGGCAAAAGGATTATCAGTTCAAAAGGATTAGGACAACTTCCCTTTTATTTGTTTGCTTGTTTGTTTTTGTCAACTTGACACATGCTAGAGTCATTAGAGAAGAAGTAACTTCAGTTGAGAAAATTCCTCCTTCAAATTTGCCTGTAGGCAAGTATGTAAAGCATTTTTTAAATGATTGGTTGATGAAAGAGAACCTAGTCTAGCCCTTTGGGTGATGCACCCTTGAGCAGGTGGTCCTTGTTGATTAAGAAAGCAGCCTGAACAATCCAGTAATAAGCTCCCCCATGCTTTCTGCTTCAGTTTATGCTTCCCAGTTCCAATCTTGAGTCTAAAGCTTACTTTCCACTGAATTATCTTTCATGCCCTTGGAATCTTGGTCATGGTGTTTCATTACACCAGTAGTAAGCAAAGTAAGTCAGAAACTTAACTAGAGTCTGTCGCAAACTAATCAAAACTGAAGTTGAAATATATATAGATCAGCTGTGGAATTCACACAGCAATCACAATTTCCTCAGTTCGATTCCTAGTATCACATTAAACAGAGAAACAGAAATATAGAGACAAGCTGTACATGCTTCTGTCTACTATTAAGTCTAACACTTGCAAACTGAGGCAGGAGAATTATGAGTTTGAAGCCAGCTTTGTTTACATAGTGCCAATAAAGAAAGTTGAAGGTATACAAATAGACCTTGGCTTAAGATGGTAAAGAATTAGAGAAAGAAGCAAAAGAAAAAAATTAGAAAAATTTCTAAACCTGACTTTACAAGGGATCATGAACTAGAAGACATAAGACTTCAAAGTTTTTTTCCATCAGATTTCTAAAGAGCAATGCCAATTCATCTGCAGGGTAATGATATCTCCCGAAGTTCCAGACAGACACAGCCACGTACTGCTTCTTGAAAACATGTGTAATAATCGTTTATCCCAGTTCCAGAGCTACATTTCACCATCTTTGATTCCATTTTCTCATGGAACTATTCTGACCAGTTTTTATTTATCTTTCTTGTCTTAAGGACACAGTTTGTGCAATTCAGAGTCACTTGGAATCCAGAAAAACCTTATCTTAATTTAGTTCTGAAAAAGGGTATAGTTTTGAATAATTGCAATTTGTATAGACTGGGGTAATGATTTCAATGTCTTTTGTTGGAGAAGTGTGGAACTAAATGATGGGGAACCCAAGACACAGTGAGGTGGAAGAGAGGAGCCTCAAAATATTGCTAAGATTCACCTCTACAGTAGAAAGCTTATAGCCTACATGCAGGGTTAGAAGACTGCAGGTTCATATTAATTTTTCCATCTATTATAAGTCTAAACTTAGACAGCTCAGGAGCTTCACGCATGCTTCTAACTCTTCAAATAATAATCACATATTATTCATACTTATATAGACACTGATGAATGTTACTGAACAGATGAAATTATTTTATTATGCCTAGCACAATGTAGGAACATGTCCCAATTCTATCTATTTATTGATCAAGCATTTAAAATTTAATGACAGATTAAGTCTAAATAACCTTATATCTTTAATTATTATTTTTATTTTTTTAGATATTGGAAGTGGGATAAAAGAACATAAGCTAATTTGCCTAGCCTAGTATTAAATCCAAGCAACATAAGAAGAGCCAACACCAATGCCAATTTCCCTAGAAATACCTTCGTATTCAGAGAACAGAGGAGTATAAATATATGCCTACATATGGAGTTGGTGAATAAATGGTAAGTGTTAATCTTGATGCTTAGATTTTTGATACCGTAAGGTGTTTTTTCTTGTTGTAAATATAAGGTGATAGAATGTTTATCATGGAGTAGCAATAGAATAAATCTAACACAAGATTTGAGATGTTTGATTAAATATCAAATCTGTTGGGGAAAATAGACTACTTTTTTATTAACTGGGTGTCAACACTTTCTCTTTTTCCTGTTTTTTTTTATTGATTTTTATTGAGCTCTACAATTTTCTCTGCTCCCTTCTCTGCCTCCCCCCTCCCCTTCAACCCTGTCCCAAGGTTCACATGCTCCCAATTTAGTCAGGAGGCCTTATCTTTTTCTACTACCTATGTAGATTAGATCTATGTATGTCTCTCTTAGGGTCCTCATTGTTGTTTAGGTTCTCTGAGATTGTGATTTGTGGGCTGGTTTTCTTTGCTTTATATTTAAAAACCACTTATGATTGAGTACATGTGATAATTGTCTTTCTGTGTCTGGGTTACCTCACTCTAAATGATGTTCTCTAGCTTCTTCCATTTTCTTGCAAAATTTCTGCTGTGTAGTGCTTTATTGTGTAAATGTATCACATTTTTCTTATCCATTCTTCGCTCAAAGGGCATTTAGGTTGTTTCCAGGTTTTGGCTATGACAAACAATGCTGCTATGAACATAGGTGAGCACATGTCCTTGTGGCACGATTGAGCAGTCTTTGGATATATACCCAGAAGTGCTATTACTGGGTCTTGAAGGAAATTGTTTCCTAATTTTCTGAGAAATCGCCATACTGATATCCAAAGGAGCCAAACCAGCTTGCATTCCCACCAGCAATGCAGGAGTGCTCCCTTTTCCTCATAACCTCTCCAGCATAAGTTATCATCAGTATTTTTTGATCTTGGTCATTCCTACAGGTGTATTTAAGTGTACTTCCCACTTTCTCTTCTATGAGGTTCGATGTGGCTGACTTTATGTTGAGGTCTTTGATCCATGTGGACTTGATTTTTGTGCATGGTGATAGATATGGATCTATTTTCATTCATCTACCTGTTGATATCCAGTTATGCCAGCATCATTTGTTAAAAACGCTTTCCTTTTTCCATGTGATTTTCTTTGCTTCTTTGTCAAAAATCAAATGTTTGAAGGAGTGTAGATTAATATTCAAGTCTTCTATTCAGTTCCATTGGTCCTGCTGTCTGTTCTTATGCCAATACCAGGCTGTTTTCAGAACTGTAGATCTGCAGTAGAGTTTGAACTCAAGGATTGTGATGCCTCCAGAAGTTCTTTTATTGTCCAGGATTGTTTTGGCTAGCCTAGACTACTGTCTTTTACGATAATGTGTGCAATTGGAAGTTTCTATTTGTCTTTTCATATTCAATTCTGTTTTATTTTCCTCTCTCTCTCCTCTCTCTCTCTCTCTCTCTCTCTCTCTCTCTCTCTCTCTCTCAGTGATTGAGTGCATGTTTGTTTTCTGATGAGAGAAAGAACACCTATAGATTTGGACATGTGGGGAAGAAGGGACAATCAGGTAGGAAGTGCAGGAGGGGGAGCTGTAACAAGAATATATTGTACAACAAAAATTTAAAAATCAAAAAAGGAAAAATTTTAGGAATACTACATTATTGGGACAATGAAAAGAAGATTTTTTTTTTCAGAGGATCTTCGTTTAACTCTTGCTGTTGTAGAACTCCCTCTGTAGACCAGGATTGCTTCAAACTCAGAGATTTGTCTGCCTCTGTATCCTGAAAGCTAGGATTAAAGGTGTGTGCTACCATTGAGAGGAAGATTTTTAAGAGGTATATTAAACAACATAAGGCTTTACAACCATTAATCCACATTAATATATACTCATTTAGATTTTATGAGACATTCAGTTCTTCCATTTGAGAAGCAGATGAGGACCTGGAGAGACAGTTCAGAGCTTTAGAGTCTGACTGTTCTAAAGTACCCAAGTTTAATCCTCAGAACACACATGGTGGCTCATAACAATGAAGCTACAGGGGATCTGACACCCTTTTCTGGCTGCCAGAGGGAGAAGCCTAGCTGACCTGATAAATAGACCCACATGTTGCCAAAATATCAATACACATAAACAGCAAAATAGAAGGACATTGGTTATCCAATTAATATTCTCAGCCCTGAAAACTTATATAGATAGATCAGGATATATATAGGATTACATATACGTGTATGTACACATATGTGCATATATGATGCATGAATGTATGTATACATGCACATATATATCTATATACATACATGTATGCAACAAGAATTAATGAAAAAAGGCCTTAATTTGAAAGAGAGCCTAGTAGGGTATGAGAGTGTTTGAATGTATGAAATGGAAAAGGTAGGTGAAGTAATTAAATTGAAATCTCAAAAACAAAATATTTGCCAAATCATAGTTACCACAATGAAATTAGGAAATGAGTTACTGAGTTATAAGAAAAATATGAAATACTATAGAATACCATAATAAAGTTTAATAAACAAAATACATTCATAGAAATTCAAGTAGATTGAATGAAAACATGTTTTATTGAAGTTCTTGTTTTTGAGACTTTAAAATCCACACTGCATATGCTTTTAAAACAAATTGGAGTAAGCTATCCTATTAAGAAGTTTATCTTCTTAAGAGTAGATGAATCAACCGAGGGCATGAAGATGGACGGCTTTGTTGCTGACACAAGGTCTGTACACAGTAGATATTATGGTACAAGCCTTGAATCCCAGCATTTTGGAAGCCAGGACAGGAAGATCAGTGTGAGTCTAAAGGTCAGCCTTTTCTACATAGTAAATTCCAACCCAGTCAAACTGCACTGTATTAGTGAGACCATGCTTAACGTGGTTTTTTTTTCTTTTCTTTCTTTTTTTTTTTTTTTTGAAAAGGGGATGTTTACAAATTATTTTGACTCTGTCCCCGAGGCTCATGTGATCTTTAAGGACTAGGAATATAGTGTACATATGTATCTAGGTTCTACAATCAATGATTATGTGAGTTAGAGAAATCTTTTTCTCACACATAAAGCGCTACTTAGAGAGTGATGATCCACATATCGTAAAAAGTATTAGAAATTGTTCGACCAAATTACATATGCTGGTAAAGAACTGCTGACAAATTAAAGATTGTCTGATTTCAGAATGTCATTAAGATTAAAGAACAACATTGGGAGGTGACTCAGTGGCGAAGTCCTTGCTGTAAGATCCTGAGATTAAGTCCCTGAGGTCCATATGAAACACACAGAATCTGGACTTGCAAAGTCCCACAGTGAGATAAGAGGGGAGGAGGATAAGTTCTACATGCTCCTAGGGCAGCCTGGAGGGGCAGGCCTCAGAGAACTAAAGATTCCTGTCTCAAGGTATTAGGTAAGGAGCCATAGCTAAAGCCGTCCTCTGATGTCACCCTGCACACTTTCCTTGGCATGCGTGTTCTGCATTCATACACATGAATATACATATGTTCACACATCACAAAAGAGCATACACACACATACACATGAACACACATACTGTCACAAATACACACACACAAAATTATTAAAAGAAAAGGATTTAAATCATTTTGAAAGTGAAATAACATGCCAAAACTATCACAGTTTTAGAAATTTAATATAATACTCTGAAATAATGGATAAGAGCCACAATTGTTCATAAGAATCTGGCAAGGAGAATACAAGGGGAACGCTTTAAACCACAACTGTATTTAAATAAATTCACAGCATGCAACCTTAGATGTGTCTCAATTGCTGTACAACCAGGTTTTGGAGACAAATCATGCTAATTCATAGGTGTCACATGTCAATTTGTAGAGACTTTTCAGGATATTAAACAAGAGATCCTTACATGCATATATCAATACATAAACTGATTTTCTGAACTTTGCATGGTTTTGGAAATTTTATATACTCTTTAAAATACACATTCTCTTAATTTATATTAAGCAAGATTTAATGTCTAAAACTTTAGCCTATAAAACCATTAAAATAATGTGTATGTCATGTATTTCCAGAGTTCACATAGCAAGAATCAAGTAAAATACCAGACAAAATTCTATATTCATCAGAATTACCAAACTTTAAGTATTGTTTCAACTACACTTAGAGAATGCATCCTGTTTATTCCTATAGTTACATTGTGGTGCCTGTAACCATGAGTTGCATATCTGTATATGAACATATTCAACTGAAAGTATGAGATACAATAGTATATAGAGACACATGTTAGTATATCTCACTATAGTTACAAAATTATGGTTCTTTGGACCAAATAAATGGTTATTATTAAATTAATATATTTTATTTCAAAATTATATTTAATATAAAAAGTAATAAAACCACATATTTTCCCATAATTTTTTCAATGGTCTAGGTTTTGAACTAATTTTATTATAATAGTCATTCTACATTATTATGCTGAAGAAGTTTTATCAGATAATTAAATTAACTGTGACTTTGCAACTGATGTTGGGATTTTTGAGAGAGTGTGCAGTCATTTACCTTCTGATTTATTCGAACTTTGACCTGGCAAGACTTTTCTCTCCTTTAAATTAAACTAAGGATCAATTTCCCAGAGTAATGACATTTTAATAAAACTGAATCGCACAGTGTGGATTATCATAAATGAATTAGCTTTCTTCTGATTATGAGTATTCCTGAGCACAGGCATGGGAAGATTTAACATAGTGGGACACTAGCCAACAACCACAGCCTGTCTTCTTAATCAGCAAATTCGTCACCCGGTCACTTCAGCCTTTCCTAAATCATAACTTTTCCATTGAACCAATGTTGTAACTGTGTCAGCTTTTTAGTTTAGGGTCATGATTAGCTGTCTATGGCAAGCATCTGCTTATGGGGCTTACTCATTTTACAAAGTAATTTGGTTGCATAGCAGGAATGTCCAGAGCAGGTAATAAAATAATTTCTTTTAAACATCAGAGCTTGGACTCCATATAGATCCCAGTCACCACAATTTTTTTGTTTTGTTATTGTTGTTTTCATTTTATTTTATTCTATTTTATTTATGTATTGATTTGAGACAGGGTTTCTCTGTAACTTTGAAGCCTGTCCTGGCACTAGTTCTCATAGACCAGGCTTGTCTCAAACTCACAGAGATCTGCCTGCCTCTACCTCCGGAGTGCTGGAATTAAAGGCATGTGCCACCACAGTCTGGCCAGTCACCACATTTTTAAGACCATCTTCTACAGTACAAAATGTGAATTGCTCTCAATTACATATTAAGAAGGACAGGGTAGGGATAAAGGGAAATGTCAATCAAGAACATTATTTTTGTTCAGTCTATTATTAGAGAAGACTATAGATTAGATAATTTGAAAGAAGTCCATAGCTATTGCTTACAGTTTTGAAGCATAGGGAAGCCTGTAGGTACCCAGGTTTCTTCCCCTTATGTTCATGGTGCTATGCAGGGCCGTTTTACCTCTGGCTTCCTGGCTTCTCTGTTATTGCACCGGCCTGAGGGTTTAGCTTAGAAAGAACTTGGCCCTCTTTTGTTATGGTAATTCCACCTGCAAGCAAGGATCCTGCCATAGGCCCTATATGCCTGCCACCCGCAGCTGCTCCTGGCCTTGGGCTCCGGACACCTGACAACCTCTTCCACTGCTCCGGATGGGAGGGAGCTTTGCCCCTTTGCCCCCTAGTATATATTCCCGACTTGTGTTTAATAAAGTGGTCATTTACTCTTTGGTGAATGAGCATGTTCTCTTTGTGTCTGTCTATTTCAACCCTTAGGATATTCATCCATTCTCGTGGGCTCGATTCGGGAAAGCACGTGCTTGTTTTGGGTTTGGGAATTCACAGAAAAGTGCAGACAACAGAAGCCCAAGATGAAGACATGAGCAGATTTAGGAAGATAAGGAATGGCTCCCTATTCACAACAGCATTTTTTGACTGATATTTACATGATGAAGAAATTTCATTTGCGGCTCTATTTTAATGACACTAATCCTGTTTATACATAGACAGCCACAGGAGCTACATGCATGTTTCTGAGTATTGGAAGTCTTATGAATAACATATTAACTTATACTCACATAGACACTGTTGGAAGTAACAGAATGGATGAAATTATTTTATCGTGCCTAG
Source organism: Myodes glareolus (assembly GCF_982192425.1). Lineage (NCBI taxonomy): Eukaryota > Metazoa > Chordata > Mammalia > Rodentia > Cricetidae > Myodes > Myodes glareolus. The sequence continues at coordinate 28,711,427 of NC_142027.1, read as the reverse complement.
AACAAATTAGGCATATGTCACAATTCCATCTACTTATTATGCAAGCATTTATAATTTAATGACGGATTAATTATAAACAACCTTATATCTTTAATTATTGTCTTCATTTGTAGATGTGAAAAGTGGGATAAAGGAACATGAAATAATTTGTCAAACCTAGTATTTAAATGCAAGCTGCTTAAGTAGAGCCAATACCAATGCCAACTTCCCTAGAAGTACCTTATATTCCGAGGACAGAGGGGCGTAAATACATGCCCACATATGGAGTCGATGAATAAATAACTTAATCTTGATGCTAAGATGTTTAATAACCTGCTTATTTTGTTCTAAATATGTTAAGAGGATAGAATGATTACCATGAAGTAGCAATAGAATAAATCTAACACAAAATTAGAAATGTTTGATTAAATGTCAAATCTGTTGGGGGAAAAAAGATTCCTTTAGATAATGAGTGCATTTAGAAATTTCTGTTTGGCCTATTCAGGTTTCTTTGATTTTTCTTTTCTTTTTTACATTTCCTACTCAACCACATTTGTTTATGCTCTCCATGTCTTCTGAAATTTATTCACCTGGACTCTCTTCACCCTCCCTCTATAATTCCCACCTATCCATAGGTATACTTATGATTCCTAGTAAAGGTGTAAAATCCCATTACTTAATCACCAAATTCCCTTCTACCTCCTAATACCATCTAATTCAAAATTCAAAATTGACCTAATAAATAAATGTAAGGTGGGGTTACATGCATACAATCTATAACAGTCTGTTAAGTCAATATTCTGTTTTTGCTTCCCTTACACTTTATGTCTTGACCAGTTTCCCTTCCATCCACTTCTTCTACTTCTACCTACCTCCCATCTCCCCTAGATCTGTTTCTCTTCAGAAATAACTGAGCCTGTCAGGAATATCAACCAAAGAAACATGACTAGGAACAATCTAGAACCATAGAAGCTCACAGAGACTGAACAGACAACCAGGGAGCCTACATGGGAGTGACCTAGGTCCTTTGTATATATGTTACAGGTGTATAGATTAGTCTTCCTGTGTGACTCCTAACTGTGAGAGCAGGGGCTGTCTTGACTCTCTTGCTAGCATTTGGGACTCCATAACGAGTTGCCTTGCCCAGTGTTAATACAAGGCGAGGTGTTTAATTTTACTGCAAGTTGATATGCCATGTTTTGTTGACATCCATCACAGGCCTTCCCTTTTCTGAATAGAAATGGAGGAGGCCCCAGAATAGTGAATTCAGAGAAACCTGGGGTTGAGTAATAAAATTAAAAACAAATAAACTAATAAAAGACTAGAAACAAACCCTCCTATCAGGGTTAGGAAATGCAATCTAGTAGGAGGAAAAGCTCCCAACATCAGGCAAAAGACAAAGACATACCCATCCCCACTGTAAAGAATCCCACAAAAACACTAAGTAAACAACCATAACATACTTGCAGAGAACTTAGTGAAGATGCATGAAGGTTCATTAATTGTCATTGTAGTCTCTGTGAGCCTCTATTTGCCTTCTAAGTTAATTCTGGGGTCGTGTTCTCCTCGTGTCTTAGACTCCTCTGGCTTCTACAATTCTTTCTTCCTTTCTTCTACAGGATCCCAAGACTTCAAGGGATGGGACCGAATGAAGATATCCAGTTTGGGTTCTCTCTGTGCCTATTGATTAGGAGTGGGTCTCTCTCTGCTCTTTCAGCTACCAGAGGAAGTCTCTCTGACGACAATTAGGCTAGGCACCGATTAAGTATAGCAGAATATCATTAGGAATCGTTTCATTGATTTTTTTTTCCCTAGGTCTCTGAGATGCAGAGTCTCCTGGTACTGGACATCCAGGCAGTGTTGGGCATGGGCTCCCTTAAAAAAAACAAACAAAAACAATTCTCTGCCTTTCCAGGAATTACTGATTCCTTGTTGTATTTGTGCTCTGTGGCAAGGTAAACTGTAAAAGGGGCCTAGCTGTTAGTACACTTAACTGGGAACCTTGGACCATTATACAAAACTCAATCACAATTCTTATGCAATAGGAATATAAAGAAATTAATGTTAGGTAGAAAGTTAAGATGATCTCAAATTATGTTTAGTTTATATGAGTATAATTATTCAGCCCAATTTTCCCACTTTCATCTATCTTCCAAAAACTATCCACTTCAATGACTTCATTATTGTAGCTCCAGAAGTTTGTTTTTGCGTTTTTTTCATCAGTTCTTTTGAGCTTACAATTGCCCGGATACAATCTTCTGTAGATTGTGCACAACTGAGGCCTTACTTGCTGGCTGCCTAGCCGCTGTGTTGCCGTTGCCCTGCCGCTCCGCCGCCCCACAGCCCTGTTGCCCTATGTGCACTCCTCTGAGCCCTTGCTGTAGAGATCATTTACAGCTCACCATCTTCTATCCTGTTCTTCCAGCATTTTCATTCCCTTACTCTCCAGAAGTTCATCTTTGCCGTCCTTATAATTTTTTGGAGTTTCAAATTTCTCCCAATTCTGAACACTGAGCAACCAGTTACCTTCTATGTTCATTGGCCAGTTCTGTTTCCTGTCTTCCAAGACCCACATCTTGAATCTGGCCATTGACACTTATCAGCTCAATTATTTTATCACACATTCATTTACCTTCAGCATCCTAAGGACTTTCCACAGATCACTTATCATGAAAACCAAATGAAACATGATCATATGCTTTGTGATGTGACTGGTTAGTATGAATCTCTATATTATTACATGAAGCCCACTGTCTATTTATACCCAAGCACATAGAGAGTGAAGCAGTGGGTCTAAATTTCGTACCACTGTAATCCTCCTGTATATCTGAAGTGTAGTCTCTTTCTTTCTTTCTTTCTTTCTTTTTTTCTTTCTTTCTTTCTTTCTTTCTTCCTGTCTTTTTAATTGATTTTTATTGAGCTCTACATTTTTCTCTGCTCCCCTCCCTACCTCTCCCCTTCCCACTTCAACCTTCCCCCAAGGTCCCCATGCACCCAATTTACTCAGGAGATCATGTGTTTTTCTACTTTCTACTTCTTATGTAGATTAGATCTATGTAAGTCTCTCTTAGCATCCTCATTGTTGTCTAAGTTCTCTGGAATTGTGATTTGTAGGCTGGTTTTATTTGCTTTATGGTTAAAAACCACCTATGAGTGAGTACATGTAATAATTGTCTTTCTGTGTCTGGGTTACCTCACTCACTCAAAATAATGTTATCTAGCTTCATCCATTTGCCTGCAAAATTCACGATATCATTATTTATTTCTGCTGTATAGTGCTCCATTGTGTAAATATATCACATTTTCCTTATCCATTCTTCGGTCGAGGGGCATTTAGGTTCTTTCCAGGTTCTGGCTATGACAAACAAAGCTGCTATCAACATAGTTGAACGCATGTCCTTGTGGCATGGTTGAGCACCCTTTGGATATATACCCAAAAGTGGTATTACTGGGTCTAGAGGAAGGTTGTTTCCTAACTTTCTTAGAAATCACCACACTGACATCCAGAGGGGTTGCACCAGCTTGCATACCCACCAGCAATGCAGAAGTGTTCCCTTTCCCCCACAACCTCTCCATCATGAGTTGTCATAAGTGTTTTTGATCTTGGCCATTCTTACAGGTGTAAGATGGAATCTTAGCGTTGTTTTGATTTGCATTTCTCTGATGACTAAGGATGTTGAACGTTTCCTTAAGTGTTTTTCAGCCATTTTAGATTCCTCTGTTGAGAGTTCTGTGTTTAAGTCGTTTAAGTCTGTACTCCATTTTTAAAATTTGATTATTGGTTCTTTTGATGACCAATTTCTTGAGTTCTTTCTATATTTTAGAGATCAGACGTCTGCCTGATGTGGGTTTAGTGAAGATCTTTTCCCATTCTGTAGGCTGTCGTTTTTCTTGTTGACCATATCCTTTGCTTTACAGAAGTTTTTCAGTTTCAGAAGGTCCCATTTATTAATTGTTTCTCTCAGTGTCTGTGCTGCTGGGGTTATGTTTAGGAAGTGGTCTCCTGTGCCAATGCGTTCAAGTGTACTTCCCACTTTCTCTTCTATAAGAGTCAGTGTGGCTGACTTTATATTGAGGTCTTTGATCTATTTAGACTTGAATTTTCTGCATGGTGATAGATATAGATTTATTTTCATTCTTCTACATGTTGATATTCAGTTACTCCAGCACCACTTGTTAAATATGCATTTTTATTTGATTTTTTTCTTTTTTGTCAAAAATCAGGTGTTAAAAGATATGTGAATTGATATCTTGGTCTTCTCTTCAGTTCCATTGGTCTTCCTATCTGTTCTTATGCCAATACTAGGCTGCATTCAGTACTGTAGCTCTGTAGTAGAGTTTGAAGTCAGGGATTGTGATGGCTCCAGAAGTTCTTTTATATTCCAAGATTGTTGTGGTTGTTCTGCATTTTTTGCTTTTCCATATGAAGTTGAGTACTGTTCTTTCAAGGTCATTGAGGAATTTTGCTGGGATTTTAATCAGCATTGCGTTGAATCTGCAGATTGCTTTTGGTAAGATTGCTATTTTTATTATGTTAATTCTGCCTACTCAAGAGCATGGAAGATTTTTCCACTTTCTGGTGTCTTCTTCAATTTATTTCTTCAAAGATTTAAACTTCTTGTCATACAAGTCTTCCACTTATTTGATTAGATTTACTCCAACATATTTTATGCAATTTCTGGTTATTGTGAAGGGTGTTGATTCTCTGATTTCTATCTCTTCCTATTTCATATATACACCTATGAGTAAGTGTGAATTGTAGAGAGAGGATAAAGGCTGAACAAAATTTCAGAGGTCATGGTGAACAGAAAAAATGTACAATGAGTGGGAAATGTAAATTATTTCACTTTATCCTTATCAAGCATTTTCTTCCAGTAGTGTGTTCTCTTGGTTTTCTGTGTGCCCATGTCCTAGAACCAGATATTTTTATGTCAGCTTTTTAAGTCGTAACAACACTGCCTCAAATGGATGAACACCCCAATTCCCAGACGATAAAAGGATGAATGTCAAGTGGACAGAGACAGAAAGGGTAATTCTCACAAGGAAGAAGACAGGAGTGACTAATATCTCAAATAGCTATCTCATATCAATGTTTAGTCATTAGGCTTTAGCTCACCAGGATAACACTCCTTGTCTCTGAAAAGTTATGAAAGCTTTTACTTATTGTTTACCTGTCCATTAGAACAGAAGAACACAAAAACTGGAAGGAATATGAAGAAGTGAAAAAGCTTAGTCGTGTAAAGACTTTGTCAGTTTTCTAGGTCATAGACATTTGACAGGTCCTTCCATGTTTCTCTAAAATCTAAAGAGTCTGAAATATTTTAAGAGAAAGAAGATGGGGATGTTAGAAACCAAGTTATCCACTTGTATGTTCATACAGCACACAGTGATGTAGGCAATAACCATAAAACTATGAGGCAAAGAACTGACTCTAAAGACGAAAATGCAAAAATGCTCTGCTCTTAGTGTCAGTATCTGTTGTTTGTGTCAAGACAGGAAGATTCTGTCAACTTAGGCTGAACTTTTCATTATGATGAAATTTGGATTGCCGTGGTGCATGTAGGAGGAACAGAATTTGACCTGTATGTGACCCAAGAATTCTTTCCTGGAATGTAACTCATTTCAGCAAGGAAGTTACATACACAGGTATACTTTAAATAAGAACATCTCCACAGTTGAGAAATCTAGACATTCCAAAGCTAGAACCACCCAATAAAATAATAGCTTAGTTTTCTTAAAAAATATGAGTACAAAACGTATTTGTTAAAATTAATGTAGAATTCATAGTTTAAAAATTATTCTTTTAATAATGCATTCAAATTTTGTCTTGGTGCAATTTCTATTTGAAAAATTTTGTTTTGAATGTATTACCATATGTTTATTTTTTGATTTCTTCCAATGTGAAACACAATAATCTTAAATTTATAAATTTGTTCATAAAGAAACATGATCTTTCAAATAAAACACATCTAAAGTTGGGTTAATATTATTCTAAGATTAAACAAAGGATGGAGGGTGAAATACGAATGACATAGTTTACCAGTAAGAGTAAGAAAAACAAAACCTTACCACCACAATCATGTGCTAGCCTAGTTGCCTGCCCTTGTTGGATTTGACATGAGGTCTGATTCAGCTATTTAAATCTGCATGAGTGAGCATTCCATAGTTCAACTCTAATGGAAAACATGAAAAACTGGTACACGGATTTGCCATTTACACTAATTCTAAATTTACTGAAGTGCATATGGTATCTATTATAAAATTGGCAACATCTTTGCATCTGTTTCAGATTGTTCCAGCATTAAAATCATGCTGGGTTCACATTAAAGTGTAGCTATCACTACTCTCATCACCTCTGTGCACATTTTGCCAATATGAGAGATATTAAAGATCACTATATTATTTTCATAATCTCCTTTGATAAAGTTCATGAGTACTTTTACCCAAATGGTTGCTCTTTCTGCCATGTGGTAGGGTGTTGGATTTCTCTTGAGTTTATCTTTCCTCTAAAGTCAAGTCCTGCTTTGCCATATGTTTTGGTTAATAAAATATGTGTAGTGATGTTTGCCACTGCAGGGTGAAGCCTTTCAACCAGTATGTGAGAAAACACCCTTTTTTGTTTATGCTTTCATGACAATAGGAAGTTTTAAAACTGCTGGCTATTGCCTTCAGCTTGGGCCCTCTACTGACTACATTGAGTAAAAAGCCCCCAGATTATGATAGAGAATAGATGTAAGACATGGTTGAGAAGACAGGCCATCATTAAAAATTATCAAGAGTTTGATATTTTAATACTGTATTATAGTATAGTAAGGCTATCCAGGCTGATAGAAGCAAGTACCTTACCAGATGCTCTGTCCTAATGTTTTATAACATTGGAATAGATGGTCATAACTAACCTTTACTTCATTCAGGTTTTGATCTATGTATACTGAAGTAGTCATTCTGGCAAAAGTGATGAGTCAAGATGACACACCACTTTGCTAGACTAGAAGTGCACATATGAATTACATGTGCTCCTAGGCTTCAGAAATCCTGTGTGGAATTTTATACAAAATGTATTCATAATGTGTATAAAAGGGTTAGTTCAAATTCATATTGTGTTTACCTCTAACCACCCATTGTGCCATCTGTAGAAACCAGGTGGGTCCTGTGGATGAATTATGAGAGGCTTAAATTTCTAGTAACATAACAGATTCTGCGCTTCCACTTCCTTGCCAAAACCTGCCATATACCCTCCTTACTCTTTTGCAAATTCATGATCTCTTGTTAAAGGAACTGCTGCTGCACACACATAGTGAGCACATATATGTATGTACAGGAAGAAAGAAACACACATATATACAAATACATGTATAATCACAAGAACTCCATCTATACACAATGGTATTTGTATGGGTATGATTTTAGAGGTGACGATTTGATACTGGATAATTGACTGGTATGCTGTTCATTAGGGAAGACTAGTACTTTTGTCTCAGTGTTCCTTAGTTGTCTGTCATTCTTTGTGTGGGGTTGATGCAAGCTTCCAAAGGTAGGACACAAAGAACAGTCCTATCAAGCTATGGTACTATAAACACCAGAAATGAGTGGTATGTCACAGTAATGCTAAGAATATAGTAGTGTCACATAAACCTTGATGGTACCAACAGCTTTGTAACTGAACCGAAGCCCCTCACCTCCTCCATTCCACTTCAATAAGATGGAAATCATGTCTAATATTTTAAACTTAGAAATAGTCCAAGGCTGGTGAAGTCATGGATCCTGGAAGAGAACATTCATCTTAAACTTTACTAAACTATCATAGTGTCTTTGTATATTCAAAATAAGAGTCCTTATATTCAAAGGTAAGTCTAGTCCTCTCTGGTTACCAAAGAATTGTCCCTTTGCAACATATGGACACCATTACAGAAAAGCACAAGCGATCAAAGTTCAGTTGTTGAAGTCAGACCCAGAAGAGACACATACAACTCAACTTCCTTACCTAAGACTCAGGGATAGTTGCAGAAGAGTAAGAGAAAGGACTGCAAGAGCCTGGGATAAGGGAGTTCACTATGAGATTGTGTTTCCTAGGAACGTCAAAAGCGACACCAATAATATCTCACCACTGTGACATCTAAAACATGAGCAGAAAAAGAACAATATTAGGCATGCTAAAGAAGACTAGAAACAGTTCTGAACAACTTGTGTAGCAAGTTCTGTTGTGTAGCAGCTCTGGTTACTGCTAGGTGTCCTAGCTGACGTCACTGTGAGAGGACAAAGCTCAATTTCCATTGGAGGCATTTTGGACACAGAAGTCATTTTTCATATCTATAATTCAATGTCTGTTCTGGATTGTTGATAGATTTACATGGGATGTGAAATCAGAAGAGGAGCTGTTGAGGGCAAGAAGGGAACTAGCACAAAAGGGTAAGGATGATGAAAATATGAGAAAGAAGAGAGAGATTAATTAACACAAAGAATGTTGTGTCAAAAAGAACTTTAATACTCCTATAGAAAGAAGCACTTCCCTGGTTCTGTCTGGTAAGATCTCACTCCAAAGGGAAGAATGAGAAGTGGTTGAAAAAACATTAAATCACTGATTATGTTGAACTCAAGTTCACACTTGATATTCCTTCTTCTGTATTCCCTATATGTTACAAATATAATATAAATTATAAAAAGATGGTTGCACATCAGTTATGCCTCCCACAACCATTTAAGTAGGAGGAATGACCCACAAACACACATACACACACACACACACACACACACACACACACACACACAGAATCATCTTAATAGAAGCCAAATGGCCATCCCTTTCAAGCATAAAATGTGTTTTTCAGTTTGTGAAAATAATGTACCTTGATTTCTATAAGAAATTAAAGCAAGATTCATACATATTTATCATGTACCTATTCTGAGAAAACAGTCTCAGTTTCAACAAATATTATATTATTTAATAGGATAAGAAAAGATGATGACTTTAGTATCATTAATATGAATCCTTAAACAGGCCAAAGTATCTCTTATATTGTATTAAAAATATTCCAGTTAATTTGTATGAGTTATTTTGTATGTCGCATATCCCTGAACCTCTAATACTTAGAAAAACAAGAGTCCAAATTTTGCAGAATTTATTTTGTACCCCAGAGACCACATATGCGGTATTGACCCAGCTATTACCTAGCCAGCTTTTGGTCTTTCTGGCCTATTCCCAAAGTTCCATGACATAATAAGAATACATGCAGAGTACTCTGCTTTATTATTCAGAAATCACTGCATATTTTATCATCTCTCTTTTTCTTGATTAAAAGACAAAAGGATACATTTATACATTTACTCAATCAGTGTACACATGTCATACAGCAGGGGCCATATTAAAAACCTCTGTTTAGTTCTGTACCCCATTTTTAATTGGGTTATTTGGAATCTTGATGTCTAATTAAAACCTTCAACCAGAAACTGATAAAAACAGAGGTAAGACCTGCAGAGGAGTACTGGGCTGAGCTCCCAAAATCAAGCTGAAAAATGGGAAGAGTGAGAATATGAGCAAAGAGGTCAAGTCCATGATGGTGACACCCACTGAAACAGTTTACCTGAACTAGTGAGAGCTCCCCATCTCAAACCAGACAGGGAACAAAACAGCATAGGTCCAAACAAGTCCCCCTGAATGTGATTGATAGTTGTACGGCTGGGGCAGACATTGGGGTCACTGGCAGTGGCACCAGAATTTATTTTGCTTGTACTGGCTTTTTGGGAACCTATTTTCTTTGGATGGATGCCTTATTCAGCCTAGATATAGTAAATGTGCCTTACCTTCTCTAAGAAGTGGACGGGGATGGGGGTGAGATGGAGGGTAGGTGGAAGGAACGGGAGAAAGGGGGAAGGGGGAACTGGGATTTGTATGTAAAATGGAAAAACATAATTATTTTCTTTAAAAAATAAAAGAAAGAAAACAGAAAAATAAATCCTCTTGCTAAGGTATCTTTCCTCATACAGATACTCTGCTTGTGTTCCTGGAAATTTAACCTTGCAATAATATAAAGTAGTACATAAGTCCCAGCTGGTTACTACAGAAACTGAAGTGGGTTATTAATAAGAACATGATAGGAATTTACCACCTTTCATAATTGTATTAATATCTAAGACTTCTCCACATTAGAACTTGTGTGTTTTTATGTCCACTGATTTAAGACTTGGATTTCCTCTGCATTAAAATGCAATATGAGATTTCTCCAAGGCAATTTATTTCATCCTAAGTGTATACGTGAGAACCTGTGAAATGATAATCCAAAATTAGGTTCAAATATTGAAAATGAAGCTAAAATCAAGATTGCACTTATGTTTTAATATACTGACCCTTTAACTGATGAGCCGTGGTGATAATTCATGCTTTGAGTTATCAATGTCTTCTCAGAGCTGGTGTCCAGCAGTAAAATGCCTGTCCATTAACATTTCCTATACCAAACCTTCTTAAACTAATGAACATTGATTTCTCTGTGTCAAGAATCAGAGTATTGTCTAGGGTTTGTATTTGTCCAGCTCCCTACTTTTTGTTCATAGGGAATTAAACTTTCTCCATCAGTAAATTTAGAATTGAAAACAAAACACATTACTTGAAATTAGTCAAGGAATTTATTAGAGAACTTCCCTGTGTTTTTCACCCAGTCAACTTTGATTACTCATGGACAGTCTCATTAAGAAATTATTTCTTTTGTTGTCCATTTACATTTATCAATCTGCATGTCAACCTTTAATAACCATTTCCACAGCCATCTGAGGATTGGACTGTCTCAGCTGCCAATCTCAATCCTCAGTGATCATGAGGATTGTCTCACATGTCTGCCTGTCAAAAACTGGAACCGCTTTTGTCTCCTGGGTCCTGGAAACACCAGCTAGCCCTGCTGCAGTACTGAGAAGTTCTATCCAGAGAGGTGAGTGGGTGCTCGCCTGGGCGCTCTGTCCCAGAAGAGAGCACAGCCCCTCCCCCCTCAGCTTCTGAAGCAGAGTCTTCAGTGTCCCATGATCCCCTTCGTGCCCCCACTGCTGCCGCCCTTTTGTCTCCTGGGTCCTGAAAATACCAGCTATCCCTGCTGCAGTGCTGAGGAGTTCTATCCAGAGAGTGCTGAGGAGTTTCATCCAGAGAGGAAGAGATGGGCAGGTGACAATGCAAGAATTCCTCCAACAACCTGAAAGGCAACATGACATCTCCAGAATCCAGGGATTATGAAACTAGAAGAATTGAACACCCTACTCCAGAAGAAATAGAAGAAATTGACTCTAAGCAGATCTTTATGAAAATAATAGAGGAACTTAAACAGGAGGTGAAAATCTGCTGTAAGAAATGGAAGATAAGTATAACAAAAAGATTGAGGAAATGAGTAAAGAAATGGAAGAGAAATATACCAAAAGGTTTGAAGAAATGAGTAAATCTGTAAATGAAATTCTGGGAAACCAAGAAAAAACAATCAAACAAGTAATGGAAACATTTCAAGATTTGAAAACTGAAATGGAGTCAATGAAGAAATCAAAAGCCGAGGGCCGTCTGGCTATGGAAAATCTAGGTAAATGAACAGAGACTTCAGAAACAAGCATAACCAATAGAATACAAGAGATAGAAGAAAGAATCTCAGACTCTGAGGACACCATAGAGAAATTAAACACACTGACCAAAGACAACAGCAAATCCAACAAATTCTCATCACAAAACATTCAGGAAATGTGGGACACAATAAAAAAACCAAATCTAAGAATAATATGGGTAGAAGAAGAAGAAGAATTGCAGATCAAAGGTCCAGAAAATATATTCAACAAAATTATAAAAGAAAACTTTCCCATCCTAAAGAACGATATTCCTATGAAGGCTCAAGAAGCATACAGAACACCGAATAGACTGGATCAGAAAAAAAAAATCCTCTCGCCATATAATAATCAACACACAATGCATCCAGATTAAAAAAGGATATTAAGAGCTGCAAAGGAAAAAGGTCAAGTAACTTATAAAAGTAAACCTATCAGACTTACACCAGACTTCTCTATGGAAACCATGAAAGCCAGAAGGTCCTGGATAGAGGTACTGCAGAAACTAAGAGACCATGGATGCAAGACCAGACTAATATACCCAGCCAAGCTATTGTTCACTATCAACGGAGAAAATAATATATTCCAGGATAAAAACAAACTTAAACAATACGTAGCTACTAATCCAGCCTTACAGAGAGTATTAGAAGTAAAATCACAACCCAAGGAATCCAACATTCCTAACACCGCCTACAATAACTCAGGCATCTAGCAACCCTTCACAAGCAGAACTCAAAGAAGGGAAAAACATATACTCCACTACCCCCCCAAAAAAAATAATAATTGGAGTCAACAACCACTGGTCATTAATATCACTTAATATCAATGGACTCAATTCACCTATAAAAAGGCACAGACTTAGAGATTGGATACGAAAACAGGATCCAACATTCTGCTGTTTACAAGAAACACACATCAACCACAAAGACAGACATCTACTCAGAGTAAAGGGCTGGGAAAAGGTTTTCCAAGCAAATGGACCTAAGAAACAAGCGGGTGTGGCCATTCTAATATCTAACAAAATTGACTTCAAACTAAATCTATCAGAAGAGATAGAGATGGACATTTCATACTCAAAACAGGAACAATTCATCAGGAGGAAGTCTCAATCCTGAATATCTACGCCCCTAATATAAAGGCACCCACTTATGTAAAAGAAACACTTCTAGAACTCAAGGCAGTTATCAAACCACACACACTAATAGTAGGAGACTTCAACACAACTCTTTCATCAATGGACAGATCAATCAGACAGAAACACAACAGAGAAATAAGAGAATTATTGGAGGTATTGAATCAAATGGACTTAACAGATATCTATAGAACATTCCAACCAAATAGGAAAGAATATACCTTCTTCTCTGCTGCCCATGGAACCTTCTCAAAAATTGACTACATACTTGGTAACAAAGCAAACTTCCACAGATACAAAAAAATATTAGTAACCACCTGTGTCTTGTCAGATCACCATGGATTAAAATTAGAATTCAACAACAATGCTTCCCCCAGGAAGCCAACAAACTCATGGAAGTTGAACTGTCAACTATTAAATCACCCTTGGGTCAAGGAAGAAATAAAGAAAGAAATTAAAGTCTTCCTTGAATTTAATGAAAATAAAGACACAACATACTCAAACCTATGGGACACTATGAAAGCAGTGCTAAGAGGAAAGTTCATAGCACTAAGTGTACAATTAAAGAAAACGGAGAAAGCACACACTGGAGACTTAACAGCACACTTGAACGCACTAGAAAAAAAGAACCAGATTCACCCAGGAGGAGTAGAAGACTGGAAATAATCAAACTGAGGGCTGAAATCAACAAAATAGAAACACAGAAAACAATCCAAAGAATCAATGAGACAAAAAGCTGGTTCTTGGAGAAAATCAACAAGATCGACAAACCCCTATCAAACTAATCAAACGGCAGAGAGAGAACATGCAAATTTATAAGATCAAAAATGTAAAGGGGAAACTACCCACAGACACAGAGGAAATTCAGAGAATCATCAGATCTAACTACAAAAGTTTATATGCCACAAAGTTGGAAAATGTAAAAGAAATGGACATTTTTTTAGATAAGTACCATATACCAAAGATGAACCAAGACCAGGTGAACAATCTAAATAGACTTGTTAGTCGCGAAGAATTAGAAGCTGTTATCAAAAATCTCCCTACCAAAAAAAGCCCAGGACCAGATGGTTTCAATGCAGAATTCTACCAGAACTTCCAGGAAGAGCTAATACCTATACTCCTTAATGTATTCCACAATATAGAAACAGAAGAGTCATTGCCAAACTCCTTTTATGAAGCTACAGTTACCCTGATACCAAAACCACACAAAGACACAACCAAGAAAGAGAATTACAGGCCAATCTCACTCATGAACATCGATGCTAAAATTCTCAATAAAATACTGGAAAACTGAATCCAAGAACACATTAGAAAAATTATCCATTATGATCAAGTAGGCTTCATCCCAGAGATGCAGGGCTGGTTCAACATACGCAAATCTATCAATGTAATCCATCATATAAATAAACTGAAAGAAAAAACCATATGATCATTTCATTGGATGCTGAAAAAGCATTTGACAAAATTCAACACCCCTTTATGATAAAGGTGTTGGAGAGACTGGGGATACAAAGATCATACTTAAATATAATAAAAAGCAATATACAGCAAGCCGACAGCTAACATCAAATTGAATGGAGAGAAACTCAAAGCCTTTCCACTAAAATCAGGAACACGACAAGGCTTTCCACTCTCTCCATACCTCTTCAATATAGTGCTTGAAGTTCTAGCAATAGCAATAAGACAACATAAGGGGATCAAGGGGATTCGAATTGGAAAGGATGAAGTGAAACTTTCGTTATTTGCAGACGATATGATAGTGTACATAAGCGACCCCAAAAACTCTACCAAAGAACTCCTACAGCTGATAAACACCTTTAGTAACGTGGCAGGATACAAGATCAACTCCAAAAAATCAGTGGCACTCCTATACACAAAGGATAAAGAAACAGAGAGGGAAATCAGAGAAACATCACCTTTCACGATAGCCACAAACACCATAAAATATCTTGGGGTTACTCTAACCAGGGATGTGAAAGACCTATTTGACAAGAACTTTAAGCCTTTGAAAAGAGAAATTGAGGAGGATACCAGAAAATGGAAAGACCTCCCCTGCTCTTGGATTGGGAGAATCAACATAGTAAAAATGGCAATTCTACCAAAAGCAATCTACAGATTCAATGCAATCCCCATCAAAATCCCATCAAACTTCTTCACAGACCTTGAGAGAACAATAATTAAGTTTATATGGAAAAACAAAAAACCCAGGATAGCCAAAACAATCTTATACAATAAAGGAACTTCTGGAGGCATTACTATCCCTGACTTCAAACTCTATTACAGAGCTACAGTATTGAAAACAGCTTGGTATTGGCATAAGAACAGAGAAGTCGACCTATGGAATCGAATAGAAGACCCAGATACTAACCCTCAAACCTACGAACACCTAATTTTTGACAAGGGAGCTAAAGGTATACAATGGAAGAAGGAAAGCGTCTTTAACAAATGGTGCTGGCATAACTGGATGTCAACCTGTAGAAGAATGAAAATAGATCCATATCTATCACCTTGCACAAAACTCAAGTCCAAATGGATTAAAGACATCAACATCAATCTGTCCACTTTGAACCTGATAGAAGAGAAAGTGGGAAGTAGTCTACAAGATATAGGCACAGGAGGCCACTTCCTAAGTAGGACCCCAGCAGCACAGACAATAAGAGAAACAATGAATAAATGGGACCTGCTGAAACTGAGAAGCTTCTGTAAAGCAAAGGACACTGTCAGTAAGACAAAAAGGCTGCCTTCTGACTGGGAGAAGATCTTCACCAACCCCTCATCAGACAAAGGTCTGATCTCCAGAATATACAAAGAACTCAAGAAACTAGACACTAAAACTCTAATTAACCCAATTAAAAAATGGGGTACTGATCTGAACAGAGAATTCACAACAGATGAACTTCGAATGGCCAGAAGACACTTAAGGTCATGCTCAACCTCCTTAGCGATCAGGGAAATGCAAATCAAAACAACTTTGAGATATCATCTTACACCTATCAGAATAGCCAAACTCAAAAACACCAATGATAGCCTATGCTGGAGAGGATGTGGAGTGAGGGTTACACTCATCCATTGTTGGTGGGAATGCAAACTTGTGCAGCCACTGTGGAAATCAGTGTTGCGGTTTCTCAGGAACCTGGAGTCAACCTCCCTCAGGACCCAGCAATTCCACTCTTGGGAATATACCCTAGAGATGCCCTATCATGCTACAAAAGTATTTGTTCAACTATGTTCATAGCTGCATTATTTGTAATAGCCATAACCTGGAAACAACCTAGGTGCCCCTCAATAGAAGAATGGTTAAAGAAGGTGTGGAACATATACACATTAGAGTTTTACTCAGCGGTAAAAAACAATGACATCTTGAATTTTGCATGTAAATGGATGGAAATAGAAAATGCTTTACTGAGTGTGGTAACCCAGACCCAAAAAGAGGAATATGGTATGTACTCACTCATAAGTGGGTTCTAGCCATAGTTAAAGGTCTTTGAGTCTATAATTTGTGATCCTAGAGAAGCTGAATAAGAAGGTGAACCTGAAGAAAATCATATAGTTATCCTCCTGTATATTAGAAGTAGGCAAGATTGCCAGGCAAACTTGGGTTCACGGGAGGGGGGGAGGTGGAAGTACGGTGAGATGGTTAGGAAGAGGGGAGAGGGGGAGGATCGGTAATGGATTGGGGGAATGGGAGGGGGTGAGGGAGGGAGGATGGTTATGGGAGCAGGGAAGTTTATATCTCAACTTGTAACATGAGGGGGCCGGCTTGTTGGGGTTTCTATCCTGCTGGGTACCCCACAGCTGGCAACTCCCAATGAAAATCAATCACACATAGAACTCCATAAGGTTATAAACTGATTGGCCCATTAGGTCAGGTTACTTATTAGCTCTTATAATTTATGTTACCCCATTATCCTTATCTATGTTAGCATATGGCTCTGTACCTTTTTCAGCAGGGCAAGTTACATGCTGCCTCTTCGGTGATCTGCGCAGGAGTGGCAGAGGAAATTTCTGCTTCCCAGAATTCTCCTGTTCTCATTGCATCACCTCTACTTCCTGTCTGGTTTTCCCGCCTATACTTTCTGCCTGGCCAATCAGTGTTTTATTAAAATATGATTGACAGAATACAGACAATTCTCCCAATGAGGCAAAAGCCATGGAGCCAGCCACCAGGTCAAACATGCTAAATCTTTTCCGGTAAGCCACTACCTCGTGGTGCTACCACGAGATTATTAGAAATGGGTTAATATCAAGATATGAGAGTTAGTCAGTGCCCCCAAGGTCCAAATGAAGACTAAGAAGCCATTGACAATGGCACTGGGTCCTGTTTCGTCTGCATGGACTGGCTTTTTGGGATCCTGGCCTATCTGGAGGCTCACCTTCCTGGACCTGGAGGGAGGGGAGAGGAACTTGGATTTCCCACAGGGCTGGAAACCCTGACTGCTCTGGGGAATGGTGAGGGAGGAGAAGAGGGAGTGGGGGGAGTGGAGGGAGCGGGAGGGTAATGGTAGGAGGGGAGGAAGTGGAAAGAGTGGTTTTGGATACTTGAATAAACAAGTCTAACGGAAAAAAAAAGAAAAAAAAACTGGAACCTGGTCTCCTCCACTACTTAGGAGATAATGAACAAGATAAAACTTGAGAATTTTTTCTTGTAATATTTTCTACTCTTGTGAGAAGACAAATTCCTAATTAGAAAAATGCCCACTGATGTCTACTCAAGTAATAGAGAAGACAGGGAAATTTGCACCCTTTAGAGAATCTACACACCTTTTTCATCTTATGTACCAAGGATCCACTCTCAAAACTATGGGTTATACCTGTAACCCATAAACCCATAAAGTTAAAATATTTTTAACTTTACACTTTAAGAACTATTGACATGAGTGAACAGTGAGGTAGAGATTTTCAATGGTTGATTAGATATTTACTCTGAAATGAGATCAACTTTAGAAGCTTTGAGTGACTAATATCAGGCCTGATCTTGTGTGAGCTATCAAGTAGGTGATAAAGAATCTGGTTTTTATTTATCCTAAGAGATGAATACATGAAGAGACCACTCATTCATCTTTAGTATCAGCATTTAGTATTTAACCTCAAGTTACACATAATTTCTAATTTTTAACACTATGGCATTTTGTAGACTAACTTAATTGGTATAAAGAACAGATTCTAATTCAACTGATATAGAAAATGCAGACATAATAATGAAACATTTTCTTCATTTCTTCTTAACATTTCTTTAAAAACTGAATTAGGATTGACAAAGGAACTAGAAGTTTTCTGATGACTGAGTCTCCCATATATTAACACAGTCAAAATAAAGAATGTAAACAACATTATGGAAGGAGAAATTCAAGTCCTTAACTACATGAAAGAGATTTTTCATGACATCCGGCAAAGTCCTATAAAAATCAAGGACATAATATATTCTGTCTATCGCACATTTTTTTTCTTGAGAAACTAATCCACTGTCATGTTGGTATTTTGAACTAGAGGATGGAAGGGAAACTGTGAAGATAATTATCTGTTCCATTTCCTTTCCTCCAGGCAAGACTATATTCACAGAAACTAAAAGGATTGCTTTCTTTAGAAACAAGTAGAAAAGGCAGACTTAGTTCTTCCAAAATATAAGAAATGAAATCCAAGGGTGTGCAGCATTCTTCCTAAACTTATTCTGTTCTACATCAAATGCTCTTGTGCTGGGCTTCACGAAGGGTGGACTAGCTGCTTGTTTTTATGTCATCATAAATAAATTCAGTTCCTGCTATAAACCCCCACCCAAATCATATCTGTCTATTGCCTTTACACTTTAAAGTGGCAGTTCTGCTTCAAGTCTTCAAAGCAATGCTCTATCTCTCGGATATTCTTCAAAATCAAGTTTCCTTTGCATAACACTTGAATAGCTCAAGATTTTCATCTGTAAATCAAAAGACGTTTTCAGTCTACTCAATTCTGGCTTTTGCTCTTACTATTCCAATGAAACTGTTCTTGCTGAGGTTGAAATGACTCCTCTATAACCAAAACCAGTGGAGACCTAAAAGTCACCATCTTATTTGACATTTCTATTTTCTTTGTCACTTTTTGGTATTATTTTTAGGAAGTACAACTCTTGTCTTGTTCTGTATATTATATACTTTTGCTGTTTTACTTGTATCTCTGGTCATTCTTTTCAAGTTATTCTGAGCATCAATACTTCTCTATCTAGTTGTTGTAACTCGATATACTTTGAAGATTTTGGCAGAGGTCTCCTTGCTGCTATATTCCTTCTGTAAATGTGCTAGAATCAATCTTGGGATGGATTTACACACTTCTGAAAATTTATTTAGATTAGATTAATTGAAATGGAAGGACATAAGTGTGGGTGGCAGCTCCCGAGGGCAGCACAGATAGAAAAGGGTGTAAGGTAAAAGATCTCGCTTTTTGCCTGCTTGCCTTTGTGTGTGATTAGTGAGCACAGCTGTTAAGTTGCTGCTGCTGCTGCTGCTGCTGCCTCTATTAGGAGCACAGCCTCATCAACCTTGCATTGTGGACTGAAGATAAGAGACACAACAGGAGTTCTCCAGGCTTTTAGAATCAGACAGGATGGCTGAGTCATGAGACCCAACCTCAAGAACTGCACAGGTAGCAGGTCTCAGACTCTCTCATGTGTAAAGGCAGTTATTACTGTACCATTCAGACCATATAACATAAGTCAATTTCATAAATCCCCTTTTAATATATATTTATTCTCTTGATTCTATTCTCTTAGGAATCCCTGAGTAATATGTTAGAAAATATAAACTGCTTATATTGTTCAACAATTGCTTACAATTCTGCATTTATATATTTGCTGTTGACCTCTCCCTAAATTTCACTTATTTAAAGAGTGTATTTATTTGACTACTTATTTATATGTATAAATAATAAATATGTGTCTATGTGAATATATACAAGACAAGAGATTTAACACACTGATCTACACCCCATCTTTCATCGTGTGTGTGTCTTTGTGTGTGTCTGTGAAAAGTTTATTAAAATGTTTGGTTGCTTCTGTGACATAATTGTTACCCCAGGATATAAGCTCTATAGAAACAAGGTTGAATCTGTAATTTCTGTACTTATCACTCAACTTTATATATGTAATATTCTATAATAATTCTCTTAAATTTTGCTTTATATGCTTGTGAGTATGTGTGCACAAGCTTTTGTGTGCCCTGGCACAGCATTGAAATCGGAGAACAACTTTCAGGAGTCATTTCTTGTTTTCTACTCTGTGAGTCCCAGGGACATACTAAGGTTCTCACTGGTAGTGAGTGCCCTTATCTTCTTGGTCATCTTACTGGCCCTCAAATATGCTTATTTTACTTCTTAAGAAAAAATAGATGAATTCTGAATAAACATATGCTTGTGGCTTAGATTATGTGCCAAATAATGGAACTGGGTCTATTTGTAGCTAGAATTGTCACGAGAACTGTAGTAATTATCAAATTATTTAGAAGATTTCAAGTATACACCAGATAATACTAATAAAGACTACAGCATCTGGTTTGGAAAGTTCTGGCTGGTCTTTCTAATCCACTGAGAATATGAGTAGAGACAGAGCTTTTAAAGAATCCAACTACAAATTCTAAAATTCTTTGATTGCAATCTAAGGCTTCAAACTCATGCTAAGCAGATGGTCTTGCATGTGGCTCATGCAATGCTATTCCAAAGACCAACAAAACTTTGTAAAACAATAACATATCAGTTATCAATACTACTAAAAATTCTATAATTATTGTATAGCTCCAAAAATTCTGTGTTGTCCTTGTTTACTGATGATCAAGAATAAAAAACTGAGGGGAATAATTTTATTCCCTGCCAGACTTTTTAATGAAGCATGTTATAAATATCATGTTATGTTTTGTGTAAGAAAGTAGGAAAAGCTCAAACAAACACTTCATGAGTTATATGAACTTTTGAATTCTAGAATTCTATGTAGTCTGCCATAAAATCTGTAGACCCTTCATGATACAATTATCTAAAACTAAAGAAAAGCTATGTACCACCATTCAAAGGAATAATATAAAAATAATACAATATTGTGAGGTTTTTATATATTGCATATTAACACGTTTACATGGTATAGATTTTTTATACTTGTGATAAATGCTTCAGCATAGCTTATGTATGCTGTTTTATATGTTAATGTATAGTAAGTATATCATATATGATTTTGGATTTTGTATTATATTTATAGATAGAGAGTGTGAATAGAGAGTGTGCTTTGAGAACCTGTTTACCTGGCTAGATTTCAACTCATGGTACCATATTAGTGTATGGGACAACTATTAGGAATGATGTCTAATGAGGGATTTGTGATCACTGAAGACATATATGTATGTGTTTGAGAGCAGTGAGTTATTCCTACATGATTTTTTCTACAAAATTTATTTTATCTTTGTAGTGTAGAAATAAAACCCAAGGATTCAAAAATCCTAATAAGCTTCTAACATTAAGATTTCGATCCTATCTGAAGTGTTTTCTAGGCTAGTCTCCAACCTATGATCTTTATGCTTCTGTAGTTTTGTAATTTCCTACTACAATGGTGGAGCCTCTGCCAAAGGACTGGGATCATGTTTTGACTGCCTCATCTTATTACATAAACGGCAAAGTCAGAAGCATATGAACCATCAAGCAAGGTATTTATACCTTTGGCTGGATACCAAAAGAGAACAATGTCTGTGAGTGTATTTCTGGTGATTTGTACTCTCCTGGTCTGAGATTCCCCTCTGTATGCTGTGAATACCATTGGTTAATAAAGAAACCGTTTTGGGCCTGCACAAGGAATAGAGGTAGGTAGGAAAACCTAAGAAGAATGCTGGGAGAAAGCAGGGAGGAGTTAAGTTAAGAGAGAAGCCATGAAGCTGCTGCTGGAGACAGACATGCCAGAACATTGCTGGTAGGCCAAAACCTCGTGGTGATGCATAGATTAATGGAGATGGGTTAAATTAAGATGTAAGAGATAGCAAATAAGAAATTAGAGCTAACGGGCCAAGCAGTGATCTAATTAATACAGTGTCTATGTGATTATTTCAGGGCTGAGCAACCTGGAACCAACAAGCGACGGTCTTCTTCCAACACTCTCACACTAAGATCCATCTCTTAAAAAATTCTGCAACCTCCCAAAGGTAAGTATCAGTATGAATTCACGTTTTCAGTCACACAGACCTCTGCAATTATACTGTCACTCCATAGTAAAACTACATTAGCATGTATCTGCAGATTTGTGGGCAGAAAAGAAAGGTGGATTTCACACACATTATAAAGATGCAGTCTGTTATTGTATTTTAAAGCCCATTTTAGTTCCTTTAATGAGTTTTTTTTAATTTTTTCAGAAAAAAGTGACCTGTGACAACAGAAAATGGTGTACAATGGCACATTTGTCCACTTTAGGCTCATAAACACACAAGAATAAGAGTAATATTTAGAAAATGTAATATTTAAGAAAAAGTAATGTTTAAGAAAATAGAAGACTCATTCATTGTATTTGGAAGAACAGAAACATAATAGTCACAGTAGATTTGAGAATAAACTAATCCTTGGTTTTTATGTTAAAGATCATAAAATCACACTCCATGTTCCTGTGAAATGATGGCACTTACCTTCTGGTCTCCACTACATACAGCCAAACATAGAGTAATAATGAATTGAGTCTACTTTGTAAAGATAGAAGATATATAAATTATTACTATATCATATATGTATGTATATATATTTTCACTGAAAACAGAAACAAAAAATCATCATAGAAATATCAGACATGGTTATTCTTTTGTCACATTGTCACAATGTATATAAAATGGCATTCTAAAATGTTAGGCAGAATGTCAATATCACCTAAAAATAAATGAAACTATACGAGGATGGAATATATCTTAGATAGTTAAGTTACAAAAATGCAAAAGAAAAAGAAATACATTTAGTCATAAATACATTAAGCTCCCATCTACAATATTCCAAATTTATCATTAACCCTTTTTGCAAGCAAGCAGAGAACCATATTTTTACAAGATTATATACATTCTGTTTATGTTCATAATTTTAGCTTTATTACTGCTTATGATACATATCGTTTCATCTTTTGTGTATTTATTATTTGCTGAAAAACAGGTGCATAGCTTGTCTTTAATTAGTCTTTTGTGATTGATGACATTCGATGACTCTATCAACAAGGAACTATAGATTATTTTGCAGACTCCATAGACATTTGAGAATATGTTCAGGCAATGTGAAAAAAATCAATAGGAAAAACCACACTTATATTAGTAAATAAACAGAATAAAAACACTGTTAGCTCTTTCCTAGGGGAGGCCCAGAGCTCGAACACCCTGGGAAATTATTTTTAGGTTTGTTTGCCTTGGAGATTACGTTATTGAGGATGCTGTCAAGATGTGGTTTACTTACTTTTTGTTTTGCTTTGTTTTTCCTTCAAGACCAGTTAATAAGACACATTTTTTATCTCAGGATAAATAAAATATAAAAAGGAGGAAAAAAGAACAGAGAAACATCATAACCACCCTGTCTCAATTCTCAGTTAATAAAGAACTTTGGAATGACTTTGGTTGTAATTAATTGTGAGCCTTGAGTTTTATATGCACAACAGGAAACAAAGATGAAGACTCAGAACAAAAATATACTCTTACTTGATCGTCCTTGCTCCCTGCCAGTCGCTCATACAGCATTTTGCTCTCCTTAAAGACTAAAAATAAGTTATCTTAATTTTGTGATCAAATATCCCAATTATTTGATATTCATGTTAAGTAGCAGTTTTCTTTACAGGTCATGTGCACCTGGTGGAATGGCTGGAATCCATCTATCTCTCCAACATAGTGTACCCCTGTGACTCAATGCACAATTCTCAATAGCTGCACACATTTATATCCTCTTAGGTATCACCTCATGGACCGTAGCCCAGCTCACAATAGGAATGAATCTCAAGAATTGAGGGCCTTTCAAAGGACTGCCTGAGAAAGATATCTGCCAAACTGATGGAAACCCCAGATATGGTATAATTTTGTTACCTATTCTGAAAAAGAGCATTTCCCTCATCAGGTTCTCTTGGCAGCTATAAATAGGTTACAACTCCATCCATAACCCTCTGTCCTACTTTCATTGGTGTTCTGGAATTATCCAGAAGTCCTGGATTTTTGGAATTACCCCAAATAGCTGAGCACTGGAATTACTACATCAGAACCAACGTAACTTCTCCATTGCTGCCATTTTTAATGTTTTTAAATGAAACAAGTCTTCAAGATCATTATTTTTACTAATATTATCCAATTTTTCCACTCAGTGTTTAACTTCAAATGAGTAAATAATGATTTCTTCATATATATTGCATGATTGACTTTCAAACTATGTAAGTTGTTAAGCATTCTAAAACTATTCTCATATCCTAGTGTTAAATCTAACTGTAACACAGATATAATGGAATGTTTGATAATATCTTGAATTGTTAGTTTAAAATGCATTTTTAATTGCACAAGTATTAAGATACTTCTCTGTTAAAAGATGCAGAAAAATTCTCCTTGTCAAGCACCATCATTTCTGTAATTTATAGTGCTACTTTTTCACATTTGCTTTTGTTTGTCTGCATTGCTTTAACTTCAGACATGTTTAGACAGTAATTTTAGGAAGCCCCAAATGATGTATTCATAAAAGATGCATGCAATAAAAGACATATTCACTCAAACAAAACTCATGCACACTCATACTCTCAGACACACACAAACACACACTCCAGACACATACAGTACACACAATCACACACTCACAAACACACACTCACACATATTCACAAGCAGACATACACACACAATCACGTGCATATACCCTCATACTCACAGTCACACCCTCACACTTACACACACTCACACAATTACACACATACTCACAGACACACATTCACAAGCACCTACTCATATACATAATCATACAAACACTCACACAGGCACACACACAGACAAACACTCACACATGCTCACACTAACAAAAACATACTCATACAATCACAAGTACACATACTCACAGACATACTCATACGGACTCACACATATATTCACAAACATACACACTCGTACTCACAAAAATAGTTTCATTCTTTATCCTTCTTGTGATGTTTTTGTGACTTTCCCAAAACAAAGCTTCAGTCTGTTTAGGTTTTTCATGTACATTTTAGATAACTAAATAAGTAGGTACATAGATAGAGGATAGGTAGACAGACAGACAGGCAGAAAGACAGTCAGACAGGTAGATATATTATAAATAAAAAGAGGTCTCAGACATTCAACAATTTAGTCTGCCCTAGTGTGGGGTAAAAGTAAGATCAGAGGTAAATGTAAGTCCTTTCTTTGAACTCTTTAAGGATTTTTTTGATTAAATTTTTTCTAGAAAAACATTTTGACTACATGTTTTTACTTGAGTGTGTGTGTGTGTGTGTGTCTGTGCGTGCGCGTGTGCATGTGTGTGTGTGTGTGTGTTGGGGCAGGTGTGCATATACATGTCCCATGGCTCTCATGTACTTATCTGAGAATACAACCCATGGAATTTGATTTTCTTCT
Organism: Myodes glareolus; assembly: GCF_982192425.1. Classification (NCBI taxonomy): domain Eukaryota; kingdom Metazoa; phylum Chordata; class Mammalia; order Rodentia; family Cricetidae; genus Myodes; species Myodes glareolus. The sequence goes on along the minus strand of NC_142027.1, from coordinate 28,686,176 downwards.
TTTACAATACGGTGATCAAACTCGGGTCCTCACTCTTGGTGGCAAGCATTGTTAGCCACTGAATCAACTTTATTTCTCAGTCCCCAATTTGTCTTTACTTATATAACTCTCATAATACCCATGAAATGCTTCTATCATGGTGGAGGCTTTCTTGCAAGGATTTGTGTTTCTGGCCTTTCCATTCTGGTGTCTTAATCTGTGATGTGTCAGGACTTCATTTACCTCACTTTCCAGTTCTTTCAGAGTCTCCCTATGCCTTAACATATTCATAGTCGTCTCTAGTCTAAGACGAATGCCTTCCTCTGCACTTACCATGGAGTATCGCAGAATCCTCTAGAGAAGTCCAGCATAGGCATATTTATGTATTAAAATGTTAATTCAAGATCCCTGTGTTAATTCACATGAATAAACACATTAAATTAATTTAATCGATGCTGAATTGTTCCTGTATTTGTGTAAAATATATGAGATTATAATTATTTTTTAATTAGAAAAGTTGTTACATATTTATTTTAAAAGTTAAATTAATTGGGGAATTTTAGATCAGCTTAGAAGCCAACTGTGATTTTTTTTTCTATAAGTTTTCCATTTGAGATGGTCTTAAATTAAGAATTAATGCCACGATACTTTTTTGGCACCAGAATTTTCTTTAACCTATCCATCATTTTAAAAAATAGACTTACTGTAACCTTTTGCTTGGCTCATTTCCCAGACTCATGTATCCACTCTATATTGATGCAGTAATTACTTGTGTTTTTATTTGATACTTATCTCTGCCAACCTCATTACTTATCATTAATTCTAAATGCTGTGGAAGAAAACTCATCATCATCTTCTTCAAGGTCAATTCAAAGGACTGAGTTCTTTCAAACGACTATCATATTCACTAAAACTGATACCAATGTATTCCTTTGTGTTTTTCATTTTGTTTTGAAACATGGTCTACCATATTTCAAGGTAGCCTTCAATTTATATGTATTCAAGGGTGACGTTAAACCTTCTGAAACTACTGAATGTGCCTTCTAACTTTCAAAATTATAAGTATCTTAATAATTTGATATAATTAATGAACTGATAAAAGAGGTAAATGAAGTGCTGACACATCACAGATTAAGACACCAACATGGAAAGGCCAGAAACACAAATCCTTGCAAGAAAGTCTCCACCACGATGAAAGCAGTTTATGGATATTGGGCGGGTTTTATAAGTAAAGAAAAATTGGGGACTGAGAAATAGAGTTGATTCAGTGGCTAACAATGCTTGCCACCAAAACTGAGGACTCAAGTTTGATTACTGGAAACCACATAGTAAAAGAAGAAAATCAAATTCCACAGGTTGTATTCTCATTTACAGAGAAGAACATGAGAGCCATTGGACGTGTATATGCACACCCGTCACCAACACACAACACACACACACACACACACACACACACACACACACACACACACACGTTAAAAACATGTAGTCAACACCTGGGTTATGTTGTACTGGGATCAAACCCAGTTTCTCATGCATGCTCTTCAGTGACATTTTAATAAACAAATATTCTTTGAATAAGCTATTTTCTCAGTTTAAACTCTTTCTTTTGAGTGTGCAATTATTTATTCTTTCTTGAGGATTTAATCTTTGGAAACATACCAAATTAAGGACAAAATAAATCATATTTGTTCTAAACCTTTATACACGTTTTCCTAAAGCTTTTGCATTTTCATTATTATTAACTTTTATAGTTTTTGCTATTGACTTTTCTCTTTCAATTTGAAGGAATTGGTAATTATGTGTTGGTACTGCGTACCTGTTATGATAACTTAAAACACTTGTTCTTCTTTGACTTGCCTCCATAGTCATTAAAACATCCACTAGCCTAATTTTAAAGCTTTTTCATGGTCAAACTAGTTGAAGTCTAGGTTTATACACATGCTCTCATTCTTTTAACTATCTGTTCACAAAAGACTCTTATTACTGAGATCAGGTGATTCAGCTACAAGAGTGTTCCGTTTATCGCATCTCCATCAATCACACTTGCAAATCAATAACACTTGCACAATACCAAGCCTTGCCCTCTTTACAGTGTAGGTCAGATGGGTATCAATATCTGTAAATGTGAAGATGATTCCGAGAGTTCTTCAAAAAGACAATGTGATGAAGCTATCCAAATGTAATATATTCATCAAAACGTGCTGGACTCCATGATGTGATTGCATGTTCATGGTGAAAACATAAAATGGTTCTCAAGACATTTTGTGAAGTTGAAAGTAAGTAGGAGCAAGGGAGTTAAGTCCAGTGTTCCAATATATGTCTCTGTCTCTATCTCCATCCATCGCCATATGAAGGTTCTGTGGTGACATGCACAATATTCGTCAGTATGGTTATGGGCCAAGGCCAGTTCAGGCACCCTCTCCTCTGCTGCCCAGAGTACAATCTGGGGACCTCTCCTTGGGCCTGGGAACCCCTCCAGAATCGAGTCTCTTGCAAACCCTAAAATGGCTCCCTTAGTTGAGATATAAACTTCTCTGCTCCCAGAACCATTCCCCCCTCCCATTCCCCCAAGGCATCCCCAATACTCCCCCTCTCCCCTCTCCCTAACCATCTTCCCCTACTACCACCCCCCACCCCCCATGCACCCGAGTTTGCCTGGAAATCTTGCCTAGTTCTAATATCCAGGAGGATAACTATATGATTTTTTTCAGGTTCAAATGAGAAGCAGAGGGAGGGAGATCGTGAGAAAGGAAAGCAAAATCAGAGGGGGTCTTCATCTGACAATGGATGGAGATAGAAACGGAGACCCACATTGGAGCACTGGAAGTCAGGACCGCGAAGGGTGCATTCACCCACTGATACAAGAGGACTGATCGAATGAGAGCTCACCAAGGCCAGCTGGACTGGGACTGAACGAGCATTTGATCAGACCGGATTCTCTGAATGTGGCTGACATGGGGGCTGAGTGAGCCCCCGAGGTCCAAATGAAGACTGAGAAGCCATTGACAATGGCACTGGGTCTTGTTTAGTCTGCATGGACTGGCTTTTTGGGATCCTGGCCTGTTTGGATGCTCACCTTCCTGGACCTGGAGGGAGCGGGGAGGAACTTGGATTTCCCACAGGGCAGGAAACCCTGACTGCTCTGGGGAATGGTGAGGGAGGAGGAGAGGGAGTGGGGGGAGCGGGAGGGTATTGGGAGGAGGGGAGGAAGTGGAAAGAGTGTTTTCGGATACTTGAATAAACAACAACAACAAAAAAAGAGTAAAAGCTGGAGATTCTTTCTACACTAATTATTCAGCAAGATACATATGGAAGGACATTTTTGCATTATTGTTGCAGGAGAAAAAACCTTCCAAAGTAAAGTCTTTGCCTTAGTGTAGTCTGGCACTTGAACTAGACTCTGTGTACTCCATAATAACATAGAAGTGTTCTTACTTAAAGCTACTTGAATAAAATACCAGTTTTACTTAAAAAAAAAGAAAAGAAAACTAGCAATCAACACATAGCATATCCAAAATCACTGACTCTGTGATGAACTGACTTTGTTGGGAAGAGTGTTGGATATATAGCTAGGGACAGGACAGGAGGAATCTTTTATGGGAGCACAGGAAAACTTATGTTTAGATGTTACATTCACTATTTCCAGTGTTCTAGGTTGTGCCTGGAACTCTGTATTGATTTTGTCTTTCTCACCATTATCAACTGTTTTATATTTGTATTTTGACCTCATATGTTGTCTGAAAAAAAGTGTAATAAAATAGTCAATTGACAGAATAAAAACACATCTAGACCTCTTGAAAAAAAAAAAAGAAAGTAAGTAAGTAGGAGCAATACTGAAGAAAATTTTAGATGAGAATCTAAAAGATGGAGGTGGGGAGAGTCTAACTAGTCATGTATAGACCACAGCTTGACTAGGGACCATAGGGAACTGAAAAGAATTCATCAGTAGCAAGCATTTAAGAGTAGGTCAAAGTCAAGGCCTTCCCAGTAAAAAAGTGACAGATAGTGAAACATGCTCTCACCTAAGATCCTGCCTTAAGGAGGGTGAAGCAGGTTCACTGTCTTCATAATTGTGGATGGTGAGGGTAAGAGGAGAGGTTAACCCCTAAATTAGTGGATACATTTACATTGCTAATGATTGCTAATATGTGAGGAAATAGGATCAACATATGAAGTGAAATTCTCTATTTTATGATATTAGTTCATTATTACTTATTTCAAATAACATCTGAATGAAATTTAATGTTAAAATGTGCTTAATTTAATCCTTAAAATTGTGTTTTTTAAAATAAATTTAATTTCTATTACTTAATGAAATCATCTGGATACAAATTTTCTATTAACTATTTGCACTTTAAAGTTACAGAACATTAAATGTATTTACCTGTAGTGTGAGCTATACTCTATCTTTAGGGCAGGGCATAGAGGGAGGAAAAGGAAAGAAGAAATAATGTAATTATATTGTAAACTCAAAAATAAAGGAAAAAAGATTCAATAGCTAATATTCTGTGATGATGTGATTTTCAATAAATTTTAAAGGATGTGGTTTTTCAATTATTAAAATCAAATTAAAAGGTTACTCAAAATAGTATCCAATATAATGCATATTAGGGCAACTAATGTATGTTAAGAAATATTTGTCACATCAATACATAAGTGATTATTTTAAAAATAGAAAATTTCTTTTTACATTTTTGGTGTGCTTTGTTAATTTCTCCTAGCCTAAGTAATTTTAAGCGTATGTTTAACATATAATATATATGTATATTATAAGTATGTACATATATACATATATAGCACATATTCTTTTCATACATTAATGTGAATTTAATAAATAAGAATTCACAAATTACATTGTAAAAATATTTTTGACTTTCAAGTGAAGCATATTTTACAAACTCTATTATAAACTGCTTTTTCAAATTCAACACTACTTAATGAATACATGATTCTATACTTGAAAATTGTTTAAAAATGCATTTTAAGCCTTTATAAAAACAGGATGTGTAAGTTATTTTCATAATTGCTGCAATAAAATGTAACATGATATATTTTAAAACTAGCCATATTTCTACTCATGCATATTGAATGTTTTGATCTAATTTTCTCTGAACACTCATCACATTAGCTATTTTCTATTAGGTTGTGGTGCCTTTCTATCAATATCAATGAGGATATTAAGTATTATAAGAAATAACCTCCTGTGATGATGTTCATGCATGTTACTTAATATAATATAAATGTACTACATTAGTGTGTCTTCTTTTCCTACAAAATATATTTAAAATATTTTGAGGCAAAAGTATCCAGACCAAATTTTCACATAAGCAGTTGTTACTTACCATTGACACTGCAGTCCTTACTCCATAATCTGCTATTTTATTTCAAAGAGAATAACAATGGAAATGATAATGCTCCATTTTAGGTAATATTCAAATCCAAAATTTCAAGTAATATGCAAATTCACTGAATCCAAAAATTATCAACTGTCAAACCCTGAAAATACTGTAAACAATATAAAGAGAACAGTATCTAAACTGAAGCAAAATATTAACAACTCATGTTAATTTGTCAAGAAATCTAACTTCTCAAGAATTTCTACTCAGAGGTCCAAATTCAGAAAGGAATAATTCCCAGAAAGCTAGGTATCATACTTATGCATGTCTCTATTTTATTATTGTTTTATCATCACCAGGTTATCAAAAACTATAAATGAATTACATGGTAACAATAAATGTATGCAATTTGTAATGATCAAGTTAGAGTATTGAATATTTATATCATTTGTCTATCTTGTTTTATTTCCTTATCCTTCTTTGATCAAAATTGTGGGCCATTTCTGGGCAAGATTTCTTTCAACACTAAAAATAAATGTTGGAAAATAGACAGTAAAGGACAAAGACTTCTAATTAGACATAAATAAATTGAATAGAAGATAAAAGTTGTTAAAAGAACTGACATACTTGTTAACTGAACCTTTAATGGGGTGATAGAATGATAAGGACTTTTTAGCAAGTTGCCTAAACATGATGGTAGTATAGAAATATAAATTGTATTAGGAGTGGGGATGTGCTCTTTAGGTTTTTACCGTCAACTTGAGAAGCATAAGAATTACCTGGGAAGAGGAGATCTCAATTAAAGATTCACCTTGAAATATGGGCCTGTGGGCATGTTCTTGATTGATAATTGATATAAAACCCACTGTGAGCAGTACTTTATCTGAGCAGATAGTCCTGTTATATGTAAGAGAGCAACCACAGTAAACAGGAAGTAGCAAATTAAAAAGCAGATTCCTCCATGGTTACTCTATTCAGGATCCTACCTTGAATTGTTACCTTGAGTTCCTTCAATGAAAGATTGTGACCTTAAAATGTAAGAAGAAATAAGTCCATTTCTCCACCAAGTTGCTTTTCATCAAGAATTTTTATTACAATAACAAAGAAGCAAACTAAAACATGGGACACATATTATGAAATTAAAATGTTATCTGGTGTAATATTATGCTTAGTGGGAAGTATCTATAAGCCTTAGTTTACTCACTTCACACATAAGGAAATATTATGTTGTTCATTGACAACATATTTTCCATCAACAATATGGTCAACTGTAATGATACATATCATTAAAATCTAAAAATGAAGCCCACTTATTTGTATTGTAACCACAAAAATTAGAAAATTTAAAACTGTAACAAGCTATTTAATATAATGTCATATATTTTTATTCATCCATCTTTTTGTTGAGTCACTGCACATTTCTGTTTTTCATCTATAATATTCAGATCTATATTCTTTCTACTTCTTTTTATATAATTTTTGGTACATAGAAAAGCTACAAGACTCATTAAGAAACACTGGTAAAATTCTTTGTGGCATGCATTAGTGTAGTGGTTGAAATATTTGATAGGATCATGTAGAAATGTCTCAGGAGTTAAAAACACATTTTATTCCTTTAGTGGACATATGTTAGGTTCAAAGCACTATAGGTGGTTCCTAACCATCCATAACTCCAGGTTCAAGATCACATGAGACACATATGCATGCAAATAAACATTAGATTTATAAGAGAAGTGAATCTAAGAAGTTAAAAATCATAATTCATGCTCTAAAAATTATAATTTAGAGTCTGCCCTTTTTATTCATTTTTTTTGCCTTCTCATTTTGTTCCTCAACAATCACTGGTCTATATATGGCTGTATGGTCTATATATGACTGTATTGTCTATGTGGTTATACTTACAATAGGCATTAATGGCTACATAATTCAGTATGCATTTCTAACTAAGTATATTATATTAAATTCCTGTGCATTACCAGTGTACACTGGTAAAATCACAATGTTATTCTGACATATTATTGACAGGTCAGGTACAATTTTTCCGCTAGCCTTTCATCATATCCTCCTAGTTGGAGGTGCAATCAGAACATCACATATAAGAAATTCATGTTTTTGGCACATTTAAACTTTTACTGTGAAATCTGTCACAGTCTTTCATTGTATTAGCATTTTTCTCAAGAGTAGAGCCAGATTGTGTCTTAGTTTGGGACTGTTTCACGTTTCGACATGATTAATTCGATTCAGGTTTCATATGTTGAAAGAAAACCCAGAGAGCTAATAATGTGCATTTCTCTGTAAATTACATCAGGAGATAAATAAATCTGACTTATTCCAGCAAAGCAACTTTTAATCATTTGAAAATATAAGTGGCTGCCAGATTTCTGTACAACATGTCTATTGCATCGTTGTAATTATTAAGTATAATTGTGGGGAGATATTTTGAAAGAGTAAAATTATCGTGCCCCCATCATATTTTCACCCATCAGTATTACATCTGTTGCCAGCATTATTGCCAGCATTATTTTTGTGATGATTGCTAAAGGTAATTTTCAAGCTCCATCATTCTATTAATATTTATTAATTATGTTAAAATAAAGTTTTTACAAGTCCTCTTATATGTATGAATTCATTTGTATATCACTATCATCTTTTGTTAGATGATTAATACCCTGTTACTGCCAATAATTGTTCACATTGACCAGTATTTGGCTCGGGAGAGCCTATTCAGGCTAATTGCTGTGTCCTTTGACACTTTTCCAACACTTTGAGCACTTTCACTTGCACATATAATTGCTGGCATATGGTGTTTCAGGCTCAACCCTGTAATTCTGTCCAAGCTTTGGAATCAGTCATTTCTTCAAGAAGTCCTCATTTCCTTAAGTGAGTGTCGAGTGCCTCATCACCACTGCTGTGGTTTCTCCTCTAGCCCCTTCCAATGGACATAACTAGAAGTGTATTTCCCCACAGTGGTCCTCACTAGACATATGTAGATTACGCAGATACGGAAGCACATGCATTATGAGCTCGCATGACTGTTTGAAAATGGCAATTTTAATTCTGTATCAATGAATTTATTCTACCCTCCCCTCTCTGTAATTGCTTCTAAGTTGTTAGAACAAGGCTGTTTTTCTCAGTTCATTGTACTTATATACTGACTAATGGAATCGATAGAATTATAAGCTAACTGCACCAACTATAGTCACTTACAGCCTCCAGGATTTATGAGCATTTCTTCATTCTTACTGATAATCTAAATGGTGCTTTGGGAAAAAAAATCACATAATTTTCTCTTTAAGTCATTTTATTTTTGAAATCCATAAAATTTGTTTTATTAAGTGGTAAAATATTGACAAATTTCCAAGTGTCAAATCAAACAGAGAACTCAGAAGACTTACTATATTCTAAGGGATAAAAACCATACCAGGTATATCTACAGAATTTTCCAGAATTAGAGAAGAGGCAGAGAGGGAGTAAAAGACTGAGAGGGAAAGACATAGAATGAAAAAAGAAGAGAACAATACATATAAAAAAGTTAATTAAATATTTTGTTATGTTATACATGGAAATTATTGATCTGAAACAGTGAAGAGGGTGAATTTTAAATTACTTTCTTGGGGCTCCTCCTAGGATAAAAAGTATGAAATATGTACATTCACATGGCAAGACTTCTATAAAAACTGAGATTAATAACCACTAGTGAAAAGATTGACTTTGAATTTCATCTTTCACACACACTCACACACACACACACACATATAGCTAGCTACCTAGCTACTGTGCTGGCTGGTTTTAGGTCAACTTGACACAATCTCTAATCATCAGTGATAAGGAAAACTCAATTAATAAAATGCCCCCATAAGATCAGTACTACATGGACTGACTTTGTGGGAACCTGGTTTGTTTAGATGCTTACCTTTATAGACCTGGATGGAGGGGGGAAGACCTTCGACTTCCCCACGGGGCATGGAAACCTGACTGCTCTTAGGACTAGAGAGGGAGGGGGAGGAGGGGAAGGGGAGGGAAAAGAGAGGCAGGGAGGAGGTGGAAATTTTTAATAAATGAATAAATAAAATAAAATAAAATGGGAAAAAAGATTTTTAACGCAGCTTATACAAATGTATATGAAAACGAAATAAATACAATTATATATAAAAAGACCAGTCAGTATACAAGCCAATAGGTTAATTTTTTTAATAGGGAAATTCCTAGCTCATTGTGGGTGGTGCCTTCCCTGGGATGGTGGCACTAAGTTTTATAAGAAAGTGAGCTGCACAGTCATGAGGAGCAAACCAGTGAGCAGCATTCCTCCATGACCTCTGCATCATCAGCTTCTACATCCTGGTTTCAGCCCTACTAGAATTGTCCTAACTTCCTTCAGTGATAGACTATGATGTGGAAGTGTAAGCCAAATAAACGTTTTCTTTCCCAACTTGCTTTTGGTCATGGTGTTTTATCACATAATAGTAACTCTAACTAGGACAAGTTGGCAGAAGTTGGTTCCAGAAATGGGGTGTTGCTATAAAATACCTGACTGTGTTTGTTTTAGGAGGATTGTGTAAAGACTTTGGACATTTGGGCAAGAAAAGCCAAGGAGTGTTCACGGTGTTCATAGCTTGTTTTGCTCCTGTTATAGGATCTTGGAAGATAAGAATGTTGAAAACTTGGTTTCAAAAGAAGCCAAAGACTCTACCAGGCATTTTGAGTGGAGAATCTGTAATGTTTAATTCTGTGGAGCTAAAGAATCTGCTGTGGTAATAAGAAAGCAGAACGATTAAAATGTAATACACTTGTGTTACTGATGCAGGAACTGAGAAATTAGCAGTGATTATGAAGAGACCAACATCACTGTGGTGAAGTCTTCTGGGAAGGGTTTCTTAAATGTCAGTACACAGAGCCTGTGTTTCAGAGGCATCCAATATTGTGCCTGGGATGGCAGCTGAACTAGGTAGTGTAAGAGTTACCCGGGTGGTACCAGTTTTGAAGGCATGAAGGAGTCATGGAGGGTAGCTCAGGCTTTTCACCGCCTGGCAGTGCCGAAGTCCCTGAAGACTGCCCGGGAGAGACTAGAAGAAAAGTGAAGCCCGGTTGCAGCAAGAGACTCCAGCTTTTGGAGATGTCAGTACTTTGTTATGAGCACCTGGAAGAGTAGCAGCAATAGGGTGGAACCAGTCAGAACCTATAAGACGAGCTGTGAGTGATGAAGAAGTCATAGCTGGAGATGTGACCCAAGCCCAAAGATGGTGAGTAGATCCCAGCCTTTAGACATTGAATTATTTACACACTGGTTTGATTTTGCTTTGATTGGATTGTGGTTGTTCTCCTTGTTTGTGTCCTAGTTCTCCCCTCCTAAAGTAAGATAATAATTGTTTTATTTTTGATTTTACAGGAGACGACATTTGAGAGATTGAATTTTAAGAGATTTTAGCTTTTAATGTAGACTTTTGACTTTCAATACAGACTGCATTTTAAAGTATCTGAGTTTGTCAAGACTGTGAGACTTTTAAATTATAAAATGCTTTCTATTGGCATGTGGTCTTAAGAAAGGCGAGGTTGTATTTCTGTGTCAATTTGGCAAGAGGTCAGTTGTGCTGATTAGTTTTATGTCTGCTTGACAGAAGCTAAAGGCATTAGGGAGGAGGGAGCCTCAATAGCAAAAATGACTACATAAGATCTGGTGGTGTGCAAGACTGTAGAGCATTTTCTCAATTAGTGAATAATAGGAGAGGGCCCAGTCTATTGGTGGTGTGGCTCCTGGGCTAGTGGTCCTGGGTTCTGTTAGAAAGCAGACTGAGCAAACCATGAAAAGCCCACTTATCCATGTTTCAGTCCTGCTTGAGTTCCTGTCCTGTTTTTATTCAGTGATATATAAGTGTAATACAAATAAACCCCTTCTTCCCCCAATTTGCCTTTGGTCATGGTGTGTCATCATAGCAATAGTGATCCAAACCAATATAGCTAATATGCAAAATAATAGAAATTTTAGTTACATTTTAGGAACTAATATATATGAAATTAATGAGTATATTTGAATGTGTGTCTATTTTTTAATGAGTTAGCAAGTTATTTGTATATGTCTATGCATAATATTGACTTATTTTACAATCTTTGAATACAGTTCCTTGTGACTGCATACTACATATTGAAAAATTTAAGCTATGTAGAAATATGTATATTACACACATATAGAGAGATTTATAAATAAATTAAACACAGGTACTACTAAACAAAGACATTGTTTATATTATAAAACTTTTAAAGAATAAGATAAAGTCCTCTAGGTTATGCCTACCTTTAAAAAAATCTTACTGGCCATTGTAAGTATTGATTATCATTAGTTTTCAAAATGATTAGAAATATTAATATGAAAATCATCATTTCCCATAAATCATGAGACTTTTTATGTCAAGGTGTCTTTTAGAAACTTACCCTTTTTTAATTTTTATTTATTTATTTATTTTTTTGCTGTTGACTTTGGTCCTCTGATTCCTGTTTCCTTTGTTGAAAGACTACAGCACAGCTTAAGGAAGGGTCCAGTTGTCAGCATTGCTTGTTCACTCTCCCGCATCACATTCCTGCACAGGGATATTTAATGCCACATGTCTGGTTTCTAAACTTATTTTTATTTGTTTATTTTTATATTTGTTTTTATAGACATCTAAATATATTATATTTCATTGTTTTTATTTAAATTAGTTATTATGAGAATAGGATGAATTTTCTATGATTTGCATACTGGATTTGAAAAAAACATAGAACTTTGTACTGAAACACAAAAACATGAATTATCAAGACACCACAATTATTACCCTATCCAAGACTGACTCGCAATCTTTCCTCCTTCTGAATTATCTATGCAGAAGACACTGGGGTGCTCACCATTCAGACTAATTGGGGAAGCCATCATGAACATAGAAATTTTGTCATAGAAATCCTAGCCTCCATTTAAGTAAGTAGATGCCGTGTTGTCCCTTTGGGGCATGCCTTTGTAACTCCTAAAAGCCACTGATCTAAACACTGCTTTTTTTTGTCCTCCTCAGCTGCACACTGTCTTTTTCTGATCTTGAGTTAGGAGAATTTGGAATTTCTGAGCTCAGGTTTCTCTCAAAAATTAAAATGGGATGAATTTTTGGAAGTGCTTGTTCCTTAAACAGTCACTGAAGTCACACCTCTGGGTTCTCTTATTTGTGTCACTTCCTTAAGTATTAATAGAAAGCAAGGGAACTATTTTTATTTTTAGAGGGTGATTCTCCCTGGGATAAAGAGAAGTTGTTAGCCAGTAAAATGTCTCAAGTTGCTCAGTGAAATGAAAGGATGATAATGTCTTTGCAGTTTTATTGTCTCTCTGACTTTAAATCAATCTGTTTGAAAACATATCTAAATACTATATCCTCAGGACATTAATCCTATGTTAAACAATATGACAGCACCATTTCCCTTTGTAATCTCTAGGATAATTAGACGATCTTGGTTGGTTTGGTGTCATATTATGATCTTATGTCTGGTTCTGTAATTCTATACATCTCTAAGCTTTTTGCTCTTTAAACGCACTTAAGTTCATTTTAAAATTCAAAGCAGTTTTTCTTTAGTTATGTTTCTCTTCCTCTGAAGTCAGTGAGTCTGTTCTTTATCCCCTTAAATAAGATTATGCAGGCAATAAAACAAGGAAGAAGAAATCTAAATTGTCATGTCATGCCCTAAGGAGTATCTAAATCAGTTGTGAAACAATCAAATTTATTTTCTTTGCAATGTTGAAAATAAGGTTTGTTTGCTTTCTAATTAGGCTACAAGTAATGTAGAAAAGAAGCAATGTTAGTCTGTATTGAGGTTCTGTGTTTTAAAGTGGGTCTCTTATTTCTTAAGATAATTGATTTAATCAGCATGGCAAAGGCTATACATCACAGAGTTCTCAACATTACAGTAAACAGGTAATCAATAGTTTGAGACAATAAAATAAAATGTTTTCAGCTTTATTAAACTTCAGGGACATATGGTGAACACCTGGGAAGTAAAAAAGCATTAAAAGTAAGTTAATAGAGCTATTATTGCAAAGCACATCTGAGTCATCTCATAGCATGGGATTTTCCATGGTTTTTCAAGTAAGACCACATTTTAAAATAATCACTAACCAAAAAAAGAAGATAGAATTAGATAAAATACTTAGATAACCAATTTTAGAGGGTAATAATTTAGTTTTATACAAGCACAGTATGTTACATGTTTCAGAGTCTTGTTTAATGATTTTTTTCGCCTTTCCAACATCAAGTATCTTCTTTAAAATTGGTAGCCAATAAATATTATTACATGAGTCTTTGAAATGTATGGCGAAATCTAAGTGTTTCAAGTTATTTTTATATAGATACCTTATAGCTTTTGCTTTCTGTACGTGGATAATAACCCCCATCAGTATTCTATTGTACTAGTTGAATAATTAAGGAATATCAGAGTAGGATGACTGTGTCTTTTCATTTCTACTATGGAATAAGAAACAGCTGAAACTGGTTCCATGTTAGCCGTTGCTCTCTGCAAATATTGCACCAACCTGGGATCAGGCTTAAGGGGCACTACAGTCAAACACAAGTCAATTAGCTGAGGAAATGTAGTAGATCTTCTTAGGATCTTCATTTTAAATGTATGCTCAGTCACTGTAATAGTAGGAGATTTCTCAAGAGATGTTTTCTGTGTATGACTGTAGGACACTATAAAAAATAGATGTTTTCTTTATGTAACTGCAGGGTATTATAAATGTACGTGGTAAAGGTTGGGGCTGGCGGTATTGTTCAGTGATCTAGAATACTTGCTCTCCTTGCAAAGGGCTCAGATTCAACTCTTAGCACCCAGATCAGGAGGATCTACCTGTAATTGCAGTTGCGAAGGATTCCACATCCTCTTGTGTTTTTGGAAACCTATTCATACAACACACACACATGCTCACATCAGAAAGTTATACAAATAAATAGCTCTAAATCTTTAAAAATAAAATTAGATATACGTGGTACATAATTTGTTTCCTTCTTGCTGGTGGAGATTTGATTTATAGTCATGTAAACTTCACAGATTTTTTTAAAAGTACATTGAAAAGATAACTTGCACATACTTATGAAAGCTTTTCTCTTATCCAACTGTTGAAAGATACTTTTGATTTCTTTATTTTAGGTACCAAATAATGCTTACATGGGGACATAAATAGATCTCTCTTTACTCAAGCAATTTATAGTGTGGGATGTGCTTTTCTTTTTACGAACAGATAAAGTGTGACATATGCAACCTTATCATCTTATTGAAGAGATGCAAGCAGTTACAAAATTTAACATTGTTCTATGGTATTATGTAGAGATTTGAAGCATTGACGTAATGGGGAAACTGCAGATCTTGCACCAAGATAAATCTACTTCTTTCACCTTCTATTTAATATTATAGGACAAATTACTCTACCTAGGTAAGATTAATATTTTTCACTTATAGTAAAGGCCATTTGTAACATTCCCATGAAACATTTTTATAAAATTTAATGAATCAATACATAATTTTTAATATTTAGAATACATAGCATAGCATAACATCTAAATGAGTGATGTTGTAAGTAGTTTCAAGAACAGAAAAATGATCAGGAGAATCCCAACTCTGCTTTGCAGATGTTACTACTAGAAGGACAAGCAGTCTCTTTACCATTAAAATTTCACAGTCTTTGTTTTCTTTCTGAGTTAGAATAATTTTCCTAAAAATATCTTCTTTCTAATATTTCCTATCTGATGGCATTGATAGTAATATCAAAGAGGCAGCTAATGAGAAATAGACTATCAGTTAATCCTAGCAATTAGTAGCCAAAGTGGGATATTTCATCTACACTACCCACATACAATAATCCAAGATGTGGGACTCCAATAATTGATCATTCTCCGGCTAATTTGTCAATTAAGTATTTTATAGTTGATTTCTGTCTTTTGTTGCTGTTTTAAAGGCAGCCATATTGTAAGTACCAATCATGAGGAGAAAAATCATTTTATTGTATTTAATAGTTCTTGAGTTGCTTAATGGTAAGTAAAAGATCAGCTAGTTTTGCCAATGCATTCTTATCAAGACAGAAATACTAGAAACTCTGTTATCAATTACTCAGGAAAACCAATCAATAAGCATCTTTGGTAGACAGCCAAAAACCCATTTAAAGTATTACTTTTAGAACAAAGTTAAAATTAATTGTATTTCTCTAAAGACTTCTAGAAAATTCAGATAATAGTGATCTCTTAAAAGGTTCTGCTTCAATAATCTAAATCATAGAGCTCTTTCCAAAAGGGGAATATGGGCAGGAAACTTTCATGATGGTTATTATTTATATTTTAACATGCCAACGATAAATCATATCTGAGGTTTTAATAGTAAGGAAATCAAAAAATGTTCATTTTTGTCACAGTAATAAAGAGCTCTGTAGCTGTCATTTACCACTCCCACACTGATACTCTGTCCCTAGGAGCCTTGCCAATAATTAGAAGTGAGAAATGAATTCTACCATGGGAGTGTTGATTAAAATATTCCATATTATTTCATTTTACTTTCTTCTCTGTGATTAAACTATTATCTTTGAAACCCCAGAGAGCATCTTTTGAAATACAGGGTCTGTGAGATTCTGATATCTGAGTTTTTATTTCTTCTCTAGTTGTTATTTCTGATTTGATATATATTTAACCTCTTCACATGTTTAAGTAAATTATACTAAGATATTGGAAATCCTTAACAAAACTTGCAACAGAGAACATAAGTTGTAGCAATAGTGAGATTCTAAGAGAAAAGAAATAATTCAAGGAAACTCTGGCCTCTTTGAATATGAGCATCAGTTATACAGTATCAACATCTATAAGGCAAAAGAAAGGGGCGCTAAGTCTGCACTGGACAACGACAGAGACATAATAAGGGGGTATATCTTACATCTCTTCCAGACTGTTTCTTCAGATGAGAGGTCTTTTTTATTTTTTGGAATTAAAATTTGTATTTTTTTTAATTTAAATAACACGGGAAAGCTCCAGGACAAAAAAAAAGCAAACTCACCCAGGAGGAGTAGAAGCCAGGAAATAATAGTAATAAAAACATTAAAAATAAAAAAAAACCAAATTAATAAAAAAATGAGGACTGAAATCAATAAAATAGGAACAAACAGAACAATATAAAGAATCAATGAAACAAACTTATTATCAGGGATGTCATGGGGGAACCTAAGAGGTGATTTGGTTGAGGTCAGTCCTCAACACCACCTCCCTAATTTTTATAGTGACTGTACAGTGCTGCAATTAATAAATAAAGATGTAAATAACTTTTTACATGACAAGTTGTAATTAATTATCATTAAGAATTACAGTGAATTATCCATTGTATATAATAGTGTAGACTAATATTAATTAGAAACATTAATTTCATATGTAATTTAATTATTTTTCCTTTATTGTCTATGAACAACTTTTTTCCTTTTCTTGAAATCAGATTTTTTTTTCTCAAATAATGTATCCTGATTATGGCTTCCCCTTCTTCTACTTCTCTCAGTTCACCCTCACCTTCTGTATCCATTTTCTGTATCTTATTAGAAAATAAATAGGCTTCCAAGGGATAATAATAAGATATATTATATAATATAATACTAAATAAAAACTAACATATTGGAATTGAAGAAGCCAAAAGGCAGAAAAGAGCTCAGCATCAGCCATGAGAAACAGAGCCTGACTCATCCACACACTCAGGAATCCTACAAAAGCACAAAGCTGGAAGCCATTTTATATATAATTATATTTAAGTGTATATGTGTGTATACCCAAATGATATACTCTCCGCCTCCTCTTTTGGAGCCTGAAGAATCTAGGGAAGACATCCTATTAAACAGTTGAGTGTTCCAAGGCCTCTCACTCTCTGCACATTGTCTAGCTGTAGATCTCTGTATGTGTTCCCATCGGCTGCAGGAGGAAGTTTCTCTGATGATGGGTGATGGACAACGCACTGATCAATGAGTATAACAATGTCATTAGGAGTCATTTTATTGGTATTTTTATTTTATTTTTTAAGAAAAGTATTATTCAATTTTACCCTCTGTACCTAGGTAATCTAATATCAGGTTCTTAGTCACCCAAGCAATATTCAATGAGTTCCATCTTTTGGGGTGGGCCTTAAGTTAAATCATCTATTGGTTGGTTTCTCCCAAACTTTGGGTCACCACTAATATTATAGGCAGCACACCATTTTAGATTAAAAGGTTTGTGACTGTGTGTTGGTGTTTACATTTCTTATTTGTTAGCATCAATAATATGTTCCTAAACCAATGATTCCAACACACACACACACACAGACATTATATATATATATATATATATATATATATAATTTTACTGATCTTAAACATATATGAATTTAACTTTGCATTATTTTACTAGTGCCTCAGATTTTACTTCAGCAAAAATTATGAAAAAATATAAAACTAGAATTTATATGCAAATTTACAGAATTTAAGGTGAAATTTTATGCACAATCTATTTCCTTTCATAAACTATCTTGGAAGAAATCCAGAGACGTGCATGTCCTTCAGATGTTTTGAGAATATTTATGGTTCCTGTAGACCAGACCAAGTTTTAGACAGTGCTTGTCTTGTGGTTTACACACTGTTCAAATGAAACATTTGAACCCTCAATTATATAACATCTAAAATAGATGCAGAACAAAAACATTTTGGGTTAAAAAGAAGTTATTTTATATCATTTAAGAACGAATTCTTACTGGGGGGTTTTACCGGAAATTTTTGATATATTTAACTCTATTAATGAAAATGAACCACCACTTAATGTCATTGTCTTAATAACCATTTTGAAATTAAATATTTTTTTGATAATTCACAGCTAGTATTGACTTCTTATAGCTCTTTAGTTTATTTTACTGATAATTAGAAACAAATGTAAAGATAATATTTACATTGAAAATGTTATACTTCCTTGATGGCATGAAAATAGATTATGTTAAATGAAACCTAGTCACTGTGCAGAATAGTTTTAAGTCAATTTGACACAAGCTAAAGTCATCTGAGAGGAGGGCACCTAAGTTAAAAAAAAAAAGTCTCGATATGACCCCCGCTATGACTCCTAGCAGGAGCAGATAGGTAGCCTGAACTGGCCATCTCCAATGACTAGATTGGTGTCTAGCCCAGATGTCATCAGATAGACCTCATCTACGAACTGATGGAAACAGATGCACAGCCATGCCCAAACATTAGCCAGAATTTGACAAATCCTGTAGAAGAGGGGATAAAAGGATTGTAGGAGCCAGAGGGTTCAAAGATACCACAAAAAATAACCACAGAATCAACTAACTTGTTCTCATAGAGACTCACAGAGACTAAACAGGGAGTCTGTATGGGACTGACCAAGGCACTCTGTATATATGTTACAGCTGTGTAGTTTGGTCTTGTGGTATTATTAACAGTGGGAGCAGGGGCTGTCTCTTGACTTTTTTTTTTTAAACTGGTTTTTGGGTTTTTGGAAACTATTCCCTCATACTAGGTCTTCTTAACCAATCCTAATACAAGGGGAGGTTCTTAGTCATACTGCAACTTGATATGCTATGTTTTGTTGATATCCATGGAAGACCTGCCAATTTCTGAATAGAAATGACGAACTGGATGGGTGGGGGCTGATCAGAGATGGGGAAGAGAGGCTGGGAAGAGAGAAGGGAGGGAAACTATGACCAGGGTGTAAAATAAATAAATAAATAAATAAATAAATAAATAAATAAATAAATAAATAAATAAATAAATAAATAAAAGTATTTAAAAGAAAGGGAAAAGAAGATATCTCCATAAGATCTGGTTGTAACAAGTCTATTAGAAATTTTCTTAAGTAGAGATTAATAGGTGGTGGATCAGACCATTTTTGGAGGTTCCATCTCTGGGTTAATGGTCTTGGATTCTGTAAGAAAGCAGATTGAGTATGCCTTGAAAAGCAAGCATGTAACAGTACTCTTTTGTGAATTTAGCATGAGCTCCTGCCTCCAGGTTCCTGTGCTCATTGCTTTTTGATGATGAACTCTTTTATGAAACTGTTTGCAAAATAAACCCTTTCTTCCCCAAGTTGATTTTGATCATGGTCTTTCATCACAGCAATAGTAATCTAACTAGTATAGTCATCATTTCTGAATGTGACTTATTTATTGTTACTATATAAAGTAAACATCTCCATTTTCATTACAGAAAAAAACCTAATATTATAATTATCTGTGGATCAGAAAACATCCTTGTAGTCCAGGATAAAGGAAGTCTGAATAGTGAAGAACCTCCCAATAGAGAAGCATTATAAGATTTAAAAAAAGATAGTAAGAATATAAACCTTGAAATCAAGGGCAAAGTTGAAAATGGAAAACTGTTAAGGAATGTCAGACAAACTTATTCTGAACATCATGCAACAAAACTCAGAAATCTAGGGAAATAATGCATTATAAATAAAAGAAAATTTCTGTGAAATGTTGTATCAAATGTTTCTCATTTGAATAGCCTAGCATATTATTGTTTAAGTCATTATTGCTAAATTGCTATAACATATGATCTAAGAACTGAAACACTATGGCTTTTGAAATTACATCTTTGCAAATCTTTGGTAATCCCATCTAATTTGATCTCGTCTTGGGTCTTAAAATGTTTCCTAGAAGGAATGTTGACAAAAATATTATTATTCACAATAATAATGTAGAATGTTTACATGCAAATTAAAAATTCATGCCTATGGCTTATACATCTCAGCATTCTTGCTGATTTGAAAATCTCCTGCTACCTCCTGAATTCTCTCAGAAAAGTATCCAAATATCACAGAACAAGATTCTTGCTTACCACTTAAAGATCATACCATTTATATGAAACTTTACTATACCCATTCTTCATATTTCTTTGCATTTATAATGTTTTATTGAATGCTCTTTTCTGTAATTTATCTAGTTTATCCCTATTCCATTCTTTTGGTTCATCTTCAAATACTATTTTGTGCTAAGCAAAAAGGAAAGAAGCAGTAGGTGGGAATACTTCCTCAAACTTAACAAAGAAGTCTGCTATGATTATATTTTTATTCCAAGGTAACATTTTTTGTAGTTATTTATTTTATTTTATTTTTTTGAGTAAACACATATATTTCAATTAATATCCTCATATGTTTTCTTCCATATAATCAAAATACTTACATGTAAAAATGCAGTTTTGGCATTTGACTTACACCAGTGAAAGATCATTTTGGGTTTTTTGTTTCATTTTGTTTTTGTTTTGTTTTCATTTATTTATTTATTTATTTATTTATTAAAAATTTCCACCTCCTCTCCGCCTCCCTTTTCTCTCCCCCTTCCCATCTCCCCCTCTTTCTCTAGTCCTAAGAGAAGTCAGGGTTCCCTGCCCCATGGGAAGTCCAAGGTCCTCCCCCCTCCATCCAGGTCTATAAAGGTAAGCATCCAAACAAACCAGGCTCCCTCAAAGTCAGTCCATGCAGTAGAATCAAAACCCAGTGCCATTGTCCTTGGTTTTTCAGTCAGCCTTCATTGCCAGCCACATTCAGAGTGTCCAGTTTGATCACATGCTCCATCACTCCCAGTCCAGCTGGCTTTGGTGAGCTCCGATTAGATCAGTCCCACCATCTCAGTGGGTGGACGCACCCCTCGTGGTTCTGACTTCCTTGCTCATGTTCTCCCTCCTTCTGCTCCTCATTTGGACCTTGGGAGCTAAGTCCAGTGCTCCCATGTGGGTCTGTCTCTATCTCCATCCATCTCCAGATGAAGGTTCTATGGTGAAATGCAAGATGTTTATCAGTGTGGCTATGGGACAAGGCCAGTTCAGGCACCCTCTTCTCTGCTGCCCTAGGAACAACCTGGGGACCTCTCCTTGGACCTTCCAGGTAACTTTTAAAATTACCTTACGAGTCTTAAAATATACTTCTTGTTAAGGCACAGGTTGATTTTCTTGTCTGTACAGTCAGCTCATAGAACAAAATGAGAATCTCACACCTATAACAATAGTTTGTCATAATTCACTAGAGCCAAAGCCACAATTTGCTCCCCAGTCATCCCTGAGTCCATAACCAATACAGATCTGTAGATCAATGTAATATAGTTACTACTACTTTCTTCCAAACTATTCACCCTTAACTGAAGAAATGCATGATGGCTTGAATAAAAATGCACAGCTTAAGCTAAAGTTTGAATGTTTTGTCCACAATTGGTAGAACTATGAGATCCAACTAATCCTTTCTTCTATTAGTTGCCTTTATCATGATGTTTTAACATAATAGAAAAATAAGACAAAATATTTGGTTAAATTCCGTGATCTCTATCATGTATAGCTTTCTACTTCCCTCACTATTCCTGAATAGTCTGTCTTAGAGATTCAAAAAGAAAACTAAAAGAAAAACTTTAATGATAATTCTAAAGTCATTATTGAATATATGGATAAATGGTTGAATGAATAATTGGAAATTTTGTCTAAAGATGATCACCTGATGTAAATATTGAATCTGAATATTAGTGAAAATGATGTCATTTCTTAAAAAAGAGACAATACATTGTATTAGAGTTAAATAACAGAAAATGGAAAATAATTCACAAGTACTTTTACTACATATATATTTTCTTCTTCTGCTGAGTCTGTTCACTGGTTTTTGAAAGTATATGTCTTATCACTACCCTCTTGGTATTAGGTAAGCAATCATGGGCTTGTCCCTGGAGAAAATCAATTCCCCCTCTACCAGCAACCCTTAATTGTCTATAACTTTTTGGGTAGGGAGGGGACCCCTTGAGATTTCCCCAAAACTTAGTGTCATGCCAACTGGTATTGTTAATGTTAAGGTCTTATTTAGCAGCCATTTATATTTTCAGCTTTCTTGTCATATCAGGAAGGTGCAATTTTATAACGATTGTACTGGATCTTTGGTTCTTATTATTGAACCTCTTCACTTCTTAGATGCAAAGGCTGAGCTGTAAAAAGCTTACATTCTTATATTGAAGGAGGCTGCTTGTTGGTTCCAGGCCATCTGGCAGCTCAGCCCTCAAATAACCACACAGAAACTGTATTAATTAAATCATTGCTTGGTCCATTAGCCCTAGCTTCTTATTGTCTAACTTACATATTAATTTAACTCATTTCTATTAATTTGTATATTGCCATGTGGCTGTGGCTTACTGACTAAAATTCCAGTGTCTGTCTTTGGCTATATGACTTCTCTCTGACTCTGCCTCCTTTCTCACAGCATTCAGTTTAGCTTTCTCTGCCTACCAAAGTTCTGCCCTATCACAGGCCAAGGGAGTTTATTTATTACCAATGGCATTTACAGCATACAGAGGGGAATTACACATCATTCTTACATGATCACATCCAACCCTGTTATTCTCTCTTTCATGTCTTCTCTTATAAATCTGTACTTTTTCTTCCTAAAATCATTTTTTTAATCTGTTGAATCCAAAGGATGTTGCTTTTGCATATATCACTGTACAGTCATCTACAAAAGCATGGCTGACCTCTCATTCACTTCACCTCTGAAGAAAACCTGCTCTCAAAAATCAGCAAGAATTGGCCAGTAATTCCTCAACTAGAGGTGAAACTTTATTGGATGTGCTGGGATCTCAGCCTATCTTTTCTAGTACGGACTCTATTCATGCAGTCACAGTTGCTGTGAGTTCATATGTACAATGGCTGTGATATGTCTGGCAAATAAAGTTTAATGTAACTAATCATGATTATGTCAGAGTTTTGATGCTAAGTTTCCACAGCTGTGAATTTGCTTTTAAAAGTATTACTTAAATAATTATAAAATTAGTAAGATATAATATAGTACTTATAAAAGTTCTAACTGAAAAGAAATTAACAAAAGAAAGAAAGAACTGTGCACACAGCACCCTCTTAAAGTGTCACCAATTGTGTCGAATACGGCTGATTTTCATCTCCAAATGCGTTTCTTTGCTAATAATTTTTCCAAATTTTCAACATAGATTTTGTTTTCTATCTTAAATAATAATATATAGTTTATGTATATAAGTTATTTATTCTTACTCATTTTATTATATAGATAGAATTCTGTATTCTACATATGTGCACATAATATATCTGTGATTGACTTCTCTATGCACATATATTCCTTTAGAAAATATACACATATTCATTTAACAGTCACTGCTTCATTTATTGTTTGAAAGACTAACCTACGTGTATAAAAACATACTTTTGTTTTCCATTCTTCTTAAAGAGATTTAAAGGTGGTGTTCAGAATTTTTTCCATTATATATATATAAGTATAATGCTAGAAACATTCTTCTATATTTCTCTAGGTTCATATCAGCAAGTTTTCCTTTAGAAAGTACAATTAGAAGAATGACTGATTTGTTTATCATTAACTACTCTCTAAAATTCTGTTTTGTTTTGCAAAGTATTTTTTTTTTTACCAATTTTAAGTTCCACCAAAAGGGTGAAAGTCTTTGAATCCTTGACAACATTTGGTTTTGTCAGATTATTAAATTTTTGTCAATCTGGATGTGAAATGGTATCTCATTATGCTTGTAATTTGCATTTGATTTGCATTTAATTTGCATCTCTGTGAGGGGCTGCCAACCAGAGTCACAGGCTGAGAGGAAGAAGGAGACACAGCTGCTGCTGAAGAAGTCTCCAAAGATAGAAAGAGGAAGAAAACATCCCAGATTCTTCCCCTTCATGGTCAGCATTCTTCCGTTGGGAAAAATAAAACACTGAAAAAAAACTGAAATTTAGAATGTATGGGAATGTAATTACCTGAAATATACAGTTGGACAGACAGCAAAGAAAATACATCTGAAATGAAGCATGAAAATGACTATCACAGCTTTACAACATGATATTTAACTTGCTGTTATCTGTCTCTTCTACCAGAATATATAGTTTCCTATGAAAGACATTTTCCTTATTTTCTTTCCCTTGCTTAAAATACTTACAAAAAAATGTAAGCATTAAGTCTTGACTGGGTAATGAAGATACACTTAAGACATAATCATTTGGAAACACTGTTTTATTTCAGAATATTGCTTATATTTTAGACTTATATCATTAAAATGTTGTGAAATACAATATGTATTGAATTAAAGAAAGATTGATAGATGAATAGATAGACAAAAGACTACACGGATAAATAGTTAATATGAGAGAACTACTTACAATAAAGAGAGAAATATATTTTGGTTTTGGATACAGCTGTTATTCTTATCAAAAATTAAGAACATGGAAATACCCAAACATGTATAAATCTTTTTGAAACAAATACTTATCATCTAGATCAATCTCCAGAAGGTAAGGTTTTAGGCAACCACCTCCGCACTGATACTAAAATGACCAAATATTTGGCCATCTCATGACTCAACCTTAATGGATATATAAAATTAATAATTTCTTTATATAGAGAGAAATTACTATATGATTAAACTACCTTAAATTTGACCTTCCAGAAGGAGGAATAGAGACAATCCCTTGGCACTGAAAGCCAACTGGCTATACCTTCATTCTTTTAGATAATGTCAAATGAAGCACAAAGTAGAAAGCTGTGACAATTTCAAATTTCAATGTACTTATGAGATGTTTTTAGTACCTCATAACTAATTCATAAGTCCTTTACTTCTCTGTGATTAATAATATATAGCAGAGGTGATTTGCTTATTACGCCAGTATCTCTTTTCCATTGATGACCCTTTATCTAAGTAACAAATACTTCATCTTCTTAAGCATACCACCAGTTGGCCCAACCCTTCCTACTTAATGGTATTTTTCATTTTTTTACATCATACTCCCTAAAGTAACTCTATGCCTTCTTTTTTAATGTTTTATTTACATTTTAAAACTTCATTTTATTTTTCAACTATAATTTTCCCTCCCTTCCCTCTTCCTGCCCCTCTTGCCTCCTCTGTCCAGCCCAGCTGCCATCCACTCCTCTCAAGGGGCAAAGGCTCCCATGAGGAGTCAACAACATCTGGCACATTAAGTTGGTGCATGACCAAGTCCCTGCCTCCTACATTAAGGCTAAGCATGGCATTCTACTTGTAGGGAATGGACTCCAACAAGCCAGCTCATGTACAAAGGATAGATCCTGGTCCTACTGACAAGTACCCCTCAGATAATTCATGCTTCACCCTTGTCTCCCACATAGGGAGGACAAAGTTTGGTCCTATGGAGACTCCAGAGCTGTCAGTCTAGAGTTCATGAGTTTCCATGACCTTGGTTCATCTGTCTCAGCAGATTTGTCCATCATGATCTTGACCTTCCTTGCTCATATATTCCTTCCTCCCTCTCTTCAACTGGATTCCCATGGCTGAGTCTGATGTTTGGTTGTGGTTCTCTGTATTTGGTTCAATCAGTTACCGGATGGTGATTCTTCAATAATAGCTGGGGTATTCATCAATCTGATTATAGGGGAAAGCTAGCTCAAGTACCCTCTCTACTGTGGCTAGGAGTCTTGACTGGGGCCATCCTTGTGAATTCTTGGGAATTTCTCTATCACCTGGTTTCTCCCCAACCCCATAGTGGCTCTCTCTATAAAGATCTTGCTATCAATATTTGCCCTCCGTCTCTTTCCCCCACAGACATCCCGTTTCCTCATGTTATCATCTGGCATGCCTCCACTTCACCATCCTACCTCATCCCCAGGTTACCCAAGAGATATTATCTATTCCCCTTCTCAGGGGTGATCTATGTGTCCCTCTTAAAGTTCTTTTTGTTACCTAACTTCTCTGGAACTATGAATTTGTAGTCTGGCTATTCTTTGCTTTATATATAATATCAACTTATGAGTGAGTACACACCATGTATTTCTTTCTGGATTTGGGTTACCTCACTCAAGATGGTTTTTTGCCTAGTTCCATTCATTTGCCTGAAAATTTCATAATATTGTTTTTAACAGCTGAGTAATACTCAATTATGTAAATATACCACATTTTCTTTATCCATTTTTTAGTTGAGTGGCATCTAAGGTGTATCCAAGTTATGGCTATTACAAATAATGCTGCTATGATCATTGTTGAGCAAACGTCTTTGTGGTATGACTGAGTATACTTTGAGTATATGATGAAGAGTAGTATGGCTGAGTCTTGAGGTAGAGTGATTCCCAACTTTCTAAGAAACCACCATAATAATTTCAAAGGTGGCTGTAAAAGTTTGCACCCCCACTAGCAGTAGAGGAGTGTTCCTCTGACTCCACATCCTTTCCAACATAAACCGCTCTCAGAATTTTTGAGATCTACAAACCAATCACACTTGTGAGCTTTGATGCAAAAATAGTCAATAAAATACTGACAAACAGAATCTAAGAACACATCAAAAAATCATTCACCATGACCAACTTAGTTATTTTCAACCTAGAGATGAAGGGATAGTTCAATATATGAAGATTTATCAATGTAATCCACCATATAAACAACTGAAAAAACAAAAAGTACATGATCATCTCATTAGATGTTGAAAAGTCTTTAACAAAATCCAAAAGCCTTTATCACTTCATGATAAAGGCCTTGGAGAGATCAAAAATGCAAGGAATACATCTAAACATAATAAATTTACAGCAAACCGACAACCAACATCAATTTAAACAGAAAGAAATTCAAAGAGATTCCACTATAATCGAAATCAAGACAAGGCTGCCTATTCTCTCCATATCTATTTAGTGGATTACTTGAATTTCTAGCTAGAGCAATAAGATAACAAAAGAAAATCAAAGGAATACAAATTGGAAAGGAAGAAGTCAAGATATCACTATTTGCAAATGATATGATTGTATACAAAAGTGACCCCAAAATCTTTACATAGAAACATTTGTAGCTGATAAAAAAAAAGCCTTCAGTAATGTGCTGGGATACAAGATCAACTTAATAAACTCAGTAGTCATCCAATTTACAAGCGATAAGTGTGTCAAGAAAAAATCAGAGAAACATCACCATTTCAGTAACTACAAACATAAAATATCTTGGGGTCATTCTAACCAAGCAAGTGCAAGAACTTTAAGTCTCCAAAGAAAGAAATTACAGAAGATGTCAAAAAATGGAAAGTTCTCCCATGCTCTTTTTATAAGTAGTATCATCATAATAAAAATGACAATCTTATCAAAAGCAATCTACAGATTCAGTACAATCCCCATCAAAATTTCAATTCTTCACAGACCTTGAAAAATTCTTATAGAAAAACTGAAACAGAACAAACAAAAAATAACTAAAACAATCCTGTACAATAAATGAACATTTGGAAGAATCACAGCTAAGACTCCAAGTAATAGTGGAGAGGGTTCCTGAACTGACATTCCCCTGTAATCAGATTGATGACTATTCAAATCTTCATCATAGAACCTTCATCCAATAACTGATGGAAGCAGAAGCTGAGATCCACAGCTAACCCCTCAACAGAGCTACAGAAGTTCAGTCAAAGAGTGGTAAGAATGATAATATGAGCAAACAAGTTGATTGTTTTCCTAATGACAGGATGAGATATAAATCAGAATAATTAAGAAAGGTGGAACATAGCACTTATAATTCTGCCCAAAGAGGGCAGAATTATATGCTATTCTTAGGTACTAAGGGATTTTAAAGAACCTCACAACATGGAGAAACAGTTGTCTTGCATATTGAAAGTGCTGAATTTATGCCAGATGATACAGAATTGATTTCATTATTCATTCAGGTGCAAGATATAATCAGGAATAGTCTTTGTCCTATATACATAACACACATCCAATCCTATACATATCTGCCAGGTCCTCCAGGACAAGGTAATGCAGAAATTGATCAATTATTGATTGGAAGTGTGTTACAGGCATCAGAAATTTATTAAAAAATCATGTCAATAGCAAAGGTATAAAGAATAATTTCCTATTAAATGGCAACAAGCTAAGGAGATTATAAATAAATGCCCTGCTTGCTCTATCTATAACCAAACACTGTTGCCTGAAGGGATTAACCCAAAGTGTACTCAGAAGAATGATATGTGAAAGATGGGTGTGTTCCACTTTGTGGAATTTGGAAAATTAAAATATATGCACCATGCCATAGACACATATTCAGGTTTTCAATGGGCAGCTGTCTTGGGATCAGAAAAGACTGACTCAGTAATCATGCATTTATTAGAAGTTATGGTCATCATGGGTATTCCTGCACAAATAAAGAGAGACAAAATCCAGCATATATATCTAAGAAAATGAAATGGTTTTGCTTATTATAATATAAAGCATATTACAGGTATACCAAATAATCCTACAGGTCATATAGTTATAGAAAGGTCAAAGCAAATGATAAAGGATATGCTAAGCAGACAGAAATGGATAGAAAATACCCTCAGAAATAGATTTTGCATAATGAGACATGAACAATGGCAGCAGAGAGACACTGGAAAACGGAAAAAAAACTTCTGAACTGAGTCAACCGGAGTATTTCAAAGATGTGTTGATCTCACAGTAGAAACCAGGAGATGTGCTATGATGTTGAAGGGATTTCACTTTTGTTTTCACAAGAGAAAAAAAAAGCTGTGGATACCATCAAAATTAATAAAGATTTGCTCTTAATAAGAGAAAACTCTTGAGAAGAGAAATGACAGCTCATCCACAATGGTGACAACAATACAGGTGGTAAGACAACCAGATAGAGTTGGGGCAGAGTACTGCTCTTGTCTTTACAGGAAAATTCACATCTTCCAAAATTCAGGAGACTCTGAATATTTGGTTGCTGACAGAAAGAAAAATAACTATCCAATAAGGATCATTGAGAAAAAAATTATGACTTATGAGGACAGGTGATCAAAACATATACATTTAAATATATATTTATGAATATATAGAGCTGGCTTTGGAGTTAGACAATGATTCTGTACATCTCTAAATCCAAGCATGTTAAAAGAAACATTTAGAGTTTCTGTCTCATATCAGAAACCATTTGATATGGGATAGAAGGAAGACTTTAGAAAAAATTTTACTTTTTCTGTGCCAATTTTGTCTATACTATATTCTTCATTGAATGCATGTCTATATAAATAATGTTTGAGTTTTCCATGATGAACAATAGAGTTTCCTACAGATCTTTTTCCTGCAGTAATCTTTAAAGTTTCCAGGAAGAAGATGAGGCTCACAGCAACAACTCTACTTGGTTGAGATGATATCATGATGCTGATACGGCTGCTATAAGACCAACTTTTGGGTACCAAAGAATGACATGGTATATCTATTTATGATGTTGACATTCTGGCCAAGACTCCAAGTAAGAACGTCAGTGAAAAATCCTATCAACTGCTTGGAAATCATTTGCAACTATACTAGACAGTAATCTAGAGACAATCACCACTTACTTTTGCAGGATCCCATTAATAGAACATTACCCCCATGACAGTGGGAAGAAATTCTAGAAGATGACATCCTCTCTCACAAAAAAGTTTGTCCTCAGGGTTGTTGATTATTATTTGTATCAGGTAGAGGGTTGGGATGGAAACTATGTAGGTTCAGAGATTTTAACAAAGGAGAGGGATAATAATAGTGGGCAATAGAATGAATACATGTGTGCTACTATTTATGGATGATTAAATTGGTATAATTTTGTATACTGACACAAATTTAAATTATATTTGTTATTTCTGATTACAATATTTGTACACCTATGGAAAATTATTCTGTCAGATTTTATATATGCTCTCCCTCTGTGATTACCTTGTGGCAAAGCTGAGCCTGAAATTTTCATTCCTGCTTCATGAGTACTTTTCCATTAAAATAAATAAAATTATCATTGTTTATCTTTTAGTTAGCCAAGATATTTTCCAAGTCGAGCTAACTTCTACACTCTAAAGTGTAAATGTGTCACATTTTCTTTAACCATTCTTCAGTTGATGGGCATCTAAGCTTTTTCCAGGTTCTAGCTATTACAAATAATGCTGCTATGAACATAGTTGAACAAATGACTTTGTAGTATGATTGAGCATCTTTTGGGTATAAGCTCAAGAGTGGTATTGCTGGATCCTGACGTAAGGTGATTCCAAATTTTCTGAGAAACTGCCATTCTGAATACTTTTATTCTGAGGTAATGTCTGTCTTTGAGGTTATAGTGTGTTTCTTCTATACATCAGAAAGATGGATTCTTCTTTTGTATCCATGTTCTTTGCCTGAGTCTTTTTATAGGTGAATTGAGTCCATTGTTATTAAGAGATATTCATGACCAGTGGTTGTTAATTCCTATTATTTTTCATTGGTAGTGGTGGTGTGTTTCAGTTCTTTGTGATTTGCTGGTGGAAGATTATCTGTTGCCTGTGTTTTTATGGGTGCAGTTAGCCTTCTTGGCTGGGGTTTTCCGTCTAGTACTTTCTGTAGGGCTGAGTTAATGTATATGTATTATTTAAATCTGGTTTGTCTTGGAATATCTTATTTTCTCCATTGATGGTGGTTGAAAGCTATGCTGGATTTAGTAGTCTGGGCTTGCATCCACAGTCTCTTAGTGTCTGCAACACATCTGCCCAGGACATTCTAGTTTTCATGGTTTCCATAGAGAAGTCAGGTATAATTCTGAGAGGTCTACATTCATATGGTACTAGACCTTTTTCTTTTGCAGTTTTTAATATTTTTTCTTTATTCTGCATGTTTTGCATTTTGATTATTTTGTGGTGAGGGGATTTTTTTTTGATCCAGTATATTTGATGTTCTGTAAGCTTCTTGTACCTTCATAGGGATGTCCTTCTTTAGGTTGGGAAAGTTTTCTTCTGTGATTTTGTTGAATATATTTTCTATGTCTTTGAGCTGAGTTCTTATCCTTTTTCTATTCCTATTATTCTTATGTTTGTTTTTTGTTGGGGTGTCCAGATTTTCTGGATATTTGTGTTAAGAATTTATTGTATTTAATATTTTCTTTGACCAATGAATCAATTTTCCCTATAGTATCTTCAATACCTGAGATTCTCTCTTCTATCTCTTTTATTCCGTTGATTATACTTGTCTCTGTAGTTTCTGTTCACTTCCCCAGATTTTTCATATCCAGAATTCCCTCAGTTTGTGGGATTTTTCATTGTCTATATTTCAGTCTTCAAATCTTGAAACGTTTGCTTCACCTGTTTGATTGCTTTTCTTAGGTTTCTTTGAGGGATTTATTAATTTCTTCCAATTTTTTGTTTGTCTTTTCCTCCATTTCTTTAAGGGAGTCTTTCATTTTCTCTTTAAAGGTCTCTGTCATCTTCATAAAGATACATTTTAAATCATTTTCTTCTGCTTCTTCTTGGTTAGCATGATCAAGTCTTCCTGCTGTGTGACCACTGTGTTCTGGTGTTACTATGTTGCTTTTCAGGTTGCTGGATGAATTCTTGCAATGGCACCTACCCAGTTCTTCCTTCAATTGATGCCAGCATTCTCTTTGCGTCTTGCTCCAATTCTTGCAGTGGCTGTCTGAGTCTTTGGAAATTGTTCTTGGCCTGCTCTATACTGCCAATGTCCGTATCTCAGGAAGTCATTGAGGTCTCCCTTAGCCTGCCTTCCTGGTCTTCTCTCCTGGTTCACTTTCTTGGTTCACTCTCTGCGGTCACAGCTTATGCTTTTTTGTTTGTTTGGTTTGATTTTTGTTTTTTGAGACAGGGTTTTGCTGTAGCTTTGGAGCCTGTCTTGGAACTTTCTCTTGTAGACTAGGCTGGCATAAAATTTACAGACAGGTAGAGTTCCTCTTTTGGTCTTCTCTTGGTCCTCTCAGCAGGAAACTCTCCTGCTGGCTGGCTATAGAAGGTGAGGTAGGTGGGGGAGGGGACTGGGGTTTTGCCTAGCTAAAATGGCAAGTGAAGGTACTAGGAGAGGTGTCCTGCTGGGTGGCTGGTCACTCATCTCTTGTCCTCCCAGTACTGTAGCAAGCTGTGTTTCAGAGTTGCACAAAGGTTGCAGGAGGATCTGGACTGATGTCCTGATGCTTGTTATTACAGTTTTGTTGACCTGTTGAAGTCAAATAGTTTGCTCATCTATAGCATTGGTTTTGCTAGTTTTTTGTTTTTGTTTTTCTTTTTATGTCATAATGATGCAGAAGTTCAAAATAATGTTTCTATAAGTATTTTAGTTTTTCCTATTTTTAACAAGAAAGACAATGTGATAGGGATGCTTAAGTGTAGCTCTTCACAGTTGATGGTTTATGGCAAGGATGTGGATGGGAAAGGACTCAATTTTGTTTAATGGTCTGGCCACTTGGAAGTTTGACCAAACTCTGGTGAGTATATGGGAAACACAACACAAATACACAAATATATATATATATATATATATATATATATATATATATATAGTTTAATAGGTTAATTTGTGTGGATCAGTGTGGAAGTAGGTAGGTCACAAAGATAGCAGGGTGTACCTGAAAGGACTAGGCAGTGAGTGTAATAGAGGTTCATTATGTAAAATTCCTAATGAATAAATAAAAATATTATGTTAGAAAACAGCAATTAGAAAGACTATAAAATTTCTTGGAAATTACATTACATGAACTCTGTTGGTAACTTTTAACTTTATGAATTCTGGCAGCCCATAAACATGGAAAGTTGCTCTATATGTTAGTGTCCTCTTCATTTTCTTTTTGATATGTTTTATAGTTTTCACTATTCAGATCTTTGTATTGTTTGGCTAATTTTATCTGTGGGTATTGAGGGGGTTATTATTAATAGAATTGTTTTCCTGATTTCTTTTTTACCATGTTCATTATCATTGTTACAATGATAGAAGGGTTACATTTTTATTTTATTTTTAATTTATATGATGACATTTGCCTGCTATTTTGCTGAAAGTTGTTTCTCAGATCAAAGATCTTTTGGGTTTAACGTTTATTATTGTTATGATTTCTCATTAGAATACACAGTGGTGGAATTTTATAACAAAGACTATATATATACAGATGTGTGTGTGTGTGTGTGTGTGTGTGTGTGTGTGTGCAATTTTACATTGACCTCATTTACTTTCCTTTGGTAATAACCTCTATTCCCTCTGTTCCTATCCTATCAGTTACGAGAACCAATTATATGAAATAGTTAAAAAATTTCAACTTTAGAGAAAGATGAATATCAAAACACAGAAAGCATTTAGGATGCCAACTAGATATGACTAGAGAAGCTCTGGCTATAAAATCAAGATCTCAAAAATTCACAGCAAAAGATAAACAGTACGATAAAAATGATGAAAGGTGCCATTTAATTCAGAGGTGAACACTTTTGGAATAGTTTCATATCCCTCATCAGCAGTCTGAAATGCCAGGAATAAATGGTGTGTCTTAAACCCTGAGAGCATCAGCTGAGTGAGATCACTGTATCTAGCAAAGGTTTCCTAAAATATAATCAAGAAACAGAACATTTCCAGAGAGGGTCAAAGCAAAGTAGTTTATGACCACCAAGCCAAGGCTGCAAAACCTACCTAAAGGAACATGTACAGCGAGGACTAAAGCCGAACCTCAGAAGCACAAGAAACAAGCAGTTTCCTGAGATAGAGGAAAATAACTCAGGAGGAATTAATCATGTTGAACTCAGCAAACCAGCTAACCTCAGTTGGTAGAAGAGGAAAAGGAAGAAAGCAGCTGAGTGGATGGAGGTTTTAGGGGCTTTTATGTATACCATCCTACCATCTACAAATGGAGTTCAACTTCTCCTTTCCCTATTTCTGACACTTTTCTTTCTTTCATTTGTATATAGCTAAGAATTCTGAGAATGGACACAGAGTTGAGCATGTTTTAACCTTTGTCTCTTTCTGATTATATAGTGTTTTATTTTTTTAAATCATTATTTTGGTGCCTATTGGTTTGTGTTATATGGCCTTTATTGTGTAAAATTATGATTCTATTTTCTTCAGGGTTGATGCCAAGAACAGCTGTTGAATTTTGTGAAAGTCTTGTTCTGCTTTATTGGGATCATCATTTTTTTTTGGTCCTTGTATGTGACATATGATATTTATTGGTTTGAACATATTTGAACTGTCCTTTCACTTCTAGAGTTAAATAAACTTAATAATATATGATCTTTTAAAGTCTTTTACTTTTGTTTGCTAGTATTTTGGTGATGATCTTTGCATCTATGTTAATCAAAGATTTTATTTCTTTTAAAATGTGGCATGTTCTCTTGACTATCTCTTCCTCCAACAGTCCTTATCTCAAAATTCTCAAGTTTAATGTGCTTTTCTATGACATATTCATCTAATTGCTTTTTGCAATAACTGTTATATTTATGTAATTATCCTTCGTTTCATTTGTTTTCTTCATTATTGTTGGCCTTACCTGATTTCTAAATTTTGGATGGCAATAAATTTGTGTCTATGTTTGCTGTTACATCTGAAGAAAGAAGCCTAGGACTGTATCAACTTATTATTTCAAGAAGAATCATGTTTTTTTTTCTTAATAAACACAGAATAGTTAAAAATATAAAGTGAAATTTTCACTGGTGAAAATATGTGACTCATGTTTGTTTTTTGTGAAGTAGACAATATTACACACTAATATCGCTAACAAATTCGTTTTCATTTCCACTAAAGGAGTGCAGTAGTTATGATTAAATGCTGGTTTGTTAATTTTACTGAATAATTTTCAGAGTTAAAGAATTAAATGCAAAATTAAAGGGCCATACTCTATTGCATACATTTAAAAGTGATCTCAAATTATTTGATAGTTAGTCTTCTACAGTTTTAGGTCAGACTTTAGATTTGAATGTTATTTTTGAACCATAAGTAGTCCAATTTTCAATTGCTGATGAATTATACTTCTAAGATTAAGCCACTTACTCAAGAACTAAAAGTTGGCATCAGAACTGAAGGTAAAATTGAATTGGTAGAGCACTGTCTCTCAGTTCCATCACAAGTACTGCCTCCCAGTTACCTCATGAGCAATGCCTCCCAGTTACCTCATGAGCACTGCTTCCCAGTTACATCAAGAGCACTGCTTCCCAGTTACATCAAGAGCACTGCTTCCCAGTTACATCATGAGCACTGCTTCCCAGTTATATCATAAGCCCTACCTCCCAGTTACCCCATGAGTACTGCCCCCAGTTACCTCACAAGTACTTCCTCTCAGTTACCTCACAAGTATTGCCTCCCAGTTACATCACGAGCACTGTCTCCCAGTTACTTCACAAGCACTGTCTCTCAGTTACATCATAAACACCGTCTCTCAGTTACATCAAGAACATTGCCTCCCAGTTAAATGAGTACTATTTCTTAGTTACATCATCATGAGCACTGACTCTTAGTTGTATTGCTTCATTTTATTGACAGGAACGATATTTCCCACAAGTTGAAAATAAACTAATATAAATGTATATATAAAATATATTTTCTATTTTGCACTTGTTTTTGAAACCTCTTGCTTTTAAGAAGGCCAGTTCTGTTTCACTTCAATAAGATCGGGTAAAAATTTCTGTATCTTAAATGTAAAATTTTATGACTAAATATTTCCAAATTATTCAGAACAACCCTTCCTTTATTCATAAAAAATTATGAAATTGCTTCACATGAAGAGAAAGAAAGTAGAATAGTTGGGATATTTCAATCAAGGCACCCTGCACATCCTGATAAGGGTACACTGAACAGCAGGAAAATGTAAAATCAATGGTAATAACAGAGATATAGCTATTCTATGTTCTTACAGCTTTGAGTCATTGACGTATACTTTGGACATAAAATATTAGGCTTCATACAAGTTTTATAGCAAATACTTTATAGTTTAAATAGTTAGTGGACTAGTTGGTTAAGGAGTTCCTTAAGTGTCATTTTAGTTCTTTTGAATACAATATAATTAACCAAATTCGACAGATATCTTAATGAAATTTTTATGAAAATAACAATATTTTATGTGTATCACATTACAGTTTCAAATTTCACAAGAAAATATACAAAACCCAACTTTGTATATTAAGTATCAGTTTTTTAAATTCTGTATAAATAATTTAAATGCTTAAACTAAAAGGGAAAATGTGCTCTTTAATGAGTTTTAAACAGGTTTCTAGAAATATGAAACATGTCATCATGATTTTTATTTGGCTAAGAAGTGTTTATTTTCAAATTATGTATTTGAATATCCTTATTAAAAGTATTGTGGTTCTAAAAATGATTACATAAATAATATAGACACCAAAGTGATACAATTACAGAAGAAGCTTGTGGATACTGTGGAAGAATTTCATTTTGAGTTTTTAATTCAGTGTTTCATTCATTCGTTCTGAAGACAGGGAATATAAAAGTCAAAAGTCAAGGGATTATATGCATTAGATGTTCCTTTGCTGATAGGATAGGCACTATTAAATCATAATGTCCATAATTGTCCAGAATATAGAATTGGTCTTTGTACCATTACCCACTTCTTTATGTGGGGTACATAAATGGCTGAAGCAAAGGGCCTTTTCTATATCCTTTAGGAAACAATTCCTTAGCCTAACAGATCCAGCAAGTCTGCCTTTTCTATGATCATCACTCACAGTTTCTTACACTCAATTTCAACCCATTACTTCTGGCTATTGTCTCTTGCCTAACCTAAAATTTGTTCCTCTTTCCACTTTTTATTTTTTTAATTCTACATACGCTTTCAAGTGATTGAATTCCTCATTAATCTTTCCAATAAATTAAATGAATTCTGTCTTTTAATCTCTGTCCATTAATCATTTCATTTACACCCTTAATCATTTTTATTGTTCTTTCTTGAAGTTTCATTTGTTCACATTTTTCTCACATTGAGAAATCTGTATTTCTCCTCTGACTTTTGGGTGATTTTTTAAAAGAAATTTAACTAGCATTATTTTTGCTAAGTCTAATCTCACCGTCCAGAGGTGATTCTTTTATCTGCTTTCTTGAACAATTTTGCCTAGGTTTCACTTTCCTAATTATATAATTAATTATGCCCTCCTTAATGTGTAATTTTTTTCCACCAATAATGTGATTTCTCCAAGTTCGCAAGTTTCATTAAAGGATTAATTACATCCTTCTTGTCTGTCGAAGTCTTCCATCAACTTTTATATGTATTCCATTTTTAAGGCCATGTCTTCATGTAGCCAGTCAGTATATAAACTTCAAAGGTATATAATCATCTATGATGGAGACCTCAAAAATTTTATCTTTCTGAATTACTCTGTAACAATTACCTACCTCTCCTCAAAAAGGACTATGTATTTCAACTTAAATTAATTTAACAAAAAGTGTATGCACACCTGGCCTTATTTGTCATGTTACCAAGTATTACTCCTTGAAATCTGAGAGGACACTCTATCTTCTGCAGATGATTTGTAGATGAGGGTAGAATCTTTGAAAGTAGACTAAAGAAAAAATACAAGCCAGATATTTATCAGTTGAAATAATCTAGCTTTCACTGAAAAACTTAGTACTCTCTATAAGAAGAGAATGCAGAAAATCGCTAAGGTAGGCAAGGGGAGAAAAAGATCCTGAAAGTTCTTTTGATTAAGGCAAAAATTGTACAATGATTAGACTATTCTGATCAAGGCACCCTGCACAGCCTGGGATGGCAGAAGTAGTCCAAATGGTTCCCAATAGCAACAGAGGTACACAGAGCAGTGACACCCACATCACTTCCTTCTGCTCAGGCACTAAATCTCAGTCCCTCAGAAGTACTGGTGAAAATATCTAAGAATCCATACCAGATGAAAGAACCCACAGCGAATACTGTTCACCCTGGTTTTGTTGAACTTTAAATATACGGTAGATGCTACGCTTGTAAATAGGTATAGGGATATTTGATACATAGAAACTCAGTCGGAAGTCTGCTGCAGCATGAACCATATCCTTCCTGCATAATGTAAGAAGATGGAGCTGTAATCCATTCTGTGGTGTTCTAGTTGCTTTTTGTGAGATAGATTTCCCTAAACACAAAGCCACAGACAGGGTAAAACTTGCTATGGTGGGATTTCAGAGTAATAATTTATTTTCATGTGTGAATGATCCATTTCAGAATGCCAAGTAACTTAAAGAGGGATAATGTAACTCAGGATGCTGGATATCAGATGTTATTACTGAATTGCTGTATAAGTGCTAATCATAGTTTATTTCATGTAGAACTCTTTCTCCAAATTCACTGAGAGCCTTCACTACAGATCTTGATAATATTAAAACTCACATGAGTCTTTATGTTTATTTACCTTTCTCCTAAATACTGTAAATATGCATGTTAAGTAAAAAGATAATCATTTGACTTTTGTGAATCTAAACAATATTTTCTTCATATTTTATGCTAGTTCACAAATGATTACTGAATACTTGCATTAAACTAGCGTTGATAATAGATCTTTATGATACTTTTCTCAGTATCATACTCCTGTCAGATATGTCACCCTTGAATTTCTATGAATTTTGCTAATTTATATTCAATTAAAAATAAATGCAAATATCTGTCCAGAAATAATAATGTATAATAGCATTTAGAAATGAGTTATTTGTTCGATTGTGTCTACTAAATATTATTTTATTTAAATTTTGTCAATTATATTTTGACAATATCTTCACCATCTGCATCTGTTTCTAACCATGGCTCCATGACTTTTAGGTGCTTTGATTTGTATGTAATTTTTATCTTTATCCTAATATGTGATTAATTTATCTATTTTGATCAGGTTGAACTTAGTGACTTCTTTGTTGTATTAGGGATTAACCTGGAACCTAGAACGTGCTTTCTAAGCCTTCTAGCTCTAACTCACATTTCGGTGAATCATTGATTTTAAAGAGACATTAAAATGTATATAATTCTATAATTTGAAAAATTCAGTTTTGAAAACATTTATAAGTTAGATTAGGTTAATTTTTTTAATATTTGGAATATTATTGTTGTTTGATTTCTTTATTATTTTGGCAGCATTTAATATCATCTATAAATTACTCAGAAGGAGTTTGAGCTCGCATGATACTGGAGTTTCCGTCAGAACTACTGCCGTAGATGTAACCAGTCTAAAACCTCAAATACCTCAGGTTGTGAAATGATTTAAGGCAGAAATTAAGAAAGTTTATACTTTGAGCAGCTATTTTCATGACTATGTGCATACAGTCTTGGAGACAAACATGTGTGTTCCTTAATGAATAACTACTTTAGTCATTAAAATCGAGCTACTTATCCAAGTACTTGTCAGGTATAACTAACCCTTCTTAGTTTCTGAGATAAAAGATAAGAGTGTCCTAGTCCTAACTCGGGGAACAATGTGGAAGAGGAAGCAACCAAATTCTAAGATCCAAAGTATCAGGGAGTTTACTGAGAGTGTGTCTCCTAGTACTATCAGAAGCTACACCCATAAACTCTCACCACGACTGCTCAAACAAGAGCTGAACAAGGATTATAACAATAAATACACTAAAGTGAATGGTAAAAGCTCTTGTGGTCTCAACCCTACACAAAGAAGTACAGGCCACTGAGTGAAATCTACTGTAATGCAATGTACCTAGAGATTACAATATTCTCCCTTTATCCAGAATTTTGGTAAGAGTATACACCTTACGTCACTTATTATTGAGACACGTGCTCACTAAGACATCATTCTAAAGAATGACACCAGGAGAAGACTTTGGGAAGTGATGGATGTAATATGCTGTAGATTGGGGTGATGGTTCCATCACTCTACACTCATCTAAGCACATCGATGAAATAGGTTTAGTTTTATCTACCTTATGTAAGTAGGGATTTTTAAATTGAATCTAGTTTCTTCCAATTCCATAGTTATTCATTAGTAATCCCTGTGCTGTTCCACTTTAAACTACATTCTGTGAGTTTTGCTGCTTTCCACAGTATAAATTTATAGGTCCCTCACCCAGTTTGACCTGTTTGGAAATTTATAGTTGCATGTCTTAAACCAAACTACATTGGACCTAGTACTATGTGTTCGAAATAAAATCTATCTATTCATCACGTAGTGATAGGAAAATAGCATGATTAGCAGGAGGCTTGTTCTTAAAATATCTAACAAAACTTCGCTGACTGTAGCTGCATACACTGGGATGTGTGATGTTTTGAAAAGGATTAGAGAGTCATCTTGATTACTCTGCAGACTTTGGTTCACTGTGTTACCCACACCATCATTTGTTACAGGTTGTCTGGGCTATTTAATTCATGGCAGGCAAGACAAAGAACATAGGAATTCAGCATCATATAACTCATGCATATATATTTCTTAGAACATGTGTAGGTATATGCACATGTGCTGTACTAAAGTAATAATATATGTTCTTATGTGTTCTAAAATACGTTTAAAATAGTGTCAATACTATTTTTCAAGATTGTCTACATTGAACCTTTCATCTAATTGTATTTGATAAATGAGTTACAAGCAAGGAGATATATTCATCTTTTATTGTATTTATTTTTAAGAACTTCCCAATATATATTTTGATTTGATGATATTCTTTTTCAGTTCAATTCCTTCCAGACCTTTGTCCACTTCCCTACACATGCTCTCACAAAGAATGTGGGGTCCAACTTGTGTTGCTCAAATAATTGATATTTTATGTCATCTTAAATCACTTTAAAACTTTATCTTAATATCCTCTAAAAATATGTAATTCTTGACAATATAACTGGGGTCTTCTCATTCAATGAATTTTATTTTATTAATATATCCTTTCAAATATAATAACAAATGAAAATCTATTCTCTTTCTTAAAATCTAATCAGTTTTAAATTGCTTTGAAATATTCATTGTTTCTAGGTTTTGTTCTTTTGTGCTATTTAAAACATCCCTAAATCTATCCTTGCCAGTAAACATTCAACATTAAGTACATTGAATAATGTTTTGAACATTATGCTGGGCTTACCCACAGCATAAATAATATGAATAAAAAACCCACCATCTTCTACAATTCTGCATTGGTATTATAAATTAATGTTGATTTTTTTCATGCATAATTGTAGAATTTACCATCTAAGTAAAATTGTCAAAAGATCAATTTATTCCTATTATGTAAAAAATTATTGCATATAGAAAAGGCCCAAATGAGAATCAGATGGAGGGAGAATGTGAGCAAGAAAGGCAGGACTAGAGGGAACCCTCATCTGACGATAGATGGAGATAGAGACGGAGACCCACATTGGAGCACTGGACTGAGTCCCCAAGGTCCAAATGAGGAGCAGAAGGAGAGAGAACATGAAAAAGGAAATCAGGACTGTGTGTGGGGCGTTCACCCTCTGATACAAGGGGACTGATCGAATGAGAGCTCACCAAGGCCAGCTGGACTGGGACTGAACGAGCATGTGATCAAACCGGAGTCTCTGAATGTGGCTGACATGGGGGCTGACTGAGAAGCCATTGACAATGGCACTGGGTCTTGTTTTGTCTGCATGTACTGGCTTTCTGGGATCCTAGTCTGTTTGGATGCTCACCTTCCTAGATCTGAAGGGAGAGGGGAGGAACTTGAACATCCCACAGGGCAGGAAACCCTGACTGCTCTTAGGACTGGAGAGGGAGGAGGAAAGGGAGTGGGGGGGAGGAGGAGAGGGAGTGGGGGGAATGGGAAGGAGGGGAGTAAGTGGAAATTTTTATAAACAAATAAATTAATTAATTAAAAAAAGAAAACCCCAAAAATTTCTTTTTTGGAAAATTATATCAGTTTCAAAGTAATAAGAGAGTTGTATCATTTGGTAAAGGACACTGAACTAATCTCACTTAAATTACCTTTTCTAAGCAAAACAAATGA
The DNA here is from genome assembly GCF_982192425.1 of Myodes glareolus. NCBI lineage: Eukaryota > Metazoa > Chordata > Mammalia > Rodentia > Cricetidae > Myodes > Myodes glareolus. The sequence goes on along the minus strand of NC_142027.1, from coordinate 28,644,244 downwards.
ATCATAATATGATCATTTTCCAAGAGTTCACAGGTTTGCCATAATTCATGCAATCATCTTTAAGTTTCTAGCCTGAAAACACATTTAGCTTTTGTTTCCCATTGTTTCAACTGAAAGAGTCAATACTATGGGTTACAAAGCATTTTTTCTCCTTTCCCTTCTTCTCTTGCATCATTTATGTACAAAACTGTTATTGAGAAAAATCTCACAGAAAAATCATATGCGATCAGTTTAATTTAACCAAGCAACTCTAATCCAAACACAAATTTGATTTTATAACTCTTGTCATCAATTAATAGGACATAAGTTCAAAATTCGTAGTCACTAAATGAATGTTCATAGCCAATACCTTTTAAATACATGGTTGTAAGACTCTTAATTTTAGACTCAAAATATCAAAAGAATTTTTTATATACCTTTTTCTGTTTATTTCTGTTTGTTGTTTTGTGGCAGGATTTGATTCTATAGCACAAACTGTCTTGTAACTCTTGGCAATCTTCCTGCCTCATCCACCTAAGTGTTTTACTTAGACTTGGAAGTGTAAGCCACCATGTCCAGCACACATCTTTTTATAAAAGAATTCTATGTTCTATTAGAAGTATAATATATTTTCTAAAAATGGCTTTTATTGTTTAAATATCTTTATTTTCTCAGTTAAATTTCGAGGGCTAGTATCAAATATATCATGTGGTTTCTCTCTTGGTCTCTAATATTCTTTCCATTAGTTTTATTGTTGTTTTTTAACTATAAAATCTATAATATTATATGCTCTGATTGTAAAATACAGAGTGAACACTTCTTATCTTGATCATAATGCAAGTACTTTGTAATTTCTCCCCAACAGGTTTATTAGCTCTTAGAGCACACCATTAACTTACATTGAGCTCAAATTCCCTAAGAGGTTTTGCATTGATCTCTGAACCCAGTTTCCAAATACTCTGTTGCTCAATGAAGCATTTCAACTTTTTTTTTTTTTTCAACTTTTATTTGTTTACATATTCTTTTGTAAGTTTTGCTTGCTTCCTTGCAATATTGACTTAGCTTTGCTACCAATTGTGCTTTTCATGAAGATTTCTTTAATGAGAAGCATCTTGAGCAACGTAGCATCAGTTACACACATAGACTTGCGACAATCTACAGGATGTCCTTTATAGATGGACATTGATGAATCAACACACAAAGCTCACTTTCTTAGTTAGTCCACACCCGTGAACTATCGTCCAGACAGATCTTCTCTAAAAGAATATGATGAAAGAATAAAGGCCCTTGTCAAAATACTCATCTGACATCAAGATAAATTGGTGGTTAGGACACATCAGAGTGCAAAGCTTCTCTAATTTAGCAAACACTACAGTTCATATAAGTAATTTAAAATTTAATAATTTTAACAGCTATTTCAAGGATCCTGTTGTTGAAATTTTCCAGAATTTTCAATACTCTTGTCTTCCTTTTCTGTTTTAGAAAATTCAGAACCCTGTTATATTTCAATGATTTCTCTTAAACATCAGAGATATTTGATCATTACATCTTATAACTTGCAGAGATGGGTGTGCATTTTTCTAGTATTAAACACAAAGCATTAAAATATGTAGATGCATTTGAAATATTGTTATATGTTATATATTATATATTGAAATATTGGTATATATTTTAAAATAGAAAGGTTATAAAAATTTGATCACACATTCATTCTTGCAATAGTAAGAATTAGCAACCACATGAGATTCAATGATCTGAGTTCCCTGAGGCTGGTTAAATCAATGCCCAAATTACAGAAATAGGGAGAGAAAAGCACAATATATCCATATATAATATTCACACTTGCTTGAATTTCTTCAACAATTATGCTGTTGTGACTTACTATATGAATTATTATACAAAACTAGAACAGGAATGAATATCTAACAATCATGAGAAAACACAGATATTAATAATTATAAATTAGTTTAGTTACTGCCAAATGAGTATTATTTACTTTTACATTTGAAAATATTTTACCTCAGTGGATAGAACAGGATAAAATTAAATGTCTAGATAGTTTTGTTCTTAAGTACCTATAATTATAGTTCCATTAACTCAATAATAGGCACTGCAGTTAAAACCACAACTTTGGTCCTTGTTTTTATCCCAAAACTTTTCACTTAGTATCAACAAATCTCTGTTTTAGTTTCTTTATCTTCTAAGCTTTGATTTGACTCATAATTACAATTCAACTTATACAACATTCTGTCCTTCAAAACTCATGATCTAGTCTGAAACAAAGTTTTTAAACAAGTAGGGTTGTTGCTTGAGTGTACCAAGCCTATCCTGTCTGGACTGTATAGTCATGTATTCATGATGAAATCCTGAGGCAAAATTTCAGCTGAGGCTCTAATCTCAAATTTCTCCATTGATATAACCTCTATCTGCTTTTTCTTAAACCAATAGTGTCTCCAGTCAACTTATCAAAACAAGGCTGCATTTATGAAGAAAATTTGAGTCTATAAAAAAGGTGTACTGAGTCAAAGTGTTGTATTGATAATTAGACTAAGAATGACTCAAATTTGATTCTGTTCCCTTAGAATTGGTGCATACTGTTGCTTAGGTCAAGATATTTCCACCTGTTTCCTTGTTAGAATTCAATTTTATATTATATTTTATGAACATTTTAATATACAATTTTAGTTATTTGCATTTATAAAACATTAAACTCCAATTAACAAGTAAACAGAAATTCCTTTTAGGAACTAGCATTTGAATTTACTTACTATTACCACCTTATCTAATTCCAAAGACATATAACAGATGCCTGCCTATTTTTCTTTTGTTGATTTTTCTCTCATCCTTTGCCAAAATATTTCACTGCTACACTTTTATGATTAACTTTTATTTTGCCTGCTTTAGAATCCTGTTTGCTATAGTATAAAACAGCCTCCTCCGTGCATCATTCTTTGCCAATATTTTTTTTTAGAATTTCATGTATTATATACATCTCATTCACAGTGATGAAGAAAAAAAAGGAACAAAAACTTTACCATATAGTACTTACCCCATTTTTTATATTTCCTTTTTTATTATATAATCCAGATTTTTTGTTCTATGTTACTCTTTAAACTTCTTATAATGATATTTCTATGTTTGCATTGCAATACATCCAAAGTCATCCTTAAGTCAAATATTCGAATATGATCTTTTGCAATAAACTTTTTTTGTCTATTGTTTAATAAATCACAATTGCTCCAGGTTATGGTGGCGCACGCCTTTAATCCCAGCACTCGGAAAGCAGAGGTAGGTGGATCTTTGTGAGTTGGAGGCCAGCCTGGTCTACAAGAGCTAGTTTCAGGACATGCTCCAAAGCCACAGAGAAACCCTGTCTCGGAAATAAATAAATAAATAAATAAATAAATAAATAAATAAATCACAATTGCAACTAATGTGAATATTCCTACTTAATAGTCACACACACTTACAAATCATACATCATTAGGCTCATTCTTAATTTCACATTCTATTTTCAACATGCAACTATATTGTAGTAAATTTCCTTTCTATCTACCAGAAATTAAGTCTGCTTAACCATTATATTTAAAACACATTGATAGAAAATCACGACTTTGGAATTTCTACACATGAACACACACACACACACACACACACACACACACACACACACATACAACCAATAGAAAAAGACAAGATCTCTTGAGTAAATTGGGAGAATGAGGACATTGGGAGAGGATTGAAAGAGAAGGGAAAGGCAGGGGAGAAGAACAGAGAAAAATGTGGAGCTCAACAAAAATTAAAAAAAGAAAGAAAGAAACAGAGTTTAGAAAAGTTAACCTAATTTTATAAGAGCAACAATGCCATTAGAGTTCATTAAATGTTACCAATTAGTATATTGCATTTTAATCTCCCTAAATTTATAAAGCAAGCTAATCATACTAATGGCACATTAAGATGGTCCCCTTATGTTTTCATTTTAACTCTTAAAAGTATTCACATTAGCAAAAGCAAGACACTATCATTATTATCCAAGGATATAATGGAATTTGGTTTCTGACAAAACATACACTGTCCTCGAAAACTGCACAGACAAAATGAGGGGTTCAGTAGTACTTGATATAATAAAGAATAGGTCAAGAATATCTTTACTGATGTTGAAACATGAAAACAATTATGGCTTTAAGATCAGTCCTTTCTAGGAGTTAACATAGTGTAACATGCAAAATGATTCATTATCATTTTTAGTTTATGTTTCATTTGAGTGAACTGAATATATAGATGGTTTTAATCAGAGAAATGCAGAATTTTTATTCTAATAAATTCATTCAATTTAAAATTCTGCATTTCTTGCTGTATGGCTGGATCATAATTTATGTTGAAAGTGATAAACGACACGTGAGTTTCAATAGACATGCTAGGAGACTTATGCTTCTTCACTTTTTTAACTTCCATATTGTCCATTTTTCATCTTTCATACTTATTATAGGTAAGCTGCAGTAGTTTTATATGACCCACATATACATGAATAGGACATATCTATTTTTTAATTCTAGAAAGATTCACTTGAAACCAATCTTCAACTTGTAATTACAAAGCAAATTATTATTTTCTGAGGTTTTCACATAGCAATCATCTGAACGATCAATGATATACTTATAAAAAACCAATTGAATGTTAATCATCTTTATTCAACTTTGTGTGGTCATTATCCCTTACTTTCTTCTCTCTAGTTAGTTGTCCTTAATAGACAACCAGTCATTTTATATTCCTTAACATATGTGATATGATATAGATAGTCTCATGTAGACACTAGTGTAGGTTGAAAAAAGAATTGAGTAGAGAATATATTCGATGATTCAGAGTAAAAGTCCTCACAGCAAAAGATGTGTGGAGACAAAGCACCAATAAAGAAATTGATAAAAATTCACCACCAAGTGCATGCTTTTTTCCCTCTGAATCACTGGCCATCGGACATTTTTAAGTATATATGTTTAGTGTTGAAAATGCACATATAGGAACACCGGATTTACCAAGCTCTAAAGAAAAGTCTTGCTGCACATCACTGCCTTGTAATAGTTAAATCTCTTTCCTAGGGGCTGCAATCTGTAAGTCAGGTCCGGAAGGCAGCAAAAGCAACCTGGACTTGGAGTAACACTTCTGTTGTCAAGGGTTACTGGTGGGGGAAGGGAGGCCTGCACAGGGAAAGAGTTATGGAAATGAAGAAGGTTCCTGCCACACACTACATAAACTCAAATGTTATACCTGTATTTGGAATAAGATCTGGATTCTGTTGTGTATTTTGTATTTTGCAACTTATTTGTTTTACACATGACTGATGAGTTTGTGGGTTTGCAGCAGCTTCCTGTACTAGGTACATCACTTGCAAACCTCATTCAGCAATAGAATATATGTCTCATAATTCTGTAGCCAAATTTGAATACACTATGAATATTTACCACTAAGTACAAGAAAGCCTTTCATTCTACCTTACTATAACATCAGCAAACACCTTTGGCAGTACTAGCTGGAAAGACTGGGTCATTTCAAAGTGGGTGAAAATTTGTCTGCTTGCAACATTAAAGTCCTAAGACAATAGTACCCTTAAAAGCATAAATTCAGCTATCAATATGCATTTTTCAAATTAATTATGTAATATCAAATGATAATGCCTGAAGACAGACAAGTAAGTAACATTATACAGACTGAGCAAGTTGTAGTTATATACTTAGGGATATATGTGTATAAGCACATACATACTTTTATAATAAAGACTGATGAAAAAAACAAGCCATGGATATGACAGAGAGCACAGAGGGATATATATATACATATATATATATATGTATATATATATATATAAAGGTTTGAAGGGAGGAGGAGGTTGGAGAAATTGTGCAATTATATAGTAATTTCAAAACTAAAAAAAATTCTGAAGTGGAGTTAATATACACAAAGTGAAATTTAAAAAGTTCCATTTCACAATGATATTTCTTGGCAGTGTTAAAATGCTTCAAGTGACCAGTCACAGTGCCCTGACTCATTGTAGGTACCCTGGTTGTATCCATTCATATCTCTACTATGTTAGCTGAGAGGGGAAATGCAGAAAGAAAACGTTACAATTAACAATGTATACTTAGCAAATTGTAACCTTGTTGACATTTTCTGATAGTGTATATTTTCATGCCAGCATTCAAAAGTAATCCAAAATTTCCAAATTTCTCATTTTGCAAAGTAAAAATGATGCCTGTGCCAAGATCTTTAATGGTCCTTCCCCTTAAACTGCTTGAGGAAATCTCTCAGGTTTCATAATTGGCACATACATTTTGGGTTCTGCCATTTTAATCCACTTAAGTCAAGTTATTGGAATAGCCATGCATTTTCATGAATAAAATTGGGTGCTATTTTACTTCTGTGAAGTGCAGAAGTGTTTGAGCAAATAACATGACCTGGATTCTTACGAGTAGTGCACTGTAGAAAGCAAGAGGGAGGTTTTCTTGTCAAAATATCAGTGTGTGTTTTTTTTTCCTTCTGAAAATGTTCTTTGAAAATCCTTTGTATTATCAGAGCCACCCCCACAGACAATTAAAAGCAGATATGAAATGATAGATCACATGACCGGAGTTTAAATGTGAAGGCTTTCCCCCCCCTTGGTTAAACATCGCAGCAGGCATTACAATACCAGAGGTAACGAATCAATTAAATCCATTTTCCCCTCGGCGTCTCCAAAGCTGCGTGCGTAGTGTTGCTGTATAGTTTAGAGCTGGAGCTAGGACCCAGGGGCCTCCGCAGCCACCAATAGAAGCGCACACTTGGATCTATTTGTATGCAATGCCGTGTGCTCTGCGCATTAATAGTAATACAGATAACGGGTATGAAAGAATTCTCTACTGAAGAAGGATTGAATATTTTTCCAGGGTGCCGAGACTGAGAAGAAACCTGACTTTCCTCTCTCCGTTTCTCACGCACATTGAAAAGTCTCAGAGGGCTCTAGAGGCGGTTAAACTCGGAAGGCTCTTCTCTGCATAGCAAAGTTGGAGGGCTGCGCCTGCATCAGGGAGCTGCTGGATTTCTGAAGACAGTCTTATGGGAAGGGTAAGTCTTGCAAACGACTGCAAAGGAAATAGCTCTGCTTTGGAATCGTGAAAGAGGTTTCTTGGTTTTACGGTGATGGTCAATGGAGTGGAGAATGGGTGCGGAAAGGACTCTGCAGTTTGCCGAGAAATTGTCAGGGATGCACCAGGGATTTGGGGAGGGTAGCATCAAAAACCTTCAGGCTAAATGGGAAATTACAGCCTTAAGCTCTGGCAGGATTCAACAAGTTTCCCCGCAGAGATGTGATGTTTGTTTTGTTGCCCTGAGCAGGGCCAGGTGTCTCTTATGAGTGAGCTGTGCTTGCTTAACAAAGAAGTTTCTGGATTTTTGCCTGTGTTGTGTGGCTGGGTTAATCTTTATTTGAGCGGTTTCTGTGCCACCTTTGGGTTTCTTGGGAACACAGCGGGGGCTGCCTCCTGGGAAGTTCCGATTTTCACTGTCCTGCTGGGTTCGGACTGGACGAGTTCGCTGCTTGGTCTGAGGGTCTCTGAGAGCAAGGGTTTGTACTATGTGGAAAGATTCAGAAACCATGCTCCGAGGAGCTCCCAAACTTTGAAAGCTTTCTCCGGGAATGGAGGAAGAGTGGGGATTTGGAAAATCAAACGTTACTTTTGAATTGTGTTGAACTCTTAGAAATAAATAAGTCCTAGAGCTTTTGGAGACCTTTCATTCCATCCCTCCCCTGTTTGCTTGGAAACCTTAGTGGCAATGTGGAGACGGGGAATCAAACCAAACCAGCCGAGGTATAATCTGAGGAAAAGGAGAAAGGAAGAAGGCGAGCTGACAGATGAATGAATGGGGTGCATCCTATCTTTCACACACAAAAACCTCACCCACGGGAAGTACGGGGAAGCGCTCCAGTTGGTGGCGTTTAGCCGCAAAACATTACACGGAGGTCCAGGAGCCTCTGCTTTATTGATGATGCGCTGTGTCCTTTTGGGGGCCCTTCTTCTCCTTCTCTCAGTCCTCTTTTGCTTCCTCTCTCCGGTCCTCCCACCTGAGACGGAGCTTGGCACGGTGCGACAGTGGGCAAGCCAGTCCCACATCTCTGTGCACACAATAGGGAGAGGCTTGTGAGCAGCCAATGCGGGATGCTAGGAAGCTCTCCTGGAAATCCGCCTGCCGCAGCCTGGGCTGCTAATCTGCTTTGCCCTGGGACGCTGGAGGCTGACTTGGTTCAGCAGTCTCACACTATAAAAATTATTAGGAGCTCACACCTGGGCATAAAGGTCTCTGGTTACTGTCCGTTGCAGGTCACTGCTGGAGGCAGAATAGTACATTTGGAAGAGGCGGAATGCTATGGCCTCTTATGCATTCTGGGAACTGAGTACTCTTCTGGTATGCGAAGATTCCTTGATAGCACCCAAGCAGTAGACGACCCGCACTTCAAAAGGGGAATGTTTCAAGGGGAAAGAAGAAAGACGGAGTTGAGATTTTAGAAGGAGAAAGGACACAATTCAGGCCATTGGTCAGGATTTTCTTTCAAGTGGATGGTTTTAAATGCGGGGCTTTGAAACGCTGTCCCCTCTGTCGCTGTAAACCAAAGAGGCAGGCTACCAGATGCGGGAGCTCACTGGAGACTCCTGTAGATGAAGGAAGGAGAAGTCAGGGTAGGAGGCTTCATTTCGCAGTGTCTTTTAACCCTGCCCTCAACACCTCCCACCCTTTCAAGCCCTTGTCAGAGAGGACCAAACCCTGGAAATTCCTCTGTGTACCTGTCTAGTATAAAAAAACAAAGAAAGAAAGAGAGAAAGAAAGAAAGAAAGAAAGAAAGAAAGAAAGAAAGAAAGAAAGAAAGAAAGAAAGAAAGAGAGAAATTCATGAAGCTGTGAGTTTCACAAAGGTCTGCGAAAAGTGGTGGGTGTGTGTGTGTGTGTGTGTGTGTGTGTGTGTGCACGTAAGCAGTGCCAGAGATTATTTGGTCACTGATTGCCGACCCCTTTCATAGAACACTAAAGAGTCTGAAAGGGAAAACTAAGTAAAGTACTCTATGGAACAGTTTGCAGAAGGGACGCTTAGAAAATATGCATTCATTTGAACACGTTGAGAATCGCACTGTCATTGCCTTTACCGTCATTTCTGGGTCCCCTTTGTTTTGGCTACTTGAGAATCAGGATGTAATACTGCAGACAATGTTTGAAGAAACCAGTGGCCTATGTGGAGAACAACCGGCACTCTGGTTACGGAATTTTCAACTTGGATGCTCCCAGGACATTAATGTGGGAGACTGGGTTTTACATTAAGACCTGTTTGCTTTCTGTCTTGAGGCTCAGCAAGCAAAGGATAAATTCTGGAACATGTTGATTTGTTCAAATAGAAAAACAGGTTGGAGGGTGATCCTTTAACCCCTCTAAAAGAGAGAGAGAGAGAGAGAGAGAGAGAGAGAGAGAGAGAGAGAGAGAGAGACCGTGAGAGAAGGAGGGAGAAAAACACAACCCGATCAATCCTAAAATGATAAGGGCTTATTCAGTAGGAATCTATTGTGTGCCCAAAGATGAGTAGGTGATTAAAGGTGAGGAGTGTATGAGACATGAAGGCATGCATTTCATGTCAGCACCGTGACTTTTGGATGTCTGTTAGCATATCTCTGCACATCTTCCTGCCTCGTGTGTCTTACAGTTTAGCTTTGTACCACAGTGACACCGATGCAGATCCCCAGTGGAGGCTTGCTATAGCAAACAGCTTTTAATCACAGGTTTGCTGCATTTCCCCCACTTCTTCCCTTCGCTTTCCATTGCCTTCCCCTGTCCTTGAACCCATATTACCATCTCCTGGGCTATATCTGCTGAAGGTTAGTTGCATCCAGTGATGTAGCAGTGTGCTACACCCTCATGGGAGGAGGGCAGCCATACAACAGCTGCCTGGGGAGTCACATAGCGTTAAAGCTGACTGTTCCTTACCCTAACCTGCACAAAATACAGAATAAGTATCCTAATGTCTCCCCAAAGGCAAGCATTTTCTCTTGTTATAATTGTCTTCTATTTTACAGAACAACCAAATCAGTTCAAATATGCAGCAGCCTTGAGGAGGAATGAAAGGGAGGCTGTGCAGTCCTGTGCAGTGTGCAGTACTTGGAAGCCAGTTTTGTGTGCGTTGCTCTGCAGGTTCATCTTTGCCACCTATCTATACTTGATATATTAGGGTTATTTTATAGTTAAGCAAGATTTAATATGTTATTTTCCTTAGAAGGCTCAGGAACTTAAGGCACTGCAAAGACTGGAGGGCAGGGGCAAAAAAACAAGGCTACAAAGCCAGGCCTTGGCAGCATGATAAACGAGCAGGTGCAGTGCTCCATTTGAAATGTAATCTGAGATGAAGTTCCACCATATCACTGGCAAAAGAAGCTTCTTTTGCCTAGAAAGCCCAACTGACTTCTCTCACTTTCTTCCCTAAAACATGATACTATAGAGTAGGTAAAAATTTAACCTTGTTATATAATCATTCATCCCTAAACTTATCGTTAAAATGAGCGTTATTATTGTTTATCCCTTCACACATATATCTAACTATATTAATGCTTTATGAGTCAGATAATTCTTTTAATTCTGTAAGAAATTGAGGTCCTGGAACACAGCTGATATATCTAAGAATGAAATCAATATTTCCTTAATGATGAAAGACAAAGTATAGTTTGCCTTCTGAATCCCTGAATTCTGCCATGAAGGTTATATATATATATATATATGTATATATATATATACATATATATATACATACACATGCAGATATGAGGCTATTTAATAGGCTTGAATATTAATGAGTTTTGGAATCCATAGAATTCCTTGAAATAAACACATGTGGACATCAAATGAAGATTACAAATATTGCCTTGCTTATTTTTTAACACAGGGAGTCACAATGATGGCCTTTAAAACTCTCGATGGCCCAGTGTGTTCTCTCACTCCTACAGTCCTCCCTCCTCAGCTTCCGGGGTGCTAGGATTGGTGTAGGATTCACCTCTGAATGCTGTAAATGTGTTTTGTTACCATTGGTTAATAAAAATGCCACTTTGGCCTATGGTAGGGCAGAATATAGTTAGGTCGGAAAACAACTGAATGACAGGAGAAAGAAGGTGGAGTCAGCCAGATGCCATGTAGCCACCCAAGAAGCAAGATGTGAAGTAACGAACCATGTGCTTGAGGTAAAACATAAAATATTGGAAATGGAGTAATTTAAGATGTAAGAGCTAACTAGAAATACATCTGAACTGTTGGCCATACGGTGATGTAATTAATATGAATTTTGTGTGGTTATTCATGCCTGGGTGGCTGGGAAATGAAGGTGTAGTCTCCATTTACATAGCAATTTTGATTTGCTCTATTATTCTAAAAATCATACTGCTTTTAAGTATATTAACCATTCCGGCTAACTCTACCTTATTTTCCCTTATAAGTCAATAAAGAATTTGACAGTTCCTTATATCTTTCTTCTAATAATAAAAAATTCAGAATACCCTAGATACACTTTATTTGCATTTCCCCGAGACCAAACATTTTTAAGGAGTGACATTGCACAGATCTCATAGGTAGTCAGTTACTTTTCTTGTAAATTCCACCATCCTGTTTACCTTAGCTCATGAGTTTAAAGGCTGCAGAATACTGGGTAAATGCATAGTTTCAGAAATGGTTCATATCACTACATCCTGGGCTTCTAGAATGTGGTGGATTCCTTGCTTCACTTATAAAGACTGCCATATCACTCTGGACTAGTTTATGTTCTTCTTCAACCATGAGATTTCTCTGATCATGCAAACTCACACAAGTTGTGACCTCTGACTTTCTAAATCAAATATTATGAGGGCTACATTTTTTCTCAGAATTAGGACCAGATACCTGGAAGAAAGAACTCAAGGATGGTCAGATTTGTTTTAACCTGTGATTTTAAAAGATTTAGTCCATTATGGTTGGTAAGACAGGTACCTCGGAATGGGTCAGGAATAGGAAAAGGGGGAATGCTACTGCTGGCAATTATGCCAGTGCCCTTATCCTGTGGGGTGGTGCCACCCATCCTCATGGTGGATATTTTCCCCTCAACCTCCACTGAAAATATTCTCGGGAACATACCTACAAATTTGCTTCAACAAATCCCCAAGGTGTCTCTAGTCATACAGACAACCAAGGTTAGCTAGCATAACTATCAATATCTTGGGCTTGGAAAGTAAGACAACACTTCTTTAACACTGGCGCCAAAGTAACATGTAGTAAATTCTACATCATTTTGCATTGATTTCTGACCAGAAGATTTTTCTGTTTGTTCATCACAGTTCTATAATTAGAGTTTACTGTTTACTTCTTGCCCGTAGGAACCCAATGTTACAAAATATTTGTGGGGTTTCAATAAAAGAAAATTTTATTCCTAATCTATGCTTTTGCCACACCTATATTTCAATCTATATATTAGATACTGAAAATTATCTCAAGTATTTTAAAAGAAGTAACTTAAAGGAAACCATTTAAACTTTAAAGTTTTAAAGCAACATATATAATTCTTCTTGCCCAAATTTCTTTCCTACTTGAATTTCTCGTCTCTAAATAAGGCATCATACATCCAGACAAATCCACTTTGGCCTTGTTCTTTGTGTGATGCTTTATGTTTGTGATGTTTTATGGTGGTTCTTTTTCACAGGCTAAGCCATTTCCTGCTTCCTCTTCCATGGCCACCATTATGTTACTGTCATTCCACTGTTGGAGCTGGCAGTCACAGTCATGTGTTTATAAAAGCTGCTCCTCTACTTCACAAAGAATGAAGGGTAAATCCTCCAGATGTCATGATCTGAACCTCCAATGATTTTCTTCATTTTCAGCCTTCATTTGCTGGCATCTTCTGAAATATTTGAGACATTTCATTTTTGCTGCTTTTGATTATGTCAGAATATTTTCCTGAACTGGTTCTCATTTTCTTACTCATTCTGTGATAATAACAAAATTATTGCTTATCCTGTGAAGTTCTTTATGTGAAACAAATGGATCTAAATATGTCCCCTTTTCATATTTCTTCCATAAATGATCCTAAAACTGCAAGACATTTATTTATTAACTACCCCCATGACATTGTGCTAACTGTTCAAATGTTGCTCAAACTTCAAATGTTGACATCTAAATCTATAGCTGGAAGCAGGTTCTTATATTTATGATCCCATCAACTGCGGTATTGATGCAGGATAGTTGCTACAAGTTCACCATGAGTCTCAAAGTAACCTCCAAGTCAACCAAAGCTACAAAGTCAGTCCCTGCCCTCAAAAAATACTGCATTCATTCATGCATACATACACACATTTACGTGTACACACACACACACACACACACACACACACAATATATCCTGAACTATACAAAAAATAGTGAAGATTTGGAGACACGATTAATTCAAAAGGCCTAATACATACACATAGTACAGTAACAGAAGTAATAGCATCTTCCTGTGCATTCCTCTTCACATACGTGAGACTAGAGCTCCCTATAAAGCCTACTTCTGACATTTATCTTAGCCTCCAGACTGTAGGAATAAACTGATTATTCTTCATAAGCCACCCTGCACATGGTTCTCTGTTTAAGCAGACAAGTCTTAAATGAAACATCAGACCATGGGCAAACAAATCATGTACCATAGTCTCTAGAGTATAAAATATAGGTCCTTCAAATACATATTTTAATGAGCATCCCCGATAGAATCAGAAATGGTTCGCCACAGTAGTTGCTTCACAATTCAGCCAGAATTTAGGGTGGTGCCATCACATAGGCTCTAGTCTTTCTGGAATACTGTGTTTCAAAAGCTAAACCAGGTTAAACAATACAAAAACAAACAAAAAGGTGTGTGATTCCTATGAGCCAGATCAGCTGAGTCATTTTTACTAAGACTAGGTCTTTCAAGAGAAAGGTACACATGTGAATGACAAAGATATCATGACTCTTTACAGAGATCATCTGAGGCCAGGTGTTGCTATTCAGTTTCTTGGCACCTTAAATGTATGGCTTCTATAATCATTTCCTCTTGATTAGAAAGGCAGAGGTAAAACATGTCTATACTTATCACCCCCCCATTAAACATTAAGACAGTCAATACAAAATCAAGTATCCTGCCCATGCTTCTAGATTGCATCTTCTAACAAGAAGTTCATGTTATAAATTTTGTGAAGACGTTTTCTATTTTAGAATATTTACATTGTTATCATTTTTACTTATTTGTCAGTATGTGTGTCTGTGTGTGGGTATGTGCACATGAGTGCAGGTACCTCTGAAGGTGGGAGACATGGGATCCCCTGGAGCTGGAGTTAAGGCAACTGGGTGTTCCCCTTCCTGAGTTCTGGGAATATAACTTGGGTCCTCTTAATCCTGGGCCCTCTTAACCCTGGAACTATCTCTGTATTCGCCTACTTGATTTTATGTTCTGATACCTATGTGTACCAAGAACAGTTCTGAACCACATTTACTGCTGTGGGACTAACTTAAATATTTAGATAAACTTCAGTTATATGAATATTGTCCTCATGATTTCCTCAAGTTGTCTTAGGTAGATCCACTTCAAACATTTTCATAACTCTGTAGTATTGAACATAACATATGTACTATAATTTGCGCTTCCCATTCTTATTAATGGATTTGAATTTACCAGTATGAAAATTGATGTAACAATGTTACTCACGTTTCATTATGCAAGTGCCTAATATTTTCTTAGTTGTATTTAGAATTGAAAAGACTTAGTCATGTGGAATGAACTTTTGGTCCTCAGTTGTTGTTGTTGTTGTTGTTGTTAATACAGTCTTCTCACATAGAATATGTCCTGACCACAGTTTCCCTCCCTCCATGCCGAAAAGCCCCACTGCACCAACTGCCTCTTTCCCAGATCCACTCTCCCTCCATTGGTCCTCAGTTTTTTATTGTTGTGAAAAAGTGCTTAAGGAAATCAGTCTGAAAGAAAAACAAACTATTGTGGCTCAAGATGTCATCACTGGGTCTACCTTTTTGGGCTGCAGGTATCACGCACATCATGAAAATAGACGGTGTCACAGTTACTGCTACTCCATGTTAGCCAGGAAAGAAACAAATCAATAGACAAATAGAGATCTTGGAAGATACACCCCCATCATGCCCACAGGGACCTGCTTCCTCCAATTAGACCTTCTTTCCCTCAGGTTCCATTAACTCTCATTGTAACATGACGGTCCGGCTTGTTGGGGTATCTGTTCCCACCCGGTACCCCACAGCTGGCAAGTCCCAGAGAAAATCAATCACACAGAGATCTCTATGAGTTATAAAGCTGATTGGCCCATTAGGTCAGGCTACTTATTAGTCCTTGTAGCTTATATTAATCCATTATCGTTATCTATGTTAGCCACACGGCTCAGTACCTTTCTCAGCGTGGCAGCTCACATGTTGCCTCTTCAGTGATCTGGGCAGGAGTGGCAGAGGGAGCTTCCTGCTTCCCAGAATATTCCTGTTCTCATCGCCCCGCCTCAGCGTTTTATTAAAATATGATTGACAGAATACAGATAATTCTCCTGCACCATCTCATAGTCCTTTCAACTATGAAGGTTTCAGAAGGAACACAACATTGGTTAGGTGCGAGCCTTCATAATCCAATCCACAGTTCCACTTCTGAATGCTTTTGCTTTGAAAAAGAATTATTAAAGCATAGCTTTTGTGATAGTTTTAAGCCCTGATTTATAGCATTACTTCTGCTCTTTTAATTTTTAGATGTTTATTTCTTTTAATTTTTAAAAATTTCATACACAAGAAATATACCTACATCATTTATTCCCCACCCATATTCTCTGTCCCATGATCTGTTTCCAACAAATGGCCTCTTATCCTTTGTTATCAATGCATACATATATATATATATATATACATACACAAACACATACACATACACATTCATATACATATATATGTGCACATATGTATACACATATATATGTATATATATTGCTTTTAATTAGAATTTCAACTTAAATAGTAATCTTCTAAACAATGAATAAGAATATTTGAATAGTGTCTACTATACTGAATATCACATATTTAAAATGTATTAATCATCATGAACTCTTAAGTTAATAATTATTTGTATACATAAAGTGATAGAAAAATTTGAAATGAATGAATTAATAAAGGGGTTAAGATGAAGCACTAATAGTTTCAATTAATTTGATTTTAAATAGACAGATGACAGTCATTTAGAATGTATTCATGATCATGTTAGTGAGGATGCATTTATAACTTTTCAAGTTGTATACTTTTTAAGCTTTGGCATGTAAAATGTAATCTCATCCCAATCTAAGATAACCACTGGTAACAAGTACCAAAAATACCAAAATGAGCAAGAAAAATTATTCCTTTTATCTTCTTTTGATTGAAATAGATAACTTCCTCAAAAATATATCCTGAACATAGTTTTCTCTCCTTCTACTATTTCAAGTTCCTTCCCACCTCCCTCCTCATCGTATCTATCCCATTTCTGTCTCTCATAAACCAAATGGACTTCTATGGGATAATAATAAAATGAATCGAAATGAAATGTGATAAGGTAAAAATGAAATTAACATATTGGACTAGAACAAAATGAACAACTGGAAGAAAAAGAGTCTTAGAAAATCCAATATAGACAGGTGTGGACACAGAAACCAACACAATCACACTCATGACTCCCATAAAACACTAAACTGTAAGCTGTAATATATACACAAAGGACCTATTGGGTTAAAAAGAACAAAACGAATAAATAAAATGTGTCATTGACTTATGACCTATTACCCATGTATAAGCAGATGTATAGCATATTTGTATTTCTGGGTCTGGTTTAGCTCACTCAGAATGATTTTATCCTAGTCCCATTTACATGTGAATTTCATTTTTCAATTTCAAAGGTTGAATACTACTTCATTGTGTAAGTGTACTACAGTTTTTGTTTATCTGTTGAGTGACATCTAGGTTGTTTTATATTTCTGTATAATATAAATACATGCCCCACAGTGGTATAGCAGGCATCCATTGAATTTGTAACCTGGTTGAATATGTGTCTCTGTAGTAGTTCCTGCATTGTACAGGATTGTTTTAGCTATTCTGGGTTTTTGTTTTCCATAAAAAAGTTGAGTACTGTTCTGTGAAGGTCTGTGCAGCATTGTTTTGGGATTTTGATGGGATTGCATTTATTCTGTAGATTGCCTTTGGTAAGATTTCTATTTTTATTATGTTAATCCTAGCTATCCATGAATATTAGAGATTTTTCTATGTTCTGGTATCTCCTTCAATTTCTTTCTTCAATAACCTATGTCTTTTTACTTGGAAATTTGAGACCATTGATTTTATAGATATCATGATTGCCTTTAAGATTCCTGCTGAGATTGTTAAAGTTTTCATTTTCATATTTTGTACAATTTGGGTTTTCTTTATTGATTCTGTTTTGACTTCTAGGTCTTGAACTGTTTTGTTTACTTTCTTCCACTGTTTGTTTGCATTTGCATAAATTTCTCTAAGGGATTTGTTCATTTCCTCTTTAATAACCTTTCATATTCAGAGAAGTTATTTTAATGTCTTTGCCTTGTACTTAACTATGAATTCTCAGAGTCTCCTTGGTAGGTTTGCTAGTCTCTAGAGGAGATATGTTGTCCTGCCTGTTGTTGGTTTTCATGCTGTCTTCTATGCACCTTTCTTTGGAAAAGTGTGATTCTAGATGCTGATATCTAGTCTTGTCTTTGTCGGTGTGGTGCTGTGTTCTTTGATTTCTGTTGTTCTTTCTTTTTCTAAGGAAGGTATGTTAGTTGTGTTTCTTGGAAATAAATTCTTTAGGGATATCCAGTAAGGTCTGGCGACTTGTTTTCTGTAAAATGTGTTTCTGAATATTTGTTGCTGACAGACACTGAGATGAGTGGGTGGACTGGTAGTTAAGGAGGTTCACATGAGGGAGAAAAGCTGAGCAATCAACCAGGATCTGCTGAGTCCCCTGGGAATGAAAAAAGAGAATGAGTAATGGGAACAACAGTTCATCTGCTGCAGAGCCGGGGATTTAACTGGGGACCTGGATTTGTGGGAGAAGATGGAGAGTGAAGACCTGAAGCTTGCCTACATGCTTCACTAGTCTACTGGTGTCTCTGATGTCTTGCCTGGTGCGTGCTCAGGGAGTGCCAGCTGGTGTTAGGGTTGGAATAGCAGCAAGTTGGAGAAGTTATTGCATGGATCCCTAGGAAATGGGGGCAGATATCAGGAGGCCGTAGCTGGTGGTTTGCTACAGAGCTGGGGATGAGAGTATGGATTGAATTTGGAAGGAAGGAGAATGGTATAGATCTGTAATTTGCCTACCTGTTTAGCTTGAAAGTTTATTAATGATGAGTCATTTAACTCACAAATATTACAGTATAACATACATCATTTTTTAAGACAAAAGTATGCAATAAGTCAGACTCTACCAGTGATATCAAATTCATCAAAGATGCAGTTACTCCGAGACCTAATTTATTTATGCTTTTTCAGAACTATATTTTATTTCACATTAATAGAAATTAAAAATTTTAAAGCATGACTCATAAATACTTAGCATCTTTAGAACCTAATTTATTTTTTTCAATACTATATTTTATTTTACATTAATAGATATTAAAAATTTTAAAGCATGAATCATAAATATTTAGCATCTTTACTTTTGTTTTGTCAAAACCAGGACCTGGCACATACTCTGTACTACTGAGCTGTACTTCAACCTTCATGTTTTTCTGCTAGGATAAAAGGTCTAACTGTGCTGCCCATTTGGTCTCTATGATTGAGATCCTTCTGCCTCGGTGTCCTGAGTGTCTAGGATGACTGAAATGTACCAAGACAACCCTTGACACGTCTTTCATAACAATTCGAAAACAGAACCAATCCAATGTTTACAGATGTTGCACATATAAAAGATAGAGTATTTTACACACCAGAATTTTATTCAGTCTTAAAATGGAGTGAAATTCTGATAGTTGTCATAATATGGAAATATTATGCTAAGTTAAATAGATCAGACAGATGTTGTATGAGTCTATTTAATAAAATGTTTAGAGAAACAAAATTCATGAACAGCAATAAAGCGATGACAGTAGAAGGATGAAGTTGCTAGAGGCTTTTTATCTAAGGCATACAGCCTCTCAGTTTGGTATAATTGAAAAAATCTGCTGATGGTTACACAACCACATAAGTGCAGTCAATGTCAGCAATGTGTGCAGCTAACAGGAATGAGTTTCATGCTCTTATATGTTTTTGTAGAACAAAAAAAAATACTTTTGTCAAAAACGTGCCAACTAGTCATTTTCCTTTTGGAAAATTTCTATTCTAATACATTCTTCCAAGACCTTTTAAAATGTTAATTTTAGACAAAGCACTATAATGGTTCTGCCTGTTAATATTAGGATAAATGCATTAAGTCAATTGTGGGTTTTATGGAAAATGAGACCCATACAATCTGCTCTTTGAGGCAGACAGGACTAAACCAGCCCATTCAGCAGCACGAATTAACTGAATCAAGAGGTTGTGCCTCTGGACACAAGAGTGGCTGAAGTCAGATGGCGGTTTCAGAATGAGAAGATGTTTGGGGATGAAACAAATGCAAACTTCGATGCAGTGAAGTAGCCCTGAAACCCCAGGAGAACTTCCTGTTGGGTCGGATACAAAGTGCCAATAAGGCAATGCCTTAGCCACCTGCCCAGACAAGCTGCCAGATCAAAGCTGACTGTGATCAAATGCGATTACTGCACTGACACAAATGTATGCGGATATCGGGAATTGCAGATGATGGCGCATCTGCTGCTCACCTCTGAAGTGTTGGGAGCAGGATATGACAAGCCCGGATTGCGCGTCAATATAACAACCGTGTACTTCGGTGCTGGGGATTTAAATGCTGCAGTCACATCATCCTTCTCTGCCTCCCCCCTTAGTTTAGTTACTCACATTTTTGCAACATTACTCTAACTCACCCTTCTAGTGCACGTGCCATTGAACACTTACAGAAACTTTCCTTCACAGATAATGATATAAAACCCTGTGAGATCAAATTATCCTTTGAACACTACACAGCAGTAGGACTACTCACAGGCCAGGCAGAGGACATGATGAGTCACCGCTCTAGAGGTGGTGACACCTGGGAGAACAGAAATGATAAATGAGGTGGACCAAAGTCTCAGGCAGTAGTCAGCTTTACCCAGGGCATCAGACAGTTTACACTCTGAGGATAAGGGGAGTGGATGGAGAGAGGTGTGTGTGTGTGTGTGGGGGGAGGATTCGTAAATGAAGGGGAGGGGGAATTGGGGCTAGTATGTAAATTTAGAAAAATAAATGGAAAAAGACATGTCAAATGAGAAGAGTGTACAATCACAAGGGCAAGCTACAAATGGAAGACAAGCTGCACATGACTGGCAAGCTGCGTGCAGCAAAACCATGTTGATCCATAGAGGCATATAAGCAAGAAGCAATAGACAGTTGTAACGAATAATCTGATGTGAACTGACTGCTATCCACACTACACATGGTAGGCACACCAAAGATCATTCCATGAAAAATATTTTGAAGAAACTGAGGTCACAAGACTTATCTTCCCTTGGAATTTTCTCATAGGACTCCATTCTTATACTACATTTTGACAATAAAGGTGTGGTGTTTTTTATCAAGTTGAGAAACACATGGGTGGGCTTTGGTATTATTACTTTTTCTTGATACCATTGTCATTCAATAGAGTTAAATTAGGCTCGAGGAGCACACGAAGATGGCAAGAAATTTCCAACATTATTAACTTTTTCTAAAAATCTCCAACCTAGACAACATAAGCAGTCTCACTGAGCTTTGTGGAGTGTTCGGGAAAACAGGAAGAATTATTAACGTGCTGTGGGTGTATCAAAGGATGATGCTTGTTTGTGTAGGAGTTGTCCAGAACTGCACCCTGAGGTGAGGCACCAGTGAATGACAGTTTATATTTTGCTTTAGTTTATATGCTAAACTGGCAAAGTTAGCAAGCTCTGAAGCTTTCCCTCTCCTCAGTTCTTGTCTTTTATTCCATATATTCTTTCTCCAGTGTTTTTCACTGTTGGTGGACAAAATAACAATCAATAGAGGGGAGGGGAAAAAGAACATGGTGCTACCTGCCTGGAGGCTCCTCCTATCCTTTATGGCTTTTACTTTTCCTTGATTCCTGTAATGTTCTTCATCATTTACTCTGAAATTCTTCCCCTCTATAAATTATTCTCCCAGAATGAGCAAGTCATGGCTATCAGCAGACATGCATCCTGGACAAGTACATCTACAGTTGAAAAGTTCTACACCTGAAGGGATATTGTCAACTGAGTGGAAATAATGTCTCCCATAGATAAATTCAGTTTCCCACATAGATCAACTCCTCAGCCCAACTGTGTTTATCTCTGTTCTATCATTTCTACTTCTGCAATCTTCTCCAACATCTACTTCTACAGTCAGTTCTCAGAAAAAAAAAAAATCCTATTGCTTCCCTTCATAGTCAGTGATTCTTACAGGGTCATACCACATCTATTTCTTTACTGTTATTTATGGCATAGTAAGTGGGTGCTTCTCTCATTTTCATAAGCACCTCGTTCTAGTAGATTTTCATAATCTTTTCTTCTTAAATTAAATACCCAAGTACACCTTGTTACCACATCACCAATAGATCCTTTAAAACTGAAAGTCTTGAAATAGTGTGCTGTACTTATAATCCTCTAATTCTTACCTCATGATCAGCAACAGAGGCAGACAACCCTAGCCTCTTTTGATTTAGCCTCCACAGATTTAACAAGGTCAAATGAGTGGATAGGATTTAGATTTATCATCAAATATTTTTTACAACCACATTCCTTTCTGAATTTCCTCCGTGATTTCAACCTTCCCTCTCCACTTTTCCATTCTTGTACATTCTTTGAGTCTAACCTGAGAGATATTTATTGTTCTATTCATTCTGCATGGTCTCCTTCATAACCAAAGCCTTAAATTTTACATCCTAGAGAGTGAAATGACAATAGCATCCATAATTACTGTCATATAGAGATAATAATTTTAGAATATTTAGTTCTTGTTCAGCCTCTTTGGAAAAAGCACCTTTACAATTCACATGTAATTCTCCACATTGGGCAATAGAAATAGTCATCACTGGTTCGCTTAGGAGGTATTGGTGGCTGTATGGTCCATGCTTCACAGCTCAGTGATAGATCCCAAGTCAGAATCTGTACTCAGCACACTGAAGGACATCAACAAATATATTTCCCCATTTGAAATATTCCAATATTAACAGTATGTAAAGCTCAGATGAGTTCTTTTAAATGGTTTCAGTATCTAGCTTGTTCCTCTCCAACTTCATCACTTAAATTAGCATGTTCAGGCACGTGATTTAGGCAATTCTGTGATTTTTAAGTGGTGTAAGCAATTCTACAACCTGGCAGAAAGTGTCATCAATTTCTTTACTACAGAGAAATAATACTCAAAACTGAACAGTTCTCCCCAGATATATATTTCTCAAAACTGTCAGATTGAAGGCATTTCCTCATTAGACAAATATCATCTCCATAAAGTATTCACATTCAATAACCAGTGAAAGAGGTGTTGTCTAAAGAAGTGTTTGTATGTACTCTATTGAATATATTCACTCAATATAACTTTGAACAAAAATGATGTCCAGTCTACATTTAATAAAACAATCTATTCAAAATTCCCTATCTCCTGAGCCCTTTATTTGGGTTTATTTGGGTTTCAAACTTTAGCATCAGCCTCAGTTTTCTCACTTTCTTAGATTCTCATTCTCTACATCAAACATATTGAGCCACATCCTGTATTTTGGAGATTTTGTCTTCCTCATGATTGGGAATCTGTAAAATTTTCAAAATTATATGTCGGATATGTTTCTTCACTTCTCTCTGTCCTCTTCAAAATCTCTGAAAACAAGTTCTATAAATTCCTTTAATCCTGACTTATGCTTTTATGACAGACCCTCCTGTAATTTATAGGCTTTCCTTGAACAATGTAATAAAATGTATGGGTCTCTACCACTCTTGGACCATGCTTGCATCTCCCCTAATTTCTTGTTTTGTAATTCTTTACACATCTTTTCTTGTCCCTGATTTTATTTATTTTTTTATTTTTGAGAAAAAATGACTTACATATTTATTCTTTATTAGAAAATGGACTGCTGTCACCCACAGAAAATGCTATCTAGTTCATTGTTTCCCCAATTGTTAGCAGAGTGATTTATATGTGGATGCAATTGAAAAAACAGGTGCTGAATGATCATGTGGTGGAATATATTTAAAACTTATCACCACTCTGTTGTTCCATTTTTTTTTCCATTGGAGTAGAGTAACCAAATATTCTTTGGTTTCCTTTTTCATGAAAAGCTAATACATTTAGTGTGAGACATGCATATCAACTATTTCTGTAGTTCAGCAGACCAAACAGAAGCTATGCTTTCTCAACACTTTGTTTTCAGAGTGAAAGGACTTATCCACCATAGGAAATTATTGACTTCCCCTAGAGCTGAGAATAGGAAGCAAGTATCATTTCTGTTTGTTACCTTTGCACATAGGACAGTATCTGGCACACAGGTGATAATTAAATTCTTATCTTTGTTGAATGGATGGGCTGGTTTCCTGTATTATTGGATGTTTGGAGCACTGTGGCCAATATTACAGCTACTATATTCTAAAAGTGAAGTTCTGCAGCGTTCTTCTGGGAAAAATAAAAGAGGTAAAAACAATGGTGTCTAAGCCTCTGGCAGTCTGTAGTGACCCTTTGAGTAATGGGAAAAAGTACTTTGAGGGCTGAATAATCAGATTTTCAATGCGTAACAAAACTCATCCACAGTGCTATGGAAAGCATAATAGATAATATAACCACCTCGCTGATATAGTTAATGAAGACAGAGGCCATAAGTTTGGAAGACAGCATGGAAGAAGCATATGAGAATGTTTGGAGGGAGGAAAGCAAAGATGAAAATTATATAATTATATTATAGTCCACCCAAATAATAAATATTTAAGACAATACCTTCTCTACTGACTGAGAGAAAGTTATACTTATCCGTATTTTATACATTTAATTCTGTGCAATAGTTCATATACACACATTAGTCTACTGCCCAATATATATTTGTTTCAATATTTTTTATTGAAAATAGATTCTTATCTCATAAAATACATCTGGACCACACCTTCCTCTCTCTCCACTTCTAACAGCTCCTCCCCACTTCCCTTCTCTCCTAGATCCATCCACCCTCTATTTCCTCTTCAGAAAAGAGCAGGCCTCCAGGAGACCTGCAGACCCATGGCCTACTTAGCTGATTCAGTGAGCGGTGTTCTCCTGGTGTTCTCTAACAGCCATGAGTCCCATAACTGTTCCTCCCGACTCTTTGGAAGAGCTCCCTATGGAGACCTTCAATTTAAACTCTCTCTCTCTCTCTATTTCCTCACAATGTCTGGCTGTGGATCTCTGTACTGGTCCCATCTGCTATCACAGGAAGCCTCTCTGATGATGTCTGGACAAGGTACCAACCTAAGAGTAGAGCAGATTATCATTAGAAATCATTTCTTGGATTTTTTTCTATCCAATCTCTAGTTCCTGCCCACCCGAATATGGTATTGATCCACTTATGAGTGGGTCTGTGCATATTAGATTATGTAAATGATAATCAAGCTGCAATCCATAGGCCCAGAGAGGTTACACAAAGAGAAGTGCTAAAGGGATGGTTTCCTCCCTAAGAAAAAGAAATAGAGTAAAGTTTGAGGTTGGACTATTTGGTGAGTAGGGGAAGCATGCAGGAGGGATCAGGTGGGAGCCAGGATGGACTAGAGAGTGCAGGGAGAGACAGCTTTCAGTAATTGTTACTTTGGAGCTAAAGTATTTACAGTTTCCATTTTACCTTGATCACATGCATTTTATGCATTGCTTATAATTTAGAGTTTGCCTACAATACAACAATCAACCATAAAAAACAATTTTACCTATTGAAATTTTTGACCTTATATTTGAATGGAATGAATATAAAAATTGATCGTGTAGTTTTCTACTAATTAGTATGATTTTCCTATATTTAGTTGTTGTGGTATAGGGTTATTACACATTTGATATGAGTCATCTTTGCCTTTAATGGTGAATCGCACTAACAAAATAGTATAATAACTTCTATTTAAGAAGCAAAATCATGAGTAGTATCTGAAATCTTTATATAAGTTTAGAAAACTAATTACTGATTCAGATCTTCCCTGTGTACTGAGGTTTAGAAAAAAGAACAAATTCCAGAAAGACAATAAAATCCAGAAAACAATGTTCACATGTGAACCTCACAATTATAAGTCTGGCACGCTGTCGCAGATGTGACTACATTTCATTTGTTCTTCCTTAGGGGTGTAAAGAATGAAACTATCCCACACTTGTGTTCACTGTGTTACTAGGTGATGTTTTCTGTTTTAATGGTGAATATATCCCCAAGCTACAGTTCAACACATTTAAAGTAAACAGATATGTTGTCAACATATGAAATTTACTACTCTGTACAGTTTCCTTCTCCAGTGGAGTGTTGAACTAAGTATATTGGAAATACAGATCATTGTCTTTAGTCATATTACTTTTATTAAGATATATAATAATTCAATGTACTTGTATTTTAGTTGTTCTATCATCAGAAAATGCAGAAAAATTCTTAAAAAATGAAAGAGTAAGGAAAATATAAAACAGTACAACTTATTTTGTTGCTGTTTGGTGTTTTTATTTTTTGAAAGAGAGCCTCATCATGTAGGCCTGGTTGGATATTGTTATATAGAAAATATCTTTTATCTGGTTAAACGTATTAAAATGTCTTTATGATATAGCTTAGTTATTTTAAAAATGCTTTAAATATTTATAGTTATTTAGATATTATTTTAAAATATATGGGCTATTAATTCTAAATCTCAGAATCTGAGTGACCTAAACAATACTGCATAAGGTCATATTTTACCGGAAGTCAGATAATTGTTCCTTTTCATTATGGTAACCTATTTAAATTTATATGTACATATATATATATAATTGTAAGTATATGCAAAACATACTTTATACACAGAGGCATATGCACATATGTGTGTACATGTGTATGTTTTGCAAAACCTCATAAAATGTCTTAAAAATTGAAAATTCAAGTGTGCTTGAATTTAAGAAATTCTGCAATATTTAGTGATTGGTTATGTGTTTTCTCTTCTCGTTTCTTTAAACAAAAAGTATCTGTGTGTATGTGTGTGTGTGTGTGTGTGTGTGGTGTAGATCAGAAGACATCTTTGTGGTGTCAGTTTCCTATGTCCACATTCGCTTCATTTGCTTGAAGTCTGTGTAGAGAATCCAGGGTTCCAGGAATGTTAAGCGAGCATCTTCAGCTGCTGTGCTGCCTCCATGGTCCTTGCTGTCCTTTGTTTTGCTCAATTATGTGTCATGTGAACTTCTTCAAACTTGCAATTAATTTCTTAAAGAGGACTAGCATCTATCTCGCACTTTTCTCAGCTTTTCATTCCATCTCACAGTGAGTCATTTTAATCATTCTCAGTTTCTCTTAAATATATTTTGTGCCACACTGTGACTATAAGTAAATGTTCTATTGTGAGAAATATATAAAATATCATTCTCAGAGCACTCTATAGTCCATTATAGAATAAGCTGGGATCCGCCTTTTAAAATCTATTTTACTTTTAATTTTGCATATATTTATATATCTGCATGAGTGTATTTGCACCTGTGAGTGAAGATGCCTGTGAATTCAGAAAGTAGAAAGGGTTCTCCTGAAGTTACTAGTGGTTTATGTCCCTTATGAAAATGTTGTAAAACTGAGTTTGGGTTTTAGCAAGAGATGTACACAGTCTCAATTACTGAGCAATCTCTCCAATCTTACTTGTGGTTATCCTCCATCTGTATCCTGAGTGTTGACACATAGGTTTGTGACAGGTACCTACTCTGGGATCTTTTTTTCTGTCATAATATGTAAGCCATTAAGTTAATTACATTTTGTTTTCACTTATAGTACATGACATTTCTACTTCAATATATGCTTCTTTCATTACATACTTAGGCTTTTGTTTAGAAGTGCTTGCTCATCTACAAATAATTTTTGTGGTTCTCACTATTATTATACTACACTCTTAATTTCTCTAGAGTCATTAGTTCAGCTTGCTTTTTAAATCTGTATGTGTCACCACCATGTGCATGCAACGACTGCACCCTTAGGGTTATTGTGCCATGCTGTTTGTTGTTGTGGTTCATAGGGGTCAGAACTGGAGAGGAACTTTAGTTTCTGCCCTCATTTAAAAGCTTGTACGGCACTTTCTGGTACTATGAGAGCAAGTTGTCAGAGAGAAGGCTTTCAAGTTATAACCCATTTTGGGGTCCAATGGGTCCTGTGTCCAAAGTACATGGTGTCTTGGGCAATAAGGAATTTCTCTCTACCTCTGGTGGGGATGCGGCAACCAAGGACAATAGCTATAGCTTATAATGTTTGGAAAGTTCCTTGGAAAACCTGAACCAAACCTTAAAAATGGGTTTCTTATGCCTAGTGTTAGGGATTTTTATAAAAAGTCTATGTCTCATGGAGGGAACATTATCTACCCAAGGGAATCTTTTATTTAATCTACAAATGTATATGTAAATTTACTTGTGTTATAGTTCATTTTAGTTCTGTAGTTATTAATGTCATTTTTAAGGCTTTTCCAACATCCTTGTTCTTATTCTATCTCCTCCTTTCTTTTTCCATATTTATCTCCTCCACTATATAAAGTCCTCTCATTTTCCCATCTTCTATCTTAAATCACTGTTTCCCTGCTATTCCCTTTCTATTGTTCCTCACTAAATGGTCCATTATCATGAAAAGTTCACTTCACAGTGGAGAAAGACCACTAGAGAGAACCACCACTGACCAAAATGTAATTGTGGAGCCTAGTCCCAGGGAATACATGTACAACACAACACATGAATCTGAGGTTCAGGGATCATTGTGAAAGAACCGGCGGAAACATTGCAAGAGCCCAGGGAACAAGATTTTGCTGAGAGAAGATGTCTCATAAATGTCAGAGAAGCTATATTTATGGAGCCTCACCTACATGGCTGCCTAAACACGAGATAAACAAAGTCAACATCAACAGACAGGCTCATGTGCAGGGGCCACTTGACAAGGCCTCAATCTTCTACAAAGAAGTACAGGTAGCTATGCAATGCTGAAAGCAGGAGAAATACTCTTCCTGATGCATACCAGATGATTTCCAACACAAAATTTATCAGCCCTGAAATATGTGGCAATAACATTATAGAAACTGTGCGAGTTTATTTTTATTTTTTATACACACACACTATTAAAGACCTAGAAACCATGAATTTGAAAGACAACAAGAAATGGTATGTGAGACGATATAAAGAGAGGAAATGGAACAGGAAATAATATAATTATAACTTTAGAAAATAAAAGAAATAGTAAAAGAAAAATAGAATAACACAAGCTAGGGTCTGTATGATGCTTATGTGCAATGTTGTAATGCAGCCGGCAACTGTGACAAGAAAAGTGTGCTGATGAAATGGCAACCTTAGCTGTCTCTGGGAAAATGGAGCCTAGGTGTGTACTGAACTTTGGTGGATATGAAGTAAAGGAGCATTAGCTACCTAATTCTAAGTGTTGAGAAGGAGAAGATACAGGGCTATATTAGATATAGATATCTAATTGTAATATCTTAGTTCAGTATAGCAATCAATGCAATAAGGGGTGCGTAGCATCAAAGGAGGGAAGGTAAAGTAAAAAATAAAAGAGAATACCAAGTAAATTAGTAAATGTAAGCATAAAGTTTATTAGAAATTTTAAATATTGCAAATGAAATTACATTTTAAAGCATCTTTGATGAAAATGTATTTGTTTTTGAAAATTTTTGAATTCCAAATTAGAAATAGGATATGAGAACATACACCTTCAGTATTTAAATAATAATGTCACCAGAATTTAAAAAATGTAATGTCTGTGTATTAAGTTAGTTACTTACAACTTTAACTATGTCGTCTTATATAGCCGGTTACATCATTCTTTCCTAAAATTAATGTAAATATTTCCAATACCTTATCACTCAAATACCAGTATTTTTAATCCTTAGGGAAGGTATGTTTATCACATTCCCATTTTAAACCTGTAGAATTTTATTCACAGATAAATGGAGAGATGACAGGATGATAGAAAAATTAAATATTCCAAAGAAATAATTAATGCAAATCCTAACAGAGACCACATTCAGAACCACTGAAATGATTGTTTCAGTATTCTTTGATGATTGCTATCATTTTCCAAAATAGATTTTGACATCCTGTGACGAATGCACCTGTCAGGAATTGAAAATTACTGAAAGAGGTAACCACTGGTGTGAAGGGATGCAGAACCTATGATGGACACACATAACCCAGGATTCATAAGTAGCTACACTATAAAGGAAGTGAAATGTTACATGTGGATAAAAGAATAAACTACCTTTCCCATAACCCAATTATATGTATATTCAATTATACCTTAGGGGACTAATTAATTTCCTTATAATTGTGAAGCTATCAAAACTACATTCAAGTATTTGTTACCGAAAAACAGGAAGAACATGGCATTTGTTGTTTGCTTGACTAGGTCAATTATTTTCAATAAGTGGAAGAGAAAATAAGAAATTATACAACTGATGCAAAATTACTTTGCAAGTTTAAAAACTTCTTGAGTATTGTCTGATATTTTGATTATATATATAATAGATGACATTTTAATAATTTTCCAATTAGATCTACAGAATACATAATCTAAATAAAAAAGCAAATCAAATGTGAAAAATGACTAAAATAACATCAAAGGAATTTTTCACTACATGTTTAATTAGTAGGAAAATAAAGTACATCTGAAATTACTGGAAATATCACATTGATAAATTGCTATCTGAAATATAGAGTCTTCAGATTTTTCCATTACTACCCCTTTGCTTGAGCAATCATTGCTTGTCCTGAGGCACATAGTTATGTCAAATGTTTGCTAATAATAATTTGGAAATTTATTTTGTACCAACTCTTTGGTATAGATGTAATACCATTTATTCAAGACAAAAATAAATTTACATACTAATAAGATTGATGTAATTGTTTATTTTTGTATGAAAAGTAAAAGTTCAGAAAAATATTTAATGCCGCAGGACACAGAGTGTCTTCATCATTTTCCAGAATTACTTTCATTTTGTAATTGTTAATGTTAGGAATGGTGCTTATCTTAGTTAGGTTTTTATCACCATGATTTAACACTAGGACTAAAGTCAACATAGGAGTTAAAGATTTATTTGAATTTACAGTTTACAGTCCCTCATAAACAGAGGCCAAGTATGGTGGAATCTGTAGGCAGGAACAGAAGCAGAAACACTTGGGGAACATAGCTTAGTGGCCTGCTCTTCCTGGCTCGTTCAGCTTGCTTTTCTTTCTTTTTTTTTTTTTTTTCCTTTCCTTTTTCTCAGTAGCTGAAGAAAGGGTTTTATTAGAGGTGAGGAAATATATACAGCAGGCATTTAGAGATTAAGGACCCTCCACAAAGCAGAGGAGGAACTCAGGAAGCCAATGCCTAGCTTCTCCTTGAGGAATGGTGTTTTTAAAAGTCTTTGCGGGGTCTCCTTCCCCTAATTAGGGATGATCAGTCTGAGAAAAGACAGGACCACTTATGATCTCCAGCTGCTATGTAGACGCCTCCTGCTTTATCCTTGAAGTTGTTGAGTCAGTCCGTCATCAGAGGCCCTGATATCAAGAGAGGACACTTGCAGAGCCTTTGTCTTTTGTTATTTTTTTGGTGTTTTGTTTTGTTTTCGTTTAGTTTGATTTTGGTTTTTTGAAACAGGGTTACACTGGTTAGCTCTGACCGTCCTGGAATTCACTTTGTAAACTAAGCTAGCCTCGAATTCACAGAGATCCTCCTGCCTCTACCTCCTAAGTGTGCCACCACCATGCGAGGCCTTTCTTTTAAGCTACCAAGATTTTTCTCATGTCATGAGAGTCAGGATAAAGTCACTAATCTTAATGACGAAAGTTGAGTAAATGGCCAGTGTTTATGTTTTTACTAAGAATTTACACATTCCACTTCCGTTCCATAAACACGAGGTACTAACGCACCCTGTTACCAAACAAAAACTATGTGTATGTGTCTCCTTCCTTACACTCTGACGAACTGACTGTGGGAAAATGAGACGCGTTGTTTATACTCATCTTTAAGTCACGATATTTTTGTGGTTTCCTCTTCACTCACACAGAAATCCTGAATAGATTTAAACAGATTTAATCATTTATTCTTCCACTTCCAGTGGAAAATTTTGCTATAAAATTTAATGACTTATGTCTCATTGCTCTCGTCATATTGTGGGCGACCTTCCCTCTTCCACTCAAGTATGAGTAACTTGTAGCCATTGAACTGGTGCCTCAGAACGCATTCTGCAGAGGATTGTGTCCTAACAAGTGAATTATATGAATGAAAATTCTAAGTGTAATCACTTGAGCATTTTACTATAAATCTCCATTTGAAAATATCAATCTATATATTAACTAAAAACAACATAGTATAAATAAGTTAAATTTCTTGTGAACAGATAGACTGCTAGACCTGAACAGTTTATTTTCTAATTCTGGAGAGAAATGATTACATTTCTCACACCTATACCTTTTTCTAGGAGTGTCAATTCACCTGCGGATCTTTTATTATTATCTAGCCGGAGGGCTGGTGAATAAGATCAGCACAATTGGACAGAAAATGTTGGTAGATGATTGGATCTGCAGGCTAAAGTGGTGAGAATATTAAAGATTTCCCGTACACCACTGATTTGTATCGCATCCTGAGAAAATTCACATCTTCTTTTGGCATTTCTGTTTGGGATTGTAAAGCACTGGTTAATTTTTAATGATTTTCTAGTTTCCTTCCTCGAATTCTCTTTGAATTTCAGTAAATTGTTTCACTACTTGGTGGGAGGAACTTTTATTGTAGTTTCTTGTTTCTGACGTAGCATACTGCTGAACTGAATGTGAAACTACTCCAAATTATAATTGTGTTAAATTTATTCAATTATTCTAGAGATTCTTCTGAGAGAGTAACATCAGCTATCTGAAACTTATGAGTACTCTGAAGCAGGAAAAGTCCCCTCTGCCATCTTTGAAGAAACAAATTGTCAATTCCCAAAGGAATTGAGTTCAGTCTTGGACAAGATGTGGCAAAAGAGCTGCTTTCCAGTGGGGATATAGGAATTGGCGGAAGCAAAGATGTGTGACTAAAGGAGTAATTAATGAAAATCAAATGATGTAAACAACATGATGATCCTTAGCATTAAACCAAGACGCCTGAGGGAAATAACTGAAGCACATTTATTCCTTGCGGCATTCATCATTTGGTAAACTGGAAAGGTCTGACAGCCCTGTCAAATGGTTCACATGCTTTACTCTGCCAGGTGATTTTCTGAATCACTTATTTTCTGACAGAACTCTTTAAAAAAATATTGTAGGGCATCCCACAGGTGAGATTTTTTGATAAAACAAAGACAATCTGCTATAATCCATACTTCTTGTTTTTAAACAATGTGGTAAGAAAATCAAAGATCTGTTGTCTGCATTCTGGATGTCATGTTTCCCACTAAGAGTTAAGTGGAAGAAAATTGGTTTCCTATTTGTCATTGTTTTGTTTTCCATTATTAAGTGCTTATTTAGTTTCTATCACTCAGTCACAATTGCTGAAATGACATATGAGCAAATGAATTTTGTCTGTCCAGTTTCATTACAAAACAGATTAAGTATCAGCCATTTAAGTAGTTGTCTGTCCTTGTATGTACATTTACAATTATTGATGCCATGATTTATTGTAATTATAGATGGTGTCTTCTCTTCTGTTTATCTTGTTTTGTGCATAGTTAGAATATTCCCTTTGTGTATAGGAAGATGTAATGGACAGTTTTGATAGTTGAGTTCACACAATACAGAATCACCTGAGAAGGGAGTCTCACTATGGGATCATCTAACATAGGTAGAGCTCTGTGTACGGCTAGGAGGAATTTTGTTAATATTGTTTTTTTTCAGATGAGTGGACTAACCATGAATGTCAGCATCAACATTTCATGGGCTGAGGCCGAGACAGAGAAAAGCAGAAAGTAACGCCAGCATCCATGTATTAATACATTGTTCTCTGAATTTCTTTTCAGTTACCAAGTGTAACTTGGGATTGTGAACTTCTCTCTCATAGGTCTCTTTCACCATGACGTTTTATAACAGCAACAGGATAGAAACTAGATTAAGAACATGAACTTCTATTTTCTATTGCTTTCAAGATATTCGTGCCATACTATCTGTTGCTGGCATCACCTTTATCTTGGATTATAGTCTCCTAGAAGAACATAAATTCAATGACAATAAAGTCCATGTTTCCTGGCCAGTGAATTTTCACCAGTATTTTGCTTGAATGACAAAGACAACAATACTTTTTATAATTTTAATTTTGAAATAATGATAATTAGAATTCTCCCTTCCTTCCTTTCAAGTACTTTCTAATAAGCCTTCCCACTTTCCTTCATACATACAGCCTCTTTTTTACTAATGGATAATGCACACATAATTGTATACAGATATATATATATATACATATATGACTAAATATAACCTGTTTGATACATATAATGTTGAATGTAACTGAAACTTGTTGATGTCACTATGACCAGAAAAAGAATGAAAACTATTCAAGAAGTAATTAAATTAAATTAACATAGCCACAAATCATCAGAAAATAAAATTAATAGACATTGACATTTACTTAAAGATACTTGGTCACAAAGACAGAGCTATGTATTTAAAGAAGAACTTGGAGGCCATTTAAGCACCTAGTAATTATTAGCATATGGACATTTATAAATCTCTGACTGTACTAATTTCTCTTAGGTAGATCACTGAGTGGAAGCATGAATGATTCAAGGTTTAGTAGCATATGGAGTTTCTTAATATTGTCACTGATATGTAAGTGCAGGTTGTTCTGGTGGAGGTTAACCCAGTGAGCAGATACAGAATGGTGGCCATCGAAAGCTAAGATGGTTTTAAAATTTCATAATTATTAACAGACTTTTATTGCACTAATACCTTCATAGGCAACACTAGTATTTATATCTCAGTCATTTCACATGATAGTAAATTCTCATGTTAAACCTAAACAGTATCTTCATACAGGTTGAATAACAGCATATAGTTGGAAATTCTCATCTATCCAGCTGGAGGCAGGATAAAAGGCAAACATTTTATTATTGTCTTTAGAACCACAGAATTCCTAAGCTTGCTCACCTCATTCCCAGCACTTTCTCTCATTTTCTTTCACTCTTAGGTCCTGTTCCATGTTTTTTGGAAATGACCAGCTGTCATGGGTGTTAGCCTCTGGGTTGCTCTGTTCTTCCTGGTACGGGGCTCTCCACATGTTCCATGGAGGACCTCTATCATGCAAACCACAAACAAGACTTTCCAGATTAAGCCCCTGAGCTCACTTGCTTACTATATTCCATTTACTGATTTTACACACATGCACCAGCCCACACGCACACAAATACATACATGCACACACGCACACATACACACATGCACACATACACTTGCTCTCATGTATCCAAACGAGAGTATTGTGAAAATTAAATTATATTCTTCTTTTCAATTTCCCATTGACAAAATTTTAATATTAACCACTCCATAAATTGTTACATATGCAAATAGGAGACCTCTGGATGACCAGTTTGAAGGATTAGTTGTATATCCTTATAAAAATTTGTGTGTAAATTAACAAGTGTATCGTCAAGGTCTATATTTACATGTCCACCAGAGTAATGAGATGTAAAAGCTGGGTATAAAGGTGCTTGACAGTAAACTGTTCACACAGGAGGCTGATACCAAAATGGAGTACATAGTAAGACTATCTCAAAGAAATGAGAGGGAGAAGAAGAAACAGAAATGAATATTAATAAAAGAATGTGAGAATGTTTAGTGAGTTTTCTTAGAATAAAAGAGAAATAATTTGGACCCAAGTCTGTCTCACTCGATATTTTTTATTCTGTCTCTGTCTACCATGCTTCCAAGCAGACATTCATTTAAATAAGAATCAAGACCCATTGTAATGAGGAAAATGTGTAATTTGCATGAAGATGGACATATTCTAAATAAAATTAGCAAAACAATTTCTCGTTCAGTTACGGAAGTTAGGTTGACTTGAGCTTTTATATTTCTAAATGTCCTTCACAACCAAATGTACACTCAACCTTCCAGAATTGTCTAACTGCACATGCTTCCCAGAGAAACAGACAATGTAAAATGTATTACTATATTTTGTGAGAAGCACGTCCTAACTAAAATCTTTTTTGTTTGTTTGTTTTGTTTTGTTTTTCAAGATAGGGTTTCTCTGTGAAACATTCTTAGCTGTCTTGCAACTAGAACTAGCTCTTGTAGACCAGGCTGGCCTTGAACTCACAAAGATCCACCTGCTTCTGCCTCCCAAGTGCTGGGATAGAAGGTGTGTGCCACCACCACCTGGCTGGTGCAGTGGTTCTTAACCTTCCTAATAGTGTGAAACTTTAATACAGTTCCTCATGTTGTGGTGATTCCCAACCACAAAATTAATTTTGTTGCTATTTCATAACTAATTTTGCTATCTTAGAAAATGTAATGTAAATATCTGATATGCATGATATCTGATATGTAACCCCAAAAGGGTCATGACACATAGGCTGAGATACACTGGTCTGGTGAGCTTTAAATTCCCCCCAAACCATTGTGCACACAACTGGCTTAACCAATCCTGAGATGCCTACCAATAGCTATTTCAAACTTCCAGGTTACTTCATTGTGCTCATAGTAGCAGAGACATGTTATGCTATATTTAATTGCCAGATTAGAAAATTTGATATTATAGCAGGTTGTTAAGGCTCTAACCAAGACTTATTAAATTGCAAGATCCCTAGGTGATATATATTCACTTTAATAATAATATTTTAAGTAAGTGTATTCATTTGTGTTATCTCATTTCCTGAGCTCTATGTGTAGTAAACAGAGAGCAAGAATCCAGTGGTGCTTCTCAGAACTGTCTAAAGAAGAACTTTATAATACATAACCCAATAGTGAAGACAAATGATTACCACATTTGACAATGCTAATATTGCATAGATGTGTAGTAATATGGGGATGCAAGTAGTAGTAAAATAAGAGAAAACAAAACTACTAGTAGAGCTGGTAGATGAGATCCAAATCATTATGACAGTTAGTTGATTGCTATTCCTGGCAGGATGTAACATGAGGGGCCAGCTTGTTGGGGTTTCTGTCCCACCCAGTACCCCACAGCAGTCAAGCCCAAAGAAAATCACACACAGGACTCCATAAGGTTATAAACTGATTGGCCCATTAGGTCAGGCTCCTTATTAGTCCTTGTAACTTATACTAATCCACTATCATTATCTATGTTAGCCACATGGCTTGGTACCTTTTTCAGTTGTCAGCTTACATGTTGCTGCTTCGGTGGTCTGCAAAGGAGTGGCGGAGGAAGCTTCTGCTTCCAGAATACTCCTAGTCTCTTTTCTCCATCCCTACTTCCTGTCTGGCTTTCCCGCCTATACTGCCTGCCAGGGCAATCAGCATTTTATTAAAATATGATTGACAGAATTCATATTCAAATATGATTGACAGACAATTCACCCACATCAGCAGAACTCTAAGATGTACATTCGGTTTTCTTTGTACTAATTCTGTCAGAGAGACTAGTAAGATTTAGGGAGTTGGTTCAGTGAATAAGAATGCATAAACATGAGAACCTCAGTTCAGATCTTATCACCTATGTAAAAGCTGTAGTGGATGCATGTATTGGGATGGTGATGATACCAGAGAATACGTGAGGCAGACTGACTCTCTGCCCAAATCCAGGTTCAATGAGACATCCCATGTCAAGATGATAAGGCAGACTGCATTAGAAAAGGATACCCAACTTGCTGCCCCAACCACTAAATGTACACTTGACCCCCATACATACATGATACAAATACATATGCATAATGAATAAGTAAATAAGAAATAAATGAATGAACATTAAATGGTAGTGATGTACATGACTATTTTCATAGGATAAGAAAGCAAAATGGTATCATATAAGGACAGAAAGGGACATAATAATTGGATATGTGTGACAACATAGACATGAATTATGTATGATATTAAGAGAAGGTAGAGAAAATAGAAAGCACAGGAGAAAAACAGGATGTGCGAGGAACATGACAGTAATGAGACAGAGTAGGTATAAAGACCATGACAGTACACCAAAGTCATTGCTGCTCTACATTTGTTCGATCAAGGAACATTTCTGAAAAAAAATGAATTCAAAACAGTGCACGAAGACAAGAGGAGTATAAAATGAAAGAATGAGATTCACTTGAGATTTCAAATTCATTTCAGCCTCTCTTAAAAAAGAAATAGCAGTCAGACAGATTAAACTGAGAAGAATTGACTGTGGACTTTGCATAAGATGACTCTATCTACATAGCAGAAATCTGGTTATCCCATGCACTCGACAAATGCATCTCAAAAAAAATTGAAATGAGAATAAATGTTTGTGTGATCAAGTTTTCTAACTGTAAAGTGATTTAGAGCTGGAGATAGTAAGGAAATAATTGTGCTGTTGAAATAATACAGGCCAAGATAATGAAAATCTAACTCAAGGCAAATTAGTGAAATGTGTCTATATTCTATTAAATATGAACTGTAGCCCCTTGCAGACTGTCTGGACAAGGGGTGCAAAATGCTAAAGAATATGTCAGCTGTAAACCAGAGAACATGATGGAAGGTGCCTTTTTTGGAAAAGGGCACACATGTCTTTGGCTATGCATAGTTATTCAATGGCTGGCATGGTGTTTTTCATGATAGTTTGGCTTTGTAGAATAATGTTTGTCAGTAGGTGGAAATAGAGACAGATTGGGAATCATCAACATGAATGTGCTTTAAACCAGAAAGATGAAAGCATAACAGGGAGGATTATTCAACCTTTTAATTAAAGCAGAAACAAAGACATAAGGCGAATCTTGGAATGTCCTTTTTTTTGTAAATTCTAATATAATTATATCATTTCTCTCGTCACCTTTTTTCTCTTCAAACCCTCTCCTAACTCCTACCCTATTCTCCTTTGACTATGAGGCCCCCTCTCTTATTATTTGCTATTGCATACATATGATTATATACATATATATTACTAAATATGACATGCTCAATCTATGTGATGTTATTTGTTTGTATTTTTTTCAGTGTTGACTGTTTGGCATGGGAGAAATGGAATAGCAAATTTCAAATGATGATTAGGATCTCATATAAGGGAAATATTAGAGACAAAATTAGCATGAGAGAAGTACAAGACTTTTGGATGATCTTGAATGGAGGATCTGGTTTTATTTATAATATATTTATTAGTTTTTAATTTGTATGTGAGTTGAGATAGATGTCTTGTGAGTGCAGTTGCCTACAGAGGGCAGAAGCCAGTTTAGGCCATGGATACTTCTGGAGATGGAGTTACAGGTAGTAATCAGCCACCTGTCATAGGTACTCAGAACCAAATTTGGGTCCGCAGAAGGAGTAAAATGCACTTTTACTGTGGATCCAAGTCAGAGTGTTCTGTGTTTGGTGAGATGAAGAAAGAGGTCGTGCCAAGGTGAAACTTTTATTCCTGCGTGGCATAAGGAAGGTTTAACCTTTGATGAACTGAACATTCACCAGCATTATAAAGGCATATTTATTGATTGCTACATCAAGTTGTTTTTCAGATGAAGTATTTCCTCGTACCAAGGTCCCTAATCTAATTTAAATTTTTCTCATGCATTGCTTTGAGGCAAGACCAAGACCTTTCACACTCTAGGCTGAACAAGGTATCCCTCCTATGTGAAGGGGTTCCAAAAAGCCAGTACAAGCAGTAGGGATAAATCCTGGTCTCACTGCCAGTGTCTGTACAGTCTGCCACAGCCATACAGTTGTCACCCAATCAGAGAGGCTAGTTCTCTCCTATACTGGTTCCCTCGCTGTGAGGCCAGAATTGGTAGGCTTTTGTTAGATCAGGTAAACTGTTTCAGTGGTATCCCCATCATGGTCTTGACATCCATGCACCATGCACTCAAGTATCTGGTGACATAATTTCTTCTCCTAAAACACATGAGTGTATTTAAGTGCTGGTATTAGAAGGAAAGTACACTTATCATGTTACTAAGTATGATTTTAACATATTTATGGATTTTACATTATGGAGGAAGTTGTGACAACTTATAGGAAATGGGAAATTTTACACAGATTTCAGATTACTTTATTTTCTGCTGTTTCTTCCAAGAACAGAAATTTGATATATTTCTGGAAGATGACTGTCACTCCTGGCCATCAGATCTGCAACTGACGCACAGCTACAAAGGCAAATAAAACACTCATGCACAGGAAATAAAAACATAACATAAATATATTAATTAATCAAATATAAAAATATCTTAAATGGTGGTAATAAGATACTATGATATCTCATAGATATCATGTTTGTTTTGAAGGAAGAAGAAAATACTTTTAGAAAAAATATATCTATTCCTGATCTTTTTTTACAATAAACAATTTTTGTTAAGAATGGTTTTCCCCAATAAAGAGGAAAAGCAAAAGTTGATTTGCTGGTATCACACGTAAAATAAAATGCATTTTATATTCAGAATTATTTTTATGAGATAATATTCAATAATTTTGATTATATACGTGACTTTAGTTGCATTGAAATGAATGATTATTGGGTTACTATTTATAAACATAGGAAATACATATATGGCCATTTGTGTAAGACAGTGTACATACATTTGATTTTTAAATAGCATTGTCCAATAAAACATAAAACAATAAAATGAAGGAAGAACACATGCTCCCCAAATCAAATTTACTCACATCTTATAGGGAATATGATTATTAGGGAAACAAATCTGCTGCTATGTTCAGGGAAAAGATGCTTGAGCTCATAGAATAGAATGTATCTGATAAAGCAACCCAGTCATAGAAGCATACTTGACACTGATTACGTCAGGAAATAAAATGTTAACTTTGGCTCTGCTAGAGAATTGTGAATGTTTCTAATACTCAGCTGAATCCTTGTGAATTTGATACAATATTGTCTTTCTAATAAACTTGGCAAAGTATAAGATTGTACAAAGGGCAATGGCTAGCAAGTTCTTTCATACAGAAGTCGTAGGGCATAAAATATGTTTCTGGGAAGATCTGATACTTTATTAATTTCTATTGCTCTTTAATTAAATCTACATATGCAGCAGTGAAATCTCCCAAATCATCAGCTGATGCGTATTTAGCCTCTGGTCTCAGTGACATTTAATTAGTTAGCAGAGAGCCAAATGCCAACCATTCATTTCTAGTGACAGAGACTGTGCAAGAGTATTGTGCTCTTCTCATCTTCTTCCTTCATATAATAAAACTTGACTTAATTTTAGCAATGGTGCTGCACGAAATGAAGGGCAAATTATGAATAAAAACGTTGAACAATTAGAAATAAGAGAAATAGAGATTGCATGTGAATGTTAACACAAAAATATTTCCTAAATGTGTATTCATTTAAATGAAATGTA
Organism: Myodes glareolus; assembly: GCF_982192425.1. Lineage (NCBI taxonomy): Eukaryota > Metazoa > Chordata > Mammalia > Rodentia > Cricetidae > Myodes > Myodes glareolus. Next base: position 28,603,548 of record NC_142027.1, on the reverse strand, counting down.
GTTCTCTGTACAATTGAAAACAATTCCCATCAAGATATTAATGTGTATTTCCTTAAATAGTATTTCTGTCAAACAGCTATGAAGTATCAGGTCTTAATTGTGGTTCAGGTTGTTTCCTTTTACCTCATATGGAAATTTTAATTGAGTTTATAGAGATTTCCATATACCACAAATCAGATTGAAAAAGAAGTCCCTTTAGGGAGGGAATTTCCATGGCAGAGTTTAGATTGTGAGATGAAGCTTACACTTGCTTAGGCCTGTGTGAATTTGATCTTGAGAGCTAAGGTGATGGATGTTGTTTACACCATAGTGGATCCAGGATTTAGTCGGAGGCTGTGGTGAAAATCAGCTCTTACAATGAAGGCAATGATAAATATATCCTAAAGAATTGGAAAGAAATGACATTATCACAGAAATAAAGTAAGAATAATGTAAACATTAGAATTAGGAACAAAACATCATTATTTATTAAGAATTCATATTTATCATTTCTGAACTGTGCTACAAATGGATATATTTCCAACCTGTAAAAACATATTTGTTTCACATTGTCATCATTTGACTATATGTGGTCATTTTCTTTAGAATATTATTCAATTTTTAAAATTTTTCTCTAACAGGCACTTCCTGGTGCATAATTGTTAAGAGTCTGTGAAACTTTTCACTTGTAAAGAAATAAGTCACATCCACTTAAAGTGATTTCTGTAAAAATTTGACATAGAAGGATTTTTATCAAATGGTTTAAGACAGAAGTTGTGTGTGTGTGTGTGTGTGTGTGTGTGTGTGTGTGTGTGTGTGTGTTGGGATTTGTTTTTTTTAATCAACACAGTTTTTTGTTTGTTTGTTTGTTTTGATTTTTAAGTCAAGTTCTCCACCTGCTTACAGAGTGCTGTGCACGATGCTGGGGTGTATTTAATAGATTCTTCAGGGTTACAGAGGATGTCCTGTTCAGACTCTGTGTACCCTTTTACTAGGAATCTTTGCTGGAGTTACTCTTAAAAATTCCATGGAATTTGCATTGCACTAGGTTTCCACCTTATCACTAAAATACTCCTCAATTCCGGTCAATTCTCCTAGTACTCTCTCCACCTCTCCCCTTGATCCTGCCTGTTCGCATTCCTATTGTGAGTTCACCTATGAAATCTCTTCTATTTCTTCTTCCCAGGGAGATCCTTGTGGTCCCGCCTAAGCTCTCCTCTTACTTAGTCCTTTTGAGTCTGTGTACCATAACATGATTTTAATTACTGAAACCATAATTTTTATCAAATCAATCAAGGTGACTGATATTAAATTATGCTTATTTGTTTTGGAGCTAGCATTTTCTAAACAAAAATTGAAAGAGAAATTACTATAAAAATCTTTCGGTATTTTGTATTCATTTTTATATCAAAGCAAGCACTATAGTTAATTATTAGAGACAATAGACCTTTAGTATGTGTAATTGCAAACACACGAAATGTGATTATTCCTATATAGTGCTCATCATAGCTGTGTGGAATTTTCTTTACCTTCTTAAGGTCCTCATAGTCAAAGTGAACAATGAAAGTCAAAGAAAATATAATCCAGCGATGAAATATAGATTGAACCTGAAAAAATGTAATTTGAATCTTTTATGTTATGATTTGAGCTATGTATCACTTTTCTTTTCAAGTGGTATTTCAGAATTTGCAGGTGCTTTTTTGAGGTGAAGTTCTGAGGCTGCTGAGATCTCCATACTACTAAAATGCTTTGGCGACAGATAACTTTCATTCACTATGAAATGCATTCCTGTTTAGAGAGTTGATGGCTAATTGGCCATTAATAACAGATAATGAAAAGGTTAATGAATAATCTTGCATTTATATTTACTATTATATATATATATATATATTTTCAAAATACAGCCTTCCTTGGTGTAACTACACATACATACATACACACACATTCTTGTACACACAGAAACACAATATCCTCTCTAGGATTTAGCAGCCTCCTCCTAAGTATATCTGTGGATAAATGTGATAAATACTCAGGGTGGAATTATTTTTGTAATCTGAAAGCCTTGAAAAGTCCTGAGGGATCCTGTCCTAGAAGCAATACAATTTAAAATTCATGAAGCTTCGCCTTGCAAAATTACATATTAGTTTTCTTTTCTAGAAAGTATGAATTGTCTCCAAAACAATACTTTTATAGGCACCATGTATTATTTCCAGAATGCACATTGTTTTGAAAAATATCAATGTTCTCTCTGGTTTTACAGAACTGATATTTGTACTGAATATTAATTGGGCTCATAAAATCAAGATCTACAATCTATTTGTTCAGAGTTGTGAAAAGAGAGACAACATATAAATAATTAAAATATGTAAACTTTAGTGTGGGGGATGTTTTATATACCACACAAATTGTGGGAAATCATTTTCCCTTTAGAAGTTATCGAGTGCAGTTTCTTTAAAATAGCACTGTGACTGAAGGCTCGTCAGACACACAGAAATTAGTGGTGCACACATCAGGTACTTAATAAATCTACGTGCCTAGGTGAGTAATATCCTGCTTTAATGTGTGATGCTGTTGTCTGATTCCTGAATATATACGGATTATTTATCAAAAGCCTTCTTTAAAACAATTGAATGATTGATATGAGACATTAAATAATTACATAAAATGTCATTCTATTGTCTGCATTTACAAAACTTAAAAATTACAAATGTCTTAAACCAAAAAAAAGTCTGAAAATAGACACCATTTAATATAGGTTCAATCTCTAGCTCTTCCTCCAGGTTTATTGATTTCCTTCAATTAATGTTTGCCAGCTAGTAAATTAACATAGAGCCGGAGGCATAATTCTTTAGTGGATCTTGGACAGTGAGTTGTCCTTTCCTTGCAGGTTTAACACCTCTCAAGCCCACTGCTGGTAGCTATATTTTAATTCAGTCTAGACACTGACATTGCCCAAGACTTTAATGACAGGTCATTTGCAGCAAACTCGTGCTTCACTGCAGAGGTGTCTCACCCAATGACATCTCATCAATAGCAATTCAATTAGTCCACTTTAAGACTATGAGACTGAGCATACACTGTGTGGCAAAGCACTCTGCGAATTTGCATTTAAAATGGCCCTATTATTCTCTCCCTATTATATTAATATTATTATTAAAAATTTAATATCAGACACCTTTCATTTGGATTTTGCTGTGTGCATACTTCATCAACACAGATAGGATGCAATATTCTGAAGGCCAATTTCATCGGTGAGACACATTGTCAGTCAAATACTTGCAAGGCAAAAAAATTAGGGGACAAAAGATAATCACAATTCATAAGCATACAATCTGTAAAATGTTTCATTGTCACTTTAATAATGAGCATTACTAAAGTTCCAATTTACAACAGACAGAGATTAGATTAAAGATAGATGGATGAAATATTTTTTATAAAGTCTGGTCCTTAGGACCAAGGAATCATTAAGTTTTTACTTAGTAGACTTTGTTGAAGATGACCACATATATGGAATCATGGAGTCAGAATGAGGGACCAAAGCTGAAGTACGAAGTCCACAACTAAAACATTCTGTCCCATCTTTTGTCCTGTGACAATTAAGTTTAGATGCCCTCTGGTATCTCTTTGGCTGTGATTTCCCTCTTATGCTCTTGAGACAGCAACAGTGCTTAGACAGTACCCACCCTCTACACAACTGATGAACTGTGAGACATGTCACATCCCGAGTTCTTAGATTCACATAAAGAATCCTATTCTCATTATGATGCGAGATTCTCGTTTGAACTGAGCCTTCCTTCGTTATTTCACCAGTTGAAAAAAAAAAAAAAGAAATCCTCTAATTGTGGATGTAGGAGTGCATGACTGAGTGTTATGGATGACTTGATTTTAAACACTTGCTATCCTTCTGTAGGCTTCAGTGTGGCCCAAACAAGCTCACAACATGGCTGATAGAACGAATAGAGTGTGCTTCTGAAGGGTATTAGTTAAAGTCATGTATTTTAGGGACTATGCCAGAAAAGTTGTTTCTAACTGCAGATTGCAAAAGACTCCTAGGAATTATCTTAACTTTAAATTCTTTATTGCCATGCTTAAAAAAAGAATTGCAATTAGCACGAGGCCAGGATGATTAGTTACAAAACATAACATCATTGCATTATGTGCCAAAAGTTACACAACGTCATATTTCTTTTATCTTCCTCTGCTACATTTAAAAGGGAAGTAGATGTCTCCAAAACCGCTGTATCACCTGAGCATATAAAAGAGATTATTCTCTCATGCTCTGCATTATTTTGTGAGGTCTATTAGCTCTGCAGTGAATTTACACTCAGACATCATTAGCAGAAACTGGGCTTGACATCAGTGCTATTTCTCCAGCAAGGGAAAGCAATGTGTGCCGGTTGCTTTAGGCTAGAAATGATGCGATGTTGGTGTGTTTGCAGAGTTTCTGGAGTTGCAGTAGCTGAGCTCAAGCAGGAATGATGGTGAATGAGCAAAGGACAGTGAGGGAAGTCTCTGACAATAGTCGAGAACTTAATGTGGTGGCGTTCAAACAGTGAAGGTTTTGAAAGGTGGCCGGAATCGCTAAGACAAATAAATCCATGGAAGTAAACTGTTTGACACACAGCAGACTGCACACGAATCCCCGAGTCTAGAGCTTGAAATATACAATCTCCAAATCTTTTTGTTGAGTATCAATAAAAAGTGAAAAGCCCATGCCTTGAAATTCTATTGCATGTACAAAGTTATTTAAAATATTAATAAAATACTTTCAGACTACATGTAGAAGATATATGAACTATAACCAAATCTTTATTACTAACATTTTCCAAACTATCTAGGAAAACTGTATATTTTATAATCCTAAATCTGAAATTTTTTCAGGTTTCATTACTTTTCAGATAAGTATAACTCAACCTGTATTCCAAAATTTGGGGCCTGAAAACACTAATTTTTTTTATTTTTTTATCTCTTTCTATATATTATTTATCTCTATCTTTGTATATTGGGAACTGAGCCTTATTACAGGATCCTTCTTATCTTGGTTTCTTATGGGAGACAAAGTCAAGATTTCAGCTATAGACTGGATATTACCTGAAATTTTGACTTATAAAGTAACTGAGACTAAGTTTCTGTTGTCTTTCTCCAGGAGCTCATGTATTACTCTCCAAGGTCGCTCTGACATAGCCAACTGTCGTATGGCATAGACAGGTCCAGACGACGACACACGACATGACTGTATCCCTTTCTTTGTAACACAGTCAGGCACATGCCATCTTTTGACCCTTGCCATTTTCAGTTAACTGGAAGAAAGATACTGAAAAATAAGAAGCAAAACAAGTCTATTATTCTAGAAGATGTTGACCTTCCTAAATATTACACGCTCTCCGGGTATAAGGGGAATGGATAATAGTCTATCAGTTTAATGACTTATAAATAGCAGAATGAAGTGAGTTTATGAACTTATTTAATCACTCTAGAACTTAAAATCTGTAAAGGAAAAATCACTGCTTTGAGTGTCTGCTGCTCCAAGTCAAGTAGGGAAAATAAGGCAGAAAATTTAAAATATTGCTGAAACAAGCATGAAAGTCTCCAGATAACCCACAGGAAACAACAAAATTACTGGCATGCTAAAGCAAACATCAGAGAGGACTGACAAGATAACCCAAGGGATAAGACACCTGACGTCAAGTCTGATTCTCTAAGTTCAATCCAAGAAAGCCATATGGTGAACAATGACCAATTCCTTCACGGTATTCTCCGGGTGTGCCTTTACACATTCACAAGTATACAAAATGAATAGATATAATAAAAGTATATTTGATAAAAATAAAGAGAATGTAGTAAATAATGAACTGTAAGATATAGTTTCATTTTAAACTAAGATATGTTATTGCATTAATTTAGTTCAATGGATTAAACAGGCATTAGCATGGAGATTTTCTAAAAAATTAATTTCTAGCATATAAAAGACATAAATGCATCATTTCTATACTTTATTATTGAAGTCACTCGAGTTATACCACTTATAAAATATTTTAATTCATAACTCAAAATGCTTTATTATTTAAAGATTAAATATCACTTACCACTGAAAATAAACATTCTGTAATAAATCTTATTATTTTTAAGTCTTAAGTAAATGTCATAGTACTGAGAACAGTTTTTGCTTCATGATGTATAATTAAAATTGAATATTTTTATTTATGTGACTGCTTTAATATCATTGACTCACTGACTTGAACACAGATGCTAATTTATCAAACTACCCAAAAGAAAGAATCTCAGTATGATTAATGCATTATCATAATATGATAATACTCTGGAAGGTTTAATTATCCAACGTACAATGTGTTCATCTCTTTTAAGCTGAAAATACATATTTTATTTGCAAGGGAGATGATTAATTTTATTTGCTTATTGATTTATCAGAAAACTTTTGAAGTATATTTAATGCATGATCTATTCTTCAATCAACTATAAATGAGTCATTTTATTTTGTTATTGGAAAGTTACTTTTTTGGTGAATAAATTTGATTAAAGCAAAGTCTCGGGAGAGCCTCAACATACCTTTGGAAAGCTTCTCATAATTCAACAGAAATGTCACACACTTGATGGATGGTGCCTCAGGACAATAAGTTAGCATGGAAAATAAGCCCACCCTTGATCCCAAGAGAAGGAAGAATGCTTTCAGGTCAAAATAAAGGTTACTTGCCAACAAATTCCATCTGCTTAATCCCTGTGCACCCAACATTGCTTGGGGTGAAGTGTGGGTGGTGGTGTTGATATAAAAAAAATCCTTTTGTGAAAAGACAAATTATAATACTAATTACATTTTACTAGTTATACTATTAAATATTTTCTATTAAAGAGCCTGAACAACATATTACTCTCACCACACAATATGAAAAGCATATCAGATGCAATATGGGAGCATGTCTTCTGAAGGTTATAAATACAGCTGCAGGCATTTCTTCTCTTGGTTGTGGCTATGAATGACCTCTTTGCATGGCAGGGATGCTAATCATGAATGGTCACTGCACAGGCCGTGCATTGTTATGCAATCTAGATGTCATTTCTCAGGCAGTGCAAAATCTGCATGAGTCATTGAAACAGGACTGCGAAAGGAGAGGGAATGAAGGTAAGGGGATTAGCAGAGAAGGGAGCATCACAATTTTGTGAAAGAAACAAAGTCAAGTGTTGATTAAAGGACTTCAACTGAAGTTTGCTGAAAAATATTCTAAAAGTTAGAGATTAAGTTTAACCAAGCAAACATATGGGCTTTTCTCTGAAGACCGTGACAATAAATTAGAATGACCTGAGTCCCAAGAATGAGGAAATGGTAGAAAATAGCAACAGTTGGCAATTGAACCTTATGGTTTTCATTAATTTCCATTGACTGCAAGAAGAAATCACTTTGGAAATGTGTTTAATAGATTTATTTTATAAGCATACATCATTGTTTTTAACTTTATGCTGTGGTCAAATAGAAATGAAATATTCAACTTTAGAATCTTCAGAATCATGAGAAATAAGGAAAAAAATGAGTAAATTGGTGTTTTTGCAAAATTAGATTTTCATAAGTCCTAAAAATTTCCTAATTTTATCTTAGATAACTGATCTTATAATATAGACTCAGATACATATCCAAAACTGCTTTTAAAACATTTTTGCTTTCAGCATTTTATATTTGTTAATCAAGCCTGTCATATTACTTGTGTCCTTCATGTGTTTACAGTATCGCTTTAAAAATGTTTTCTATAGACAAGCCAATTAATAATAATAAAGTACATATTTCTGTCTAATAAAATTTATTAAGTTCATTGTGCAAGGCATCTGAAAAATGCTGATTCTTTTTCTGAGTAGTTTTCTTTTTCAAAGAACCAAACAACAAATCCTTAAATTACAATTAATAAAACCCTTTATCTCAACATGAGGTGATGTGCACCTTTATTTTATTTATTGTATAATTTTATGAAAGCTCCCTTATCTCAAAATTCGTTTGTCTTTGATCACATGCTCGTTCAGTGGGTCTTGTTTCATCCGTATCTTCTGGCATTTTGGGATCCTAGTCTGTTTGGATGCTCACCTTCCTAGACCTGGAGGGAGGGGGAGTGAACTTGAACTTCCTACAGGGTAGGAAACCCTGACTGCTCTTAGGACTGGAGAGGGAGGAGGAGAGGGAGTGGGGAGAGTGGGAGGGTATTGGGAGGAGGGGAGGAAGTGGAAAATTTTATAAATAAATAAATAAATGAAAAAATTTCATTTGTCTTTATTCCTTTAGCTACTAAAAATGTTAAAACTACATGATCTGTCTTGTTTCAATTTTGGCTTCTTTATCTGTATAGGAAATGTTTTGCAGCACTAGACAACCTTACACACTATGCAAATATTTACTACATAAAACCCCTTTAAATTAATACATAATACTGTGGTATTGTCATGTTTTACACGTGTGTACATGCTAAAATAATCAAAATAGTTTCTTGTCATGTCTATTTACTCATTACCTTATTCTATCTTTGCAATAAGAACATCAAATCCTCCTTTTTTAAGCTATTTCTTATATTTAATGCAGTATATTTCATTGTAGTCACACTGTGGTATAACAGAACAGTTTAATCAATTGTGCTTCTGTACTGTAATTTATTTTTATCCATTGACCAAATCCTCTATAAAAAAATGTCTCTGCCTTAATATTTACTCAATGGGCAAGCATAAAAAATATGTCTTATGCAAGAATTCCTTAATTTTAGATTATTATACTCAGTGGAAAATTTTAAACTTTAGTCAAGTCTTCCTGACTTGCTCTCCTTAGCTTATTCAGCTAACCTCCTTCTACAACCTATGCCGAAACTATGCCAGGGGTGTCAGGACATTACGTGGGCTTTGACCTTCTTTATCAATCATTAATCAAGAAAATTCCTCCAGTACTTGCCTACAATCAGACACATGAAAAAATTTACTCAATTGAGGTTACTCTTTTTAGATTACCAGAATAATGTATCTGTTTGTGTGGATGCACACATATATGTGAAGACCAGAAATTGATATTTAATATTTCTATGTATGCCTCACAAATATTTTCCTTAAACTTTTTAGTTAAGTGGAAGAAATAGTTAAGTCAAAATTAGGTAAAGTATAATCATGAAACTCTGATAATCAGGGAGAATTTAACCATTAAATTTCTGTTGGTTACAATAAAAAATGGATGTGCATAGATCCTGTTGGGTTAAATGAAACAAAATATTTAGTGTTCTTTAAGTTATAAAAGTTGTAGTTAATTCATTTTTGTGTGAAGTTAAAGATTACACTAAAATGTATAATAACTGTATAACCAACATTATGGCATAAATGACTTCTGTCATGACTTACACATATTCCCCTTTACCAAAATTGATAGTAACCTGGAAATCAAAGATATGAATCACAGCTTCTGGAAACGAGCAGACTCATATGACTATGCTGGGAAGATTGAATTTGTCTCCACGAACTGGTTTGCAGAGGACTGTCTCTATCTGAACTGCCTCATGTCTTCCAGGAAATATGTAATCATAAAGGTTATTTTCATGCATTGTATTCCTAAGAATTTGTGAGAGAATCTGAGGCAATTATTTAAGATCCTATCTACCTGAAGCGGTGAGAGTATTTAAGATTAACATACTAACACTTAAAAATAGAAGCAAGACATTTAGTTCTTCATAGATGGTACATGTAGATTCCATTGTCTTATGAGTGGATAAGCATGATACCTCTATACATGTTGATGGTGTACTATTCAGCGACACAAAAGGAGTGAAGCATGTACATGATAAAACCGTAAATTCATGCTAAGTGAAAGATAGACAACATATAAGGCTATATATTTTATCATCACATTTTTATGGAAGTTTGCAGGAACACAGCCTTAAGCACACAAAGTATGTTATTTTTTTCCAGTAATTAGAGACAATGGAGAATGGAGAGTGTCTTTTCATGGAGTTTCTCTTTGATCACTTTAAATACAAGTGTTTGTATACTTATCAGGTATATACACATAAACAAAAATGCTAAACTATTCTCTTATTCTAAATTATTACATAAAATTAAATATCATACAACTCCATGAGTTTTTACATACTATAGCTGTGACGATCAAACTATTTCTAAAGCTTCTCCTATATTTTATGTTTATACTGTACTATATATACCTTGACACTTGATTTGAAAATGAAGGAATATAAAGATGATTCGCAACTATTTGCCATACTTCTTTCATAATTTCTGCACTGCAATGTGTGTACAGACTCTGAATTCATACCTGTCCAACTATGTTCCTTCCAGTTATTTTTTATGAAACTTCATAAACATTATAGCATGATATCTGTGTCCTCTGAGAACATCAAGAAATAAAAGGAATTCGATAGATATGGTTTTCCTTATGTAAGGACACTATATAATAAAATTGTTTTACTTTTCTTTAGCATTTTGTCAACTTATGAAGCCGTCTTTGGAGTTCGCAGTATCTGTGTGTTCAGATAAAGAAAATTCCTTTGGCGAGACTACTGTTTTTCAACTGACAGGAATCAAGTAGAATAAGAATGTATTGTCATACAATGATTTAAATATTCCATTTTCCCAAGACCGCTGAGCCAGTCTTGTTAGATGGATCTGATGTATGATTCACAGAGTCCAAAGCAGGTTCTGTCCGTATTCTGATGCTCACCTTCTGCATGCTGGCTAATGGACTCTAAAATCAGAGTAAAAAGTAGAAGGCAAATCCTATATGTCAGTGAAAATCATATATTCTTATTTAAGTATCATGTTAGGCAGTTGCTTCCCCTTTTCAAAGAATATATTTTCCAATTGTCATTTAAATTCAAAAGATATAAATTTTGCCCATATTTTAAGCTGAAAATACTAAGAAAAAGAAGTGAGAATTGACAGCTTTTTCCATAGAAAATGAGTTTTCTGAAATTGATGCTGGCAATTTAAGATGCCCTTTAGGAATTTGTCTACTTAATTGAAGATATAGTGTTAGTTTTATTTATTTCTTTATTTGAGAGAAAGTAATACAATATTCAATGCCTGAAGCAGAGATTTACTTTGTAACGAAGGAAAAATCACATTTTGTTTGATTGGTTCATGTTCTGCTAAAAGCTTAGAATATTAAAGCCCCTAAGTCTGAATTTTAAAATAATGTTAGGATAAAAGCAAGTTATATTTGCAGTAACAATATTATAGGTTAACAAACTATTGATGTTTCAGTTCTCACAGGTTCACAGATGTAATTAAATAAACAAATCTTCAAGATATTATTCAGCCTGTTTGGTAAATTTAGTCACTACTTAATGCTGTTTTGAAAAGTGTCTTTTGTCTCTTTCATCATAGGTGGGTAACAGCCTCTCAACTAAAATTTCCTTCTATGTATTTGAAAGAACCCCAAAGAAGCTTAGTGCTCTAGGAATAATACGAAAATCTGGGGATTTCAGGTCTCCTTTAAAAGTAATTTTGGTTCTAAACTTTTGCTTCTCCCCTCATACCTGGATACTGATATCTTTTTTAGGCGACCATCAAAATATCTGATTCTATTTTTTTCCTTTGTTGATGCTGCTAAAATCCAGATACTAAATATTCGTGTCATCTACAGACACTAAATATTTATTTTCTTACTTATTCCAGTTCTTGCTCCTCTTTATCTCCAGCTCCATACTACACTTTATGGCAAGCTCTGACCATCTATAATATGTCATAGACCCAACTGGTTCTTGATGAGATCACTTTATTTTTCAATTGTAATACAAACCTAGATATATCCAGAAATCATTGAAACTCACTGTGTCTCGATTCAGCCCCATTCTTCTCAGAGCAATTTGTATTTATGGTAGACACCCTACTCTCTTGTTTGGCTCTTCTGAATACTGTCCTACATAGAGTCCTGTACCATGTATGGATGTGTAGTTCCTCTGCCTTTGCTATTATTAAATCTTCCCCTGTCTTGAAGATTTTGGTGATCACTTCCTTCAGTTTCTTCTACAACTCATTACATCCAAGTGATTTAATTCTCACACAGATAAAGGATGGTTCAAACACATTTCTCTTGAATTGTTTGATTCAGTTCTTTTAAAGCCCTCCTAAAGAGTTGTATCAAACTAGTGTTCTACAGTCAATGTCAGTAACTAGATCTACAACAGCCACAATTGAAGTATGTCATTATGATCATCATTTCTGTTATTATACTTTCCCTGATAGCTGAATTCTATTTAAGGGGCCCTTTCATCTCTTTAAAGACTCCATTAATCTCCTTATCCTCATATACTTTCTTTTCTTGTTGCCTTCCTAGGCATTCTCTTTGCTTTATCATATCATACATAAACTTTCAACCTCCCATGTTTCATTGTTAGACACACTGCCCTGGAAATAACATACTCTGTTGAAAGTCATTTTCCCTTTGTGCTTGTGGTATAAAGGTAAAACAGGAAAAAAATCTAACAATTTAGTCTCTATTTAACTTATGACTATGATGATAAAAAAATCACAGTTAATTCTTTAATTTAATTATCCATTTGCTGTCTAGTTCCTTCTTCAATCAAGTAATTGTTTCTTGTGAAGCAATGAGGAAAATTGTTAGCAATTCCCCAACTCATTAGCAAATACAGAAACATGGGTCCATGTCTTTTGAAATCCATCCCGTTAAATATATGCCCTCCTCTGTGATCTTCCTTAGTACTATTCTTCCATATGCTACCTCTTTCTGTGTACAAAACCTTGCATGTTGCCTTTGAATTAGGCAGGTTCAGGACGTTAGTTTTTACCAATGAACTTAGAATAAAAACATGTCTTTCTTTTAGGATAGATAAAGTGACAAAAGTGTGCCCAAAGATGTCTCTTTGTGTGTGGAAAGTGTCAGGCTTCCTCAGAACAACGACTTTATGATTCTGTCCCTATGCAAACATTGCCTTTAGTAAACAAATGATGGACACATAAACATGAGAAAAATACTACAGCCTGTAATCATCTGAAATTCAAGGGTGCCGTGAGACATTATCTGTTTTAAACTGATGCAACATAAATTTTCTAACATGAAGCACAGCACGCTCTAGACCAATGATTCTCAATCTCCTGAATGCTGCAACCCCTGGAATGTTTAATTGAAAACCAAAATCAAATTCAAAATCTCAAAATACATCTCAATTAGAAAACCTTGAGATATCATTTTATACCTGTCAGGATGGCTAAAATCAAAAACACCAATGATAGACTATGCTGGAGAGGATGTGGAGTAACGAGAAGACTCATCCATTGTTGGCGGGAATGGAAACTTGTGCAACCACTTTGAAAATCAGTGTGGCGGTTTCTCAGGAATTTGGGAATCAATCTACCTCAGGATCCAGCAATACCACTCTTGGGAATACACCCAAGAGATGCCCAATCATACTACAAAAGCATTTGTTCAACTATGTTCATAGCAGCATTATCTGTAATAGCCAGAATCTGGAAGCAGCCTAGATGCCTCTTAATGGAAGAATGGATAAAGAAAGTGTGGAACATATACACATTAGAGTACTACTCAGCAGTTAAAAACAATGACATCTTGAATTTTGCATGCAAATGGATGGACATAGAAAACACTATCCTGAGTGAGATAACCCAGACCCAAAAAGATGAATATGGTATGTACTCACTCATTAGTAGACTCTAGCCATAAACAAAGGACATTAAGCCTATAGTTCACAAGCCTAGAGAAGCCAAATACCGAGGCAAACCCAAAGAAGAATATATAGAGATCCTCCTGGAAATTGGAAGGAAACAAGATTGCCGGATAAAAGTTGGGAGCAAAGGGGTGGGGGAAGGGATAGGGAGAGGGTAGGGGAGATGAAGGGAAAGAAGGGAGAAAGGAAAGGGAGAAAGCTTGTGGGAGTCGGAGGGTGGAGATGGAGGAAGGACAGATATAGGAGCAGGGAAGAAGATATCTACCTTAAGGGAGCTATTTTAGGGTTGATAAGAGACTTGGCTCTTGAGGGGATCCCAGGTGTCCACAGGGATGTCCCCAGCTAGGTCCTTGGGCAGCAGTGCAGAGGGTGCCTGAACTGGCCTTGCCCCACTATCACACCAATGTTTATCTCGAATATCACCATAGAATCTTCGTCTGGCTATGGATGGAGATAGAGACAGAGACCCTCATCAGAGCAAGGATTGAGCTCCCAAGGTCCAGTTGAAGAGCAGAAGGAGGGAGAAGATGAGCAAGGACGTCTGGACTGCGAGGGGCTGGTCCACTCACTAACAGTGTGCCTGTTTTAATATGAGCTCATCAAATCCAGCTGGACCTGGACTAAATGAGCATACCATGTGGCTGACAATGGGGGCAGACTGAGAAGCCGTTGATAAAGGCACTGGGACTTGTTTCTACTGTATGTACTGTTTTCTTGAGACCCTAGTCTATTTGGATGCAAAGCTTCCTAGTCCTGGATATAGCAGGGAGGGCCTTGGACTTCCCACAGGGGAGGGTTCCCTGCCCTCTCTTAAGGAGGGAGTGGGAGGAAGGAAGGTGAGTGGGGGAGCAGGAGGGGAATGGGAGGAGGGGAGGAAGTATAAATTTTTGAATGAAAAACATTAAAATAAAATAAAATAAAAAATAAAAAAGAGAATCTTAATTTAGGAAACATCATTTTGAGTGAGGTAACCCAGACACAGAAAGACAATTATCATATGTACTCTCTCATAAGTGGTTTGTAAACATAAACCGAAGAAAATCAGCCAACAAATCACAATCCCAGAGAACCTGGACAACAATGAGGATCCTAAGAAAGGCATACATAGATCTAATCTACATGGGAAGTAGAAAAAGACAAGAACTCCTGAGTAAATTGGGATCATGGGGACCTTGGGAGAGGGATGAAGGGGAGGGGAGCAGAGAAAAATGTAGAGCTCAATAAAAATAATAATAAAAAAGAAAGAAAACCTTAATTTGCTTTCTCTTCTCCCATAAAATAGCCTTGTTTTCTGTAGCTTATATATTTGTCTTGTAATTAAATATTATCTTCTAATTTTGATCTAATTTTATTCTAAATTTTTATTATTTAAATCCCTCTTAAATTTCTGACTCTCCATGATTATTTTGCTAACAATTAATGCTGAAAAGAGCCTGCATTACCTTTTCTTAAGGAAACATTTCTCAATATGAACACCTCTAAGCTTGTCATACCTTCTGTATTGTAATTTTTTTATTTATACCCATAACTTCTGTTTGTAAGAATTTAATTTATGTTTTCAATTGTTCATTTTGATAGTCTTTGCATCAATGGTATCTCAGTTTTATAGATTAAAGGAATGTTCATTAAAAGCTATGTATTTCATGAGTGTTTGTGTAAAAGTGTGATTGTGGGGGAAAAGGCTAAAATCTGTTGTTAGCTTCAGAACATGTCCAGCACCCAGTCAAAATGACTTAAAAGCTATCTCCAGAATTTGAATTCTTTTTGAGACAATGGAAAAGGTTTTCATTTCCTTGAAGTTTTATCTGAACAAAAAAATTAATAAGTATTTGTTATGGACTGATGTCAATCACGTGTGATTATACTTGTGACTTCTACGTTTTCTCCAGCCAGGAGGGAGATTTTTGAGTATGAATTACATGTTATTTACAGGCTTTTCCCCCAGACCCTCTCGGTCAGGTGGCGCTGATTATTCGTCTATAGATTATTCATATCAGCTTGCTATTTTTCTCTACCCTCAGGCTACTTGCCATTTTGTCATTTGTCTTCTCCTTTGGAAGCTCTCCAACTGCATGGAGAGCAGGGAAAACTCACCCTGATCTTTGTGGCAGATCTAGTAAATGCAGCACTGAGGGTGGCTGGAGCAACTTTGCCCTGACATCTTTATTAGCTGTGGATTTCAATTATCCATTTGATCTCCACCTGCTACTGAACTAAATACCTCTAAGTTGGAAGCTACAAAGTTTTCAGTAGTTCATAGTAACTTAAATATTTACTATTAAGCTTATATATAAAGGGCATAAAATAGACGATTAAAATCAAGCCTATGAATCAAAAAGGGATTCATGTTAGTTCTTGTTTCATCCCAGTCTTTGGGGGACATATAGTCTTATACATACATATTGATACTGTATAATAAATAAATTTACTTTTAATGTTATTTTTCTCACAGATATTTAGAACTTTCATTCAAGTTTCATATCTTTAAATAAGTCCCATGATATCTACAATATGTCCTACCAGATTTTAGTCAGATGAAGATGTAATTGGAACTAAAATGTTATTGTAATTTTTCCCATGAAATTTTCAGTGTAAATCAAAATTTAGTATTTGTAACAAAATTATATACTTACTGGATAATTTTCAACTGGATGCTTACCTTTGATTAGTTTATCTTTTTTAAGTAGCCAATAATTGAATATAATGAGCTGTGATTTTTATAGACCAAGTTTTATTTTAGCGCAATATTAGAATGCAGGTCAATTGTTACTCTGTGCTTAAATTAAAAGGTAGATTACTAGAAGTAAACCAAAGTGATACATTACATCTCAAAAACACGAATTGCAGGTTTATTTTTCCTTGTGTGGAAGTTCTGTATCTGACCAATATATAAACTTGTATGCACATCAATTCTGAAAGTGACTGGGAAGGAAAAGGAAGCAGTATGGAGCTCTCACAGAAGAAAACTGGTGACTGGTACGATTGTCTCACTCTTCTCGTCTTTGGCTTCTCACTTCTACAGGTCTTTGCTTTCCAAAACTTCCACAAGAAAAGAAAGCAACTTCTAAATAAAAATAAAATTACTCAACTTATTATTTCTATAATGCTATATGATGATCAGATTTAACTGCTAATTAATTAGAGATACTAATGGTTAATAGATGTTAACACTATTCAATTGTTTAACATAGTGTGAGGTGCTTTAAAAGACTCCCTTATGGGTCACAGCAACCCATGTCATTTTCATTTTCAGATGAGAAAAATGAAGTTTAAATAATCTGTTCAAATAATCTGTCTAAGTTTGAAGAGTTATTTCAACTGTTTTAACTGTGCTGATACATCAATTTTATAGGAGCATCAATAACCTATTATTCTTTTATAAAAGTTAATAAATTTTTAACTTTATTAAGTAAATAAATCCAAAAGAATTGGATTATTGTCATTTAGATTTTATAAATGAATGAAAGGCCTGTCTTTTTCTCACCCCCTCCCAGCTTCTCTCTGTTTGTAAGAAAGTGAACACAAGACCTTCTCATACCTAGCAAATGCATTTATCCCTGATATCATAAACACAAAGTCAAAATCCATAAAACCCAATTTCATGGAAATTGATCAATGTTTATATATAAAATTCACTTTATTATGTACCCCTAGACCCTGACTTTAATTTTCCTTATGGAAATCCCACAATAATTGAAAATTTATAGAAATGAAATATGTTTTATGAGGCTGAAGCCCAGAAATGATTACTAAATGTCTCCACATGCTTCAAACACAGAAAACATTAAAATACACTCTTACATTTCACAACAGCAAGTGCCAAAGTATCTACCTAGCATAATATCCAGACCTAATGTTTCCATCCCTTTCTGTTACTGTCTCATGCAGCGGACATTCTTTATGCTCCCAGTAGAGTTGGTTGCTGCTAGAATTGAATCAATTGAATTTACAACAACACTGTTCACATTCAAAATACTTATGCCCCAGTTAGCCAGAATATTTACCTCGGATACTTCACCAATGTAAGTCAGCCTCAAAACTTGATATCATTCACACTTCTGTGTGCCATGGTGACAGTCTAAAAGTCCTCATACATCCACACTCACATGCTCGGTCCCTTGGGAACTTCCTCATGAACCTATAAATTATTACTGTGTTACTAAAGCTATTATCACTAATTGTTTAATCTGATATTTCCGAAAAATAGTAAATGAGAAATATGAGGAAGTATTTAGATGATATGGCTATGTGGTAAATAGAAGTGTCTTTGTGTTTGAAAAGACAGCTATTTTTTTTTCCCTATGTAAAGTTTCTGACTCTGGGGAAGATTGGAAGCTGGCATAAGGAGGGAAGCGCTCTTTGATGTTACAGATGCCCAGGAGCGTCAGCAGCTGCGATGCCCTGTAATGAAGCATTTGGCCCTCATTTGGCACTGCTTGCTCTTGAGAGGATTTTCTTACAAAAGATCAGCTATTTGATGAATTCCACAGGCTATCTCTCTGAAATTCCACATATTGGCACCTACATGCTGTAGAAATTGATGACTACCTTCCACATGGCACAATGCCCTCCTCACAGATGGGCCCAGGTGTTGTGTAACACTGAGAAATTAGCATCATTTCACTCAGATATTCAATATTATTTTTCTTTGAATATGAAAATAGAATTTTGGATCAACTTCACCCTTGTGAGGAGTAACAGTAGGCATTAAGCAGAATCTCATTCTGTTTAGGAGATATAAATTGCCCAAGTAGGGAAATTGCCAAGATGAATACTTGTATCAGGATTAAAAGGAGAGTCGATCAGAGTTACCCCAGGGACATACTTGAAGTTACAAAATATAAAGGTTCAAATCTAAATGGATACTTATCCTATATGCTTTCATTTCAAGGATTTCAAACGCACATCTTACATTACATGAAGTCAACAACTAACTCATTGCGTTTTCAAGCACTTGTAGGCAGAGAAGCACTTCACTAGATTTCGAATGGAGGATGCTAAGTTTAGCTAGGACTTTAAAGACTGACAAACATTAACCCAAGCCATTCTTCAGGATGACTGAAAGAAGAGTGCGCCCAGTTATGTTGGCACAGAAGTCAAGGCTGTTTGTGTGACCTTAGGAGAGGCACAGCACAAAAGGGAAGCGATTTGGTGAGATATTTGGCTTCCTGTCTGGACATGCTGTGCCGATACTGTGGTGTTGCCAGCTTCTCTGAATGGAAACACAAGAGCAAATTAAACAGCTTCAGGAACTCAGAGGGAGAGCAGTTGTTCTAGTGGTTTCCATGAAAATGTCTAATTAATTTCCAAAGTAACCCACATTGCTCTCCTGTGATCTGTGATTGAGAATCTAGCAGAAAACCTGCCCAGGAAAGAGGTGGAGAGAGAAGGGAGTTTCATTATTGGCTTCAGTTCACAGTGGTGGGACCAGCACAATTTAGTTATTCCACTCATTAATATTACATTAGCAAGCTAATGAAACATTTGGGTGAATTCATTCTGAGTAATATAGGCATTAATTTTATTTTTCTGAATGCTCAATTATACTAATTGGCATCTGCCAGTGTTTACTATGTACATTTATCTATGAAAATTAAAAACAAATAAAGAATGCACCCATGATTTTACTACAACGTTCATTTCAGGACTGTGCACCTCATCTTTTTATTTTGGACATTATGACCAATTTGGGAAACTGGTCACTTTGTCATACTGGTGCAAGATTCCCACTAAATGTAAGTTCCCTTAATGTCTAAATGTGTGTTAGGACTTTCTAAAGTAAACATTTCTAGTATTTTCTATTTTCTATAAAATAACTAGCTATTTTCTAGAGCAACTAAACATACCATGATTAGTAGACATATTATTAAACATACCATGATTAGTAGACACATTGTTATTTTATGAAAGGACTAGAATAGAACCAGGGATTTTAGAATATTGGGTAGGAGTAATAAAACTGAGCTACATCTACAGTCCATTTGAATTATTTGTTAAGAATGAGCTATGTGAATCTTTCAGTACAACTGGATTTGAATTTTACAAGCTACTCTATTCCAGATGCTAAGTGTAGTAGGACTTAAAAAAAAGTGTCCCCTGCCCCGTGAATTTCATCAGCTATGTATTCAGCATTGCTCTTTGTTTTCAGGAAACCCGTGGGTTTTATCTTGTTCAAAACTAGCACACATTTTGTTCCTTTCCCCTGTTCCACTGCTCACTCACAGGCATAGGAAACGCAAAGACATTGAATCTAGGCCTTTTCTTCTAGAATAAATGACACCTGCAATCAATTATGGCGGAGAACATGTATTACAACTGATAAGTGTTGAGCTCCAGCATCTTGTGTCTCTACTGTCAATACATTGGCTACTTTATTTCAGGGCACTTGCTTCCCCGTTTGTTAGGACTCTGCCTTCCACCAGCTATTGTCTTCATACAGCACATGTCACGTCATTTACAGCAGCAGTGAAAAGCCATTAAACAATCTTTCCAGTTGCTTGTAAGCACAACGTCAGTTACTTACAACAATTATATTATTTCCTCATCCGAAGGAAAAAAAATCAGTGTAGATTAACATATATCTTTACATTGCTGATCAAGCCTGCTTTCATTACTGGAGCTCTAAATATGTTGGCAGTTACTGGTAAAACCCTCTAATTCATGCATTTATCTGACTGAACAGCATGTGTGTTTTTGCTAAAATTATACTCAAATAATTTCAGCAGTTATAATAATACCTGTATGCTTCCTGTGCTTCTAAAATCTCCTTCAGTCATGCCAGTGTTCCCCTAAAATGGCAACTTCTTCAGTGAAGGTATGATATCCAGACCCTTTCTTTTTTTATCTGTAAATAGAAACCTCCAGATTTATGTGATCCTTTATATCTGACAATTTTTTCTATGTCACATGTAAGATTGTCCATAGTATTCTGTTAGAAGAAAGTTTAGAATATGAGACAATGTACTGTTTCTCCATCTCTTTAGTAATAACCTGTGATCTGCGATCTATTATGCTATATTACAGTTTGAGCTGTTATATACTGCATATATATTTACAATGTGCATATATATTGATTATTCATTTATATACAAAAGACCCCTAACCACAGTTTTCTTAACTCATAACTACATTTATTCTGGATATTTAGATATATTTTATGTACTTATGGAGCAGGGGTATAAAAAGCAAAATTGTGAAATTTTCTTGAATTGGTTACTTGCAAACCATGACTGATTTTAAGTCACGTGTGTATATTGACATATTTCATGAAGCTATTCCTTCTATACTTGTGAAAATCCTAATGATAACAACGTGGAATTTTACTCTGACCAAGGAAGCAGTTTCCAAATATTTCAGTTGTCAATAACACCTTGAAATTTGGTTTCCTTCTTCACTATATTATTTTTCTAATGAAGGCAAGGTTTTCAAATCCCACTTGCTATGTAAGAGTATATGCTGGAATCACTATCTTTCAAAGATTCATTTAAAAATATTTTGTTAGTTCTTTGACAAATTTGTTCAATGTATTTTGATCATATTTCCCACAAATGTGTGCCTTTACTTTCTGTCAGAGTCCCTCTCCAATTTCATTTTACATATTTAATAGCTCATTAACTCATATTTGTACTATCTAAATTCTTCAGGATGTAGAGTCATCCTTTGGCATGGTTTGGACCACTCAGCAACCACAAACTTACAGAAAAATTACATTCTGTTCTCAAGAACCAAGAAACTGACCATAACTCCTAGTCCTCAGTGGGGACTCATGAACCCCTTCCAATCTTATGATATAATGTTGTCTGGACTGACAAATAATGGGTTGACAAAAAATGCTGTTGTGAGTTCATGGTTGCATGGGTCTAGAATGCCCAGAAGATGCTCTTTTGCTGCTGACCTCCTTAGTTTCTGGTTTGTAACAATCTTTCTATCCCCTTTTTCACACTGGTCCCTAAGCTTTGTGGAGGGGGTGTAATATTGATGTCCCATATGTGACTGAGTATTTCTCAGGAATTTATTCTTTGCAGTTTGGCCACTTATAACTTTCTGAATTAACCACCATCTCTGTTGAGAATGAAGAGCAGCACTGAGCTATAGGTTTACTACATAAAAATTTAGAGGGTATTTTGATGCTATATACATTTAGTAAAATAATAGTCATGGTTTAATGCTGGGGCCTAAGATCACTCTTGAACCATCAATTTTTGACAGATTTACAGTATCAGGCACATGTCATGTTTTGTGGATCATATC
The DNA here is from genome assembly GCF_982192425.1 of Myodes glareolus. Taxonomy (NCBI): domain Eukaryota; kingdom Metazoa; phylum Chordata; class Mammalia; order Rodentia; family Cricetidae; genus Myodes; species Myodes glareolus. Next base: position 28,581,631 of record NC_142027.1, on the reverse strand, counting down.
ACAAACCTATTCAGAAACAGGTTGGTTACCCCAAAATGGTAATGCCACTTTCATACCACAAGTTTCTCTTGATATACTTGTTATAATTCCAGCTCACAGGGCTCATGATAACTCTTGATGATGGTCCCACCCTATCCAGTTGACATAGTACCTTTCACTACTATGGAAGGAAGTTTCCTCATCAGTACCAACTTGATATTTTCATATTCTATTATTAATGTTATTCTGGATGTTGTGTATGTCAGCTTGACACAAGGTAAAGTTATCATAGGAAGGAGCCTCATCTGGGAAAATGTCTCCTTTGGATCCAGGTATATGGCATTTTCTCATTAAGTAATCAACAGAGGCAGGCAAACCACTGATGCATGGTGCCATGCCTGGGTTGTTGGTCCTGATTTGCACAGGAAGGTGAGCTGAACAATCTGTGGGAAGCATCCAGTAAACAGCCTCCTCCATGGCTTCTGCATCCACTCCTGCTTTTGGGATTCTGCCCTGTTTTGAGTTCCTGTCCCCAAATCCCTTCAATGATGAACAGCAAGGCTGAAGTGTTAGACTAATAAATCTTTTCTCCCCAACTGGCTTTTTCGTCATGGTGTTTGTCAAAGCACTAGAAACCCTAAGACAAATGTGTATGATGTCTTCCACAAAAGAATCTTACCATAAAGTTCTAGTGGGTGACCAATAACAATAGCAATAGGCTATATTATATGGAAGAGTTCCAAAGACCTCTGACCAACAAGTTGAGGTGAGGTAGAGTATCCCCTACTGGCACTGGACTTTTATTTAGCAGTTTATGTCTTCAGAGACAACCATGGTCCTTTGTGTAGGGGTAATTCTAAAGAAACTCTTTTATATCGAATACACAAAAAATATGCATGTGTATGTATATATTTGTACATTCATGTGTGTGTGCATGAAGCACATAAAAAACTGAGTTTCCATATGAATTTTTCAGAATCCTCATAGTTAGTCATTCCCTCCCTCAACTCTTCCACTGGCGCATCATTCTGTCTTTTTTCCCACATATACCTCCCTCTCCATTATTCTATATTTCCCCTTAATATCACCTGAGTTCTACTGTCCTCCCACCATTAAGATTTTTCTTCCCTCTCTTCACTGATGGTGACTGTCTAGATTATAGAATTCTATAAGATCTCCAATTTAAACAAATAATCTGCACTAAGGTCCACATGTGAATAAAGGCATTTGATGTTTCTTAGTCTGAGTCACCTCATGTAATAGATGGTTTCCAGTTCTAGCTTCTTACCACAGATGTCATCATTTCATGCTTCTTCATGGCAGAATATATTCCTTTTAAATAAGTGTGACATTTATATGTGTTCATCTTGTGATGAACATCCAAACTGTCACTTCCTGTCACTAACCTGACTTCAGAGCTGTTGTAGTAACAATTGCATGCTATTAGCACAAAAATACATATTGACCAATGAATTAGAACTGAGAACCCAGACATAAATCCATGCACCACCAACCCAATGATATTTTACAAAGATGCAAGAATCATATATTGGAAAAAATATATCATCTTTAACAAATGGTGTTAGGATACACACACACACACACACACACACACACACACACACAAACACACACACGTAGAAAACGGACACTTGACAATTATCTTTCATCCAGATCAAAAATCAATTAACAATTGACCAAAGAACCAATTATTAAGCATGAAACTCTGTAACGTTTAGAAGAGTAGAGATTATATTTTAGGATGAAGATTCAGAGCAGGACTTTCTAAGTAAGAATCCAGTCACTCGGGAACTAAGACTAACAATCAACAAGTACAAAGGACTTCATAAAACTGATAAGAAAAACTTATTTTATAGTTATACATTTGGCAGATGATTAGTGTCTAGACTGCCAGAGACTTGGATGTATAAACAGAAAGCATACCAATAAAAATAGATTGCTCAGAAGATATTCAAATGTTCAATAAATACCTACAAAATTGTTCAGCACCCTTAGACATCAGGAAAGTATAATTTAAAACTGATTTGAGATTTTATCTTACTTCCAGCCAAACTGACTAAAATTCAGAAAAAAAGAAAAGGAATGTTGGAAATTAGATAGGAAACAGGGAACACTAATGGAGAATTAATGGGAGTACAAATTGATACAGCCACTGGAAAAATTAGTTGGCAGTTTTTCAAACAATAAGAATAGATCTACCATATTACCCAGCTAACTTCCTCTTTGTTATTTATACTAAGGACCTACTACAAAGACCCATCCTCATCCACATTCATAGTTTCTCTATTCACAACAGATAGGACATCTAAATGGTCTTTGAACATTGAAACACATTTTGGAGATAAAAAAATATAGAACATTTGTCACTAGGCATAGATGAGAAATTAAAAGTTTTAAAAGATTTTTGGTGAGAATCTGAGCACAAAGTATCCAAAGTAATAAGTAGAGGTGATACTAGAACTTGGTGATAAAGCAGATACAGAATTATATAACGTCTTGGATTTTATCTCTAATATCAGAAAATGAGTAAGTAGGGATATGGATACACAGCTCTGTGGTAGAGAACTTGCCTATCTAGTGTTAGACTCTAAGCTCAACCCTTGGTACTTTATGAATAATTAATAGATTGTAAGCCACAGAGGTGCAGGCGAAAAAAAAGATAAAAACCAGAGAAGTAGAAAAAATGAATGCCTGGTATGCTGGAAACACTTAAAAGAAATACGAGAAGAAAGTCATTTCATGCTACAGAGAAGTATTGTAGGCTCTAAGAAAGAAATATTTAAATGCCCCACTCCAAGTCCACTAGATTTATATAAAAACCCACATATGTCTTCATCTAGCATTCCCATTTCTACCCAGATTTTATAAACTAATATTTGAAATAGCTACTCCAGAGAAAGCTTCCTAGAACAATGCTTTTGCCATGTATTGCCAGGTAGATTCTTACCAATGAAATTGTTCCATAGTATCCATACATATACTACATTTCCTTTCATTGTGTACTTAGTGTTTGTATTTAAGACTATTTTTCTTATATTATTTTGATGCCTAATGTAAATTACACTTTTTGAAGATATTATTGTTTTCCCCTTTAATTTTTATAATATATTTCCAGGCAACTGTAATCCAAGACAAGTATTATAATGGTTGCTCAAGCAATGTTTATTCAGGATACACATTTAGTTTCTAAGTTTTAACTGTGTTAAATATCATACTCTGTAAGTTCAAGGACTTTCACATTTCCGCTGTATGGTTACTGTTTGATTTCCGAAGTAATTTTTCTCTTTTGGCATCTTCAAACTTTGTTGTCTGTTACTATCACAAAATAAGAGAATAGATTTTCTTATGAAATGAAGACTCAGTAACTCTAGAGTCTAAACAGGATGGGTGCTAACATGCTAATAATTCATCTACTCTAAGTCAAGTCACAAAGAAGCAAAGGGGACCAGAGATGCAGAACAAAGAGTAGATGCTTGTGCAAGGAGGCCTGAGACATACCGGAGATACTACACTTCCTTGTAATAGCTTTCTTGTAGCAACTTTCATTTAATGAAAGAAAAATTCACAATACAAAGACATTGATCTCTCAAAGTCTTATCTTCTATTGTGTCTCATCTCAGAGAGGATTTGAACATCTCTTAAGTGGCACATTGGGCACCAAACTTTCAGCACAAGAACCTCAGGATACCAAAAATTTCCATAAGATCCAGAGAACTTTCTTCGATTTTTTTGAAACTGTTACCACATCACATAATTCCCTGATACCACAAGGCCATAATTATACACTAGGAGCACACTCAACAACCTTTCAAGTTTTCAGTCTGTAAAAGTTGTTATCGGTTATTAGATTTAAATTTTAAGGTCTAAAATATGTTAGAACATTAACTTAGCATTTTTATTTTAAATATTCATTTAAAAAGTGGAATTGGGGACATGTGTCAGTAATTAAGCATACATGATTGCTCTTAAAGATTACCAGCATTTGGTTCTTAACCCTCAGCAGAGGCTGCTCACAACTCATGTTCTATGAAAACTTATACCTCTAGATTTTATGGTCACCTGTACTCATCCCCATGTCCACTCAATGACACACAAATATATATACATATATATATTCTTACACATAATTAAAAAATAATTAAATAATTGTAAAATGAAAGATACCCACCAAAATATAATTTAAACTCATAGTACTTTTCCCAGGTCTATACATCAAAGACTACTTTTCATAGACTTTGAGAAAATATGGCTTAATGAAACTATAAAAGAGTTAGTAAGGAAACTGGTCATTGGAACAAAATATTGGGTAATGATTTGATAAATCACAGATCTTAGAGTTAGCAAGACAGCTGCATGTCAAAAGTGCTAGCAGCTGACCCTGGCAAAGTGAGTTTGATATTCAGAGCCCATATGGTGTAAGAAAAGAACATACCCCAAAGAGCTGACTACTAACCTGCATATATGCCTTGTGCATTTGTGTAACCCCTATGCATACACACACCAAACAGTAAGAAAATAAATAGCTTAAAACTAAAAATGACATTAGCAAAATTGCTTTTTAGAGTCTGCAATAATATATAAAATCACACTTGTATTTTACAAAGGCTGTGATTTGATGAGCACATATGCTTTCTAGAAGCATCTATACTTTTAAGATATACAAAATGTATTTTAATTAAACAACAGAATTGTGATGTGTTTAGTAATTTTTATATTGTACTCTATACTCATGTTTTATACAAATATGCTACAAATTGAAAGGATATGAAAGTTAAAGATTCAAATTCATCATTTGTCATTAAGTCTCTCATATTAAACAGTTATTTCAGCAAGAAAATAAAACTAAATTCAATATTCAAACTCTTTCAAGTATAACTTCCCTTTTCATTACATGGAATAAAATACATGTAATGATCTTCATTCAGGAATGTTTCTTGTAGTTATCAGGATAGTCAAACATTCCTAGAGACATAGGTTGTAGGAAAATCAGGTGAAGCTGTCTGAACATCCTTTGGGTTACTATAACACTCTCCTGATACAAACCAGAAAAGATTTCTTTCCACTAACAGGTTGAGAGATTTTGGTTCCAAGGCTTTTCAGTCTCTTTGTTTTATGACCTAAGGTGGTGTTGAAAGTCCTTCTGTATATGTGTTAATTTTATTGGTCATAAAAGTCTTTATTCGAATAAAGAACCAACTTGGCCTTATGACAGGGAAGAATAAAGCAAGGCAGGAATTCCAAGCAGGGACAGAGGAGAAAAAAAGGCAGAGTCAGAGAGACGCCATGTAGCTGCTGAAGGAGAAAGACAACCACCCCAGAGCTTTACAGATAAACCACAAACTTTGTAGTAAAATAATAGAAATGGGTAAATTTAAGATGTAAGAGTTAGTACATGAGAAGCCTAAGCTATTGGCCAAGCAGTGCTGTAATTAATATAGGTTCTGCATGATTATTGTTGGTCTAGGCAGCTGGGAGTGAAAAAACAGCCTCTATCTACATTATGGCGGGGAGGTCATGGTGGACCATGGCTGCTCACCTCATGGCACACACTAGGTCTCTTAGGTGGGGAGGTCATGGTGGGCCATAGCTGCTCACCTCATGGTGCCTAGTAGACGTGTTAAATGCTTTGAACTTCAGGGAAGAATAAAAGAGTTGATCTGCTGGTGCACAGGAAGCAGCAGGTCTTTCAAACCCAAAGTTACAGCATCTCTATGTCACAGAAAAACAACAGGATAATCAAGAGGAGTTCCATGAAGGTTCAGCATCGACAGAGTAGCAGAAACTGGAGGCCTCAAAACAGACCAATGACTCATTGTAACAGACTCTTACAAATAGTAATATATGGACTAAAGTGATGTGTGACTCACTGTATCATACTATAGCCTCCATAATGAAGTTTCCTTTTCTCTCTCTCTTTTCTTATGAATTTTATTCTGTCTTATTCTGGGTACAGGGGGGTTGCAAGGGTAGAGGGCACATGAGAAGGGATGGGGAAATGAGTGAGATTGAGATACATGATGTAAAATTCATAAAGAATCAATAATAAGGTAAATTAAAAAAGAAAAGGTAAGAATTTTGTCATAAACTTAGTCAAAAGATATATATGGAGACTGAGAAAATCTGTAGCATAAATAGCATGTGTGTTATTTAGAACTAAAACATTCAAAGCTCCTATAGGTAACCAAATTTTATTGCTTAAATTATTTGTGACTTATTGAAGTACAATAATAAAATTAAAGACGATATCTAAAACATTTAGTTTGAGATATTGGTTATTAGTAGAAAATGGTAGGCTTATAAGAAATATATTAATTCTCAAAGAAACATGTCTTTGAGAGTCAGATGCCATTACAATAAACCCTGAAATAAGTGTTCCAAAGCCTAAACTAGGAAGAGTGCATTAGGAAAACTCAGTAGAGGTGTCATTATATCTGTAGTGGCAAATGAAACATTAATAAATAAGCAGAATTAATGAGAGCGCAAATGAAAATAATTACCTAGATACTCAGAAAAAAATGCCTTTAGCTTTTATACATAAGAAATCCAAGGAAACATGCACTGAGTTGTGTCAAATAAGAACTGCAGGCTCTACCTTCTGATGAGAATGTCATCCAAAGGCTAATTTGATTAGTTCTACTCTGCCATTGCATTTTCATATGTATTTCTGTATAATTTAATTATTGATATAGTACCATAATTTTCTCTCTTTTTTTTCAAATTAGTAATAACATTTCCCAGAGAATACTATTACTGATACATTGTAAAAGCCTACAACAAGTGTAGAAAGCTAGAACTTCTGAAAGAGCTAGCCAACTGGGTGGAGAAAATTATGTTTACATTAGTTTTTTAAAAAATGTTGTATAGGCAAATGTCTGTATTCATTATTTTCCACTTCTGAGTCCTAAAATCCAATTCACCTTTGATTTTATTGTTTGTTTGTACCAGTGACAAATACTGCTTTAAACACCAGGCACATCCTTTGGCTATATCCTGCAGGCCTGCTTGAGCACCACCTTCTTATATTGTTGGGTTGCATTTTCTTTCAGATTCTCCCTCTGGGATCTCCCTGACAGTCTCACAAACACAACTGTTCCTTCCATAACTGCTTGTCTTCTCATAGGCTTAGCTTCCTACCTCTCTTCGTATTCCTCTCTATTGTTCCACAACAACATTACAGGCTGAGCAAATGCTAGTTGTACACAGACCAATTGGTAATCCTGAAGACTTGCTGGGAGTGGGGGGAAGGGAGCTGGGGAGGGCGATATCCAGCCAAGTAGAAACAGAAGATGATTATTTACAAAGCCTCTTTCAAATGTAAGGTTTTGATTCTGTAATTTTTTTGATACCTAGAGAAAGCCCCTGCATGTTAGGAGAAGTCCATTTCCTGTCAAGGCAACGACTCCCTGGGGAGAAACTCTGGATGGCACTAATTAAAATATGACTAAGGGTTTCCCCTCCTTTCTTTTGGAACCTTTAAAAGGAGATTTTCAGTAAAAGAATACAGGTTTGATGATATAAAATCTATAGAATTCTTAATTAGAAGGCATTAATAAGATAGTCAAATTACCTGCAGTGCAGAAAATCTGCAAGACATTGAAACATTTTGGTAGTTTCAGGTAGCATATCCATCCTGATGAGAGGGGCTCAGAATCAGTTGGAGGCTTCCTTTGATTTATTTTTTTTTCCAGTGTGAAGTCAAATCTTTCAAAGCTGCTTATTCTCATTCACAGAGCAGAAGAGTTCCAGAGAATTTAAATCACATCTGTAAGTGTGTGTAATAGCACCCACGGTTATTTCACAGCAATTTAGAAGGCCACTATCAGGATGAGTGACTCATTCAAGGCATTATCACAGAAAACCTGTAAAAGCAGCGCTACTCTTTGCATTTTAAAGCGAAGAAGTGCCACTGAAAATTTTAAGACTTTTAGAGAATGAGATTTTCACAGCTAGGCAGGGAAAGAATGAGGAAAAATATAAACAAAGCAGGATGAAATATGCAGTCAAAATCATTCCACATTGTGTCTCAACTAGCATGTTTGCTACATTTTGTGTTGTGGAGCAGCTGACATCATTCAACTTATTCTACAATATATGAAATTTCAATATATACAAAGCATTACAGAAGACATATCATTCCAGGACACAAAATTTTATTGTAGGTAAAAGAGGTGTATCGGCACTTCTGTGGTAGAACATTTTACAAAACTGTAAAATCTCTTTTCTCACATCTGTTTCTCTCACAATGTAAACTACAGAAATAAAAAAAGACATGGACAGATGGGAAAAGGTATCAAGAAAAGAGACATGCTGAATAAACATCGAAAAATATCAGAAAAAATAAGAAGGGAAGAAAATAAGCACAGGAAAATGAAAGGTAAGGGTTATCTGAGTTCTTTGGGAGCAATCACAAAAGAAAACACTATGAGTTGATTAAGATCTCTGAGACTCAGTAGACCCAGTACAGCACAATGGCATCTGCATCAGGATAGTGTCAAAATAGGCTTGTGAGAAGCTAGTGTAACTTGCTCATTGAATGCCTGTGGGAATGAAGACTCAAGAGTAGGCATCAAACAACAGCTAATTTGATGCAAATCTTAGAAATGCTCATGTGACCCACCCACCATAGAATGAATCTCTGTGATTAATGTGATCTTAAAAGGGTTCAATGTGAACATACTCTGCAGATAAGTGCACCCTGAAGACATTACAAAACATTCTTCTTGGACTGAAGATGATAGAAGTAAATACTACCAGAGAGTGAGCAAATTCTGGCCATTAGATCACTCCAATTGTTAACAAACTCTTATAGCAGAAAAGTGACAATTTCTACAGGACTATCTTTCTGGAGAGAGATTAGAATTTAAAGTTAGGCAAATGAATACAGCCACCAGTGGGGAAGCTTGTCTTGGGTCCACAAATGACAGTTATTATTTTTCTATATCTATTCCAAATGGCTTCCATAGTTAACTTGTATCTCAGTTGGTCTTGGTAGCATTATTTAAAACTTTCTAGAACATTCTGCTACCCAGGTTGTATGTTTTTAGGGTGAGACTGCCACCTATTGTCCAGAGTTGTAGGAAGGCTGCTTGTTTCCTGGCTGCACGGCAGCTCAGACTCAAAATAATCATGCAGAAACTGTATTAGTTAAATCACAGCTTGTCCCATTAGCTCCATCTTCTTACTGGCTAGCTCTTATATCTTAATTTAACCCATTTCTATTAATCTATGTATCACCATAAGGCTGTGGCTTACCAGGTTAAGTTTCAGCAGCTGTCTCCAGTGGGGCTACATGGCTTCTCCCTAACTCCTCCTTCTCTCTCCCAGCATTCAGTTTAGTTTTCCTTACCTACCTCTATAACCTGCGCAGGCCCAAGACAGTTTCTTTATTAACCAATGGTATTCACAGCATACAAAGAGTGTAATCCCACATGGGTCCAGTGAGTATTAGAATGCACAGAGTCATTCAGTTGGGTTTCTTAGACAATAAACAGTTTTCTTTGTCTGTATGTATTATAGTGTCTTCTGATGTTGATAGCCAACTAACTATACTTTCCAGAATCAAGCCTGAGTTCCTATATGAAATATATAGACTGTAACTGGTGCAATTTTTCTTCTCTTCAGAGACAGTAACATTTACATTTCAGAGCCATGATTTATGGGGAGAAGAATCATTTGCTACATGATTCATAGGACTCTTGTACAAGACTGGAGCTTCCCTTCTGTATGCTTACTAGTTTCTTCATTCATGAACTGTATCCTTGGGAGACATGGTATTGTATGTCTCTGATGTTAAATAAATGGTATTTCTGGGAATACATTATTCTATCCTCTAAAGTATCACTTTGAGCTGGAACACCAGTGCTGCCTTTTCTAGATTCTACAATTTATGATATATTATATGATCTCACTTAACAACTATTAAAACTTTATTATAAAGAACTTTAAAGAAAACTTATTTTGGAGTTTACTTCTCCATTTCACTGCTATGAAGTGGGTACCTGGCATGGTCAATAAAATGTGGGAATTCACTCTGAAAGAGAAAATGGTTGTTAAACCCAAGTGATTTTTCTGATGCCCAATGAAGAAAGGGCAGCCACATATTAAATACAATATTTATGTAAGGGTATCTGGTTCCTACTTAGTAGCTCTGTGATGTCTTTGGGATAGAATAACATGTTGAGAAATGGTTTTTCAACAGCCCATCAGATGATATTAGATATAGATATAATACGCTGATATAGATGAATATCACCAAGCTGTGTTTGCTACCACAGTCATTTCCTTCTCATTGTGTCACACTGTGCTGACTGCGTCAATTGACAAGCTCATTCTATTTTATGGATGGTGCCTCTTGCATTGTAGGTATCCCTTATTCCTTACTAGACATTAATTGAAAAGTAAAGATTTTGTTTTATGGCCATAGTATCATGTTTTCATATATAGATAGACACAAATATTAACGTTACCTCCCATGTCAAGTAGCAAAAATCTCAAACTAGTAATACTTTTCTTTGTTCTACCATTTAATAACACAGCCTGAATTTTTTTTCATAAAAACATCAAACTCAAAATCATACTTTTTTCTCACTCTTGTTTGCAAACCACAACTCTTCAGAATATAGAAGTAATGAGGGTTCAACTACATATCAAAATGTGCCTCATTCATTTCAAGGAAATGAGACTGGCCATTGGAAACCATCAGGTCATTAATCTCAGAGTTATCACCAAACAATTTCCTATAAAACTAGATTCTAATCTTGTTTTTGTTTAATTTAAATTTTTATGCCATTAAATTTAAATCCTGGAAGCCTGTTTGCTCATATCATTATATTTCCTTATTAAAATTTTTCTCTAATTTAATTAATAGTTATGTGGTTACGTGGCTAGGTCTGTTTATCTATGATTAGGTTCTGAGAATGACTACACCATTAAATGTTTCAATACCCTAGAAACCTCAATAAAATGCTTAATTTTGTATTTATCATTATCAATATACATTTTAGCTAAAACTATATAAGAATAGTTTAAGTAATCTGTGTGTTTAGAGTAAAGTGTTGAAATGTTTCAGGGGTAATTTTGCAGTCTTTATATTGATAAAACATATTAAAATTTTAAGGTTTAAAATAAGCACTTCTTCATTTCACTTTAATTAACATCATTTTATAAAATAGGACACAGAAAATATAGCAAGTACATGTGACTTGTTACTGGTACAACGTGCTATGATGCAGAGTTCATGTGTGGAAAGATTTGGGGACGTTCCCTAGTCATAGAAAGAAGATTGGAAGTATAAAAATATTTACATGACTTCATATTTACAAGAATCACAGAAACATTGAGTCATAGGAATATTAATACCATTATTATCAAGAAATAATTAACCACATCTTCTACAATCAGAGACACTAAACTCCTGGGAAAATATTTCTCATTGAATGGTCATTCTGTCAATGACATATGGGTCCTCTCAAGTCAACAAGAATTATGGCACAAAGTCTTCATTACTCAAGTTGTCAAGTTTGATCTAAACATTATCTTTAAGATATGAATACTTTCTTTTTCCAATCAAGGAAAGTAAATTGTAGTAGATGATTTGTATATTTTTACTTTGTCCGTCATTTTAAATGATCCCTTTCTTACCTGCAAATGTCTGCCCATAGCATCATTATCATTCATCTTCTTTCTATACTCAGCCACCTGACATTACATACAATTCTTCCTGCATTGCCTGCCATCTCTGACAGATGTTCTTTATGGTCCCCTCAAGTCAAGTCATAAGGGTGAATGGACTTACTAATTCCATCAAAGGTGTATAGGAGCCTGGAGCCATATTCCCATATATAAGCTTCAAACCACGTTTCAAGCAGCAAAGACCAAATAGATTCTACTAGTGTTTGATTTTATTTAAAAATTAATCTGGATACTCTAGGCTTTAATCTTCCTAGAATATAAATTATGAGTGTGAAGTACGCAAAAGTAGGAATGAATCTCATTGACAGTTTCAAGCTTGAATTTTTTGCCCGTCAATCTACATACAGCAAAGTCTCCAGCAGATTGCAGCGTGACAATGAAGGTGTCTTATTGTCATCTTCTAAAATAACATTCAATGTCAACTTCTTTAATTTTTGTAAAAGAAAAAACTACAAAATATTGCACGTTTTTAACTTCAGAATTGCAGTCCTCATTTTTTTGTTGTTGTTTGGATTCAAGCATAAACTTTTAAACCATGGCTGCATTTTCTTGGCACTTTAAAACTGTTCTTCAAGATCCTACAGTTTCTTACACTGTTTCTCTACGGCCAGGAAATTATTATAAAAAGAAAAGTGAGAAATCCAATTTTGAGTTCTATTTATAATTGCTCATATTAGTTTTGAAAATAAAGATACTTATCGGACTATTCTCATTTGCAAGAAATACAAGATGTAGATCAAATAGTAAATTTTAATTTTTTTATTAAACAGTCTTTCACTATTCCTTTACACTGTTTATAACTTGTTTTATTACAATGTTTGTAACTTGCTTATAAGAAATGTTTGTAATGTTTTTTATGTAAAAACTGTTTTTTAAATGATTTTTGTTACAGATGCAAAGAATCCACATTTTATTCTTGAATAGTCTGTATGAAAAATCTATATTTTTCAGGTCTCTTTATTTCTCTAAACCAAATTTAGATTCTAAATTACTTTCAATAGAAAAGGAAGAAAAGAGAAAGGAAAAAGCTGTGGCCGATGAGGAAAAGTTGACCTTTCTGAGCAATCAGACTCTTTTCATTGTTGTTGCTGCATCACATTTACCATATCCACTGCCTCGTCCTAAAAATGACACTTAGCAGAAGCTGAATGTCATTAATTTAATATTCTGGACAGACACCGGAGGCTGAGATAGTATATTTCCCTTAGTGTCTGTTGGGTTCAACTCCAACCTTCCACCAATTATTTTGTGGATGTACTGCCTCTTAAAACTAAGAAAATGTTATAAATTCTCCGCCTCTTCCCATCTCTCTCCCTCCTCCATTCCCTCCATTATTTCCTCATTCTCAATGCAGACTCAAGCTACTGGAGAGATATGTTCCTATGGTTTAATGCCTTTTAACCATGGGGTCTTGGATTAACTTTCAAATATTTTGTATTAAATATCACTCACAAGATTTACAAGTTGGAAAATAGGGCTTCTTGACAAAAGATAGAAATGCCATTGAAATCTATGTTGCATATAAAAATCAGGTTGTGGAGAGCTGGGAAAGAATGGCAGTAGTAAAACATTTCTCCTTACACAGTCACTGGAAATTAATTCATTCAAACAAATAATCAATCAGTGTATATATGAAAGCACCCAGACATGATATTACATAACTTTCTTGTAGCCTAGGTTCTGAACAGATAACGTGTGCTTTGTACCATGCATGCCTTCATACTATACAACTTTATTGAGCAGTGGCTAAAAAATATGAGGGCTCAGGTTCATATAGTGTGTGTTATGGGCTGCAGTACTTTCATTGTACATCCATGGTTTTCTGTCCTTATAAAAACATATTGTTTTATTTAACTATCAATATTTTCCCACCATAGTTCTCCAGCTTGCATTTATCAAAATAGTATATAATTTGGTTTAGAATTTGACATTTGTGTTGCCAACTTGAGATTCAGCAAATATCTTGGCTAGGAATTGTGGTAGAATAAAACTTTTTCTATAATGTCCTAACTGAGCTTTTACTATTTAATAACATGCCACTATGTGAAATTATATCCTTAACATCTATGGTTATAAAAGCAAAAGAACAATTCAAATATGTTGAAGATGTGCTGTGCCTTACAGAGTCATATATTCAGCAAACACTAAATTCATTATGTAAAATAGACCAATTACATCTATCTCATTTAGATGCAATTTCCTTTAAAATTCAACAAATACCAAGGAATTACTTTAAACTTTATTCCTTTAGTATTTATTAACCATAAATCTTTGTTTATATGTGTCAGAGTCATGCAAAAAATATCATAGGGAAATGATTCATATTTTAAAAACGTTTAAGAAGATGTTGACTAGATAAAAAGAGTATCATTTACATTATTCTTTGAAATTCACATTTTTACAAATATTTTGAACATGCTGTATAACAACAGTTGTCTGGGGCTCAGCAAAGCAATATTTAAAGTCTCTATATATTCTTCTTTATGGTGCTGGTAATGAGCAATATAATTTCACTGTTCTAAGGTTTTACCAAATTTCCCCAAAACTATATGCAAATATGTATTAAAAGCTGATATGATTTAAAAATTTAAGCAGAACAGGTAATGGCACTTAATAATATATAGTACTATAGTATTGATATTATAATATAATATATCAGAGAAACGGTGAGATGACATCATTTTTCACTTATTGTTAGGCAATGTTTTTATAATTTAGATACTGTTTTCTGATCATACAGATTTTATTCCTTCTGTAGGAATTAACCTTACTATACAGACAATCAAGACAGTCAAACCCTTAAAAGCCATTTTCTTGAAGATCACACTGCTAACAAGAGAAGAGAATGAGACACCCAAGGACTCTCCTCAAGGTCAATGTGCCTGAACATCGACTTCTCAGTGTCTTCAGGACACTTCCCTAGAGACCAGAGCGTGAATCGAGCAATATTACAGATGTTCTGAAAGGGACTTCACAAAAAGTCATGTTGAATCCAATTTGCCTATATATTATAATGTAGATATATAAGAAAATAAAATACCAAACCTCATAAATCAGAAATTCAAAAGTCATGTACCCATATCAGTTTTTATAAGAAATGTCCCCAGTTATTGGTGTGAAAAGAATTTTCTCCCATTGTTAGTGTTTATATTTTAAGAATTCATTTCAACAAAATGGCAACATGCTTTCATGTATTATAGCATATAAAGGCAGGCTATCACAAGCTTCATTTAACATTTCTGCAATTTAACATTTTTTGAAGAAATAAAATTCATTTCCCATGAAATCACTTACGGTGTGTTGTCCATTGCCCCACCATTGCTGTTGCACTCTCTCTACCGTCTTCTTTATTCTGGATGCTGAATTCACCTAAAATAATCCCATTCACCTTCTGCTCTGTTCTTTTTGTTCAGCTCTAATCAGGTCAAAGAAATCACCATCAAAGCCAATGTCAGGATGGTTTTGTTTTTCTTTCCTTCCAGTGGTTTTAATATCCATGTTTTTGCTTGGAAATACATGAACAGGACGAAATTTATTATTTTGCAAGAGGACATTTAATTTTACTGAAACCACTGATTCCAAACACTGTTCTCGCCCTGCTGTAATTCAAAGATCAATGACTACAGAAATGTGGATTCGTGCCTGTTCCATTGTTCTCAGTGGCAATCTATAGCTCAGTGAGCCTACTGTTTACATTTGTTAAGAATTTTTTTATATTGATAATTATTTTTGTTTTATGTGTACTGGTGCTTTTCCCACATGTACAGCAGTGTATCACATGCTGTACTGCCCACAGAGGCCAAAAGGGGATCAGAGCCCCAGGGACTGGAGTTACAGACATCTGTGAGCTGTTGGGAATTGAGTCTATATCTTCTGAGGGAGCACTTAGTGTTCTTAACAACTGACTTATTTCTCTGCTACTTTTTCATCTTTTTAACTTATTGCAACCAGAGGAGGTAGAATACTGAAGTTTTATTCTTTTTAAATATGCATTGCATTTTGGAGTTTCCTGGATGGTCCATGTAAATATTTGGAGCTTTCAAAGGATCTATCCAGGTATATTTTGTAGATCTTATTATTATTTTTTAAATTACATTGTAATTATATAAGGGGTGTTGATGCTGTTGGTCACTTTGAGAAGCACTCCTCATATAAATGTTTTCTGATTTTCAGTATATCAAGTTTTTGCTTCTCGTTGAATGCTTAATATGATATAATAATATTAATGAGCAGTTTTATTAATGTCCTTTCATGTATCTATTTTCATTATATAGAAACATGGATTTTATACGCTGCATTTCTGTTCTGCAACATACCTACGCAGTATTTCATGCTAAAAGTATCTTAGTAGAGTCTCCAGGGTTTTCTATATAAGGCTATTTCCTCAAACAGAATAGCTTTAGTTAGCTCTCTTTGATTTCTTTGTCTGTTCTTACTTTTTCTAATTTCTCTGGATGCTACTGCATCCTCTGCATAGGGAAGAAGAGGTGAATGTTCAGGACCTTGGAAAAGTTTTCAATTTTATTCTGATTAATGAAATATCATGAAGATTGTCATATGCAGTCTTTGATATCATGAGGTGTTTTCTTTCTTCACCTGTGGTATGTTCAAATAATAAACGCCTTTAGTCTACCCTTGGAAATAATCAGTGACCCACATCTTCCATTCTACTGCAGTACACTAAGTGACTTATATAACCTCTTTGTGTTCTATCACAGTGGCTCATGGAGCTTTCTGCCTTTTACCCTAGAATGAATTCATGGGTAATCCTCACCCTCAATGATAAGGTGAAGTAAGTTAGGGTAAATTATCCTTTCAGCATGATGCTGCTTTCCATTTAGCAGCACAGTTATCATCTGCAATCAACATTTCTATCTGTGACAGACTGTCCATATGACAATGTTCCAACAGTCTATCAACTGTATGATGACAGCCATGATCGTTTCGCTAAATATTTATTATGATGGTTTCATAATTATAAAAACATATAAGGACAAACATTTATGGCTAATATGCGTATGATGAATATTTCATATATTTATCAGTTGTCTATAGGTTGATTTTTTTGTAGTGTTTTTGTGTGGATTTGTTATTACAGTACAAATTGGCTTATGAAATTATCAAAAGGATTATTTGTTTAATTATTTTTAAGTTGTAGAAAGTTTGTATCCTTTAAGTGTTTGGTATTAATCACACTATGAGACAGTTGTGTAGGTTGGTCTATTTGTGGAACTCCTAGCAATGGGAACAGCGCCTGCATCTAATGCTTTGAATGGATCTCGGAAACCTATTCCTCATACTGGATGGCTAAGCCAAGCCTGAATACAAGGGGAGGTACTTAGTCTTATAGCAACTTGATATGACATGCTTTTTATGATACCCACGAAAGGTCTGCTTCTTTCTGAACAGAAACAGAGGAGGAATAGATGGGTAGAGTGGGACAGGGGGAGGGAAGGGAAGGAGAAGAGGAAGGGGGAACAGATTTCAGGATGTAAAATTTAAAAAATAAGTTAAATTATAAAAATGTAGAAGGAAAAAACAAACTATGAAGTTATCTGGCTGTGAAGGCTCATGGTGAGAGATTCCCACTTTCCGATTGGTTGTCCTCTTTGGTGGATCTTATATTTTCTATGCCTTCAGGAGAGAGGCATGGCAAATACTTGTTTCTGGCTACTTATCTGGTTCCTCTTCCCAGTCCCATTTGTTGCATTATTTTTACTCCCACTAAACCCTTATGAAACTTAGTCATCTAGTGCCAGTCTTGAAGGTTTTTTAAAGTTATTTCTGAAAGTTTTTTCTCTTTTATTAAGTTACTTTAACTAAAGTTTGGTCAATTTTAATTCCTAAAAAGATACCTTACTTTCAAGTTTTTTGTTGTTGTTGGTGGTGTGTTTTGTTTGTTTGTTTTATTTTGTTTTGTTTTTTTGTTCCTGGTTTCTGTACTTTTATTTCTTCCTTTATGCTTACAATGTTGTCTAGCTAGTCCTTTGATATGTAAATTAGATCATTCATTTGAAATATTCCTCATTTGAAATGTAGGCATTTTTCTTCCCAATTTTCTGAGAAATTGCCACACTGATTTCCAAAGCAACTGTACAAATATGCGCATCAATGGAGGAGTGCAAACTTATTCCACATCCTCTCCAGCATAAGCTATCTTTAGTGTTTTTCATTTTAGCCATTCTGACTGGTATAAGATGTCTTCTTAGAATCATTTTGATTTGCATTTCCGTGATGGATAAGGATGTTGAACAATTCCTTAAGTGTCTTTTGGCCATTCACAATTCTTCTGCTGAGAATTCTTTGATTAGATCTCTACCCCATTTTTATTTGGGTTATTTGGTAATTTGATGTCTAGTTTCTTCAGTTATGTATTTTGGAGATCAGTCCTCTATCTGATGACGGATTAGAGAATACTTTTTCCCATTCTATAGGCTATTGTTTTGTCTTAGTGACTTTGTCAATTACCTTATTCCTCAATGGGATATATACCCAAAGGATACACACTCATACCACAAGGACATTTACTCAACTGTGTTCATAGCAACATTTTTCGTAATAACCAGAACCTGGAAAAACTCTAAGTGCCTTCAACCAAAGAATGAATAAAGGAAATATGGCATTTACACAATAGAGTCCTACTCAGAAATAAAAAGCAAGGGCATCTTAAAATTTGCATGCAAATGGATAGAACTAGAAAAAAAGCATAACCCAGACCCAGAGAGACAAACGTGGTGTGTACTTACTCATAAGTGGATATTAGACGCAAAACAAAGGATACCCAGCCAATAGTCCAGATCCCAGAGAAGCTAGGTAACATGGAGAACCCTACGAGGGACATACATGGCTCCCCTAGGAAGGGGAAACAGAAAAGATCTTCTGAAAAGATTGGTAGTATGGGGGTGGGGAGGAGAGGTGGGGTGGGAGGAGATGAACATGATGGAACAGGATACTTAAGAAGAAGGAAAGACAGACAGAGAGCAAGGAAAGAGATTTCTTTATTGATGGAGTCATCAAAGGGCTAGTGATAAACATGGCACTAGGAAAATTTCCAGAAATCCACAAGGATGACCCCAACTAAGACTGTAAGCAACAGTGACAGGTGTCTAAACTGGCCTTTGCCTGTAATACCTTAATTGTCATCATAGAATCTTCATCCAGCAACTGATGGTAGAAGATACAGAGATCAACAGCAAAGCACTGGACCGAACTTCTGGTGACGGTTCCAAGAAAGGGAGGAACAGTAATATGAGTAATGGGGTCAAGACCGTGATGGTGATACCCACAGAAACAGCTACCTGAGCTAGTGAGACCTCACTGACTCTGGACTGAGAGTGGGGGGAACCAGCATAGGACCAAACAAGGTCCAGTGAATGTGGCAGGCAATTGTGAGGCTTGAGCAGTCTGTGGGGTCACTGACAGTGGGACCCGGGTTTACCCCTGGTGCTTGCATAGGCATCTTGTAGCAATTCTCTTTGGAGGAATACCTTGCTCAGCATAGATATAGGGGCAGTGCCATTTCTTGCCCCAAAGTGAAATGTCAGGCTTTGTTGACTTCTCATAAGAAACCTTACTGTTTCTCGGGTGTGTGTGGTGGGGTGGGGGAAGAAGGAAGGGTAAGGCAGGAGGAGGGAAGGGATTGGGGACAAGAATAACTATGTAAAATGAGAAAAGAATGTATTAAAAATTCTTAATAAAAAAGAAAGGAAAAAAGAAAAAGAAAGAAAATAAATAAAAGAAAAAAAGGAAATTTAAGCATTTAACACTACTCACTTTCCTCAGCATATATCTCTGTTGTATTAAAAATGTAGTAATTGTCTCAAGATAAAAATTCACTGCTTGATTTTTTTCTTTTACTTATTGTTAACTCAGGAGTGCAATATGTAATTTTCATATATAATACATGCTTTCCATTTTATTCTTGTAAGTTCAATCCTTTGTTTTATGAAGGGATATTTGCCTTCATTTCAATATTTAAAGTTGCTGATATTTTTCTGATATTCTTCTATGTACTTTGTCCTGGAGAATACTCAGTGTACAAAGATACTTGAATGTAAATATAAATATACTGTATTTAATGCAGTGTCCATTTGATCCATTATGTTTTCAATACACTATTATCTTATTGCTTTCTTTCCATATATATTTTAGCCTTCGTTAAAACTGTGGTATTGGACCCTACTACTACATTTATTTGGGTTATTAGTTATTTGGGTATTGGTGTATTTTCTAGTTACCAATGTCTGTTTGGAGAGTTTCATATCAAATGTTTATTTTTATTTGATAAAATTACAACTATTCTTATAATCTCTGGTCTCTATTGCGGAAGATTTTTTTTCATGCCATCATTTTCTGCCTATGTACATACATACAGGTAATGTGAACATCTTTCTGGCCCCAAAAGTTCACCTTTTTTTCTTTCTCTTCAGTTATTGTGCATAATTGAGGTAGAAATTTATACTGTTTACCTTCAGTGTGATTAAACAAAAAGATAGACATAATATTCTCAATTTTAGTTGTGTTCTGTTGTGTCTTTATTCTTTTCAACTTGGAGAATTGTTTTCAATATTTCTTTTGGGCATGTATAGAGGCGATCAATTTCAAAACGTTTTCTTTGACTTAAAGAATATTGTCTTCATGTCTGAATGAGACTTTTGCATGATACAAATTGAGTCACGATTTTCTTATGTTCACCTTCCAAAAGAGGTTTGGATTAATATTTGCATGGATGGAGAAACTTCTTCCTCTGTTTGGGAAAAACCTTTACGCTTCGATCTAGGGAAACTTTTCAGTCTTGTTTAGGGATTTATCTTCTCTCAACCAACATACATAAATTTCTACTCAGACATTTTAGGAGATTCTACGTAGGTATTTGCTTCATTCCTCTTGTTTGTCTCCCCCTTTACTCACTATCGACATCTACTGGTCTATCTCCACTGTGGATTAGGAAATGGGGTAAAGCTGACTCCCCTTCAAGCTTCGGGAAGGCTTAGAGCTCTTACATCCACTGACTCTGAATCACACATCTAAAATGACTACTGCAGCCTGACTTTTATCTTCTCTGAGATTGCAGACTGCTCTGGTTGTATCAGTAATCTGACATAGGACAACCTGGTCTCTCAGACACTTAGTCACACATTGGATGCATGTTGCTAGTTTTCAGTCCATACAACAAAAACCCTTGAGAAAATCAACAGAAAAGGACAGTTAATTTTGCCACACAGTTTCAGCAGTTTTAGTTCATGAATAGCATACCCCATAGCTTTTGAGAAGCAAGTTGGCAGAACATCATGACAGAGATCATTGGTGAAGCACAATCTAATGGCTACATAGAGGTCAGGAGAGAGAAAGAGAAAGAATGTATAAATCATGGGTATGCCTTCTAATTAACCTGATTACATCAGCCAGACACTACTTCCTATTATGTGCCATTTGCCAGTAATGGTATGAGAGTATAATATCCTAAATTGATCAATCTATGGGTTAGCTCCCAGCCCCTGTGATCCACTTACTTACTAAAAGTAGCATCATGAGCATTGTATTGTGGACCAAACCGTCACATGAGTTTGGGGCAAAAGCACTCAACATGGCACTGTGTACCTACTCCAAATTCTCGGAGCTGACACAAATCATCTTGGAGAACAGGTTAACATAAAAACAAGATTGTTGTGCAATTGACGTGTTTGCTTCTGTGATTTTGCTTGCCTGTAGAAACTAAAATGCGAAGAAAAGTTGTGGATCAAATCCAAAAACAAAAGTGATGTTGTTAAATGAGGTTCTCAAATCTTTTCAAGGAAGATTTATACATACATACATACACACACACACACACACACATACACACACACACACATATATATATGTATATATATATATGGAAACACTCTTCTCTGATTGTATTTAAATAGGAAAAGCTACATAGACTTGGTGTGTTCTGGAGACACCCAGCACTAGAAAAGATTGAGGAAAATATATTGTAAATAAGAAAAACAGTATGAGGAAAGAGAAATAGGAGGCATCATGTTGGAGGTTAAGTGGTTCCAGGCTTGAATTAAAGTATGACAGGAAGTATTGGAGAGTTTGAAAGAGGTAATAATGATGTGGTTCTTGTATTTCAAATATAACAGACTCAGATGAGAGGTCATATAATAAATAATGACAATAATATTATTAGTATGGAGCATAATAAAGGAAGACACCGAAATTGACCTCTGGCCTACACACATACACACACACAGAGTGAGAATGAGACGGGGTGGAAAGGGAGGAGAGAGTGTGGATGTGTGTATTAGCTGAGCTATATTAAAGACCAAGCAAATGATCTTAGAGTTAGTTTCAAAACAAAGCTAAGGAAAGCTATAAGGTCAACACATGGAAACATATAAGTGGTGAAGCTGCTGTGAGGAGCATGGCTATGTGTCAGCAGTGAGAAATTCCTGTATTGTGAACACACACTGAGAAAGACACATACTAATTCTATTGATAGATGAAATGTGAATTTTAGAGGAAGCAATTTCCTAAGGATACTCTGAAGTTCTCAATATATGCCCAATGGTGTGGAACTGTCTTTCCTGCTTGATACATGTCTTATCATGTGGGTTTGAGTTATGTTACTGACACCAAGTATCAAGTATGAATCCCATCAGTAGCTGAGTATTTGTGTAATGGGAACTTGTGGTCAGGAAAATTCACAGATCACTTCCTGATCTTGAAAACACCCAGAATTGGGTATAATTGAAAACAAGCATTGAAATTTGTGTGCTATAAAAGAATTTTTTTGTTGACTCTTTCAAATGTAAGAATTTGGAGTAAGACTGAGGAACTTTCAGAAGCTCTGCCATCCAAATATTAGTGATTGGATAGCACTAGCTCTCTTAGCACAGGGCAAGGAGAGGCCTGACTGTATGTGCAGTTTGGCAGTACAGCCCTCAAGTCATTTCTTTTATTACTCACTTTCCACCGTGGGGCCCCTAGCATTGCAACTTGACTTGAAGAACTGTTTCTTGTTATTTTCCGTTCAGTGGAAAGTTTTTCTTTTTCCTTCTGAGCTTTGCAATGATTAAAACAAAACTGCGAGCTGAAGATGAATGCATTCTGAAATACCTGTTGCAAATGTGAGTAACAGGGGATACGAAAATAATGATATGTAAAAGTAAAGCAAGACAATATAATGTTTTCTACAGGATTTTATAATTTGTATTCTTATTTGTAAGCATATAATTTATGTATCAATTATATACTTGTACAACATATTTATTGTTTTTCTAGTATGTTATGATAGTGGTTAAATACTGTTTTTGAATAAGAAGACCTAGCTTTTGAATCTTCACCACACACTAAATATTCCAGAAAAGATTATTTAACTTGTGATAAATTCTTTTCTTGTAATGTATTATTAATATGATTTAAAAAGAAAATAAACTGTCATTTTTTCATTTTACATACCAATCTCAGTTTCCACTCCCACCCTTCCTCCCATTTCCTCCCCCTGCCCCCTGATGCATACCACCCCCCCCCATCCACTCCTCAGAGAGGGTAATGCACCTTGCTTTAGGGAACATCCAAGGCCCTTCCTACTATATCAAGGCTGAGCCAAGTATCCATCCAAAATAAAAATATGTTCCAAAAAAGCCAATAGAAGCAGTAGGGATAAATCCTGGTGCCACTGCCAGTGGTCCTGCAGTCTGCTCTGCTCATACAACTGTCAAACAATTCAGAGGGACTAGTTTAGACCTATGTTGTTTTCTTCCCTGTCTGACTGGAGTTGGTGAGCTCCCATTAGCTCAGGCAAACTATTTAATGGGTGAACCCGTCATGGTCTTGACCTCTTTGATCATATTCTCATTCCTCCCATTCTTCAACTGGATTTTGGAAGCTCAGTCCAATGCTCCTATGCAGTTCTCTGCCTCTGTTTCCATTAATTGCTGAATGAAAGTTCCATGGTAATATTGAAGATATTCATCAGTCTGATTACAGCTTACCAGCTGTCTCTATCTTATATGGTCCCTCTAGAGTTTAAACTTAATATGAAGCTGTTGTATATGCTAAGCACTCAGGAAGTGTAACAATTTTTCTTCCTTTGCTCTCAACTTTAATCTGTTAGTGTATAATGCCAAGTAAGTGATCTTAAGATAAATTGATATCAAGATATATCTCTGTCTCTAATATACACAAGTCAAATAAAAAATTCCATCAAACCTCCAAGGTGGCTTGATTGAATTTTATACTTCAATATACATTTCATTTGCTAAAATCTTCACTGATTTTCCACTGAAGAGCCAGAGATAATTTCCAACTTCTGTTAAAAAAAGAAGTACTTTTTAATTTTATATTTTGTAGATCAAATAAATGCGTAGTTTGACCTGAATTTATGTTCTACAATTGTCAGTCATTTGTATTATCAAAGACAATATTGAGAATGTCAGGAAAGGAAAGTGTAGGGAAGAAAAAGTTTTAGGATTATTTGTTTATACTATGATTAATAGAAAACAATATAAACTTATGCCAATTTACTATTTAATATCTACAAATGCTGTTCACGGTATACAATATGACTATAAAATATATGGACACACATGTTCATATTAAAGTAAACATATTGTTATTAAGGAAGGAGGCTGTCTAATTTTATAGAACTATTAGTTTCAAATTTTTTATGATACTTGACAGTCTATAAAGTTCTATGCTATTAATGGGACTTCAATGGATTTCCTAAGTATAAATGTATCAATCTCCCTTTCCACATAACAGTCTAGGATTGAACCGTAGGGAGAGAAATGAAGGCACTGCATACCTCATTACACCAACCTAAATTGTGGTGAGGTAACAAAGGGTACAAAATTACTGTGGATCACCAGAGCTCAACAGAAGCAGATGAAATAGGAATAGTTTATCAGAACCAGAATATCAAAAAGTGAAGGTTTTAAATCAAAATGATAATAGGGAGTCTAAAAGAAAATATACCTCTTGTAAGCACTAGAAGAAAGTGAATTGTTGCAATGCAAAGCTCAATCAAATGAAAATCATTTCACTCATTTATGAAAATTGCAAAGTAGTCATCATGGATGACAGTGTGAAATTTTTTTGTTTATATGTGTCTTTTAAAGGGTGTTTGGATAATCAGAACACTTAAGGTTCTACTTTGATTACATATTTCAGAATATATCCTCAATAAGAAGAAATGCAGTTTCCACTTTTCTTTATGGCTGCTTGGTGTGCAAAGCTAAACAGAAATCCATTTTTATTTTCTGTTGAAAGAATAAATGATTTATTCTCACATTCTTTGTTTTCCTCTTGTAAAAGCAATAGGAACCAGAATAGAGGTCTCACCACGTGGGCATAGAGTTTCAAATTTTTATAAATTTATTAAATAAAAATTTCCAGTAGTTTTCGCCTCTCCAAGCTAGAGAAGCTTTGAGAGTTTTATTTTGTAATCTCTCGTGGATATGAAGTAATATGATTTTGTAATGTTATGTTTGATTTCTCACTATTCTACAGTGATTATTTACATGTGACCTTTTCTTAATCTCAATTTTTATTCATAAACTCAGAAAATCTTCCACTAAATAAATTAAAATAATCAATTTATGTCCAGAACAGATATTATTGATTAGATATATGATTTTATCTTACTACATATTTGTAAACCTACATATGTTTCTAATACAGAAATGCTAGACAAAATTCACAAGAGCTTTTCTATCACACACTAATTTTTACAAATTAATAGATTTGTGATTCATTATTGGTATTTTTGTTTTCTGTAATACAGGATATTGATGTCTCACCACTGCTAATTTTATCAATTTTTATGGAAAGATACCCCTTCCTTATTGCAATTTACTATGGAAAACTAGTACATTAATACAGTTATCAGCTGCTCTTTCCAATAGTCTTGTATACATGAATAGACAGAGATTCATCTAATCTGTGTCAACATTAACAGAAATAAGAGATGGAAGTGCAGGACTCATGGGGATTTCATGGCATTACGGAACAGCCTCTTACCTTCAGAGCTGTTTATCTGTGGGTCAGGCTGCAGACATTTTACACAAAAGAATATCTACTGATGGTTTTTGAGCAATCTAAGACAGTGATCTATTCACTTTAGAAAAGGTGCCTAATGGGATTCCACATCATTTCATCCTGAAACCTCAGTCAAAGGACTGAAAAAAAAGTTTCTTTGTGTTCTTTCTGTGGAGGAGTCTTTACAATCACCATTCCTGTCAAAATCACATCCTTTGTGGGGATAAAAAAAACTGAAATAAAACCCAAATTGATATTTTATTATTCAACCTAAAATGGTAGTAAAAAAATGAGATGGGTTTTAACATTCAGGGAAATGAACTTGAATCAGGAAAGCACTATGTGTCCAATATATAGATGTTAGATTTTAGCTTCTAAGGAGATATGTTTCCTATTTAGAGATTATAAGTAAAAGAATATGTTATGGATT
Organism: Myodes glareolus; assembly: GCF_982192425.1. Classification (NCBI taxonomy): domain Eukaryota; kingdom Metazoa; phylum Chordata; class Mammalia; order Rodentia; family Cricetidae; genus Myodes; species Myodes glareolus. Next base: position 28,555,485 of record NC_142027.1, on the reverse strand, counting down.
AAATCTAGACCCATTCTTAAATATGGTCATTTCTCATATTTTTTAATAAATAAAAATTAAGTATTTATATTCATGGTAGATAAAATATGTACATACTAATTTCATATAACTTTCATTAGAGTCCTTCAATAAATTATTATATGATATGTAATTGAATTTTTCCTTCAGTGAAACTAAATAATAACAAATTCACAGTAAAAATTAAAATCTTTAGTGGATTCTTGTTTAGATAATGGACAAATACATTTGATGATCCCTGAGATGGTATGCAAATCTACTTTAATAACACTCTGGGTTATAGTACCCAGCTAAACAGTATGCATTCCTTATTATTGACTTCTTCCTTTGTTTATGGTTATGCATTCAAATAGAATACTTGAAATTAATGCAGAATAATGGAGCATATAGAAAATAAAGATACAGGAAAAATACTTATCTCCTGTGGAGGAGTTTGTGTGGTAATTTTTAATTACTATTACTATTTCTACTATGGAAGTTATAACAGATAACCATTACAGTACTGGTTATATATATTTGTACTATTATTGCCAGTTCATAAATGGTATTGCCCCCACCACCATTTCAAAAATAACATGTACTACACAGAAATTATAGGTTATGTCATAGGCTCGCTGACTTGTCTAGGTTAGTTTGCATCTTCACTAAACTCAGATGCATCAGATTCCATTATAAACAGAGTACTCATGCGCAATAGTGTTTTCATAAATGACAATAAAAGCAATGTACAAGCCCCTTTTAAGCAGTCATTCAGAAATATTTTAGGCTTTGCAATATTCTCATTATACATTTTAATTTATGTAGTGATAAAATACTGCCAATTACTTTAGTAAATACTAGAACATCAACAAGTGTGGACTAGACATAAGAGGAAAAAGAGTTTTCACAGAAGAGGAAAAATATAAAATAGATTCTCCCCATAATTTCTGTGAATCTTTACTGGTTGACCAGCTCCCAAAGAGAAAAAGATAATGGTGCTTAGAAGTTCTGTATTGATTAAGCCATATTAATATGGTCATTCTGCTATCCTTTGTAACTAGAATGGTACATTAGAACAAATCACAGGAAATGTCGACCTGAGAATAAAAAATAGCATAATAATAAACTATTAATACAGTCAATATGCTATCCAAGCCCCAGTTTTTCTGACAGGTATAACTGTACCTGTGAAATTAATTCAGGGAATGGAAGATGAACAGTTGCTATCTATACAAATTTGACATTGAAGAAGATAAGTTGAACTGTGACCCGGATTTCAATCAAAGTGCAGTCGAATAAAAGTGTCAGTGAATTATGGGAAGATAAATTTTATTTTGAGCAATATTAGTTTCTTTTCATTGATCTTCTTTGACATTTAATAGATTTTTTCAGTCATGCACAAATAGGAGAAGAATGTAAGGTGAAATGAAAGCCTAATACTTTTTGGCATCAAATGAAACATTAAACTATGCCAGGGAGAGCCGCTGTATGTGTCCATTTCATCCATGAATGCTTTGGGCTTTCCAGACCTAATGTGAAGGAAACGGTGCAACACCCTGGCTCCCTGGGTGCTCACACTGCAGAGCGAGGGCTCAAGGGTTGCTGGCGATATGATGCACCACTGAGTTCTGCAAATAAATCAGTTGACTTCAGTTTGAAGAATGTGGCTTTCAACTTGCCTCATTTTTATAAGGTAAACTTGAATGTTCAAATGTATACAGATGCATCTGCTCCAAAATTAACAAATATTGCAGGAGTCTTGCTTAAATAGCAGCATTCTTTCCTTTAAATAACTTCTAAGTTGATAACAACTTCAGAAAAACTCCAGGAACATTCATACTCACAATTGGATCTGTCATGATTTACCATTCTCCTATGATTGAAACATTTTTTACAGTTTTGATACAATTTGTTGTAAGAATGCAGCTAAGTCTACTATGAAGTCCTATGTGAGAGTCTTTCAAATTTTGAGAAGAAATTGTTCATCATTATTTGTGTATTGTTCTATAACTAATTCTCTTTTCAACTTTCTTGATATTGAGTATGTATTTAGCATGCATTAGAAGAAGTACCATGACACATGTGTTTTCTCCTGATTTTGTACTTGTCCAGTATCATTTCTTGTAGAACTATCCAACTCTGTATTATATGGAGAATTTTATTAAAAATTTTATGGTATTATATGATATATTAAATTTTTATCATTCTTCTCTTACTGCATAATGCCTTTTTCACAAGATTTTCTATTTAAAGGTTTTCAGTGATTCCAGTCATATATTTGATGCAGGCATATATTTTATGTTAGTCATATATTTGACACAAAGAGACCCTACTGTATATCTTAGGGTATTTGCTTTACATATTCAGAGTTAGACAATAACATTATTTAAAAGATTGAGATTTATGATGTGTATTTAATATAATTTCCATATTATACCAGTATATAAATAAAAACTTTATGTAAGCATTAAAATCTTAATTTTTATTGAATATAGATTGATTGTCATTTGTTTTTCCATCTTTTGAAGTAAACATAATTATTTCAAAAATTTTTTAGATTCTATAAATATTCAAGCAGATATATTTTTGCAGTTTGGATTATCAGTTTACATTTTTTTCTTTTTTTTTCTTTTTTGAGACAGGATTTCTCTGTAGCTTTGGAACTTGTCCTGGAGCTAGCTCATGTAGACCAGCAGACTTACCTCGAACTCACAGAGATTTGCCTGCCTCTGCCTCCCGAGTGCTGGGATTAAAGGCATGCACCCACACTGCCCAGCTGGTTGAGATATATTTAGTAATTCTCTTTATAATATATACATCTAATTACTTCTTAAACATCTTACCAAAATGAAGTTAGGTTTAACATCTAATAATATATCTAAAATCCAGATCTGTCACATATGCTAGCTGTCTTTGTCAGCTTTCCATCACGAATAATAAAAACCCAGAGGCAAATTCAAACTGAAGATCAGAAAAGAAAAGCAACCAATCACTAGAGAGATCTTCTACCTCTACCACATCTTCAGTGTGAAAGAGCAAGAATCCTATCTCCACAAATCCTCTCAGTCTCCACACATTCCAGTGAATTCCTGTCTCTTTCCCTTTGTATTCCACTCTCTGCCGAGCTATATCACTCCTCTCTCCATCTCCCTAGTGCTAGAATGAAAGGTGTGTGATTCCCAAACACTGGGATAAAAGTGGGAACCACCACCACCTGAATCTGTTTTCGGGTCAATCTTGTGTAGCCCAGGGTAGCCTTGAACTCACAGAGATTCATCTGCCTCTGCCTCCTGGGATTAAAAGTGTGTGCCGCTACTGCCTAGCCTGTGTGGTTGACTAGTGTGGTTATTTTGCCCTTTGATCTTCAGACAAGCTTTATTTATTAAAACACAAATAATATACCACAAGAATAATTAAATACAAGAGATAATGAATTTAGGAGTAGACTAAGATTAATTTGACTCATAGTTCTGGAGGTTTCTTTCTATGTTCAATTTTCATTGCCATGCTAAATAAACATTTTTTTTGCCTAGTGACATGTTGCATTATAGCAGGAAAATGTTATAGACATAAACAAATAATAAACCCTCACTTTATTTCCCAGGCAGAAAAACATGAAAGGAAGAAGGCAGGATTCTGCAGGCACATTCAAATCCACACCATTAATGAAACAGAGTTTTTCATAAAATTCCAAAAGATCCCACTCAAAAGTCCCACCAAAGACTTCCAAGTATCTCCATTGAAGTTTAATTATCCAGTCTCTAAAAGAAGCAACAAAACATGGCCAGTTATGTCTATTGACACTTTACCATGGGTATTTTCTGAGTGGTAGAGTTAGCTGCTTATGTCTGTGAACGCTGAAAAACTTAGCATCAACAGACAGTCATAAACTCCTTTCAACCTGAAAATTTCAAAATGGGCCAAATCGTCCTCTGCCAGAGACTCCTCACTTTCAATTACTGAAATCACTATGCCCTCTAGGGCTATCTTGGGGCTAGCTAATTCATATTAATATTTAATGATTTTTGAGTTTTAGAGGGGTTCTAGAAATTTCTCATATCTTTTGTCAGTTTGATTAAATATTTAATAGAATTCTTAAATAATTATTATTTGATATTTGTAGAAGGATCTTCATAGCTTCATATCTATGTTTTGTAATACTGGAGCAATGTGACTAGAAGATAAATATTGATCAAGTATTATGTGCTTATGGAAATAATTTGTCAGTAAACTTGAGTATACAGAACATCTGTTTAGTCCAGCATATGTTATCATGCATGACACGAGACAGTAGCATAGTAAATAACTTGACTTCTTAATGTTGGATATGCCTCCAACCAGCTCTTTTCTCAAAAGCAAATAAAAACTTTTTTCTTCTATTTTGTTCATAATCCTAATTTAGTTTTATATTTTATTATTTTACATTGACCACTTATTTAATTTAGAGAATCCAAGTTGTAGTAATTGTCTGTTTAATAATATGATCAAAGTTACCAACAAAATACACACTGATCATTGGTTTATCTCTTCTAAATATTTTCGTGCTATATTATATCAGAATTAAATAAAAACTTCAGTGTCATCCAATATATGATCCATGATTATTATAAAAAAACAATTGTTCCTATGATTCCACACTCTTGCAAGCCTTTTCTTTTAATTATTTTGAATGTCAAAGAACTAGAGTGTAGTAGAAGGCCACTTGTTTATTCCTGGCTGCTTAGCCCTGAAATAATCACACAGAAATAATATTATTGCATTACTACTTGGTCAATAGCTTAAGCGTATTTCTGCTTGCTCTTATATCCTAAAGAAACCCGTCTCCATTAATCTTTGCATCTCACCACGAGGTTGTGGCCTATGGCAAAGTTTTGGTGGTTCCAGCAAAGACATCTGCCCCCAGCATCAGCTATATGACTTCTCGATGACTCCACCTTCTTTCTCCCAGCATTCAGTTTAGTTTTTCCCACCTAGCTCTATTCTGATAAACCACTGGCTGAAACAGCTTTATTCATTAATCAATAAAAGGAAAACATAGACAGAAGGACTTCCCACTCCATTAGAGGGATGCTGGGTCTACACCAAAGGTGGAGTCCCCAGAAGATGAAGCTGGTCTGGGAAAAGGGCTCCTGTGGGCAAGCTGCCGCAGGACTGAGAATAAATGAATGATAAATGGAAAGACAGGCATGGAGGATAATAAATGTTGTCTAGCTGCATCCAGTGTGGTTACTGGGGAATCCTGATGAAGAGTATTTCTTAACAGTCACAGCTGTCATCAAGGAATGGAAAAGACCTGGAAGGAAAGGGTGACAGGCTGTATTTTCTAATCCTGTGTATGTGTGTATTTGTATGCTGGCTTGTGTACATGTTTGTGTCTGTCTGTAGAGACTAGAGGCATTGTATCCTCTGGAACTTGAGTTACAGGAGGTAATGAATCACTGCACTAGAGTGTTGAAAATTCATTTGAGGTCCAGTGCAGGAACAGAGTATGCTCTTAACCACTGATTCAGTCTCTCTCTTTTCTCTCTCTCTTTCTCCCTACCTGCTCCCCATCAACCTACTGTGTCCATTGAGAGTTGCCTGTATGTGAAGAAAATAGGAACATGGGCAACCTTTTCAGGGTTTGAATAGAACCTACTCTTTCTCCACTGTTAGCCATCAGTTTCCAATGGAGTCTGATCTAGGGTGGGACTTCATGAGTCCCTCTCAAATCCCTCTGCTTATGTGGTCATTAACTTACTGGTGAGTAAAGAAAATGTGGCTCTATACAACAGAATAATGCTCAGCTATAGAGAAAGGTGAAATTTTTGAAATTGTTGGTAATGGATGTAGCTAGAAATAGTCATTCTGAGTGAAGCCAGTCAGACCCAGAAAATCCCATGCAATATATTCCCCCTTGTATGGAGATACTAGATTTGAAACTTTGGTGTGTGTTTAAAGTTGAGTCGTTCTTTTTTAAATGTTTTTATTGATTCATTGTGAATTTGACAATATGTACCCTATCCCACTCATCTCTCCTGCCCTCCATACCTGTTTTCTGTGCCTGCAACTTCCCACACAAAAGAAAACAAAAAGATAAATAAATCTCCCTTCCCTTCATATTCGCTCTCTATCCTGCAAACTCACCCAAAACGAAAACACACAAATGTTGTCCATGGAAGCTGCAGTGTATCATGGCGTGTCACACAGTAGACCCCTTTGCCCAGATAGATTTCCTTGCAAATATTTGCTGTCAATACTGGGTCCTCACCAGGTCCTCTCTCAGATATCCTGTTGTTGCCCTGTATAATGGAGACCAATTAGCTTTAATTCTGCAGGACAAACGTACTCCAGCAGTTCATGGATGGGATGGATGTTGGGACAGGCCAACTCAAAACTCTGGATCTGGACCTGAGTGGTAGCTGAGTTCGTTAGTCTGACCACTCTCCTGAACCCTCACCAACAGGGCCGGTCTCCCACTCTCGTGCCCTCAGGACCAGTTCTCCAAAGACGCCAAGGTGAACGGTGGGGCTAGCTCTGCCACACTCACACCCTCAGGTGGCTTACCCACATACACCCAGCTAGGAAGCTATGAGGGATGGGACCGGAAGCACAGAGCTGGGGCATCAATGTTTCTTCAGGCAGTAACCCACACTATGGAATCCTCTTTGCCTTTGGGGATAACAAGGGCCATGGACATTAACACAGAACCCCACTGCTCTAGAAACACTGATCCAGATGTGGCCGTTGGTGGCAACCCAGCAGATGAACTGCTCCTTTTCACTTTCTCTCCCATCTCTCCATAACATCTTTACATTTCTCAAATCGCCGATATATTTTTGTTCGTCTTAATGGCACATGCTTTTCCAGCCCACAGACATGCTGGAGGAGGGCACTTGTGTGCCTTCCAGGCTGTCCCTGTCCATGGGAGAAGTAGTTATTTTTCTCAAGGCTACTATACTCAAATATCAAATAATCAAACCATTTAATCCTCTTCAAGCATGGATGGTAATCTTGTAAAGAAGGAAGCATGGCGACGGAATACAAATGCTCTCATAGACGACATAAACAACCATGATGAAAATGGCAGCATAGATTTTTCAGACAAAAAATTTAACCTTGCTTTTTTGATAAATGTAAAAACAAGTGTAAAATGATAAAACCTAATAGAGTAGGCTTGCTTATCTTAAATAAATGAAGTGATTTTGATATGCCATATAATTATTAAGTTGCTTTTCTATATCCCTTAGCCAGTGGCAGAAATAAAATGTTTCTTATGGAGTAAAATATAATTGCAGAGAAAAATGCTTTCAAGGATTTTTCTGAAGAATATTTAGTTACCATAGAAATCACTGGTGTAGGCTTTTCTGAGAAGAAACCTAGCATTTCTTTCATCTTATTATTTACATAATTAGTGATCCTCATTTCAAAAACATATGATATAAAGTTCTTATTGTTGAAAGAAGCTGCTTATTTGTCTTGACTACCCAGAACTGAAATAATCACACAGAAACTGTATTAATTAAATCACTGCTTGGCCCATTAGCTCTAGCTTCTTATGGGCTAACTCTTACATCTTAATTTAACCCATCTCCAATAATCTGTGTGTCACCACAAGGTAGTGGCCTACCAGCAAAGTTTTAGTATGTCTGTCTCTGGTGGAGGCTCGAGAGGCTCCATGGCTTCTTCTTACTCCATCCTTCTTTCTTCCAACATTCAGTTAATTTTCCCCACCTAACTAAGTTCTACCCTGCTATAGCTCCAAAGCAGTCCTTTATTAACCAATGGTAATGGTTCACAATGTATTCACAGAATACAGAGGGAAATCCCACATCACTTATGAAAAGAATAATTTTCTGATATCCTTCATGAAAAGGATATCAGGAATGAACATATGTAGATTAATCTAGAAATTGCATCCTCATTTGAAATGTAAGAGTATTCTAAGAATAAATCCTTTAATTTAGCTGTGATTTCTTCAAACTGGAACACTTAAGGTGAAAATCATTTGATTGTATGGAAAGAAAACAGTAAATAGAAATTATTATGTATAAGAATGCTAGCAAACTTTGATGCAGTTTTTCATTACAGATAAAATTAAAGACAATAAATGTGTTTTGACAACCCCAACGCCTGACTCGGTGCTAGTAAACATTTATATTAATTTTCTATGCATATACTTCATCTTTTTGCATTTTCTATTAATATTTCTAATTTTTTGGCTACAATGGATAAATTTCACAGTTGTTGCTACAGGTTTGGACCAATATGAACGGTTGAAACCTATCTTGTTAAAATTTAGGCATATAGTTATTTCTATGGTGCAAATAATGGTTTTATGGGAGTTGCTTGGAATGAATACTGGAAAATACCCAACACGTACATTTCTTCCCCAGTTCTGACTGTTTTTTTGTTCATTTCAATGAAAATAAAACAATGTCTCATCAACATTTATCCATTTCTGAAGCTGGAAATGGTTTTTATTTTACAAATTTTGATTCTGAGCTCTTGTTTCAAGAAAAAAATAAGATCTATCTCATTACACAGAAATTGGTCTCTTTGCCAAGTGAATTTTGAAAAATAAGACTGTGAAGTAATTTAAAATGGTAAGTATGGCAAGCTAGAAGCTGAGATTCACGCTAAATAAATTAGAATGGCTTTTGGGAAAATCAGACTGCATTTCCCTGCCTGTGTAAATGCGACATGCAGGTGACGCTTGCCTATGCTGATTGTATTGGGAGAACTAAGTGTGGGCATTTTCCTTTCAAGAGCTGTTAAGCATCACTAATGCTCTGTAGCAAACTTGGTACAGATTCCAGATTAAGTTTCACATCAGTGACTGCATGTGAGTAAGTTGAAAGTTCTGAAATCTAAGATGAAAATAGAAAAGGGTTTCTGGTTTTGCAGTAACTTCTATTCTATTGCCGAATCATTCCTTCTTTCCATATTTATGGTCACAATAAAATGACTTAATAAAAATACATTTTCCTTCTCCTATTTAGTAACAGGAGAAATATATGCTTAAATCAAAACTACAAAAGCAAAAAAGACAGAGCTAGGAGAGTCCTTTCTTCTTTATGGATTAAGAGAGACCTAGGTTTTTAGTGCTTCTTGCTGAGAAATAATGTAATATTCCTGTTTTTGTTTAGAATCCATAGTATCACTCAAAGGCAGCCCTGCCACTATTGAAAAGATGAAACCTTTCTAATGTTGTATTACAATAATTAGGCTAACATGTATATTAAAGAATCAAGAGATCATAGTATGGTCGTTATGTACATCTGACATAAAACAAAGCGACAAACTATGGCTAAAGGTGTCAATTAAGTGAAGTTGTACATTAACTCTAGGACTGTAAATAAGAAAACATCCCAATGCATTGTCTCTTATTAGGACTTATTCTAAACAAAGCATTTTCAAACTAGTTATAGCATTCTACATTCAAACTAGAAAATTCTTTTGCATTTCTTTATTTCTAGTTCAAAGAAGAATTAAGTAAAATTTTCACCTTAAAAAAATGTACTCATGATGGAGAGTCAGGACGGGAAGTTATAATTTGAGGTCTATTCTTCTCTATCTATGGAATGATGCTGCATTGCATTTAGGAATACTGGGGAACAGCACTACAGCTTAGAATGTGAACACTACAATTTCATGCATTGATTCCTATCTATAATGTTTTAAAAGATTTTTTAAGTTAACAAGCTGTCAGTGAAATCATGGTCCTCCTTGAGATCTCTGATTGTGTAACTGATGAAGGGTATGCATTTACAATACTATATCGGAGAGTTTCAAAATTTGTCCATGTCATATAAACTATTTGCCGTTGATGGGACCATCCAATAGTATCTTAAAATGATGGGTAAGTTCTTTGTGCTGTATAAAGACCATAGCCTCTAGTTACATGTGACTGTTGGATAATAGTGTGATTTCATTTTTGTTCTATCTAATTTTAATTTTAGAAGCCTTATAGTGATGGCCCACAACAGGTTGCTTTTTATGTGTACAATGAGCCTTTCCGGCCCTCATTAATAAAACTCTCAGAACTCTCCATATGCAAAAAAAAATACTATTTTTGAAAAAGATGTGAGTATGTATAGCATAAATATTCCATTTTTTAGATTACTTTTTATTAAACAGCTACCTGTTCCAATCATTGCTGCAAACCTTAGTTGCACAAAAGTTACTCCAACAGCATCCCTGATGTCAGCTCAGCTCCTCCTTTGAATCTAAAGATACGGCAAGCAATACTCTAGTCAGAAGCAAACTATTGTTTGTTTCTGCCTGCATTATCCAGTGAATTCTCAATCTTTTTCATGATAGGCTTTTATAGGCTGGGAATAAAAGGCCTGGGTGAGGGGAGCCTTGTTCTGTCAGTGTCTTCAACCAGGAAGACTTCAGCCACAATAGAGGGAGACTAAAAGGGGAAGTTGCCAGAGAAAGAAAGCTTCAGGGAAGTAAAAGGGTATGTGACAGGTTTCTGTGAAGAGCATTGTGTCTGCCTCCAACATTATGTTCTAAGTACAGGGAGGAGAAAATTGTAGAAAGTCAATTGATTTGGAAAATTTGAGAAGAATTCTAATGAGTGTCTCTTGTAGTGACCTATCAAGATGAGTTAGTTTTCTTTTCCTGGACTCTATAGAGAGAAATTCAGGGATTTCAGGGATTTTCACATACACACACACACACACACATACACACACACACACCCCCTTTGAGGGCTGCTCCTTTCAGTAGTCATAATCTCATAAATAAATTCAACTTTTGCTCATTAACTCAGGCACTCAGGACAAGCACTAGACAATGCAAGAAAGAATGAAGAAGCTGAATGAATATCATTTCCAAGTTCCAACTAAGAACTCTGAGTTTAAAAAGAAATCAAATTGTTCTATATTGCAGTTTTCAGCTCTTTTTCTTTCTCTTTTAAAATGAATTATCTTTTTTTTTAAAATTTTTGTATACATTGATATTTTGCCTGTCTGTCTCTCTGCGTCAGATTCTCTGGAACTGAAGTGACAAACAGTTGGGAGCTGTGATATTGATTCTGGGAGTTGGTACCTGGTCCTCTGGAAGAGTTGCCAGTGCTCTTAACCACTGCACCATCTCTCCAGTTTCTCAGTTCTTTTTCATACTTAATTGTACTCTACTTGGGTTGTAATACCTTTGTTCTAAGGAATCTCTGCATCAGCAAATCATGGAGAAGAGGGACAGCAAAAGCATAGGAAAGAAGTGATAGTAGCCAAAAAAGAAAACAGAGGCAAACTGAAGAGGATTTATGTTTGCAGCCCACTCTACCCTTGGGAAACTGCTCAGAACAGTCTTATAACTAAATCAGTAAATACAGTAGTAAAGTTCCCAAAGTAGATTCTCATCTTCTCTGTCTGTCACATTCTTTCACACTTCATTCTCCATTCTAGCTTAGTATCTAGTTCTTGAACTTCTGCACACATTTAACTAAGTCACCATTTTTACCATTCATAGTTATATCCACTGAAAAATATTGGGAAAGAAGGCAATACACACCAGCTAGCAGCGGAAGTCATATTTTTAGGAACTGGAGAAATGGCTCAGCAGTTAAGAGAAGCAGCAGCTCTTAGAGGTCCTGGGATTGATACCTAGCACCTGCACGGTGGCTTAAGACCATATGTAAATCCAGTTCTTGGAATCTGGCATCCTTTTTTCAGGACCCCATAGGCACTTCACACATATGCACAGACATACATGCAGGAAAAACGCTTGTTCACATAAATTAGAACAAAGGTAAAAAAGTAAAATTTAAGAACCACACTTCATGTTTCAAAAGCATATTTGCTTTAGGAAATTGAATAAGAGTCTAGACAGATTGCTGATTGCATGCTGTAGCAAAATTTGAAATCTTCAACATAATTTAGACTGGTCATATATACATCATGAAGATAGTTCTAGAGTGTTTTATAGATACCAAGTTACAATATTCTCCTAAAAATAGGATGGTACAACACAGGCAAGTGAAATGAGAGTGATGTGGAAAGGTAGCCTATTACATTAAATACAAACACAGAGCTGACATTGTTGCTCAGTCATAAATGCCAAACCCATATATATGGTCCTGGGTTCAACTTCAGTTCCATCAAAAGAAAGATAAAGGAAATTAATAACCATACACACAAGCATCTGAATATAAAATATTTAGTAAGTTGAAATTAATGACCCAGGACATTGTGCACTTTGGATTATTCTCTCCAACAGTCTCATTTGTTGATATAGTATGTTCCAAGGTTTGATACATTTGAGTATTTCACAGGATATTCTTTGAAATATATTGTGGTATATACTGAATACTATAAAGCATTAACACTTAACTTCCTCTTAGAAATCAGCTAAAACATTATACACAGAACGCTATATATTTTTAACATTTTATTTAATATTCATCTGTGAATATAATGTGTTTGGATCAAATCTACCCCATTCCTTTCCTTAAATTTTCTCCCCTACACCATCACCACCTTTCCATCTAAACCTCATGTAGTGCTCTGGTTTCTCCCTTTCTCTCTTTCTCTCCCTGGATACATCTTAAGTGCATTCAGTGTTGTATGTGTGCATAGAGACACATGGACAACCTGTCAGTGTCCAACGATGAGAAAAATGAAATCTCCCTCAGCAGCTATCGGTTATGAGGAGCTCTTTAAGTAGGGGCTCCGTAAAGATCTCCCACATTCATTCTGGTACTTTGGCTGGCTTGATCTTGTGCAAGTACTCTGCAGGCAGTCCTAGACACTGTGAGGTTATGTTGTAAAACCACATTTTTCATGCCTGTAAAATACAGTTTCGCTGCAGATAATGGGTCCCTTTGGCTCTTATCAATTGTATAGTGCTTCTGTGATATTTCCTGTGGTTTGTGAGAGTAACCAGCTGCTTTCTCATTGGAACTAAATCTTGCAGCACTCGATGAAGCACTGCCTGATATTATTAACTAGAACAACAATGACAAGAAAAAATTGCTTATTTGCTAGGTCATAGGTTGTTCAATACAAGTTGCTACTCTGTTAAATGGATATAGTAATAATGTCCATTTAATTTCCATTTTGACACTCATACGTAGGTGGATCAGCCATTAAATGGACGTCTATATTACATCCTGTACAATTGGACTCACAGGATTCACAGCTGGGTAAGGCTGATATGACCTTTAGTACTCAGGTAGTGCACATAGAGACTTTAAAGAACTCTGAAAATTTTGCAGTGGGGATGAAGATTTCATGCTATTAAGAGCTTGATATTTCCATTTCTTTGACTGAGGTATGTGTTGTCTTCAACAACAGTGTCTAACCATTAAAGTCTGGAAGGTTATGAGGTATAATGTCAACAACCCAAAATGTTTGCAGTGTCTACAAAACTACATCAATCAACAACTTGAAGAAAGGTAGCTCATACCTGGCACTTGGCATTTTATTTGATAACCTCCCATATCTGTGTGAGACATTGTATATTCATTTTAGGGTAAGTCCATTTAAACCCTTTTATACATGCTGGTGCATATATTTTAGGAAGCTCCTGCAGTACCAGTCTTCATATGACTTTTTCAATAGTCTTTACTGTTTATTCTTCTCCATCACCAGACTCCCTAATTTATTCTAGCTTCCTGTTCCTCACCCTGTTTAACTGTTACTGCTCTATTATTCCTCTTTAATACTACAGGTATGCATAATAAAAAATAGAGTTCATATATACGGTGAAATATTATTCATTTGTAAACTAAAATGAAATCAACTTGTAAATAGTTGAATTTGTAAATATTCTGTGTGATACAACTCAGACAGACAAAGCCAGGCACTGCACTTTTCTCTCACATGTAGCTTTCTAATCTGAATCTTTAAAAGCATGTGTTTAAATTGGAGTATCCATAAAAGACAGGAAACTACTAAGGGCCTTGGCTCTGTCAAGAGAGGGAGATGGAACATGATGATTGAATATTGTTTTTCCTATTCTCTAATAAGAAGGGGTGATTATTAAATTATAGTTGCATTTCAAGTACTAAAATCATGAAAGAACACTTTTGAATCATGATTCAACAGCTAATACAATACACAGGAAATTAAATAATATTTTTACTTTCTTTCATCATGTTTACAATCCTAAACAAATCTGTGGTGATACATTTTAATGGTTTGATTCAAGACAAGCTATATTATTTTGTGTTTATAGTATTAGATCACAATAAGTATGTTTCTTAAAAAGCTGAATTATGTTTTACTTTCAAGATTAAAATTTAGTTATAAAATTTCTTCCTTTCCCCTTTTTCCTTAAAACCCTTTCAAACATAGTTTCCTGTTCTCTTTCAACTATAGTGCCTCTTTTAAAAAGAGCAATTATTATTGCACACATACATGCAACATAGATATATAATGTTATATATAGTTATTTAAATATAATTTGATCAGTTTGTAAAGTGCTACCTGTAAGTATGTTTTAAGGACTGAAGATTTGTTACTGCAATTGATGGGCTTTTATCCTGGGGAAGACCACTTCTTTCATTCCTAGATTTCTTCAGTTGCCTTCAATTGCCCTTTGTGTAAGGTTGAGGGCTTTGGGCATTTCTCTATACATTTTTTGCATGTTTATTGATGTCATCTTCATTCAGCAGGCAGTCATATTGGTGAGACTTAACAGGTGTTGCCTCTAATATTATGGGGAGACAAATTCTTACAGCAAATCCCTTATTCTGTGGTTTTTACAACTTTTCCAAACCTTTTCCACAATGTTGCCTGAACCTTAGGTACATAACTACTCATTGATAGAAAAATCATGATTACGAGAAGAGAATCTGCAATCTATAATTTATTAAATTTGCCTAATGCTTCACAACAGTCTGTAAACATTTGTCCTTTTACAACAGCTGTCTGTAGTCTGCAACCCTCTTCAAGGAAACCTCCCCTTGCAACAGATGGAGACCATTACAGAAAACCACAACCAAGAAAAATGCAGAGGTGCAGAGCTCAGTCTCAATAAATACACATAAAATTCTCAAAAGTAACAATTAATTCTTTGGAAATCATTTTTCTCCTGATAAAAATAAATGTTGAGATGCATTTTTTAGCAAGCGTTAACATGTCCAAGTGTTGCTTTGACCTATATATTCTTCAGGATCTGTTTCTTGCATGTCATTATTTATCCTTAGAACAATGTGTTGCTCCTTTGACCCATCAACTTTAAATCAGATAGTATGAATTCTTTCAGTGTTTTCTGTTTGAGAAGTATATCAGTTAGCCTAATGACTAAGCTTTAGTGATAATTTTCCAAATAATCTTTTTTCTACTTGAAATAAATGATTATAATGCCAATCAAGCTGTAGAATGACTATAAAAACCTGATATGATATTGAATCTATTGTCTTCTGATTTATAGCCTTACATAACTCTGCTTATGTAAGTATATCTCTCTATTTCTCTCTCTCTCTCTATTTCTCTCTCTCTCTCTCTCTCTCTCTCTCTCTCTCTCTCTCTCTCTCTCTTTCTCTCTCTCCATGAGCAGATTTATGTATCAGTGTATACACATGAGTACAAACATTAACTTCTAATATCATATGCCAGTAATTGTTCATAGTCTTTTTTGTTTTATTCTTTCTAAGACATGATCATTCAATAGAATAGAGTTTTCCTGGCCTGAAGAGCTGTCAGCCCCAAAACTCACCTATCTATTCTTCACCATCACTGGGATTACAAGAAATGTCACCTTTCTGTCTTCTTTTACTTAAGTTTTGGGAACCAAACTCGAATCCCTATGATTTCAAGGGAGAGACTTTAATGATTTTTGTATCACCCCATCTGTCTGTTACATAAGTATTTAAACATTGGTCATCGGTATTTTTGGTGTATATAGATTTTTCACACTTTGTGGTAAATGTATCATTTCATGATTGAACACAAAAGTTCTACAGTTCTAAATGATTTTAGTTGTTCAAATACAGTCATTTTAATTTAAACAATATTTTAAATTTCTTGATAATTTCACACAATGAATTTTTAATATATTTCCCCTCTTTTAACCCATACTTTTCCCACCTTTTTAACTTACCCATTACCTTTTTATTAATTTCTTTTCTTTCCCCATCAAGTCCAGTATGTGTTGTCCCACTAGTCTTGGATTAAACCTGTTCTGGAATATAGTCAACTTAGTAGCTTTACATATCTTAAAAGAACCCAGCTCTTCTTTTCCAGCAATCACTTGATAGTAGACCCTTAGTAAGTGGTGGGACTTTATGTCTGTCTTAAGTTATTTTTTGTATGCTTACTCTATATCAAGAGATGCTTACAAAGCCATTTATAATATTATTGAAATAAAACATTTGATGTTTTATTTTTTTCTGTGAAAACTACTATATGAATTCTGTCAATTTATGTATGCTATGTTTTCCAGATCATTTGATTTGCATTATGTTTCCTAAAGTCTTCCCTTGGTATATTATCTATTTAAATCATTGCATCCAATTTATAAATGCTTATTTCTGAATGTTTATTTTCCACTGAAACTCTAGCCCATTCTTTTAAGGATAAGGGTTGATTTTTGGTTTAGAAGATATATCTCAGTGAATTATTGATATGTAGCTAGAAAAAATGATTATCTTAGGGCTTTGTTTGCTACAATTGTATTTGGTCAAGGTAATTGGTAACATAGTTCAAGTTATTTGTACTCATAATAATGCTTTGTTTTGATAAGAATTGTTGAGATGTAGTTTTGTCTATTATTGTGGTCTCTTTTATCTTTAGAAATCTATTAAAATGGAAACAACCTTGTTCATCATTTAGTCTATTTGCTTGCATATTTAAACTATTCTGAAACTAAATTCATTGTAAAGTTGAAATTCACTATAGCAAAGCAAATTAATGATGTTAAATATATTCCTATCTAAGTCATCACTTTAATTCTTCCCTAGAACTTATATCATCTTAGAACAATCAATTTATGAGCCAATGTTTTGATATATAACATCCCACCTTGGCATGTCCCTCATGACCTTTTTACAGCAGTATTCCGAATGTTAAAAATGCATGCATATATATCGTAAAAACTGTGGGAAGAATTCATATTTCTGTGCTCAGTACGAAATTCATCATCCTGCTCTTTCCCAGTCTTCCACAGATTTCAATGTGTGTTCATCTCATTGAATTTTTCTACTCTACCTCTAGGGACTAGCTTATTCCATACATCTTCTTATTACTAGGTTTTTCCTTGTTCTAGCATCTCTCAGAATTTCATTCCTTTTTACACATGAATACTATTCCATGACATGGATGTGTTATGTATCCATTCATCTACCAATGAAGAGTGGTCACTTTTAGCTTTTGCTCCAATCAATGTTTAAATCCTTTTAGAGTCTGTCGTTTATGATGTAACTATCTAGATAATAAGCATAGTAGTTATTTATGTTCTACAGTGACATAAGACCTGGTCATCATTTAAAAGAAGGGAGCCTGGTTTTTATTGACAGTTCTCAAGCTGTCATTCCTTCCTGGCAAGGAAGCAGAACTAAAGATTTCATAGCATAAAAGACTTTAGACTGAAAGGGGGTATAAAGAAAGGAGCTGGGTGGTATTTCTATCACCAGGGACTGATTCCCTATACTGACATCTGAATCACAATCCTAACCACTTAGGCATCTCTGAATATGTACTTATAGATACAACAAGAGCTGTGCTTTACCAGTAGCATAGCTAATTATCAGTCTAATCAGGGTGGCGGTAAATATCAACCTACGTACCTTGCAAAACTGATGGAAGACGAGAGTGATCCAAAATGGGTGTTTTCAACAGCTAGGGTTTTTATTTTTATTTATTTATTTATTTATTTAGTGATTTTTAAAACACAGATTTGGAATCATGGAGAAATAGCTTATTGGCTCAATGTGTTTAATTGACAGTGGCTCAATTACAATACAAAAATCAAGTTAACAGGTTGTGTTTATTTATTTAAAAGGTGGTTAATTTAAGAGACAAGAAGTCATTGAAGTTTATTCCGGAAGACCTATTTAAGAGATGTGCAACTTATCTTATATACGTATATAATATACACCATTATTTCCAGGGTAGTCCTTTCTTCCCAATGTCACTGGCAGTTAGGAAAACCATCTTTTGTTCAATGTCTGTACTCATTCATAGGACAATATCATTTCCGCCATTCACTTTATATTCCTTTACAATGCATCATGCAGGAAATAACTTGAAATGATAACATACTGAAAGATGTGGCTTGAAATTAAATTGGTTCAGGGTCAAAAATGTTTAGTGCCTTAGGTATGAAGGAATTTGAGTAAACATATTATTAAAAAGAGACTAAAGTGATTATAATTATTATGGCGACAGTTTGAGTTTAAAGGCGTTTTGTGTACACAGTAAATCTTATAATAATCTCAATAAGAAGATTTAACTATGCCTCCAAATAACTAATTTGTAAGCAAATGTATGCAGCTTTGATATGTTGCACATAAAGGACTGTTGATAGTTGAAAACATACGTATTTTTCTTCAAATTTTGTAAAGAACACAGCCTACATACTTATATAATGAAATGAAACTAATTGTTCAATAGAGTATCACATAAATACAGCATAAATGGGATTCAGCCTCAAGACTCTTCTTGGTTTTAAATCAGAGGAGACTTTTATTACATATCAGCCTCTATAATGCCTGTAAATATTCAATACGCTGGTTATGAAAAACGTGTCTTGGGCTGTAAAATATCATGTGCAGTTAGAATCTTCCTCTCCCAGGAGGGCTGTGCATGTGGGTAGGCATCTGAACAGATAGCCTGCATGAAAAAGAATTTACATTATAATTTTAAAAATCCCTAGACTCATTTCCAGCTTCTAGCTCCTTGAACTACCATGTTTACAAAGTTCATTTTTATAAAAAATAATTAACCTAAAAAGTAATAGATAAAAATTCATACTTGATACAATTGAACACATAACCTATTTAAAAATAATGTCATAGCATTCACAAACTTGGACTTTTCATTATAACATAATTTTAAAGAAAAGCTCATAATAAATGAAATATTTAAAGTTTTTGTTACTTTTCTCTGTATTTATGGTCAAGGTTTTTATTTTGGCTTAACCACACCTTATATATTGTTCTATTTTTCTGGTTTTAGATTCAAAAAGGACAGAGATGTTCAATCGGTACCTTAAAGCTTCAAATCACGTTAATACTCAAAATACCAGCAATGTGGATAAATTAACATATGAAATTTATTTCGAAGTAAACAAGTATGTTTAGTAAATAATACATATTAACCTTAGCCATATAAAATATCTTTTTTATTACAAGGAATTTTGTCAGTTTTCAATATTCATAGCAGGTAAAACCCTTTTAACATTACAGTATGTGCATATAATGATTTATTGAGAGTTATTGTACAGTGGAAAGTGACATGGACACTTGCCATTCAGTGACATATGCTCTATGCATCTCTACCACAGTGATACCACTAAAGGAAATCTGAGAAAAATGGTATAAAAATTTTATTTAGAAATCCATGATTTTTTGTGTGTAGAATAAGTGTATGTGTGCCGCTTCATATGTGCATGTTCAGGTGTGCACGGCACTGTGTGTGTGTGTGTGTGTGTGTGTGTGTATGTGTGTGTGAGCCTTCGGTGTTGGTCCTTGCCTTCAACCTCGTTTAAGACAGTATTCTGCTGTTGTTTTTCTAAACTACATGGTTATGCCAGGACAACTGTCTTGTGAATCTCTCTGGATTTACCTCTTTGACCCACAGATCACCATAGGAGGACTAGAATTGCATTCACTTGCTTACATAACGTTTTTTACACACCCTAGAGATTCAGACTTCTATGCTTGTACAGCAACGACTTGACAAAAGGATTAATCACCTCCACTAGGTTTTTTTTATATTTTTATTTAAAAATTTTGCTTTTCATTTTACACCCTCCTGTCACTTTTATTTTTGATACGATTGCAGCAATGAAAGTCAGTGAAGCAATGTAGTTATATCTATGTTTATTTGGGGATTGTTTAGTGCATAACAATACATAGTACTCCTTTGCATATAAGATCCTTTAAATTGTCATCTTTAGTAATTTAATTTGTTCTGATAGATCTTCAGTTTGACAACTCTTTTGTAACTGTATCAACATTGTGGAGTATTTCCTTAAAGACTGAACATATCATGGCTTCAGCCCAGTCAGTGTGGTTCTATAGTGTTTTAATAATTTTTGAGTCATACTGCTACTGAGGGAGATTAAACAAATGGTGCTGGCATAACTGGATATCAACATATAGAAGAAATAAGTAGATCCATATCTGTCACCATGCACAAAACTCAAGTCCAAATGATGAATAAAAGACCTCAGCATAAAACCAACCACACTTAACCTCATAGAAAAGAAAGTGGAAAGTATACTTGAATGCAATGTCACAAGAGATAACTTCTTAAATATAACCCCAGTAGTATAGACACTAAGAGCAACAATCAATAAATGGGACTTCCTGAAATGGAGAAGTTCTGTAAAACATGGAACACAGTCAACAAGACAAAATGATAGCCCACGTATTGGGAAAACATCTTCACCAACCCCACATTTGACATATCTCCAAAGTATACAAAGAACTAAAGAAACTTGACATCAAAAAAACAAACAATCCAATATAAAATGGGGTACAGTCCTAAAAAGAGAACTCTTAACAGATGAATATTTAGCCTTCAGAGAAATGCAAATCAAAATAACTCTGAGATTCCATCTTACACCTGTAAGATTGGCCAAGATAAAAATCACTGTTGAAAACTTATGCTGGAGAGTGTGTGGGGTAAAGGAAACACTCCTGCATTGCTGGTGGGAGTTCAAACTTGTACGTCCCCTTTGGATATTAGTATGGAAATTTCTCAGAAAATTAGGAAACAGCCTTCTTAAAGACTTAGCAATACCACCTTTGGGTATATTACCAAAGGATGCTCAATCATGCCACAAGGGCATGCGTTCAACTATGTTCATAGCAGCATTGTTTGTTATAGCCAGAACCTGGAAACAACCTAAATGCCTCTGTACTGAAGAATGGATAAGGAAAATGTGGTACCTTTACACAACTGAGTATTACACAGCAGAAAATAAAAGAACATGACAGCTTGAAATTTGCAGGCAAATGAATGGATCTACAAAACATTACATTGAGTGAGGTAACCCAGACCCAGAAAAACAATTGGCATATATATTCACCCATAAGTGGCTTTTAGACATAAACCAAAGAAAACCAGCCTACAATTCACAATCCCAGAAAACATAGACAACAATGAAGACTCTAAGAGAGACATACATGGATCTAATCTACATGGGTAGTAGAAAAAGACATGATCTCCTGAGTAAATTGGGATCATGGGGGTCATGGGAGAGGGTAGAAGGGGAGGGGAGTGGAATGGAGAGGAGAATAAAAAAATGTATAGCTTAATAAAATCAATAAAAAATAAAAAATGATAGCAGCATATTTATCAGAATTATTTTATTCTGTATGACTAGTTATATACAATTTTGTTAAAAATCATATTCAGCTTATTTCATGTATAAAGTTGATTTAATTTGTTCAAATTATATTATTCCAAGTTACATGCTTATTTAAATTTCTATGTTTCATATATTCTGATAAATTTGTGTCTACTAGGGTCAAATGATTCAAAATTACATACTAAGTGCCTCCAATATCACAAAACTTTAAGGTAATGCATCCAAACCCAAATGGCACTCCAATTATTTGCTTTAGCCCAGAGATCTAGGGTTGCAACAAGTACAACTGGGAAAAATATATCACTGAAATGATTCCTGATTCTACCTTGTCCAACTGTCATCAGAGAGGCTTTTACTGGAAGCAGATGGGAACAGATGCAGAGATCCAGAGTGCTATTTATTTTTAACAGAGATACTAAGTTGAAGGTCTCCATTGGGTCCTTTTGAACTTGAAGAACTGGTAGAAGAAGGACAGGAAATACTGTAGGAGTCAGAGGTGATGGGGGACACCAGGAGAACATGGTCCAAAATTCAGCTAATCAGAGTTCACATGTGCTCGCAGAGACTGAAGTGGCAACCACGGGTCCCACATAGGTCTGTACCAGGTCCTCTGTGAAAGTGTTAATGACTGTTAGCTTGTCGGTTTTGTGGGACTCTTCACAGTGGGAGTGGATTTATCTGTACCTCTTTTACTTGCTCTTGGGACTCTTTTCCTCCTATTTGGTTGCCTTGTTCAGCCTCAATGTGAAGACCTTTTTCTATTTGGTTGTTAGCTCTTACTGGCCTTCTCTTTTCTGAAGGGAAACTGAAGGGGTGTGGATCTGGGGGAGAGGGGAGGTGGGAGGGAGATGCTAGGAGGAATGTAGGGAAGAGAAACAATGGTTGGGGTTGCTATATGAGAGAAGAATCTGTTTTCAATGAAAAACAAAATATATTTTGAAGTATTTTAATAGATTTTACAGTGTGGTATAGTTAAAATTTTTAGCACAATTAAATGGGGGATCAAGGTAAGATTTCTCATACCTCTTGTTCAGCACACACATGGATTCTCTTCCACACACAACAACCCATCAAAACATTTCATTTGCTAAGGACACACTATTATCAGCCAAAGTCTACAGGTTACATAATATTCATTCTTATATTTCATGTATTGGTGATTATATATATATATATATATATATATATATATATATATATACATATCACCATTATATTATCCCAAAGAGTAGTTTTTCTTCCCCAAACATCCTCAAAGGTTTGACTCCTCATCCCTTTCTCTCTTTATTAACATTGATTGCCTTAGTGTCTCTGTGGTTTTGCCTATTCCCAGACTGCACAAAATTATAATCAGACAGTGGGTAAGTTGTCTGACTTATTTGGTTATAAGAATGTAAGGGTCCTCATTATATTTTCATGGTTTTAGAAGTCACTGTCATTTCATCACTGAGTAGCATTCAATTGTCTTCATGCCCTTTAGTTCATTTATATCTTCAGTGAAGAACAATCTGGTTGTGTCTAAGTCTTGCCAACTATTAATAAAGCTGTTATACATAAACATGTATAGACTTTTGTGTGTATGTAGATATATTTTAACTCACTATTGAATAAGAATATAAAGTTGAGATTTCAAAAAATTGGCAAGAAATCTTTTGAAATGGTGACAACTCATTGCATTTCCTCTAACATAAAAAAGTACTGCAACTTGGTGCCCTTGCCTGCAGTTGGTCTTTCAATGGTGTGCATGTTGTCTACTTGGTTAAGTGTGAACAGAATGAGCTCTGTAAATGTTGTGCTGGTTGCTTATAAATTTACATAGCCAGGTAGTGAATAGTCTAAAATGTCTTGGAGAGTTGTCTGGTGTCTGGGCGCCTTCTCCAGCGAAAGTTCAATTTTGAAGATTTAAGGATTTGGGGTTGCTTTGCCTGTTGTTTAAAAAAAACAATCTGTGATTAACTCTATCTCTTATAAACATTCTTACTGTCCTCACCTGATCTTTTCATTTTATTGATTGTGTCTGTTCTGCAGTAGAAGTGTTTAATTTTAATGAGGTTTAGCTTTTTCACGTACTTTGAAATATCTTAAAATGGTTTATGTTTAACACTGAATTCTATAGAAAAGTATATTAAGCTATACTATAGCCTTTTTGGTAAGTAATCACATTTCTTGGAATATTAACAATGTTGCAACTTATTTTAGTGTAAATGCCAACTACCTCTATTATATATTGTCTGAATATTAAAATACAGTGTCTTAAGGATATAAGAGGCAAATACCTTTGGCATATTATTGCATGTATTATCAGCACTCTTAGTCCAAATGAATGGTTTGAATAAAGTATGCTAAAACTTTTTGATTAAAAATAGTTGCAAGAACATTATGAAAAAGTATTACTTTGAAAATGTGACCTTAAGAGTATTGGACATATTGGGTATTTAAAAATATCATTTAATTGCAGAGGTAAGTATGTTTAAGTAATATAAGATAATATTCAGCCAATTGCAGTGGTTAAAATAAGTATTTGTATATAGTTAGCCTTATCATTTAGCAATAAAATTTTATTTTTGGAAAATTTTTGATCTTTAAGTTGTAATTATCTCAACTGGGCGTTGGAATAATAATAATAATAATATCCACATCAAACATATAAGTGAACCACCATAGTCATTAACAGCAGCAGCAGCACATAATGACTGAGATAATTTGTGTAGGTGATATGAGAGTTTGTGTTCTATCTTCTGATATCAGTTAAGATTGGTAACACAATTAGCAATTTCAAATGACATCTAATGACTTTACCTGAGGACATGAGAGAACTGATCTTGCATTGGTATTTACACAGTACTTGACATTTAGGTATATCTTAGAAAGCTTAATTTGCATGATGTTATAGTTTTGACGTACATTAGTAACATTCATTGAGATGTGATTTATCCAGGACTCAATGAACTGAAAGTAAGTATAAAGTTCAATATGGAAAAATTAATGGAGGCAAGAAACATCTTCTCCAATTGAGATAAAGATATTTTACCAGAGACATTGTTGTTAAAAGATTAATGAGCTGTGCTCATGCACAGTAATGTATAAATTTGTCCAAAGTACATTTTTAAAAAATCTAATAACTAGTGTGCTATTTTTTGTTTTAATAGAAAGTTTCTTTTTAATACATCTTCAAAAAATTCTGTTGTGTTGAATATTAACTAAGTTTCATAGAAAGTTATGAGATTCATAAGAATACTTTTAGTTAATATGGTAGTTTAAAAAAAAACATTCTCAAAAGGAGTGTCACTATTAGGAAGTGTGACATTGTTGGAGTGGGCATGGCCTTGTTGGTGGAAGTGTGTTTCTGTAGGGGTGGATTTTGAGGTCTCATATGCTCAAGCCATGCCCATGGACACAGACTACTTCTTGTTACTTGTATAAGATGCAGAACTATCAGCCACCTCTGCCTGTACGCTATCATGTCCCACCATGAGGATAATGGACTGAACCTCTGAACTGTAAGCCACCTAGTTAAATGTTGTCCTTTATAAGAGTTGGTGTGTTTTTTTTATTTAGGAATTGTTTATTACTATTATTTTATTTTTCTTTATTTTTTTGTTTATTAAAAATTTCCACTTCCTCCCCTCCTCTCAATACCCTCCCACTCCCCCTTCACTCCCTCTCCATCCCTCTCCAGTCCTAAGAGAAGTCAGGGTACCCTGCCCTGTGGGAAGTCCAAGGCTCTCCCCCCTCCATCCAGGTCTAGGAAGGTGTGCATCCAAACAGACTAGGCTCCCAAAAAGCAAGTCCATAGAATCAAAACAATGATAACTTGAACTTTGCATGCAAATGAATGGAAATAGAAAACACTTTACTGAATAAGATAACCCAGACCCAAAAAGAGGAATATGGTATGTACTCACTCATAGGCGAATTCTAGCCATAAACAAAGGACATTGAGCATATAGTTCGTGATCCTAGAGAAGCTAAATAAGTACGTGAGCCCAAAGAAAAACATATATTTATCCTCCGGGATATTGGAAGTTGACAAGATTGTAGGGCAAAAGTTGGGACCAGTGGGGTGGGGGTGGATTGGGGGTAAGGGGAGATGGGGAGAGAAAAAGGAGAAGGGGAGGATTGGGGAGAACTTGGTGAAATGGGATAATTGATTGAGATGGGGGAAGGGTGGATATGGGAGCAGGGAAGAAGTTTTCCTAACCAAGGGAGCCATTTTCGAGTTGGCTAGAGTCTTGGCTCTAGAGGGATTCCCAGGTGTCCAAGGGGATTTCCCCAACTAGTTCTGTGGGCAGCAGAGGAAAGGGTGCCTGAACTGGCCTTATCCTATAGTCACACTGATGAATATCTTGCATATCACCATAGAACCTTCATCTGGCAATGGATGAAGATAGAGACAGAGACCCACACTGGAGCACTGGACTGAGCTCCCAAGGTCTAAATGAGGAACAGAAGGAGGGAGAACATGAGCAAGGAAGTCGGGACCACAAGGGGTGCGTCCACCCACTGAGACAATGGGACTGATCTAATGAGAGCTCACCAAGGCCAGCTGGACTGGGACTGATGGAGCGTGTGATCAAACCGGACTCTCTGAATGTGGCTATCAATGAGGGCTGACTGAGAAGCCAAGGACAATGGCACTGAGTTTTGATTGTACTGCAAGGACTGTCCTTGTGGGAGCCTAGTCTGTTTGGATGCTCACCTTCCTAGACCTGGAGGGAGGCAGGAGGACCTTGGACTTCCCACAGGGCAGGAAACCCTGACTACTCTTAGGACTGGAGAGGGAAGAGGAGAGGGAGTGGGGGAGTGGAAGGGTGTTGGGATGAGGGGAGGAAGTGGAATTTTTTAAAAATACACAAATAAATAAAAACCCAGGGCCATTATCATTGTCAACCCTCATTGTCAGCCCCATTCAGAGAGTACAGTCTGATCACATGCTCATTCAGTCCCAGTCGAGCTGGCCTTGGTGAGCTCTCATTAGATCAGTCACAATGTCTCTGTGGATGGACGCACCCCTCGTGGTCCTGACTTCCTTGCTCATGTTCTCCCTCCTTCTTCTCCTCATTTGGACCTTGGGAGCTCAATCCAGTGCTCCAATGTGGGCCTCTGTCTCTATCTCCATCCATTGCAGGATGAAGGATATATTCATCTTTTTGGGTCGGGATTATCTCACTCAGTAAAGTGTTTTCTGTTTCCATCCATTTGCATGCAAAATTCAAGATGTCATTGTTTTTCACCACTGAGTAGAACTCTAATGTGTATATGTGCCAAACCTTCTTTATCCATTCTTCCACTGAGGGGCAGCAAGGTTGTTTCAGTTCTTAACAGCAGTAGAAACTCTAAGACAGTTAATTATACAATAGAAAAAAGTGAAAAATATTCCCTTTGGTATATATTCTGTATTCCTCTCAAGGGCATATTCCCTTTTCTTTTTTCTCTTCCCAAACTAAGAACCTGGTACCATTGTTTAGCCTTTTATTTTGCTTAGTTGATTTTTATCTGGTTTTGACAGTAAGGAAACAACACAGGAGTTTCTTGTAATTGACCAAAATTTACCTTCCAGCAAATTATACTGTTCTCTTCTATTTTCCTGTTTCATTAAATGCTGAAAGTGATCTGGGAAATTAAACAATTTTGAGTATCTTTTATACTCAGAATCAGGTTAAGTTTTAAATGAACACCATACTACAAGTCAATAACTGATACTTGATAATGTTCAAGAAATAAAGAAACCATCACCTTGCTATCAGTAATAATTCTTGGTAAACAAATCAGCCATTTCTAGCAGAGTAATAGTTATAACTAAAGATGCTAGATTTTGTGATTACAAAGATGAAAAATAGTGAATTTATGTACTTTTGTTAAGACATATTAGTCAGCAATTTATATACAGGTTATTATGATATTTGCTTTTGTAAATAAAACAGTCTCTAATTTTCTTATAAACAGAGATTTTTTTCTATTATTTCTAGAGCTTATAGTGCGAAATAACTTGTCTCAAATCAAAGACAGATAGTCAAATCAAATTCTGTAGTTTGTTGGATTGTTTTAAGAATCTAAAAATTCAAGTTTGTGTCTTTTCAGGACTAGAATTACAATAATAAATATGTTTGAAGAGTTAATCTATCAAGAACTGCCTGCCTTATAGTCAAGAGTCAAATATGTGTGAAACATATATATTCTCTTTGCATCAGAACACTGGATAATTTATTGCATATAGTTGGCAAAATTGTAAAGAATGTAATTACTCATGAATGATGGGCACCAAGAGTGAGAAGAGGCTGGCAAAGGTTAGCTTTAAAGGGAGTACTGCAGTCATACAGGTGCACTTACAGGGGAGCATTTTCTTTGGGGGCTTTTTATTTGTTTCTACTTTGGTAGACCATATTGTTGTTTGCAATCCTTTATGTATACAAAGCCACCAAATAGGATTGTAAACAACAATACAGTCTACCAAAGTAGAAACAAATAATATGGAATGTACACATGACATGTAATAGCTTACCTATGTAATGCCTGTTCAATTAACTTTTTTGATTATATAAACTTTTTATATAAATTTTATAATATATTATATTTATTATAATATATTTTATATATATAAAATATATATATAATTTAAAATATAATATATTTTAAATTTTATTTTTATAAATTAATATAAACTTTTTGTATTAGAAAGTTAGTTGTAAAACATCTTTCATTTATGGATGCAGACTCACATGCTTTAAAGAAAGTATCTCTATGAATACATATAATTAGCCTATCAGTGAACTGGAACCTAGACTGCCATCGTCTTCATAACACTGTTAAATTATCTTGGATTAGAAGGTCATTAATTTAAGACTTTTTTTCTTTCTTTCTTTCTTTCTTTCTTTCTTTCTTTCATCCTCCCTTCCTTCCTTCCTTCCTTCCTCCCTTTCTTTCTTCCTTTATTTCTTTTTTTCTTTCTTTTCGAGACAGGTTTTCTCTGCAGCTTTGGAGCCTGTCCTGGAACTAGCTCTTGTAGACCAGGCTGGCCTCAAACTCACAGGGATCCACCTGCCTCTGCCTCCTGAATGCTGGGTTAAAGGTGTGTGCCACTACCGCCTGGCTCCAAGATTTTTTTATAAGCAGAGTGATGGAATATAAAAGTTAAAGCATGCAGCAACTGATTACATGAAGATGAAAGTTTTTGAATAATAGAGCACATACAGCCAATAAGATCTTATAAGCAAATCTAAAACAAAAGTTTTTAAAAAGGGGTAAAACTTTAAAGGTGCAGCAATACAAGACAAACAACATGTTAGTAAGCAGGAAGTAGAGAAAAACAAAGTAATATCTTTATGGTGGTGTTTCCAAAATTCCAAAAATTTCAAGTTAAAAAACTGAATACAAGTAAGAAATAATGCACCTGGACATGTATGTTTTGTGTGTGTTTTCATACATACCTTCACATATTAATTATGGGTGTCACAAATATTGCTTTACACTGTATGAAGATGTATCACTATGATTGATTCAGTAAAGAGATAAACAGCCATTAGCTAGATAGGAAGAGGTTAGTTGGAACTTCTGAGGGCAGAGAAATCTTAGGGAAGAGAAAAGTTGTGGCTGCCAACCCGATAGAGAGGAAAGAAGACATGTAAGAAGAAAAGTAAAGGCCACGGGTTAAGACATAGCATGTAGACGAAGACAGATAAGTTAATTTAACTTATAAGAGCTAGTTGGAAACCAGCCTAATTTATAGGCAGAGTTTTCAAAATTAATAATAAGTCTCTTTGTCATTTTTTGTGATCTGTCAGTACAAAGAAAAATCTGCCTCCATATGGGTGTGAGTTTTTTTGAATCTACTGGTTAATTGACTTTTACTTTAGAGCTCTCTAGAATAGATGTGTCTAGGTCAATAGTCAGTGATAATAGAACTACTAAGAACTGGTTACTGCTTCTATTTAATTGGAGGTACATTTCATTTGAAAGAACAAGAATTCAGCAGTGCATAATAGCTTACAAAAACGCAGGTTTAGTGCTTTCAAATAGACAAAGCAAACTGAAAAAAAAATTATTACCAAACTCCTGCTAAGTGGGAACATTTTATGACTCCAGATAGCGTCTATTATTTGAAAATAGTCTCTAATAAAAGCACAGTACTTAAAGTATTTTATGGTTGAATTGTTTAAACCATTTACTTCTTTTTGTATTTCAACAACACTTGTAATTCATTCATATTGTATTTGACTTAAGAGTATGGAATTTATTTAGGGAATTCTTTTGTAACAAAGTAGACAAATACTATACATTAGAAAATTGTCCTTAGCCCTGAATTATTAAATGCTACACTTAAAAGTGTCATTATTATGATTCAGTTTTCTTCAGATACTAGGGGATTTTGTTCTAAAAATAGAAGGAAATAAAATAACTTGAAACTGAAAGAAATTTAAGGAAAATTTATGAAATTATTACTTAGCTTGGGAAGTATAGAAATGAAACCATTAAGGCAAACTTGAAAAATTAAGCTACAAAAGCCAAAATAAGGGAGTGAGGATCCCATCTCAGCAGTTTGTCAGCTAAAGGGTTCTTGCTCTGCGTGCACAGACACATTCATATTCATACACCAGTTCTGTTTGGGCAGGTCCTAAGTTTCCATTAATTTCACAAAAGGCTTGATCATTCTTAACATGTTCCCAGGAAACAGAGCTGTTTGAATATATTCAGAATCAACACAGGCCACATTGATTAAGAGGGAGAAGAGAAAGGATGAGACACAATGAGATTCTTAAAAAAGCAAGACATATAAAATATCCTACAGGAATTCACAAATATTATCATCCACTTATAAGTGGACAGCTGATAAGAAAGAGTAATCTGAGGTTTACAGTTTTTAAAATCTCACTTTTTGGCACATGGAATTCATAGGGAATAAGCATTTTGTCAAACATGATGAATCAGCAGAGGTACAGTCCTAAATCATGTCTATCCATGTAAATTCCTAGTTGTTATCACCTTTCCCTGCTTAAAACGTTTCAAGACGCAATAAAAACATTAAATATCACTATTTATTCATTCTTGGACAAAATATAAAATGCAACAATACCAAATATTAACATGACATTACCACACTCCTATTGTGGGCCGGTTAGATTTCACTCTATTTACAGTTTCAGCATCCTCATAAAATTCAAGAACAAACGCTTATTTTATTTTGGAGTAGTAATCGTTGTTCCAAACATGAAGAATCAGGACACTCTTCCAACACACAATTGAAAGCACATGTCACATTGATTGACATCTTCAAATAAAGTACTAAGAGAAAGGCTCAAGGGAGTCAAACTAATGACCACTAAGTAGTGTACTTAATGTTTGCTCTCCACACAGCATGTCAAAGACAGCTCTTCAACGGTGCTTTGAAGCAATACTAGCACAACATGTGGGTTAAATTCTCTGAATGGACTGCATCCCTAGAATGAATATATGCATTTCAGGATTAAACCATAAAATCAATAAGACGATAGAATGTTTGTCATCTGCTGACTAAAGGTGTATCATCAAACTGACAGAGAAGTCACTCTGTACAAAAATAAATGCTGTTCTCTCACACTGTATGATGAAGATAAACACTAGTTTCCCTAGAGCAGCTACCATAATCATTAAAGAATCAATGGTAAATTAAACTGCACAAATCCTCAGAGAGAAAAGGGAGGTGAGGGAACACAGAAGTAAATGCAAAGGGCTTCAAATCAATTTCTCATCCTAACCATTGAGAGGTTCATTAGTATTGCTTTCATATATGCAAAAGGATGCAGCAAAATAAAGATCGCGTCTTCTTTTCACTTTAAATATAAATGTCTGTAAGCTAAACAAGTTTTAAGTCTTGCTAAAATGATTTTACTTACATATTCTTGGAACTAAATTTGAACAAATAATTTTATATAAGTAAGCTTCAGACATCTAGGATTTTTTTTTACTTCTTCTATTTTGAGGTTAAAATAAAAACTGTCTGTATCAAGTACTTCTAGAATAAATATTCAATTCACAAAGATAGTTCTTTAAAAGTATGCTCATGTATACCAAGACAAAGAGAGGCAGTTTTAAAACAAAAGCAATTTTCAAAATGCTGTGCTCATATTAGCTTGGCCAGATGAATTGTCTGCACAATTGATCTTCAATCATATTGTTCATTTCATCGTTCTGGTGAAAATTAGTGGACACATGATGTTTGGGCATCCTAGCTGAAGAACATCCAGTTGCAGACAGATGTTTCTGAACAACATCATCCTTCAACTAGCATGGCATGGAAACACACATCAGTAGTCTCCCTATTCTTAGAAAGCTTGTCTCAGATAAGTAAGATTTCTTTCACCACAGGGAAAAAAAATGTCCTAGCATTTTTCTAATGGTATTCATGAAAGCAGTTTAACTTAACATGTTGAAAGTGAGATTAGAGTAGAAATAAACAGTGAGAAAAATAAACACAGAGAAGGAAAAATGGGAAGAGATGGGACAATGATTCAGTAATCATTGAAATTAACAATTGGATTTAACAAGTGAATGTTCCTTGCTTCATAATCTTCTCTGTTTTCAAAATTCCATGGGCTTCTTTCTCTTGTGCTTCACATGATTCAAAATATTTGTCTTTTGTCTTTATATTTACTCTCAGACTAAAAACGGAGCTAAACTCAGGCATATGGCAAGTTAAGGGTGGAAAAACACACTGTGCTATATTCAAAGGTCTATAAATATGTCTATGAATGTCTGAAAAAATGCATTTAATGGAACAGTACTTTGATATTAAAATTTCCTGTCTTACAAAAGGACAAAACATTAGTATAACAAAATGGATACTAAGACGGCCATGCCTTTCTTCTCTATTTGTTTTGTTTAAAACTTTCTTTGAGAATGTTCTGTGTGCCAACACAGAAACAAAAACCAGTAAGGTGGTATCAACTAACACAGATTGTCCACTATAGTATAGAACATTCAAGTCAAATATGTGGAGTTAAAATTATTTCTGTATCAGATTTGAAATTATTTGTTATGAAGATATTACAAATGAGAGAAAAAAAAGTAACCAGGCTTCTAAAATTTAAAAGTGCCCATTGTCAAAATACAAATTTGAAATGAGTTGTAGCCTAGAAGTAATTGAACCAAAACTGTTTTAAGCAATGAAGCAGCAGATAATTCTATACCAAAGTATTGAGTGAGAAGAGTGTGGAGACAATAGGCTTTTTTTGTTCTCTCTTGTGATCAATAAACATGGCCTTTCTGGCACGGATTCAGGGGACCTGAACGTGAACTGCAGTGTGACTAGAGATGAGGCAGACAAATTAGACTGACACAAGAATTTAACAGGCTTTACTGCAAAACACTCTCAGGAGATGTTGACTTCAATAAGACCATTTTTTGACCTATTCTCTGAACTTACGTAAGGAAAACACAATTCACAAGATTTCACAGGTCATAGTATCCTACTCTACAAATCTCTTACCCCTCCTGCTGTATAGCAAGCACTAAGTATTGTTGAATTAAACTTGGTTGAATGGACAGAGTAATATAAAATTGAGGTAATCTACTTGCACAGTGACACAAGTGAAAACATGAAATCTATAATGCTCATGAAGACCCTAATCCATGACAATTGCTTTTTTATCAAAAAGAAATCATCACAGTTAAAGATAGAGTGCTTCCAACCATACTTACAATATTGATTAAATCAATTTGCATTTGAGTTTTCTTATTATTTGCTTTTACTTTATATACAAATTAATATCAAAGACTCTTCCTTGAATGCACATAAGAACCTAAAATTAATTCAATTCCAATGAAAAATAGGTTGTTGGATCATTTTATATAGATGTGACAATTAAATTTAAGTATCTTACATGGGGTTTGCTTTTGAAGTAATTAAATAAGTATGTTTCCATAGCTCTTTTTAATATAGAATGTTATTAATTTCTAAGTTGTGAGCATATTACACATTAATACTTAAATGAGCTGTAAATTTTTCAATTACTTAGGAGCAAATAGCTCTAGAGATATCATTATCCAAAATACACATAGAGCCTAGTCAATCTTAGCAATTGCCTTCACTTGTGTTGAGTTAGTTTATGAAGATATAGCAGCAGGGTGAGCACAAAGGGAGCAAGCATTATATTTCAGACTATTAATAACAGCGCAGTAAGAATGACATGATTGAAGTATCAGAAGAGTGGGCCAAAGGCAATTTTCATATGTCAACATGCACAAAGGCGTGAGCAAAAGATCACACACAAAAGACTGAATGAAAAGTGAGAATTTTTTTTTCTCTGAGTGACAATTGTGTGGCATACATTCTAGAACGCAAAGGGGTTTGAAAGTCATTTAGTTTTAAACTACTCAGTGTTCCTTTAAATGTCCTCCACAGGACCAGAAATGGAGAATCCAATTTTCAGAGATAATTGTGTCTGATAACTGGCTCTCTCCTTTTCAGCAAGAATCTGATAAACACCTAATTACTACCCAAGTGATTTTAGTGTTTCCCAGCTGAGCTGGTAAGAAGTACTGGCAATGAATGACCATTCAACGCATCTGGAGGGTAATGCAGTTTCATTATAAATTCATTTTACTTATTAAGCTAATGAAATCTTACCAACATACCTGAAAAATCATTTATTAACCTAACAAATGAACATTCATTTTAACAGAAAATCAATTACGGCTCTAAAATTTAGTCTTCACCAAACCTCATCTAAAACAATCATTGATAGCAAAACATACATGGTATTACAATTACAGTTTATAGTACACAGCATTTAAGGCAAAAGTTTGGCCCTATACTGATCATGGCAGATATGATGCAACCATCAATGTATTAGTATTTTTTTGATGTTAGTACTCAACTCAGCTCTTTGAATAAAAATAGACATACATTCCTGAATACTCACTGTTACATTGACATGAACACAAAAGAGTGCTCTTTGCTACTTTTGAATGTTACTTCCTGTCATATTCCTGGTCTTTATCCTTTTAAATTCCATGTGGTCGTGTGTGTTATGGCCTTCAACTAAGGGAAATATCAGGAATATCATGTTGCTATGATTTGGACAGGTGTCAATCAAAGATCCATATAGCAAACACTTGGTCCCTAAGTGATGCCAATTGGATATCTTATATTCCTTTGAGTAGTCGGTACTTACTAGAGAGTATTGAATTATGGGTGTTTCCTTCAAATCAAGCTCTTTTATTTAGCGAGGATTATGAGTTTGGCTCTGCCTTCACTATCTTTATTGTGGGTTTTCTTGTTATAATTTACACTGTTACATGTTCCTTCCATTGCTACCTAGTTGTGATGAATGATTTAACCAATGCTACCAATGCTCCCTGAATTCAGACTTCAAAGCTCTCCATCTATGACTTAAACAAAGCTTCTCCTTCCTTCACTAAAAATCTGTCTCATATAATACATTCTACTAATGAAAAGCTGACTTTTATATTTGGTATCTAGTAAAACTGACCTGGTATCAAATAGCTAGCCATAAATTAGACTTTTAACTTTGCTAATGGGAATGAAATTCTTTCTTGAAATCACTCTATCTCCTTATTTTTTTAATTATTTTTATTGAGCTATACATTTTTCTCCACTCCTTCCTCCTTTCTCTCCTTCTACCCTCTCCCATGACCCCCACACTCCCAATTTACTTAGGAGATCTTGCGTTTTTCACTTTTCTATGTAGATCCATGTATGTCTCTTTTAGGGGTCTGCCGCTCACCGCGGCCCTGGTCTGCGCTCTATGCTAGACCCCAGTTCGCGAGCTTCGGGAAAGGGGCTGGAGGTTGAGAAGACGCAAAGACAGACCGACACACACACCTTCAATCACTGATACCAAAAGCCCCCCTTTAATAGCACCTTGGAGGCTTAAATAACCTACAGTCAATGGTCAACAGGTGAAAATTCCTTTCTCTGATCCTCTAGGCAAAGCACAGCTTTTAATCACTTCAATTAGAAGGCTCTAGTCGGGAAGAGCAGCTGAAAGCCAGGACTCATTATTCCCCACAAGCGTCCTCTTTGCTGTCTAGTTTCTCTGGGGTTGTAACCTATTGGCTGTTTGTACTTTGCTTTGTGTTTAAAATCCACTTTTGATACAAGGCCAGTTCAGGCACCCTCTCCTCTGCTGCCCAAGGACCTAGCTGGGGAAATCATCATGGACACCTGGAATCCCCTCTAGAGCCAAGTCTCTTGCCAACCCTAAAATGGCTCCCTTAATGAAGATATCTTCTTCCCTGCTCCTATATCCGTCCTTCCTCCATCTCAACCCTCCCACTCCCCCAGGCTCTCCCCAATCCTTCCCTTCTCCCTTCCCTTTCCCCCTGTCCCCTTCTTCCACCCCACCCCCACCCCCATGCTCCCAACTTTTGCCTGGCGATCTTGTGAACATCTCGAATATCACCATAGAACCTTTCTTCAGTAATGGATGGAGATAAAGACAGAAACCCACATTAGAACACTGGACTAAACTCCCAGGGTCCAGTTGAAGAGCAGAAGAAGGGAGAAGATGAACAAGGAAGTCAGGACCACAAGGGGTTGGTCCACCACGGAGACAGTATGCCTGATCTAATGGGAGCTCACCAAGGCCGGCTGGACTGGGACTGAACGAGCATGTGATCAAACCAGACTCTCTGAATGTGGCTGGCAATGGGGATTGACTGAGAAGCCGTTGATAATGGCACTTGGACTTGTTTCTACTGCATGTACTGGCTTTTTGGGAGCCTTGTCTGTTTGGATGCACACCTTCCTAGCCCTAGATGGAGTGGGGAGGGCCTTGGACTTCCCACCGGGTAGGGCACCCTGACTGCTCTTAGGACTGGAGAGGGAGGAGGAGAGGGAGTGGGGGGAATGGAGGGGAATGGAAGGAGCGGAGGAAGTTAGAAAATTTTGAATGGAAAAATAAAAATATAAAAAAAAATCCACTTATGAGTGAGTACATAGTATATTTGTCTTTCTGGGTCTGAGTTGCCTCACTTAATATGTTTTCTCTAGATGTATATATTTGCCTGAAAATTTCAAGATGTCATTATTTTTTGCCATTGTATTGTAATTGATTGTATAAATGTATCACATTTTTTTTTATCTATTCGTCAGTTGAGGGGCATCTAGGTTGTTTCCAGGTATGGTTATTGCTGCTATGAGCATAGTTGAGCACATGTCCTTGTGGTATGACTGAGAGTCTTTTGGGTATATACCCAACAGCAGTATTGTTAAATCTTGAGGTATATTGTTTCCTAATTTTCTGAGAAATAATCAAACTGATTTCCAAAGAAGTTGTACAAGTTTGTACTTGCACCCAGCAATGATGGAGCATTCCCCTTACCCCACATCTTATCCAGCACAAGTTGGCATCAGTGTTTCTGATTTTGGCCATTCTGGCAAGTATAAGATAGAATCTCAGAGTTGTTTTGATTTGAATTTCTCTGATGGCTAAGGAAGTTGAGCATTTTCTTAAGAGCCTTTCGGACATTTTATGTAGGAAAATGGAGGTCCCTTGTTGGTTCCCAGCTGCCCAGCTAGCTTAGACCTGAAATAATCACACAGAAACTGTATTAAATAAATCACTGCTTGGCCCATTAGCTCTAGCTTCTTATTGGCTTACATATTAACTTAACCCATTTCTATTAATCTGTATATCATCATGTGGCTATGGATTACCCGGTAAAGTTCCCAGTATCTGTCTCCAGTGGCTCCATGGCATCTCTCTGACTCTGCCCTTCTTTTTTTTTCAGCATTCAGTCCAGTCCTCCCTGCCTAGCTCTTCTCTGCACCGCCCTGCTCTGCTATAGGCTGAGAGCAGTTCTTTATTCATTAATGGTAATCACAACATACAGAGAAAAATCCCACATCAATTTTAGATTCTTCTGTTGATAGCTCTCTGTTTAGGTCTGTACCCTATTTTTTATTAAATTATGTTCTTTCGATGACCAATTTCTTGACTTTTTCATAAACTTTGGAGATCAGCCTTCTGTCTGATGTGGGATTGGTGAAGAACTCGTCTCATTATGTAGGTTGCCATTTTGTCTTGTTGACTGTTCCTTTGCTTTACAGAAGATTTTCAGTTTTAGGAGATTTATTAATTGTTTCTTTCAGTATCTGTGCTATATGTGTTTAAGTGTACTTTTCACTTTCTGAAAAACCTAGGATAGCCAAAAAAAATCCTGTACAATAAAGGAACTTCAGGATTCATTATAATCACTGACTTCAAACTCTAATACAAAGCTACCATAATGAAAACCACCTTGTATTGGCATAAAAACAGGCAGGAGGACCAATGGGACCAAATCGAAACCCAGACATTAATTCACACACCTATGAACACCTGATTTTTGTCAAAGAAGCAAAAAATATAAAATGAAAAAAAGAAAGAATATTTAACAAATGGTGCTGACATAAGTGGATATCAACATGTAGAAGAATGAAAATAGATCCATATTTATCATCATGTCCAAAACTCATGTCCAAATGGATCAAAGACCTCAACAAAAAGCAAACTACACTGAATTCCATTATCATTTAATGAGTAATCACATTATAAAAATAATCAAAAATAAACAGCATCTAGATCCATGTATACTTTAGTTTACATCACTTATTTGAGGCAAAGATGATTATACAAATTAGAGAAATCAAAGATTTGGGATTTATTCCAAAACAGGGTCTTTGATGTCTATAACCCTTTGTAGTAATTAAATATTGAAAAAATGGAAACAGAAATCTCTAAGGCAAGCACAAACAAAGAGAGGGAAAATGTGGTACCAAAGACTATTTCAAATAGAAATGCCCAGGATGAACTTTCCCGACACGATTTCCAAAGGAAAGCAATCATTTTTTCCAAGAAAATGACTGTAAAGGCAAGTTTTGAGTGGAGAACCTAGAAAAAGAGCCCTTGAAACAAACCAGCGACAATGAGTTCCGTTTATACTGTGCTTATCTCTCGGTGCAACCTATCGCTTGACACTTAGCACATATAATGTATAAAATATAATGTAGGCACAGGATTTCACTGATGATTGCCACACCAGGGCAAGACTGTTTTAACAATGCTAGCCTCGAGACTCTGAAGCCAGAGAAAGCATGTGTAAAATCTGAAGCAGACATTATTTATTTGAGGCAATAGTCTAGCTCTGATAAGAAAATGGACAGAATTTTTGATCAAAGGATTCATCCCCAAAAAACGCAGATAAAGATTGGAGCTCTCTGGCAAGAATGGGCTATTTCCTGAGAGAGCTTTGGGTAAATGAACTCTGCAGTTGTAAGTACCACAGCAAGGACAATGTGACTCCAGCAGATCAAATGGCCCTAGTCATGTGCAGCTAAACTTGCAGTTATGTCATTGTCCCTGCAGTTGGCATTTTGAGTGTCACAAAGAAGTAAGGCTACAATAATTTTAAATAAGTGCTTTTTTTAGTACTAGACTGATTTATCTGTTTTTGACTAAATGTACTGCTAAAATATAAATAATTATTTCTACTTCCAAAATTAAAAATCTAATATATTGTCAACTTCTCTAGCATAAATGTACAACATGTAAAATTCCTATAGACTCATTTTACTTCTATGTCCTTTCAAATAATTCAGTATAAATGCATCTATACTTTGAGTTGCTATTCTGGCTCTTCACAAAGCTAACCTGTCCTTTCTTGGGCATCTTTTATTTTGTGAGTGATAAGACAAACTTGTGATTACCAGTACACTATGCAGTGACTCCTCACTACCAGTCCTCATATTTCCTGTTGTATTATTTTGGTTTTCTTTATTTGAAAAATTCTTGACCTTCAGTTATCTCACACCTCTTCACCCCACCTCTGTCTGTGTACTTATAGGTCATCATATGTGTACCACAATGTAGTGTAAGGAACAAAGAACACAATCTTGAGCACCATATGGGTTGTGGGGATTGAACTCAGACTGTCAACGTTATCGACAGCACCTCTACAAGCTAAGCCATCATGTCAACCCGATTTTCTCCATTTTTTGTACCATTATATTCTGAAAAAAAATGTTATCTACACAAGGAACAATTCCCCTCATAGTATACTGAGTATATTGATGTATTATTAGAAAATGAATGTATGAATGCATGCATACATATATATGCTATGAAGTTTCTCTTTATATAATACAATTTATATGCAGGAGAATAAAATGTATATTAATATGTATGTAATTAAACATTTGTTTATATTTTTCTTATATTCTAGACAGTTGTATTCATTTTCATCATAAGTAAAATATCACTTTTAAGGTATGATGTTAATTCCGCTAAAAAATAGTAAGATGTTTATATACACTCGCATCATTTCAGTCCATAATTTGCTACAACTTTCCTCATGTCGATAGACCTCAAGGCTCTAATCTTCATGATATACATATATATGACCTTACATGTCTCTATGTCCTTCATGACCAGTTCAGACTTTCATGTTTAAAGAGAAACTCCACTCATTACTTTAATGTGTTTGTTTCTGAATTAGTGTCATTAAAGTGACTTTGTGTTGTTAATACACCCTGTGGGAAGGAGGCTTTGAATTCTTCTCACGCATATCCAGTTTCTGTTCAGAGTGAGTAGTTTGTGAGTGATTGATAATTGAAAGGAAATCTTAAAGTTTTGTGCATGTGATAGGCATGTTTTACCTAAGGGGAATCAAGATAAAAACACTTTTTTTTTGGGCAGCCTGTAAAAGGTAATGAAAATAAAAAAAAAATGTGACGAATATGTCTGAAAAATTAATTAAAACAAACAAATACCACATTTTTTCTAAGTGGTCAGTTGTGTCCCTATGTGCACAGGATGCATTCTAAGAACTGTAGGAAATACCTGAGTCGTCGTGCCAAATTCTATGAAGTCTGTGTTTGCTGTACATGGGTAGCTGTGTAAAGTTTACTTTATAAGTAAAATGCAGTAATGAACCAACAACTAACAGCTCAGAACAACTTTGGTGCTTTTCTAAAATCATATTATGGGAATATGATTTTTAATCTTCAAATTATTTTATTGCAAATTTTCATCATCCTTCTTCTGATGATATGTCCCAACATTTGAACCGCATTTGTCCTGGTAAACCGAAATCTTGGAAAACAAACACATGAATAAGTGGCAGTGGTGAGGGATGACAATATATATGGAATATATTATGCATAAACTTTACTCATTTAAAAAGGTTTTCATATCAAAAGTAGACAATCAAGTCCATGCAAATTACAGATTTTCATATGATACTTTCAGTATTTTACTTTCTTCACTTAATAGAAACAATTTCTATGTTTTTCCCATCTCCCTAGATAACATACATCTCTGTCGCTGGCTGATGTGATGTAAGGGAGGGACAAAGATGAAATGGAAACATCTTTCTCTTCTGGTCATGCTACCACTCCTCATTCTGTCCAAAAAACATCTCCTTCTGGCCCAGCTCATTCCAGGTAAGTGTGTGACTTATGTTTCAATACTATTCAGCTGATATTGCTTTGCTTTTAAACTCACTTTTATTGTGTGTGTTCTAAATAAAATGTCTTCCTGTTCTGTGTAACTTATATGTCTGTATGAATGATTGCTTCAGGGTGTGTGTATGTGATGACCAAGTTCAGGATAGACGTGACAATCTGAATACAGAGTCCTTCAAGAAAACCTCCAAGACACACTTATTGTTGATTCATCATAGGGAGTTATAGTAGCTACGTGAATTAAGAGCTGTGAGAACAATTATAGAAGAAAAAGATGTGCAATTCATACCAAAAAATGAGGATAGTAGGTTTTATTGCATGTCAGTACCTTAGGAAAGAGACATCAAATGAAAGATTTAGAATGGAAATAGCTTTAAAATAGGGCTACCATGCTAATTAGCCAGTTGAGCAATGTCAGAATGTAAAAATAACATGCTGCTGTGTTGCTTCCATAGTTACCATTGTTGTGGATGAAGTTAGAACATAATTTCCTTGAAGGTATAATTTTCTTAATGGAACTGAAATAGCTTTTTATAAAATGCTTTAACTGTACTGCTTTGTAGAATACTAACCAACCCCATTATTGTAGTAGAGAAATCTAATATAGATAGATAGATAGATGATAGATAGATAGATAGATAGATGATAGATAGATAGATAGATAGATAGATAGATAGATAGATAGATAGATAGAAACCTTAATAAAGTATAACTTTACATTTTTCTTAAAACAATTTGGAAAACTGAAGCTAATTCGGGTCTATTTTATATGGTGCCTTATCTTAGTAACGGTATTCATAAAGCTGTGACACATAATGTGTTATTTTAACAAAGTATGAAGTTTCTTTCTATACTTGTAACACTGAGCAAATATGCATAGCCTACTGTTTATATACATACATACACTAAGGAATTGGAAAAACAATAAGGACCTCAAAGTCTTCCAATACTACATAAAGATTGACATTGGAGCTACAAGACTAAATGAACAACCAGATTTGGGTACTTGTTGAAAATATATTCACAGGATTGAAATACATATAAAATGAAAAATATTTGTGCTAAACTGATTTAACAAACTGAAATTTTCAAATATTTATAGTTTAGCCTATTTTTAGGTTCTTCATTCTTTCTCCTGATCTATTGAATATTGATTAACCTATGCCAGGAATCAACTATCAAACTTTAACAATATGAAGACATCTTTGAACATATGAATAATATAAATAAGAGGCTTTCTCACTGTTATAAAATAACTTAGAAAGAAAATTGATACATCAAAAGTTTAGAATCTCCACCCGCTGTTGCAAATATATACAGAGATACACACATTAAAATTATCCTTAAAAATCTGAAGCTAAATAATAATTTGTTTATAAACAAATTTGTTCATGATTTAGCTAATGATAAAATTTTTACTTAAAGTTTGAAGCATACATATACATATATAGAGACACAGTATATTACATATATTGGTATACATGGGCAGAGTTATACTTTATTTTAAGAAAATTTGAATGCTATTCTCAAGTAAGATATTGTATGATTTCTGAGAGAACATACAAAATCATTCTCTTTAAGACTTATTAAAAATTCTGTGCTTGTGATAAAACATTTAAAGCTAAAGAGAGTTTAAAATACATAAACCTGTTGTCTAGTGTAATATGTATATCTTGTGAGAATTGAGATAGTTTGGGTATCAGTTAAAGGATCTGTTAAATATTGGTTAGATAAGTTAATTTTAAGGCAGCTTCTCTCCCAAGGAAACAGGTGTATCCATGAATGGGATTCACACAGTGGAAGAGGACTATTTTTTTGTCAAGATCATAGAGTTCAAAAATTATTTCAAAGTAATTTGTCTGTCAAGAAAAACGTTCTCTTATCTTTTCAAAGGCACCCCCACAGAGCAATAGTCATTTTGATAACTGCCTCTGTCTATGAGCTCCGGGTTCAGGGTATAAAGGTTAGAAAATCTACTGAAAGGGTCGCTCATCTTTTGAGCAATGCCTCCTCATTAACCTCTCAGAAAATGAAGAACAGACTCTTACTGTTGTTCTGGTTTTACTATGCTCTTTAGGTCCTGGATCTGGCAAGATTAGCACATCTCAGGGGGAGCAAAAATGGGGTGTCTTGAAATATCAAACATTCATGCATTTGAAAGCAAGCAATTTCTAATTCACCTGATTACTTCCACTTTACCTTAAGAAAATAAGTTTCACCACATAAGAAATATATTTCAAGAATGACATAAACAACAACAACAAAAAGGTTTTAACTGTTAAAGTGATGAGAGGGATATATTTGTATGTCTGTATTTGTTGAGTTATCAGCAGAGATATACTAGAATTCAATATAAAAACACAATTAAATAAATTTTCCTAATAGAAGTTATTTGAATTTCACACCAATAATATGGCTTCCAGCTTGATTATCTGTAGTTGAATACTAACATAGCATTTGAATATGTCTAAAGTTGATAAAAATATATTTTATTTATTTTTGTTTTGTCTCCCCTAATGTGGTATCTTTTTAAATTTCCATTTGCTTTTATGATATTATCTGCAACGTTTTTGTCATGAGAGAGGCATCAATATAAATTGTTTGTATATTTAAACCAGAGAACACTTATTGAAGTGAATTGGTTCTATGGAAAAGAAAATGATAAAGAAGTAAACTCTTAAACTATTTTGGATATCCCCTCAATTTTTGTTGATTTTGACTCATGGCCCATGAAAACCTACCTCCTCTTCTTTATAGCATTGATAGATATCACTTTGTTAATTTATTCATGTCTATTTTATATATAAAATGAGCACAAATCAGCCCAGATAACTATACCACAAATCCTTTCATTGTTGGCAAAGTGAAGGATTACAGACTCCCAGTCTTTTATATCTTATGTATATTATGACAACTGGCCAATGGTTCAGGTGTACTCGTAGTTAGCTCTTACATCTTAAATTAACCTCTTTCTATTAATCTATGCATATTTAAATAACCACCTTTAATTGCAACGGTTGTCAAAAGACAATAGAGACAAATGTTAATACATTTTAAAATTACATATTTCACCTTTTGTGTAATTAGATATTGAAGTGTTGAAATCTAAGTTTGTAAGGCAAGCTTTTGAATGGAAAAGCACAAAGCAATGTGCACAAGGTTCTATCTGTGTATGAATACATTAGACAGCCCACTTCAGAGTCAAGCATGATTTATTCGTTTTAACTCTTCATTCTGTGACTGTTCTGTAGTGTTGTCCTTCATTAGCAATGAAGGTGCTGACAGGGGTGTTTCCTTTGCCCTGACTCATGTCAACAGCCTTGAGTGTGAGAGTTTCTGAAATAATTTACAGCCTCCCCTTCTTAGCTGTCTGTCCTCCAACACTTTATCACCTCGGCATTATACCCGAAGGACAGTAATTGCTAGGAACTAAGTGTTATTGCTGTCTGACTTTTCCCTGTAATTATAATATCACAGGAAAGAGGCTTTATATAAAATGCGAAAAATAATAGCTTGTATTTATACTCTTTTAATTGTAGGCCTTTCACTGGAGCTTACCTATGTCTAACAGATTTTAAATTGATTTGAAACATTAGATAATGCATTTAAATATATCTTTAATAAAATGAAAATATTAAAAGTAAAAATATGTAATCAAAAGATGACAGAAAGATTAAAACTTTCTTTTTGAACATTTTGAAAATAGTATCATACTTATTAATCCACATGAAAAATGTTTCCCATAACTTATGATTAACGTCAGTGGCATAAGTAACCATGCCCAATGACTAAGAAATGTATCTGTTTATAGTCTGCAGACCCCTTGTAAGCAGTTTTATTGTTTTACTTTTAACTGCACTACCAATTTAGAA
This sequence comes from Myodes glareolus, assembly GCF_982192425.1. NCBI lineage: Eukaryota > Metazoa > Chordata > Mammalia > Rodentia > Cricetidae > Myodes > Myodes glareolus. Next base: position 28,510,704 of record NC_142027.1, on the reverse strand, counting down.
TTAATCAAGAATATTTTAAACATACAAAGCTTTTTTATTATAACAATATATTTAGGTTGTAGGTTAGAATACTAAACATGCATTTATCTAGTAGAGAGATGTCCTGAACATACCTATTTGAGTTTTGGCTTCTAATTCAAATATATCTTTCACTGCAATGTTTTTCTCTCTGCATTGCTTCCTGAGTTAGGTTTTGTTCGTAAGTTCATGAGAGAAAATAAGAAATGAAGAATCTGATTTAGAATGCAGTTTTATATGCATCTGTGAAATTCAGTCATTATTTGACCATAGAAAATAAAAAGTCATTGATTTATTGAAGTTTTAGTCAATTTTAAAAGTATGAAAATGCACTTAAAATACATACTATCTAAGGATCTTATTTTAAATTAATATCTAAGAACTGTCAACAAATGTTTAAAACTATGAGTTTTAAATAAATGTTTGTTTTTAACTGTCTTTCTTTGAAACTTGGAATATTCCCCTTTTTCATCATGAAACATCTTAGCATTATAGAGGTACATCCGAAATCTGAATATTCCAAAAGAAGCAATGTCATGCTGCAGAAGTAGTGTCTCTTTATAATAGTAATAGATTTATTTGAAGTCATTAGTATGCTTGACAATGGTATTTCTATGATTTCTTTTGCCTGTCTATACTGGTATTTCTTCAAGTTTGCCACTTAGTAATAACAGATGAATCCCTCTTAGTTACACAACATTTTATAAATAGTAGCACTGCGTGTCACACGCTTCTTATTGTTCAAGATAATTTCTAGGTCTGTCTTGCTTGTTTTTCTCTTTCTTTTTATTGTATAAGCATTTACTACTTCTTAATTTCAAGATATACTTTAGAACTTTGAAATACATCAAAATAACATCTTTTATTCAATTTAAATTTAATTAAAATTAAATTTAGTGAAGAAACAAAAATCACACTTTGTAATTTATATGAACAGAATACTCATCCTTAGACTTGTTTCTTATAAGAAATGTTGGAAATATTTAGAAATATTAATCATAGCAGATATAAAATCTTCTTTTGTTTACAACCTTTTTTCCTGTTTAGATATATGGTGTAAATCCAAAACTTAATTTTAATTTAGTAACTTGGTAATGAATTTAATAGAAGGTAACTGAAAGCACAAAAGCTATAAAAAGCAAAACAATGAGCTGTGGCAGTTGTCAAACCATGATCACAAGGAAGAATGTTAACTATGAAAAGAACCATGTAGAGCAGAGGTACCATTGTTCAGCCCATTAGTACATGTTGGCAGCGGTTTGCTGAAGTTCAGATAAATTCCTTATGAGGTTAAGAAAGATTAACACAGCACGTAGACAATGTGGCGACAGTGAAAAAAACTGCATAGTTCACACTTAGTAGGTGCCCATTTAAGCCAGGCAATTGGATGGAAATTTTAGTTTTAGGGGAGTTGTTTTGAGTTGGGACATTGGAAGTTGAGAAGTGAAGGTGGACTCATGCCAAAGGACAGAGTTTTGTGTAAAAAAGACAAGAACCATGCTCATTTTTACTGATTGGAGAGGGTATACATTGAAGTACTTTACAGATGTAACAAATAATCTCAACTTTTGTATTCTAAAATCATTTTAACCCCTTGCTAAGAAGCTTACCTTGTGATTCTGATTAATGAGGAATGTTAAATTTTAAGAAACTTAGTAATATTATACTAATTGAAATAATACAAGGGAAGGGTGTTTTATTCTCCAGTGGTGTAGCCACTGGTAAGTTGTCATTCACAGTGAGTCCCCACCATGTTTATGAAAGTCACCCTAATTAAACACAGTGGGAGCATACATGCACGCAAGCACTCATGAGCACACTCATGCATGCCTGCAAACACAAAATAATGAATCAAGTTAGAAGAGGATATATAAGTTTCTTTACTTTATTTATTCAGCAATGTTTTATTCAATATCTACAGTTTATAAGAATTTTGTATACCTTTGGAGGAGGCTGTATGAATAATATAAGTAAATCTTTGAGTCTAAATTGCAGTTGAGTAAAATATTCAGATTTAATTTACAATTTATTTTCTCTTCATAGTAAATTTTAAGTATGGTAGACATGAGGAGAGACTCCCAAAGTTATGCAATGGTGTTCTTGATATTTAAAACCTCATAGAAATTTTTCATTGAGTATCTATTCCTAACTTCAAAAAGATGTTGAAATTATAGTGAACAGTTTAGTTTGATTGAAACAATAGAGATGAAAAAGGAGACAAGTTCTACAAAAGATTGATATATACTTTCCAAGGAAGTGTGTGATAATGGAAAGTTAGAAAAAAAAAGAAAAAAGTTAACTATGATCCATAGATGACATCTTCTAATGATAAAGCAGGCCCAGAATGCAACCGTAGAAATCATCATTAATCACTTATCACATGACTGCTCAAAATTTTTAAAATAAAAAATATGAACTCAACAGCACATAAACATATGGTGTAGAGTCAATATTTGACTCATGTACTTTGACAAACTCAGTTACTTCATGATCTCAAAATGCTATTTATACTCACCATGCCCATATTTGCATATATTCATTTGCATGAGAAATTTGCTCTTAGATTTGCATTAATATGAATAGTAGTAGCCTTTGTAATACACTTAGTTGATAAGAACATTTATAAGGGTTGATTTTCACAAAGCTGTGAACTAAAGGCTGAGGAAATATATGATAGATTTTTCTTATGTGATTCTGTCACTCAAGAATTCTATTATGTATTTGGTAATATACAGAATGAAGCTTTTTAAGGTGTTATTATTGTGTTCCATGACACACTGATGAAAATATGAACACATACATATTTTGAGCATTACCAAGAACCTATCATTGTTACCAAGGAGTCTATTGTTGCAAGCATCCAGTCTTGAAAGGATACAAAGGAGAACAATCGGTGTTTGTTACTTCCTGGCAACCATCATTCAGGTGAAGATGAGACCTTAATAACTAGAGAAATCGCCAGCTGTACTTCAATTCCATGTCTCTTTATTAGGCTTGGCTTTCTGGTTTGAAGCTTTATTTAATTGTGTGAGTAGATGGAAGCAAACTAACAGACAGTCAGCTCAAAGACACTCAATGCAAAAAACTTTTATTGGCAATCTGCCTTAGAGCACAGGCACCCTCTGACTGGCGACACAGCCTTTGTGATGAAGCTGGTTTGAAAAACCCCATGTGCCACACAGTCCCCCTAATTAAGCCATCAGAATTCATCGCAGCAAGCGGAGTGCCTCATATGGACTGGTATAAGTAATTTTTGTTTCTCGATTGCTTGGTTAATAGAAAGAGGCGCTATCCTAGATTATGAGTGATAGAGTCTATGTGGTACAGCTGTTGTAATTATGCCTGAGGGTCACGAAAGCTGCTGGGAGAAAAGCTCCGTGTTTGCCTTGGACACTGTCATTACTTCATTCAACTGCTTTTCCTTGGTTTCGTAGTGAGTCTTCATTTATTCTGCCTTCTCTTGTTACTTGACTCTATTTTCCATCCACACACAGGTGCCCTTTGTTGTTTAAGCAGGCATGCTTCTGCCATGACTTTACATGAGAGAATTGCTCTGAAAATGGTTCTATTTATTCAATATTTCAGCAAATACAATTTTTATTTTGTACTATCGAGATATGAAAAATGTACTCATAACATGACTAGAGAAAAAAGAGGAAAACCTGAGAGGCTCCAATATATAAAATCATGTTAGAAGTGTCTGTCTCAAATGTTGAGATATTTGAAATATGTAAGCATATATATATTTAAGTGTAAGTATGTATAATGAATCACATTATATCTATGCATTTACATAGAGTAGTGCATGTTTGAATACATGCATTAGATAAGCACTTGTAAATATAAATTTATTTATTATTTACAAAATTCTATGTATTGCTGGAAAGTTTTCAGCGGCAAAATTATGTCCTCTTAAAATTAAGATAAGCTTCTTTATGATATGATGCTTTCACGGGTATCGTTAATAGAGGTGTAAAACTGCAAAGGTAAGGTAGTAAGGTGATGTGCCACTTAAATTCAGAACATTTTAAAAATGAGTTCTACAGATGTACAATGCATGTTCTTACTTTGTCTTATTAATATCCTTCCACCTTACTTAATGTGGCACACTTCATTTGTTAACAGTTTTGCATACAAGTTCAAGTCCCGGTGTAAATTTTTCGTAGTGATTGCAATGACTTGGAGTTCCTCTGCCGCCATTCTGGTTTCTTCTTGTAACTGCTCACTTTATCTGGTGTCTCTAACTGCCCTGACCCTTATGTCTTTCTTCTTTATCTTCACCAATGTTCCCTCTCAGGGTTCTGTATTTTCTACTATGATATAAGAATGCTGATTCATAAGTATCTACTAACTAAAACAAGATGCTCTTTTCCATTTAATAATTTATGTAACTGATAAAATATTCTTCAAAAAACAGAATTTTTATCAATTAATAATAACTGTGTTTTCAGGATTCAAAATCACATTTTTTTTTGGCACAAGGCCTCACTTTGTAACCCTGACTCTCTGGGACTTGCCTTGTAGATTAGGATGGCTTTGAACTCACAGAGATCCACCTTTCTGTGCCTCAGAGTTGATATTAAAGGCCTCTACCACTATATTCATCTGGTTTATAATTACAAATTTCTAAGAAAAATATAATTGTCAATTAAATCAAGATGTCATGATGTACTGTCTTAAAGACAGTTTCATACAATGTTGTAGCCTGGCAAATCTCTCCCTGCAAGTTTCTTTCGTTCTTTTGGTTCTCAACAAAACGTTCTTGAATTTGACTTAAAAAATAATAATCTTTTCTTTTGATATTCCTTAGAGAGTGGAAATTTTCATTATTATAATAGTTTCATCTTTCCTTATTTTTTTGTCTGCCTTGCCTTATAAAAATGTATCTAAGACATGTGCTTCAACAAAAAAGATCTATTGTGACTGTCAAATCTATGCCTGCAATTCTGTTTTAGTTTCAAATAATACTGTTTACTATCAAAGCTCAGTGTGCACAGTATGGAATTACAGCCATTATTCTGGAATCACAGAAGGCTTTTAGGGGACACTTAAAGCCAATTTATATATTCCCAAGTGCTCATAACTAGACTGATTTGACAGTGTAAATATAACCAGGGAATCACCTCATAGTCAATGAAAATGGCATCCAAATTGCTGCCAGGTTTACGGCCACTATAAGGCGCTGTCAACTTTAATAATTTAGGGGATAAAATAGTTTAAAAGTTTGAGATATATAGAAGGAAAGTGAACAGACATATCCCTAATTTTTCACAATTCTATTTTATCTGAGAATGATCACTTAAAATAGATTATTTTAAACACATATACATTTCCAATATAAGATAAAACGTAATTGTAATAGCAATATCAACATGACTAATATTTATCCATTTACTAGATCATATCTCTTTTACATATAGAAAACTGATCATTAAAACCAAGCCCATATACTCAGTATTATGTTACTGTCATAATCACTAACATTTCCAAGATGTACATACAGTACTGAATGGATATTATGATTCTTCATCAAAGACCAGAAAAGCTGTTTTCATAGAAATTCATTAGTAGAGAAATTATACCTTCAGATACTAATTTTATTTCATGGTATGTTTACACGGAGCAAAGTCAATTTGATACCAAAAACTTTTAGCATACTTTTTAAAATAAGTATTCCAAACATAATTATAAACAGAAAAGTAAAGTTGCTAACTTTTCATGAATTAGTGGATATAAACATTGATAATACTTCTAGAAATGAATCATATTCCTTAATCAACTAATTTATGGATAATATTCTCTGAATCAAAGGAGAGCAGAGGGCTCAGCAGTTAAGATCACTGTTTGCTTTGGGAGAGGAATCAGGCGTGGTTCCAGGCACCCACATCGTGGCTCACAATAGTTTGTGGTTACAGACTGTGTTTCCAAGGAATTCGATACCATCTTCTTGTCTCTGTGTGCATTAGGCACACATATGGTGCACATACATGTATGTAGGCAAACATTCCTACATATAAATAAAAAAACACATTATTGAAAGTATGTATTGACTGATTTTATTTGTAAAAATGTTAAAGTGTAACATTTAAATATTTAAAATATTTATTTGGGTAATATTGTTATAATTATAGCTCCATTGTGTTTTTCAAATATCACTTTTTTAACTTTCTTTTTGTTTATTCTTCATGTCTTTCACATCATGCAATTTAATTCCATTCATTTCCCCATCCCTTGATACCCACCCTTGCAATATCCCCCTCCCAAAACAAAACAAATAGAATCTAAGAAGGAAAAACAAGAGAAAAATTAGTCTTGTCATGGAAGCTGTGGTGTGACCCAGTGAGTCATACAGTAAACCATTTCATCCATGTATCTTTTCTTGCAAGTGCTCATTTCCAAGAGTCCTTGCTCTGGCTCAAGGCCTCTGGTTTCTGCGACACTATGGACAGTGGGCTCACACTGAGACTCCTCTTGGATATTCTTTTTTGCCGTCTGTCACGGAAATTCTGCACTTTTATGTCTATAGGAGAAACTCCTTCATTTTCTCCAGCAGGTCGTAGATGGGGTGGACAACTCATATCCCAGGTTCTGGTCCTGGGTACTTGCAGGGTTGGCCAGCCTGCCAGTGTAAACAGAGACTGCACTTTAGTTTCCTAGCCTCCCAGACCTGAATAATCACTCAGAAACTATATTAATTATAACTCTGTTTGACTGTTGTCCCAGGTGTATTTCTAGCTAGCTCTTACATCCTAAATTAACCCATTTCTAATAATCGATGTATCACCACAAGGCTTAGGCCTACTGGTAAAGTTCCAGCATCTTTCTCCTTCGGCAGGTACATGGCATCTTCCTGACTTGGTCTTCTTTATCTCTGCATTCAGTTTAATTCTCAGATCTAGCTCCATTTGCCTTGCTATAGCTAAAGCAGCTTCTTTATTAACAAATGGTACTAAAACATACTCAATGGTAGTAAAACTTACAGAAGGGAATCACACATTATGCCAGCTCTGCCCTGTTCTCAACACCAGGGTGAGCTCTTCAGCATTTCCCTGGCTAGTTCACCCCTTGAAGTGAGGGGCAAGGGTCAGGGCCACCTTTAGGGTCAGATTTTCACACCTTCAGTGTCAATTTTCCCACACCTACACCAACTATCAGTGCTAGCTCTATTGTGTTGCCCAGGAACGTACAGGGGGCATTCTCCCAAGTGCTATAACTGATGAGGGGTGTAGAAGAGCTCTTCCACTAGTATGACATCTGGGAGAGCTCTTCCACCTGCCATAGGTGCAAGGGGTGGTGGTGTAGAATCTCTCCCCTGCCCACACCATCATATGGATGATGAGGGGCAGGGCCAGATGTCCTACACTCAGTTCATGTTTTCCAGGCAGGTTCACCACACCCCAGTCAATCTAGTCAGCTCTACTGTGCTGCTCAGGCAAGGGGCAGGTCCTGGTTTTCCAGGTATTGCAGCTGGTAAAGAAGAGGGCCAGCTCCTCACTTTCTAGAGGCAGTAGGGTTGGCGAAGGAGGGCATCTTTCCCTCACACCCACTGCTACACTTCAGATGAGGGATGTGGTACCATTTATGCCACTTTCACCCCATCAGTTCTGGCGCGCCCGTGGTCCTGAAAAAAAGACCAGCTCCATTGTGTTGTCCATGTGAAGTATAGGACTCTCTTTCCTGAAATCCTTCAGCTGGTAAGGGGCAGGGCCTCCCTTGTGTTGCAGCCAGGGAGAGGTGAGGACAACGCTGCACAGTCCTCTCCTCTCAGCTTTCTGTGGCATCAGGAGCCATGGACATCAACACAGACTACGGCTAGTTCAGAACCATGAACCCAGCTTAGGACCAGACATTTTCACGGTCACGTGTCACTTTCAACTCTTCAGATGTGTTTGGCTCCACAGAACACCATTATCTTTCTCTCTCCCTCTCTCTCTCTCTCTCTCTCTCTCTCTCTCTCTCTCTCTCTCTCTCTCTGTCTCTCTCTCTCCCTCTCCTTCTCTCTCTCTCCCTCTTTCTTCCTCCCTCTCCCACACCACACTATATATCTGCTCACCACAATAGTGCCCATGTACCCAGTGCTGTAAGGCACCAAAATGCACTGTGTTTTCTCCTCAGAACCCAAACCATTCTGCTTCAGGCTTGTGTGATCATTCAGTCTGTCCTGTCACTGAGCAGGACCAGGCTTCATCCTAGGAGTCCAGGTCAGTACCATCTAGGCCTACATGTGGGTCTCATTTTCCTGCTTATGGTGTTGGGCAGCTCAACTGAGATTTATAATATAACAAAGTTTATATATGTAGCAAATTGCTCAGCCACACGCATACCACTTCGCATCTACAGAAGCAACGAATGATAGATTTCTTTCTCGTGTTATGTTTTCAGTACTTAGATTTAAACTGTTCTCTAATGTGTGTATAATAACATCTCATTGTATGTTTAATCTAATGTGTCTATAATAGCATCCCACTCCCTTCATTACTTTTCCTTAATGGCATGTGGTGTTTACATGCCTATTGTCTATATCAGTACTTTGGAGAGCTGTATGTTCAGATATTGTGCAGAGCCTTTTTTTTTATGAAAAATGTCCTGGTTTTTCCTCAAGAAAATAGACGACATTGGAAAAAGAGCAATGGTTTTTCAAAATGTAACAAAATTTATGTCTAAAGTTTCAGCTTTTAGCTCTGCTATAGTGGCACACACCATTAATCCCAGCTCTCAGAAGACAGGCAGACAGATCTCTTTTGAGTTCTAAGCCACCCTGGTCTACAGATTGAGTTCAATGATGGCAGAAAAACCAGAGCAGTTACACAGAGAAACCCTTCTCAAAAAAATAATAATAGCAACAACAGTAAAAAACAAAAGCAAAGCAAAACAATAACAATAACCCACATAACAAAAGCTCAGCATTTATTGTGTGTCCATCAACTCCCATCACTGCTAGAGCAGACTAATGTGTGACTTTTTGAGGGGGTATTCATATTTTTAATGTTGTTATATTTGTTGCGATTAGAAATTCTTTCTATATTTCTATATAAACCATTGATCATTCATGTGCTTTAATCTTATTGTTTTAAAGTATAATATCATTTTCAGAGTCAAAGTTTGTATTTTGCTGAAATCAAACGTATATATTTTTTGTATTCATAAATCCATTCTTTTGATAGAGTAATAAATAATTCAGTAGCAAAGCCAAGGTCATCCAAGTTTGCTATAGAAACTTGTATGCATTTGCTCTTTCCTCATGTCTGTATGGTACATTAAATATAAAAAATATCTCCCTTAAAAAGTCTTTAGTGTAAATCTTTGATATTCTAAAGAATATCTTCATTGAAATCAGGAGGGAAGAGGAACTGGCATAAGTTTCAAATGAGGCTGGGCTGTCTAGTGAGTACCAGAACCTCTCAGGTAACAGGATGGTCTACAGACACTTCATCACAAACAATCAACCCGAACAAAGGGAAAAATATAAAATAAGTGAAAAACCAAATGTATTTTACATTAAAAAGGACCAGTAATGAAATCAGGAGACATATAAGGACAGGATGATGAATTCAAAAGTGTACTTGAGTAGATTATTTTCATACTGTCTGTGTTCCATTGTTGCTTGTAGGTTACAGAAATACCTGGAAGAGGATGTTAAATGATCACTCCTTATGGGGTTTGTTTTTAATCAATAAGTTTGGGAACAAAATTCCCTGTCATGTTTTCTCTTCTTGTCAAACATACTTTTCTTAATGATGCAGGACTTTCCCCTTATTCCGGTTTTGTAAACTGTTTTTAAACTAGTTATTAAACAGATTGCTTGATATGAAGTAAATAAATTTTGCGATATTAATCAAAAATATTTGCCACCTCATCAGACATATTTTGCTTGCTGGATTTGAAACTAGCTATAAGAAATGACTGAATGTAAAAAGCTTCCATAGAGTTTAATTCTTCGTATAATATCTGTATTTCACCCTGTTACCCAAGCTGTCTTGGCACTCATTATAAAGCCCAACCTAACTTGCAATTCATGCAACAAAATGTTTACATGCATATTGCTAGGAATTGAACATGAAAATGAATGTAAATTACTAGACGTGTATTCGTCTATTGAACTATATCCCAGACAAGAATTTTTGATACATATAAAAATTTCAATACATAAAATTAAGAAAATCACAGCAACTGATAGAACAATTGACTTAAGTACATTTTGTGAAGTTATAATTTCCATATTAGAAAACAAAGTCAAAACAGATTAAAATTTAAATGGACATTTACAATAGGAAGAAAGCTAAGATTTAAGTTAATGTATGATGATAAATTAAAATTGCAGACTAAAATTTCTAAACTGACTGTTTCAGCGATGATTAAAATAAGAAGAAGAGTTCTGTACAGAAAATTCACTTACACACCCACACACTTACGAACCCACACACACTTACACACCCACACACGTACACACTCACACACACTTACACACCCACACACTTACACACTCACACATAACCATTAACAAATAGTAGGAAGGAATAGCATGATCTGTACATGCTAAAGGGCCTAGTAGAAAACAAGATGATCTGTGTCATCAAATCAGATAAAATATTTTAAATGTATATATTCCAAGTAGTTTATAAAATTATAAAACAATAACTAGAAGTGCCTGACAAAATAACACGATTATTTCATTAATGTATCCCTTTTCTCGAAAAATCAAGTCATTGAACAATGAAATCTATTAGGACTTGAAGAATAAATATCTCAAACATAGGAATTTCTCATTTTTTGATTCTCTTTAGTTCATATCTTGGAAATCAGTAGAGATAAATACCATAGCTAATTTTCTAGCACGAGCCCTTTCACTCCTCAGTGTCCTTATATAATACACTGATTCACACCAGCTTCATTATCATAAACAGATATGAAGTCATGCAAAGGTTTCCATGTTTGTCTTCATGTTGGAGTTATTCAGGAGGATTTGCTATTGTTTTACTAAATGATCATACCTTAAATGTTGAAGGATCAAATATTATTATGATAATCATTATTCTGGTAATGTAAAAAATTTCAGAGAAGATACTCTAGAGTGTTCTATGAAAATGATGCATACACTGAGATGTAAATGGAAGAGAAATGTAAACTGGAAGAGAAAGTAAATCTCAGTGAAGCTAAACTGACAGCAAGAAGATTGTGATATTCTTAAACCAATTGCCAATTAATGATATAGTTAATGTGATTAAAGGACTACCTCAGAATTTTCCCTAAAGATTTGCATGAATAATCCTTTATGGTGCTTACTGTACTTAACCATTGATAACTGATAATTAAGATTAGAATGTGAGGAAACATAACTGAAGTCATATTTTGACTTGAGGCTATATCATAAAGAACTTACCAGATTTTTATTTTCTGACTACAAATAATACTTTCATCATCAATGAATTACATTAATAGAGCAGTTAATTACGTTATCATCACTTTATTTCATTTAAAGTCTGGGAAGTGTTTGTGAAACCAATTTTTTTCCTTAACAATAATACCATCACTTTATCTCATTTAAGGTCTGGGAAGTGTTTATGAAACCATTTTTTTTTTACTTAACAATGAGTAGAGCCAGGATATGGAATCATAGTAATATTGTTAAACTTGACTGAGTGATTGGTTCACAAGCAAAAGGACTTGAGTTCCCATTGTTAGGAGCCAAGACTTAACAACTTGCTGTTGGATGACCTATTGCTATGTTTTTCGCTGAGGAAGACTATTTCTCTGACTCATAGCATTCTCTACTAGTTATAGTTCTCTGTGAAGTCCTGGGGCCTCATGGTCTTTCCCATCTTCTCTGGCATGTCTGTTGTCCTTGTTCAGCTCATACTTAGGAAGTAATGTTGGTGAATCTTTATGCATATATAGTCTTACATCACTAGGAGACACAGTCTCACAATCCTGAAGACTTAGAGGTGACATTATGTATATTGAGACTGTTGCGTTTAGAGATACATATGTATATTCATATGCATGTAACAACAATTAATGAAAAAGAAGCCATGAATTTGGAAGAGAACAAGAGCGGTATGTGGGAGGGTTTGGAAACAAGAAAAGGAAATGGAAAAGGATGTAAGTATATTATAATATATCAAAAATAGAGAGCCAGGTGTGGCCACACAAGAATGTAATACTAGTTTTTGGGAGATTGAGACTGGCATCTGGGAAGATTTTGGGCAGAAAGGCTTATCAAAACGGGTAGCTTCAGTAGCAATGACAGAGCCTGTCTCATAGACTAAAGCTGAGATCAGAGAGCAACAGAGGCAGCCGCTTAATTATCCTCAGCCTATGAACACATACACCTCCATGCATTCACAGATTCATAAACATACACTAACTGCACACAAGATTAATTAAAATGTTGCCTGTATCGTACCAAACCATTTTCTATGCCCACATAGAAGTATAGATTTTCAATTTTAAATGAATTTTCTTGGTCTAATCTTTATGTTCATCACCTATCCAGAATAAGCTTTCTTCTTTAAGTGATATTCCTTTTGCTGCCGTTTTCACATCTTGATAGCTGAGGTTATCAGATTCATGGGCTGCAAACTATTACAAGTGTGTTACCATTAACTATTCATTGCAGCATGCCATCCTTTTCTTATTGAAATCATGCAGAGCTTATCTTTTTGGCTATAGATTGTAAGGGAGTAATACATTTTGAAGACATATTTTCATTCCCTAATCGTATGCTTTTTAAAATTCAATATAGAAATTTTAAGATGTGCATAGGAAGGCTGTAATTTACCATTTCTAGAATTATCTCATGAATATGTACTCTTTTCTTTATGACTATAGATCAGAGTAAACCACTTCTAATCAGGAGGGCTGTGTTATAATGGCGCGGAAGTACTTAGGGAGCAGTGGCATCTTGACTGAATGATGCATATTTAATTCTCTTGAGACATCAAGTCATTTCTAATAAATTTCTTACTAACTAAAATATCAGCTTTAACATCTTTTTATTACTTGATTTTCTCTCTTTATCAAGAAGGTTTGACTTGGAAGTAATATGTTTCCTTCTATAATTTTCCTTTCTGGAGGTGCCATGCTGCGGGAATCCTCTTTACACTGTATTGTGTCTCCTCTGAAAAATTGTATTGAAACAGGTAACTTCAGAAAACAAGACAAAGGCCAAGAAAATGATGTTAATTTGGGGAAACTCTGCAAAATATTCTATAATTTTTTTGTTTTGTGAGTTTTCTTCTGTGAGATATTTCAGTGCTGGTGCTGGATGAAAGTTAAGCAGTACTCCATTCCCCTGTGGGCTGATGAGACCTATGTCATATAGACAAAGTCTGTAAGTGAAGAACTTGTGCTATGTTTTTAAAAGAGCCCGTTTCCATTATTTTATATTTTTAGACAATTGAATATTTTATAAATTTGCTAGTTCTCTATAAACTCCAACTCATATGCTTTTATCTTTGTCTATTTTTGTTTATTCTTAATTTTAGTTAAAAGAATAATTTCAATTTTAGCAAGACTATATACTTTTTAATTTCTAAGTTACTATCAAAGGCCAGCAGCATTTTAAATATCATTCTATAGAGCCATAGAATTTAAATAATGCATGCAATTTAAGTCAATATTACATTTTATTTTTATAACTATGTTTTCCTAATTTAGCTTTCATTGAAACCCTACACACAATGCTTTTATCCAGGGATTTCTTTAGGCTTCTGGAAGGTCACTCATTTACAAGTTATTGCCTCTCATAAATTGATCTAATCTTCTGAATAATGGCTGGACATGTTGATGATCAATATTTTATTGCCTCTACAGCCTGAAAACACCATGAATTACATTCAAAGTCATTACCACCCAGGACTGCAGACATAACAATAATGTCCAAGTAATATTATCCCTCAGCTTGTGGTACTGTTTATAAAGCATGACTCTGCTTGAATGATGTTATTTCGGCACTATTATAATTCTCTTTAATTTATCAATGAAAATGCTCTGACAGTTATCATTCACAGAACTGTGCAAAGCCAGAACTGGGGCCCGTTATGACATCAGGCTACATAATAAAATCTAAAATTTGCTTTTATTTACATGGTCTAGACAGCAATTACTTCATTATATATTTAAAGAATAAAGAATACTAAAAATAATAGTTTAAGTTTTGAATAAAAGGGCATGAATTACAAACTATGTACTAAGGAATGTTGGTTAGCTTGTTGACTTTGACTATAATTACTTTTTGTCTTCCTGTACTAATAATTACCTAATTAAAAACAACATCTGATGATTGATTCACAGTTCACACTTCACTTTTTTACTAGCATTTTTTATCTTCTTTTAATATCCCTATTTTCATTAGAGATTTTTTTCTCATCTTATTCCTACACACAAAGCTCTTATCTCTCTCAGCTACATTCTCTGGTCCATGCTTAACTTGTCAGTCCATTTCAACATTTGCTTTCTCACTGTGCGTTATGACAATCAATATTTGACATTGTGAAAGGGCTTTCTACTAATCCACAGTTTGTCATGATTCAAATAGAGAAATGGAAACTTTCTCTCTTGGGAGACTAGGCATGGATGTAAAAATAACAGCAATAAGAAAATAGTTTTTATCCATTATAGTTATAATCCTGTTATCAGTTGGGTTCAGTCGGTTCTAGTCCCACAGGCTCACACAGACACGTCTGTAATACAGTTTGCTAGACTTAACAGGGAACTGCTCATCTATGTGATCTGTGTGCACACTGTCCGTTTTGCTGGTGAGGCATGCACACCATCATTTTAGGGTGTTTCCCTAGCTTTCTATTTATCTCAGAGACATGTGTCAACTGAAACATCAAGAACTGGTTATTCCTATGAGTATTTCAGATGAATTAGTCTGATCTTATTAACTTGTCTACATGGACTATGTTGGTATATTTCATTTTTATTTGAATTGATTTAGTGTTGTGTTCAGCAAAATGACAAATTGTACAAAATGAGTCATATCAATTTGATGGTGTACACCATCTATGATAGAATTTTGGATAACTGAGAAAATAAGTTTTCGATAAAATGAAAACTTGACTACACATTAATCTGTTAAAGATAAATCTGTGGGAATTTTAATGGATTAATCACGTACTTTATGAACTCAGAATTAAAATGCTTTACTAGGTTTTCTTGATCCTGGTTTTAAAAAGAAATCTTTTGATTCAATATTAATTTGAATGGACAGTATATTGACAATGAAGAAACAAATATCTTCTTCTGAACTTCTATCTATAAAATAGTTCAATGTGTTTCTATGCATGCCTGTTTGAGCTAAAATAAATTAGCTCAGTATTAGAGTACTGTGTGTAATGACTACTAATACACACACACATACAAACAAGTACATGCATAAACACATACACATATAAGCACATGTGTAAATACCAACTTATTTAGTTCAAAGTTTGAGACACACAATCAAAGGTAGGTGTCTCTGTCCCTGCTTTGAATCTCTGATGAGGATGACAGGTAGTCATCATGAGAAGGATAAACCAGAACGAAGAGATAACATTCACACCATGTGTGAAATGGAGATGGAAAGGAGGGGTAAAAGTGGGGTGATGGGAAGGAAAAAATATGGGTAGTTAAGAGAGGTAGGGATAAAGATGGGAAAGGAAGAAAAGCTGGGAAGTGAGAAGATAGACACACAGACAGACAGACAGACAGACAGCAGTGTTCCAAAGTTCCTCTTCAAGACATGCCTTGAAAAGCTTGAGGAACTGCCATAAGGTCCTACTTTCCATTCATGCCACTGGAGCATCCCTTGAATAATCATGTTTCAACACACAATTTTCAGGGGGATACCATCCATATCAAATATAGCACAAAAAATTTGATTGCATTCATTGTAGTCTTTTGGAAAGGGAATTATTTAATTTCATATCTGCAATATATTTTGCTACCTGAATCCCAGTAGGGGAGGAAATTAGTGAAAACTTGCATAAAGATTACAAGTAATTTCAGGATACAACAACTGCTTTAAATTGATACATGGGTAGGATATCATTATGAGTGTATTTGGGATTTTGCCACGGTTACTGATTTATAACTCTCGCAAGGGCCTGTCACAAAAATGCTGATACTATCTGAGATGTTCATAAAGAAATTCTCTAACCTATCTCAACTGATAACCTGCTGTATGACACCCTTTACTAAAGAGGGGTCCTGTCCCACTTGATGAATGAAGGGAAGCAAGTCAGATAGAAGAAAAAAACCTTCTAGATTGGCCTTGCAGGGTTGTGTCATTCTGTCTGTTAGTAAGCACATCTATTCAATGAAGTCTCCATGAAACCCAAAAGAACAGAGTCCAGGTGACTTTCCAGTACCAGGACACACGGACATCTTTAGAGAGCTACATACCTGGGAGTACAGAATATCCATGCACCATCTCCCACAGTTTATGTTATTTGTCTCTTCATCCAATATGATAGTCTTTCAAATACAATGTTACACAGTTTTTATTCAGTTTTGTGAACCACCCTTGCACATGAATTGATCCTATACAGGCTGTTTTGCGACTCTGATTTATAGCTGATCATTCAAAAGCACAGATAAGATGAAAGGAGTCTTGTGAGTGGCATTCAGAGGATCTGTTTGATGACAGTCAAGGCTACTGATCCTTCAGTGTAAGAGATGTGACACTATCCTCAAGGAGACATTGTCAGAATTTAATTGAGTTGGAGCACTGCACTGATGGATTGCCTGCTGGTAGAGAGAAACCCACACATCTTTCAAAGTTTCAAAGTTGCTGATTTCAGAGCAAGAGGAAAGAAAGACCAAGATGCTTTAGATTCCCCCACAACCTTGGCCTCTGTTTAGTCTGAGCAAAACAGTGAGAATGGCAAAGATGAGAATAACCTTCAATCAGTCTTTCCTTCCAAGTAGAACAGAAGAAAAACCTTCATGAATTAGTCAAGGTTGAAATTGAAGTTCAGGCATCAACAGTCAGCAAATTTAACTTTTCCTCGTTAGTTGTTTGATGATTTTAACATCAAAGGAGGCAGTTTTGATACGGACATTAAAGTACTCAAATAAATTTTCCTTTCGTTGCTACATATGTATATTCTTTATTTGCTCTTGACTTTGTAGATTGACATGCAACTCTCTCTACCAAGTCAGTTATCTGTGTTTTCATTTTTACAGCACAAAATACTTGCAGAAGTTTTAAAGTGAATAATGACTGATTCACTTTTCTTTTTTTCTTTCATTTTTTAAAAAATTTATTTATTTATTAAAATTTTCCACTTCCTTCCCACCTCTCTTTTCCCTCCCCCTTCCCTCCTCCCCCTCCCTCTCCAGTCCTATGAGCAGTCAGGGTTCCCTGCCCCGTTGGGAAGTCCAAGGTCCCCCCTCCATCCAGGTCTAGGAAGGTGAGCATCCAAACAAACCAGGCTCCCACAAAGTCAGTCCATGCAGTAAAATCAAAACCCAGTGCCATTGTCCTTGGCTTCTCAGTCAGCCTTCATTGACAGTCACATTCAGAGTGTCCGGTTTGATCACATGCTCCATCAGTCCTAGTTCAGCTGGCCTTGGTGAGCTCCCACTAGATCAGTCCCACCATCTCAGTGGGTGGACACAACCCTTGCGGTCCTGACTTCCTTGCTCATGTACTCCCTCCTTCTGCTCCTCTTCTGCTTCTGGACCTTGGGAGCTCAGAGACAGAGACCCATATTGGAGCACAGAACTGGATTCACATTTCAAAGAGTAACAACAATATCCAAGGTGACCCACTTCCCCAAAGTGAATCTACTGAAAGTTTGAGATTACAGACAGACACTCAGGTTGGCAGCATCAGAGTCATTGAAACATATGTCACATCTTTAAGGAATTTTCTATTTTTTCTAGCTAGAAAAGAAATTATAGAACAGTCTATTTTAAATATTTTAAGTAGATTATAAGATCAAGACGCAATTCTTTATAGTGAACAGTGTTGAATTTTTTTCTTAATTTGAAAGTTCTGGAGAACTGGAAGGGGAATGAGGGAAAATAATAGACTGAGTATATTCATATTAAATGGTTTCAAGGGATGTGCAAATTTATCAAAATTAAAATCAAAGATCTTCAGAGTAAATATATAGCAATGTATTTAACTATCTAAAATTTATATTTATTAATTATTTAACAAAAAGAATTTAATTTGAAGCAAATTCAAAACTAAATTTGTTTACTTATCTTTATTGGAAGTAGATGTTTTATACAATATATTTCGTTTATGTTTCCTACTTCACAAGCTCATTCTAGATCCACCCTCCCACCCAATCAAACCACACCCTTTTATCTTTTCTCCCATTAGAAAACAAATAGGCATCTTAAAAATAGCAATAATGAAATAAAATAAAAACAAACAAACTAAAAAAGGACAAAACAAACAGATAAAAAAGAACTAAAGAAAAAAACACAAGAAATACATATAGTCACAGAAACATGCACAATTGCACAAAGAGAAATAGAAACAAAAATAAAAATAAAACAAGATGAAATCTGAAACCATAGCAATCTGAAGCAATAGACTGCCAAGCTAAAAAAAGAAAAGTAGTAAAAATGACCATCCCAATATTATAAGTCAAAACCATCCAAAACTACTACTTAACTCATTTTCTTCTTTTTGTTGGCTATCTACTGATGGGCATGAGGCCTGCACTTAATGTGGTGTGTGTATCCAGTGAGAATCAGTGGGAAATAATTTTTTTGTGTGTTTATCAGTTGTTGATAGCTTCAAGATTAGGGTTGGGATCTTGTGTCCACTTCCCTTCACAGTGCTGGGAGTCCATCTGTTTAGACCTGTGCAGGCCCTGTGAATGCTGTCAAGGTCTCTGTGAGTTTGTATGTCTGAGCCCTACTGTGTCTAGAGGCCTTGTTTCCTTGGTGTCATTTACCCTCACTGACGCTTACAATCCTTACAATATTTTAGTTACCCTGAGTACTGGGGAAGATCCATTTGGGATTGAATGCTCTGAAATGTCTCATTTTCTGCCACTGTCCCTGTTGTGGATATCTGCATTGTTCCTACACTCATTCATTTGCAGTGAGGGGCTAGATATTCCAATTAATTCTGTCATATGCACATTTGAAAAAATATATGAAGACAATTAATTTCTTTTCACTCTTTAAACCTTCCAAATTTGTGTCAAGAAAATAGAGATAATAACCAACATTTCTGATGGAAATCTTTTGGATAATGGAGCAAAATTAATGATTAACAACAGGATAGAGATTTATTCAAATTGACCATGCTTGCATGCATATGCAACAAAAGTACAGTACTTTACCTTCTGCTGAATAAAATTTAATATAAGCATCATTTTGGAAAATCATAACTTGATATGCATGGGGTTTCAAAGAACAACTACCTTAGACCTGAGTTTATAGTTCTAAATTTTTAAGTGTTTAATGATAAATACCATTGCACCAACTATAACCTAGCACCCTCTACTAACATCTAAAAGTCTCATGTTGATAATTATTATTTTTGCCACAGTATTTACAGGGCACTCACAGTTTACGTAAACCAAGCAGTATTTGCTTGTTAAACTTTTTTTTTAAATTCCATCCTGGTAAATATGTTTACTTCATTCATTTTCTTATTTCCACAAATAAAGCTTAACTTTAAAATGAATAAACCTATAGCCTATTCTGCTTTTCTCCCTACTCACTTCTTTTATCAGTTATAGTTTAGAGTCATCTTTATTACACTTGCTAATTAATAGTTGGATGGAACGTAAAGTAAATTGAATAAGCTGTCCTCATATGGTTTTATACAATGACCTTCAAGAAGAAAGCTATAGTTATTTTGTTGTCCAACTTCATTATTTAAATCCTGTTCTATTTCAAAAGGAAATTCAGAGCCAAACACTGCTCTGTTGAGTTCGATAACTTTTAAAACAAATTATAACAAAAGAATAAAAGATGATCTCATCTTAAATGGAACAAAGAAGCAAATAAATTTTGGCTGAAATACATATGTATATGGTGTAAATACAGGAAGTCTTCAAAGAGGTGGCCCACAGTTGCCTGTGGACTAATACAAATGGCATATCATGGAGAGAGCATAGGTGTTAAATAAAGTAGAATCAAGACCACTGAGCTGGAACATATACATTAATGAGAGTTACAAAAGGGATAACTCGATTGACAGAGTTTACATGTTTTAACATTTTCTCAATAGAATGTTACTAAAATATTACATTACCTTGGAAATATTTTATAGCAAATAATGTTCTCATAAGTAAAATTTTGAGGGGTCATATGAAAGTATATACATCCCACAGGTCTCTAGTGTTGGACAGCTCTAGAACTACCTGTCTCCTGTGATCGTACCTGTATAAGAAGAGAGATGGCATTCTGCTATCACTCTGAAGGGTCTAAACATTGGAAACATATTAACATTTCTCTCTGTTGTTTTGTGTTCTGTTCTTTTATAAGGAAATTTTTGAAGGTTTTCTCCAAGAAAATTTCCTATCGGAAAGAAGATAATTTGTGCAAATTTTCTTTGCTAGGTTGGGTTTTATCTCAATAGTCATAATAGTATAAGGCTCTAAATTCATTTTAACACTTAATAATCACAATGATAATAATGATGATATTTCACTATTTATTAAACTCGTCTATTTTGGAGTTATCCCGTTAATTTTAAAATGGTAAAAACTGAAACTTAAGCAAAATTTTGCTTGACGAGTTCTCAAAAGGAACAGTCACAGTAGGTAAATAGGAACAGAAGTGTCTGAAGTTGGCTTTTGTCCTTTGAATATAATGACCCTTATAAAGTCACATTTGTACTGCTAGACACATAGCAAATATTCCCTTAGTATTTCCCCTCATTTCTCTCTTTAAATATTATTAAAACTATACCAGATGTCTGAGGCTAGTATGTACAGAGTGATCATATGAATTATTTATCATTGGCTTCACATATGCAAGTATGTTATCAAAATAGTCCTCTCTGTATACAAATATCATGTATTAAGTTGCTTTAATTCTTATGTATTAAAATACAAATCACTTGAGTAGCCTACTAATTTGTAAATATTAATTTAGAAACATTTAACAATACATTTTAATTTTGAATTATTGTACACTAAATAGCACATTAACATGAAAAATACTCTATTGTAACAACATATTATGTCTCCAAATGAAGAAATCATCAGTTCCAGAGATTAAACCCAAAATGACTTTTTATGATCCTCTGAAGCGTTACCATTAAACTTCCAGCATTAAACACATAAAGATCTTCTTAGTGATAAGTCAGTGTTTGGCTTAGGAATTCCACATCCTCTCTGCGTGAAGATTTTTGACAAGTAGAAATTTATAGTGGAAATGACCTCTCAACTTTATTTATGAATCCAGCAGCACAGTGCACAGTAGATCACGGGATGACATATGATTACTGTTCCCAGAAATAGGTATAGAATCACGCAGTGCAGTGAACCCTGCCCAGCCCTGCAAGTCCAAGAGCTGCGTGTTAGAATGTGTTTAGCTACATCTTTGGGTGGTAAATGGAAATATGTCATAACTTGTTTGCCACAAAAACCTTGGGATTATACATGAGTGTGCTCTTTTGCATGAAAAAATACATCAGATGTTTTATTTGACTTTGCTTTATAAGTTGTAATTGTTCAAGCAAGACTTTCTAGGGTACAGAACAGCTCCCCCTCCACTTGTACCCACCTTCCACATGGAATCTAAAAATATACGCGAATTTCTTTACAATATTAAATCCATTTTGTCACTCAGTGTTAATGAACAGACTGCTGTAAAATTTGGATTCAAAATTCATGGCATCCCTATTGTGAAATAAATTTCTATTAGCTCGTTCTTTTATTTTAAAGGGGATTTTGTTGGTTTTGATGTTCTGGTGATCAATTTTAGGACCTTTTGCATATGTTAGGTAAATTTTCTACCACCAAACCTTATCCCATTCTCTGTAAGAAATTAATTTGTAAAAAAAAATAAGATGTGTAAAAAATCAAAAGGAAGGTAGTTTTACTAGTATGAATTATAAAATACTAAAATATCCTAAATCACTTGAAGTTTTATATTTTCCTGATAAATATGTGCTAAACTCTACTTTTACTTCAGCAAGTTTCCTGTAGCGCTGTAAATCTCCACACATAGTCTTTCCATGTGTTGCTTTCATTATGAGTTCTTGTGTAATATAAAGCAGATGATTATGGTTTCTATCAGAGATCACGTACATCTATCATAAAAATCCAAATTGTAATTTCTTATTGAATTTGGTAATAGTGTCCTAAAGATAGCTACCTCTATTTTTAGCTCTTCATTGTTTGCATTGTGCCTACAACAGCCAAAGGTAACGATAGAGAAATTCCTGCAAACCGTAGCAAATTATGATTAAAATGACTGTTAAGTACCAAAAGAACCAATCACTGAAAAGAAAGGCGCAGTATTCATTCATCAAAAGTCACAGGAAACAGCAGGTATCAAATGCTTAAACTTGCTCTTCAGGGGGAACTTCTGTTTGCAGCGTACCTCCAAGCAACTGACATTTGTCTTGTTCAAATCTGTGATCAAATGATTGACATCATTTTAAAGAGAATTTGTTTACTGTGCCATTTTTGTTTTAATTTTCAAAGTCAACCTTGTGTGATATAAGAAGTGAGTTACTGCAGCTTAGAGTAAGCAAAGCCAACTTAGAACATAGAACGTACTGATGGGCAGCCACTCCTTGAAAGTAACTCACTTTGGTCATAATTTTTTTTCCAAATGATTGGGTCAGAAATACTAGACACCTCATACTGTAACATATATAGAATACTGGCAAACAGACTCTCAGACATTGTGATTTGCTTTTGAGCTCTATAATTAGGCATCTGTATGATGCTTCAACTGCTTTAGGCATTTGTATGAAACTGAGTGAGGTATTCTAGTTCCCCCTTCCTAGGAGATCCCTGTGCCCTCCCCCACCCCCACCCTTCTTCTTAACTAACATTTCTGTGTCTATGAATTGTAGCATGGGTATCATTTACTTAGTGGCTAATATTCCCCTTTCAAGGGAATATATACCATAGTTTCTTTCTGAGTCTAGATTACCATACTCAGACTGAATTTTTCATAGTTTCATCAATCTCTCTGAAAATTTCTTGTTGTCATTTTTAAAACATTTTTTTTTGTTTTGTTTCACTTTTCAAGACAGGGTTTCTCTGTAGCTCTGTAACCTGTCCTAAAACTAGCTCTTATAGACCAGGCTGGCCTCAAACTCACATAGTTTGCCTACCTATGCCTTCCAAGTACTGGGATTAATGGCATGTACCACCACTTGAGTGAAAATATTTATTTATTTATTTTACATCCTAAACACAGTTTCCCTCCCACCACTTCCTCTTTGCCCCCACCCTTCTTCACACCTCTGTTTTGTTTAGAAAAGGGGCAGGTCTCACATAGATCTTGACAAAGCATGACATATCAGTTTGCAGTAAGTAAGATTACGCACCTCACCCTGTATTAAGACTGAACAAGGCAATCTAGTGTGAGGAGTAGGGTCCCAAAAGACAGCAAAAGAGTCAGAGACAGCTGCTGCTCCCACTATTAGGAGTTCTACAAGAAGGCCAAGCTTAACAACTGTCACATATATGCAGAGGCGTTGAACCAGTCCCATGCAGGATGATTGGTTGTTGGTTCAGTCTCTGAGAGCATCTGTGAGCCATGGTTAGTGGATTGTGGGAGCTTTTCTTGCAATGTCCTTGACACCTATGGCTCATATAATCTTTTTTCCCTCTCTTTCAAAGAGGATTCCCCAAGCCCTATCCAGTGTTTGACTGTGGGTCTGCATCTGTTTCCATCAGTTACTGGATGGAGCTTCTCGGATGATTATTGGGCTAGAGACAAATCCACGAGCAGAGCATAATATAGTTAGGCGTTGTTACATTGACTTTTTTTTTCTTTATTCCTATTTGGTGTTATTCTAAGTCCCTGAGCCATCCAGCCTCTAGAATCTGTTGCTCCAGGCAGTGTAGGGGGTAGGTTCACTCTCAGGGCATGGGTTTCAGTTTGGACCAGTCTTTGGTTGGACACCCCCTTAATCACTATACCACCCTTACCCCAGGGCATCGCATTGGCAGGACAGAATGCGGGTCAAAGTTTATGTGGCTGGGTTGATGTTCCAATCCCACCACTGCTAGTCTTGCCTAGTCACAGGAGGTGGCCAGTTTAGGCTATGTTTCTCATTTTGGTAGAATTCTTAACGGGGGTCAGTCTTGTAGATTCTCGGGAGTTTTCCTTATAACGGGTTTCTGTCGGACCCCAAAATGCACCCCCTTTCCAGTCATCTATTTCAGTAATTCTGTCTGCCACACTTCCACCTGATCCCTCATATTCTCATCCCTACCTGCCTCCAGTCTACCCACAAAATCTCCTTTTCCCTTTCCCAAGGAAATCCCAGGGTCCCCCTTGAGCCCTCCTTGTTACCTAGCCTCTCTGGGTCTGTGGATTGTAGCATTGTTATTCTTTACTTTACAGCTAATATCCATTTATAAGTGAGTTCATACCATATTTGTATTTCTCGGTCTGGGTTACCTCACTGAGGATGATTTTTTTTCTAGTTCCATTCTTTTGCTTCAAATTTCATGGTGTCACTATTTTTAAAAGCTGAGTAATATTCCATTGTGTAAATGGACCACATTTTCTTTGTCCATTCTTCAGTTGAGGGGCATCCAGGTTGTGTAGACGTTCTGGCTATTACAAATAAAGCTACTAGTAACATAGTTGAGCAAGTGTCCTTGTGATAACATTGAGTATTCCTTGGTATGTGCCCAAGAGTGCTATAGTTGGGTCTTGAAGTGTATTGAATCCCAACTTTCTGAGAAACACCATATTGATTTCCAAAGTGACTGTGTAAGTTTACACTCCTACCAGTAATAGGGAAGTGTTCCCCTTTCTCCACACGCTCTCCAGCATAAGCTACCCCCTGCGTTCTCTGATCTTAGCCATTCTGACAGGTGCAAGGTGAAATCTCAGAATCATTTTGATTTGCACTTACCTGATGACTAAGAATGTTGAACATTTTTTTCTCACTATTTGAAATTATTCGGTTAAGTGTTCTGTTTAGATCTGTACCTCATTCACAACTGAAATTTTATGTCTAGTTTTTCATATATATTTTGGAGTCCTCAGTCAGATTTTGAGTTGGTCAAGATCTTTTCCATTTCTGTAAGCTGCCATTTTGTCCTATTGTCTGTCACCTTTATCTTACAGAATTTTTTCAGTTTCATGAGGTCCTATTTATTAATTGTCGATCTTAGTGTCCATGCTTTTGGTGTTCTACTTAGGAAGTTGTCTCCTGTGACAACACACTCTATGTTATTTCCTACTTTCTCTTCCATCAGGTTCAGTATGACTGCATTTATGTTGATGTCTTTGATACAGATGATGACATTATTTTTAAACAAGTGATTAATACTCCACTGTGACAATGTACCCTACATCAAAAACCTCCCCTCAGAGCTCAGAAAAACCCATGGAAGAGGAAGTAGGAAAAGTGTAAGAGCTGGAGGTGAGAGAGGACACTGAAAGAACAAGGTCCTCTGAATCACTTTTTTAAAAATATGAGCTCACAAATACTAAAGCAGCAATCACAAAGCATTCGCAGGTCTGCACCAGGTCCTCTATGTATATATTGTAGTTTTAAGCTTAGTATTTTCAAGGGACTCATAACAGCAAGTCCAAGTGTGTCTGTGACTCTTGTATTTGCTCTTGGAACTCTTTTCCTCTGCTTGTGTTGCAGTGTTCAACTTCAGTATAACAACTATTGTTAAATCATATTTTGTTTTATTTTGGTGTGTTTGGTTGTTGTCTCTTAGAAGCCTGTTCTTTTCTAATGAGAGTAAGAAAGGGAAGAATCTGGAGAGAAGCGGAGGTGGGGAGGAACTGGGAGAAGGAGGGAAATTTATAATCAAAATATATTGTATGAGAAAATAATCTATTTTCAATAAAAATGTAAAAAATCAAAGAACGAAAATGAATTATTGGAAGACAGCGTTAACTTGGTATTTTTGATTTTATATGTTTTGTGTTGTTATAAAATGTCAATGAAGATATTAAACGTTGAAATACAAAAGTGCGTTATAAACAACGCCTGGCAAGATAGAAATAAGCAATTTAGAAAATTATTAAAACAACAAGCTTTTGTTTTGATTGTAGAACTGTTGTTGCATCTCATTATAGTTAATTAAGTTGACTACACATTGAATATATTCAATCTTTCCTGCTGAGATGCTTTAATTTTTATCACAGGACCCTCCCTCACAGGTGGTCTCTCCCTGGAGTATTAGAATATTTCGTAGTCCCTTCATGGTTACCAGTGATACGAGGAAATTTGATTACCTTCTTGGAATTCATAGTCTCATTAATATTACAATTTAGCTATAGACTCAGAACCTTGCGGAAATTTTTATTAGTTAAAAGAGGCAGAAACAACGAAAATATGGGGAAGGCAAGTTTGTTGATCTCCGCATATCCCTACAGGATGGGAGTGGAAAATGCCAGGAAGTAGAATGGGGATCTGCACCATTTGAGTTAAACCAGGCTGAAAATCAGCCACATGCTGAGAGTGAAACTTTAGAAAACTAGACAGAAATTGTAAGAAGAAAAACACACTTACGCTCTGACCAGTAACACAGAGAAGAGATGCTAAAAAGAAGTGTTACACTTTTTTGAGTCCTCACTCTACCAAAATCATGACTGTTTTGTTTGTAGGGACTGGAGGAGTAACATGAGAATTCTATAAGAAAAAAGAAACAGTATCTCATTAAAGAAGCAACTATTCTGCCTACTGTTTTAGCTTGGATAAAATGAGCTTACATTTCTAGCTGTAGTTTCTTGGCCAGGTTATGGACCAGTTCAACCTGAGCAACAAGGGAAAGAGATGATTTTGCATTGGATAGACAATTGGTGTGCTCTTCCCAGGGAAAATTATTTGTTCCCACTCTTAGTTGCTTGTGTTACTTGTTTTAGGTTGAGTTCTTCTGGGATATATATATGTGTGTGTACATGTGTGTGTGTGATCATATATGCATATATATACATATATATATGAAATTACTGAAAAGGATGAAATGAATTTGAAAAATTTGAAAAACCGGTATATATGAGTGTTTAGAGAAATAAAAGGGGAGCAATGTTGTAATTACATTATAATCTAATAAGGTAAAAGAAGTTTTTAAAAAGGGAAGAGAAAATGGCATGTCTCAACTAAAGGTAGATTGCACTCAATGTTCTCACAATATTTCATATATTCACCTTACCATTGGTGGAATATCAGAGCAGAAACAAACATAATCCCTTTGACAGTCTTCAGATGATACAAGCAAATGAAATTCATTTAATTTTTATATTTCTTTTGGTGTTCTTTTCTACTTTACTCTGCCTTCTTTGCTTTTGATTGACTATATATAATATTTTATATAGTATATATGTGTTTGCATGTAATTTACTATATTAAAGTAGACATAATTTTAGTAAAAATGTGATCAATGGTAATTTTGCTTACTAGTTATTATATCAATAGTAGGTATGGCATATTTTGGAATAATATAGCTTTAAACTTGCCATTAAACCCTGTGATAAAGTATGTAGCAATTTTTCAAAAGACAAAGATTAATTGTGTTTAATCTATAAAAGTTTTAGACAGAAATGACAAAATAAACCTATTGTCAAATAGAAGTTATTAATTCTAACCATCACAAGGGAAAATAGTTCTCAAGAGAACAACAAACGATTAGATGATAAGAATCTTCTTTTGAGGTATTCCTTCCTTCACTATATCCTGTCATTAGGCATTTTATGCCTGATAGACAGGCAGAATTGTTCTGAACCCAGCCATTTGTAATATGTAGCCCCACAGCATAGTCATTATGATTATACTCCTGTAGTTATACCTACTGATGCACACGGATGAATATATTACTAACGGTTTTCTGTTCAATTTCCATTACATCATTAATTTGTTTTACTACTTATCCATTATTACTTGAAATACAGAAACCTACCACAATTTTCTTTTAACTCCTCCTAATCCTTTAAACATGACAATCTTCAAAAACTATCCATCTCCTGTTGTAAAAGATTTGGTGTCCTTCTAGAGCCTTAGGGATATAACCTTATCTGAAAAATGAAATAAAAACAATGAAAAACCACAATAAATACTCACAGACACATTCACACACACACACACACACACACACACACACACATCATATTGTAAAAACACAAAATTGGAGTCATGATATATAAGCAAAAGACAAGCAAGATGAAAAATTTCCAAAGTCGTATGAGATGAAAATCTACAGAAACACATCACTGAGCCCTGACATTGGTGTTTGTCACTAATGTTGGGCATGGGGCCTACCCTTAAGTATGTTTTTTATACCAAGTTAGACTTTGTTGTAGAAAACTATTTTTCAGCCAGGCAGTGATGGAGCACGCCTTTAATCCCAGCACTTGGGTGGCAGAGGCAAGCAGATCTCTGTGAATTCGAGGCCAGAATGGTCTGCAAGAGTTCGTTTCAGAACAAGCTCCAAAGCTACAGCAAAACTCTGTCTCAAAAACCAAACTAACTAACTAACTAACTAGCTAACTAACTAAATAATTTTACCTTTGCAAGCAGCAGTCAGTTGTTGGTTAAGGATGGGAGATCATTTCCCCTCACCTCCGTCAGCACTGGAACCCCATCTGCCTTGATTATGTGCAGGCCCTGTGCATGCTGCCACAGTCTCTGTGAGTTCCTACATACATCAGTCCTGTTCTATGGCAAAGACACTGCTTCCGTGATGTCACCTGCTCCCGGTTCTTGTAGTCTTTTTTTCCTTTTTCATATAGATCCCTGAGCCCTGAGGGGAGGAAATTGATGAAAATATTCAATTTAGGATTGAGTGTTCCAAAGTCTCTAACTCTCTGCACATGGTCCAGTTGTGTGTCTTTGAATTAATTCCCATCTATTGCAAGAAGAATTGGTGATGGCTAAGAAAGACACTGATCTATGTGTATAGTAGAATGTTATTAAAAGTAATTTTATTTCTGTGTTCATTTAACGTAAAAAATATTTGGTTTTCTCCTACACCATGAATTATCTATTCTCAGGTTCTTGGTCATGTGAACCATGTCAATCATGGCTTCCAAATCATAGAGTGGCCCTAAAACTAATCAGATAGTGATTAGTGACTCCCACAATATTTACATCACTATTGCGCCAGCATATCATGCAGGAAGGTCACTGTTGTAGATCACAGGGTTTGTGTTTGGATTGGTGGTTATATTTTTCCTTTTGTAACATATAGAGTACCTTCTAGTATCGTGAACACTAGTAGGTAGGGGTGAAGGATCTATTTAGGAACCAGACTGACATTGTGTTCAATGAAATGTTCAAGTGTTGTTTCCAACTATACAGAATTACCACCAGTTTGTGGAGAGCAGCCAATAGCCTCTGCAATTGCCTGAGATGTTTGGAAATTTCAACTGGACATCATAGCTGGAGGTAACCCATTGCTGCCACTGGAAGTTTTTGTAGGGTGGCAAAAAAATGTCCAGTTTAGGAATTGTCTCCCCTGTTATTTATTTTTTTTCCATACATCCCTCCCTGTATTCCATCACTTACACCCCTCCTCCTTCTACCATCTCGTTTAATGATCCTGTTCTAGTGTCTCCATTGTCTCTCTATAACTATATCCTATATACCTTTCCTAGGGGCATTGTCCTCTCCCACTAGACCCCTTACTCTCTTCCTATCTGATGTGGTTATACAGATTGTATGCCGATAAAAGACTTAGAAGCTAACATCTATATTAGAAAATACATACCCTAATTGTCATTTGGAATCCCAGTTACCTCATCAGGATAATATTTTGCTAGCTCCATCTATTTTCCTGTGAATTTCATCATTTCAGCTTTTTAACAGATAAATCATGTCCCACTGAATAAAAATATCACATTCCCTTTACCCATTTATCTGTTTATGGGAATCTAGTCCATTTCTAATTTCTAGCATTTATGGATAGACCAGTATTGAACATGGTTGAGCAAGTGTCTCTGTTGTAGGATGAAGCATCCTTTATGTATGGGATCAGGAGAAAAGCTGGATCTTGAAGTAGCTCTATTTCTGCTTTCAAAGAATGAGCATTGATTTCCACAGAGACTGTACTAGTATACACTACCACAACATGAGCTAACACTTTTATTGTTCTTGGTCATTCTAACTGGTATAAGATAAAATATCAAAATAGATTGCCTAGGTCCATCCCATGAAGGCTCCCTTATAGCATGACTAATAGAAACCCAGAGACAGATATTGGAGTTTAACCTGAAGGCCAGAAAAGCAAAACAGCCAGCTAGTGGCTTTTATCTCTACCTCAGTCTGAAATGGCGATCCTGCCTCCAGGAATCTCAAAATAAGAATGCCTCTGAGAGCTGTCTGTTCCCAAATTTATATTCCTCTCTAGGGCTAGGTGGCCAATGAATCAGTTTCGGTAAGTTCCTATGAGCCAGGTTAGTTGTTTCTAGGGATTTTCTTGTGATTTCCTTGATCCCTCTGGCTCCTGTGATCCTTCATCCATCTCTTCAGCAGGATTTGCCAAACTCTCATATAGTTTGACTGTGGGTCTCTGTGACTGTTTCTATCAGGTAAAGAATGAAGGTTCTCTGATAACAATGGAAGTAGTCACCAATCTGATCATTGTCTGAAGTTGGACACTACAGACTATTCGTTCACTATTGCTAGGAGTCTTAGCTGGAATGGGTCTGTCCTTAGGTTGTCCCTAAAGCTTTGGATGGTTCTTGGGAAATTATTCCTCATGCCAGATTGCCTTGCCCATCTTTGATGCAAGAGCAAGAGGGGGAAGCTTAGTCTTAACCCCAATTTGATATGGCATGCTTTGTTGACAACCATGGGAGGCCTTCTCCTTTTTGAACAGAAACAGAGGATTGGGATGGGAGGGCTTTTGAAGGGGATGGGCAGAAAGGAAATGGGAGGAGAGGAAGGAGAGGGAACTGTAGTTAAGATGTAAAATAAATAAATACATTTTTTTAAAAAAATAAAAGTAGTTTTGACTTGCATTTTTCTCCAGAATAAGGTGAACATTTCTTTACTTATAGTTTATAATATGAAGTTAGTACTATATGCCATGTTTTAAGTCATTGGTCTTAGTGTCTGTGCTATAGGCATCCTGTAAGAAAGTCCTTTCCTTTGCCAAACAATTCAACATTATTCCCCCACATTCTATTCTTTAAGATTCAGTGCATCTGACCTTATATAGAAGTTCTTGGTATATCTGGAGTTGAGCTGATAAATTAGTGATCTATTTGTATTCTTCCATATGCCACCATCCAGTTTAACCAGCATCATTTTCTGAAGATGCTTTTTTCCTATCATTTCTTACTGATGAGAGAATAAATATGGTTTTTATAATTCCATAATAAGAAATGATAAATTGTGAATATTGGTCACATTTCACTCTTTTAAAAAAGAATATGCTAAACAATATGACTTATATTCTGTTTCAAGCACTCTGAACACCTCATACATATATTAAAACTCCTAAATATGATTACATACAATTATACTTGATAATATTTCTCTTCAGCCTACCTTACCATTGGATCTTAGAAATTATAGCATATGATATGTAAACACCCTTCTTAGAACTTAAAATACACAGGTATGGGTTAATATGCTGAAACATTTTGACAGTTCAAAAGAGTATTCTGAATATAATTCTACAAGTGAAAATAGAATATGCTTTTTTCCTTGAGTGAATCCCACATACAAGCAGTTTAATGCTAAGAGCTTTTTACAAAATAGAATTATATTTTGTGTTCTGCTTTAGAACTCACCGTAAACCTTACTAGCATGCATTGATTACTTCCCTGGATATATACACTAAGATAAATCATAGGCTGTAATCAAATCCCTGAATATTTGCTTTGGTTTCACCATTCTGTTACTCACGGTAGCATAATATAATGAAGGTTTCTAAAATAATATTGACTTTATTTTGGGATAGGCTTCATTTCTCAGAGAAAGATTCAAATTATAGATAAAAAAGTTTGAAGCTTTCCTGAGAAGAAACTCCCAGTAATAAAAACTAGGCTTTTAACATACAAACAACCTTATCACCAAACCAGAAAAAGCTTCATAACCAGGAAGAACTCTCGGTTCGTACTGACTACAGGAGCACTAAGATTGGCCCTGAGGAACTAGTGAGTAAGGCTCACTGTCTTCACAGATATTTCACCCCACTGATAGGTAAGCAATCTAAAGCTGATTTCTGTGATCAGCAGCTCTCTCCCCATTTCTTATCTCTCTGTATTTCTGAATCCTCTCTCCAAATCAGAAGAATTTTGGAATTCACATGAAAACTAATAGAAATGGATTTCCACTGTTCATTCTATTGTTCATTTTCCTGCCTATCCGTGGCTGCCTATGTGTGCATAAACTGGTTGAAATGGCTCTGACAAAAATGGTGAACAACAAAGCTTTGACCATGACCAGCATCCACATGAGCAGATCATTATGGTCTGATTTATATTTTTTTTTAGTATTTAAGACAATGCAAACAACATAGCTCAATTACTAACAAGTTGCCATTCAAACCTTTCATGAAATTGTGTGACCACAAGGCAAAGATTTTGAATATTCTCAATACTAGTGCTTTTTTAATTTTTTAAAAATATATGTTCTCTCCTTGCTACTGTTAAGCTTAGGGAAAAAAATGTCTTATTTTGCCTTTTAAATAAATATATGTCTCCCATATGCCATGTTCACTGCTATTATCTCCAAATTTTATTCTCCAAATTGCTTATTAAGGAAACGGTAAGTGAGATCATGATTACAGATTAGTGCAGGCTGTACAGGTTAAAGATTTGTCGTTTCCACAACTATGACGATCTGTATCTTCGGACTTCAGATGCAATGCTCTGCCCTTGTGATCAAACAGCCTACTTCAATAGACCTTATCTCAGCTCTTTGGCCTATGAATAATTTGATTCTTCTTGTCCCATCATTACATTTTTCTGCATTCTTGGTCAATATATCTATTCATATTTATCTTTTAGTGCACATACACGATTAGTTATAGATGAACCGTGTCTTTCTGCTTCCATGATTTTTGCCAATTTTACTAACACCACTAAGGATCCCCCTCTGTGCATCTCCATTACTTTATGCATAAAGTATAATTACCCTTTAAACTGCCACTTAGATATTCTCTTTACTTTTAACCCTTTTATGATGCCCAGAAAAATGTTTCTTTTAAGCAATTTCAAAGCACTCTTTGTGTACAATGCATATGCCCATAATAGTCTAGTAGTTAGAAAGAAATATAATTCTAAAATTTACAAATTATAATGTAAAATTCATTTGGCCATTCTAAAACCATTAGCATCTAGCACGTTTCATAAAATGGCCAAAAGTAAAGAAGTGCATTTGGGAAAGAACTTTTTTGAAAATGACTCTATGGATATGTAGATTATATTGAGTTTATGATTTCATATAGATTATTTATTTTCAAAAAACACCAAGATGAAGGTAAGATAAGCTTAAAATACATAGGTGGGAAAAAATACCATAATGGAACTATGCCTCAAAACTGCTGAGTTCACTAAATTTAGTGATTACTTTTTCACTTCACCATCAACATCAAATAACTTTTCATAATAAATAGAGAGAGGTCAAGTCATGTTTTTGTTTATTTTCACCTATGTAGAATGAGGTTTAACTTACTTAAAATAGCCAGAGATGCATATATTTGTCTCGGGCCCACTGAGTAAGAAAGAAAATTATCAGTAAATATAAGTTGAATCCACACATCGTGCATGCAAGTAGCATTGATAAGAAAATCTTCAGAAATTACCATTATATGTGAAATTAGATTAAACTACTCATATTTTTAGGAAATCATGATTACTTTTTTCCTAACACTAAAAATGAAACTCTTCTGAAACTTTATGCTATTAGGTTTTAACTTTTTAAGTTCAATACTTTCTTATTCAAAATGCTTTTTCATAGCAACTCCTATACTTCTCAGACGAACTTAAGGATATCTAACTGTGTGTCATACACAATGTCCAAGGCAGTTGTGATTACTTGGACACTTAATAAACAAATTTTTGTCACGTTCTATCATAGAAGTGGATTAGAATTACTGTTGAATAAAAATTATATATATATATATATATATATATATATATATATATATATTTCTCGTACCTAAAACAGTGCAATTTTTTAAAGAAATCATACAGAAAGAAATCCCTGTATCCCATGAACTTATGTGGTATGACCATGTCAGAATAGTCAGAAATAAAATAAATCTTCTGAAGGAATAGAATATTGAGGGCAGTGTTTCAGGAGAAATACTTTTATTATTTGTGAGAGAGAAAATTGACTCTTGATTGTGGGATAAATAATGTTCCAGTTTGTTCACATCTAAAACACACTCTGACAACAAATAGATGCAAGTGTCAGATCTCATTTTGATGACATTCAACAGTGTTCTAGAATTCATGCAAAAGTGAAATACACTTAATGGGGCATTCAGACAGCTCTAAGATTCAACTGTGAAATTAGAGCAGCTTGTTCCTAAAGTGAAATTTCACACATGTTGAAGCTGCAGTCGCTCTTATTGGTTGTAACAATTGGAAGGAACACATAATACATTACTTTGATTGATGCAATACATTGATATGAATCATAATGATCATAACAGGAAATGTTTTAATGTGTGATGTGTGTCTCTAATACTTAATCACTGATGTTCTATTAACTAAATATTAATTGTAAATTAACAAATGCTTAAGTCATAAGAAATTTCATAATGAAAATTTACAAAATACTCCTAGCAATATTACTCTATATTTTTAGGGGTTAATGAACCTCAGGTGGAACTGAAGCCTAACAAATAAAATGGTCTGTTTCTGATTCCATTTAAAGACTGCCAACTATCGAGCAATGTCAAACAAGTGATGGGTTAGCTTGAACTGCTACATTAGAAAGCTAATGCTATTGGTTCATAGAACTTCAGTTTAGAATGAATGTTGCAATTGCCACATGGCTATCCTTTATATACTAGAAAATGCATGCATATCTTTCTATCTAATAAGTTTGTGAATTTACCATCTCATAGAAACTAAAGGTTGCATCTCTAAATTTCTGCGTAATGACAACCATCTCATTACATTTACATCCAACTTAAACATAATAAATGTATAGAAACCAATCTGGTAATAAAAGCAATGACTATATTGTATGCAATACAGCAGGGAAATATTGCCTTATTTTATAGCAATACATTGAGTCCCACAAGAGAAATTGAAAAAACATGATTCTAATAAACATGTGCCTATTTAAAGTTAATATTCAGAGTGAATATATTAAACATGGAGTTTATTATAATTCAATCTATTTTAACAGTGCAATTAATATATGGGGGAGTATGAAGTGTGATTGCCGTTTTGTGGAATACATCTTAGGTGACATTATTCTAGATATTTTCTATTAAAGCAGTCTTTTCTGTCAGGGGGTAGTTTAAAATTAAAGAAAGAGATGCTTTTCTTCTCATTTACCACTGATTATTTTTCTGTAGAAAATATTCTCAAGCCCATTTTTCTAGGTACTTCTATGGAATCATCAAGGGTTACAAGATTAAGAGCTTCTTGTTTCCTTACACTTTTATTAAAAATAGTAATATTTTAACAAAATAAAGTATAATAAGTCAAAAAATCATATTGTAGTTGGACAAGACAGATAAACAGAAAAGAAAAAAGCCAAGCCAGACACACATACATTAACACACTCAGGAGTCCCACAAAATACTAAATGAAAGCCTTACATATACGCAAAGGAATTGGTGCAGATCTGTGTAGAACCTGAACTTGCTACTTTAATCTCTGTGAATTCCTATGAGTTCTGTTCCGTTTATTCAAATGGCTTTATTCTCCTGGTGTCCTCAATTACCTATGGCTCTATCACTCTTTTGCCTTCTTTTCTTTGGGGGTTTGTCCCGCGCTACCGTCTCGCCAGCAAGAACCACACGGAACACTAGGATCCTTCTGCAGAATAGCTTTATGTCTCTTGGGAGCAGAGCATAAGCCAACACGGCCGTGGGGACCCAGATAAGATGGAACCCATCCCTTATAAAGGAAACAGACCCTGCCCTGGACGTGTCATTCCCGGATTGGCTGACTGCTCCCAGTCCCAGGTGAAACCTCGGGAGTAGGCAGGGACGCAGCGGTAGAGAGTTACAAAGCACGTGCGCTGAGATTAAAGACGTGTGCCGCCACACCTTGGGGTCACAGAGGTCAATCTCTACCTTTGTTCCTAGAAGCAATGGAGAATGTGGTCCGGCCCTCCACATATCCCCCTTTTTTTACTTCTTTGCAGAAAGGCAACTCCCTAGGAAGGTAAAGATAGAGGTCGTACTTCCCAAAATGAAAACATAAAAATGGGCTTACACGGAATCTGTCCCTAGGCTCATGACACCTGGAACCTATCCGGCCTGCCCTCTGCCATTTTTCTGGGAAAGGGAATATACAGCAGAAAACCCTTAAGCAGAGCGACTTATCTCTCAGAGAGGGCCATTCTCTGTGCGATGCTCTTCAGCTCGACAACCTTCAGGGCTAGCTAAGCCAAGCACTCCACCCTGTGCAATGGACCACAGTCCTAGGGGTGCAGGAGCTGGTTGGCTTAAACCCTACTGCTTTAGATAACCACACATCAGTAGAGGCCCCCTGTTTCAGGGCAGCCAGCGCTTGTGCAATAACCACTTTGTCCCTACAATTTTAGGATTTGAGTCAGCAGACCATCCATAGGAAAAACACTAATCCATAGCATAGGACTGTTCCAAAACATTTCCACCCCCACCCATTCTTTGAAGTAGGGGAATGAGAGACACGGCCCAGGACTGAAGTCCTACGGCCAAGCTTATAAATCATCTCTAGGACAGTAGGGAGGGGGCCCAAAATCTTATTGGTTGTAAAAAATCGGGGAGACACCGCCATCCTATGGTTGACTGGTAACAACTTCAGGAAGGCTGAGAGTGTCCTCCATCGGTGCTCTGTCATCCATCCGCAAAATGGCAGGAGGAACAGCAGCCAGGTCCTCAGGCGAATCCGTGTGTTGTGGATCACTCTTCACTGTTCAGGTCAATCGCTCTGGCAGCCAGAATGGGCTTTCTTGATCCTGTGGGAAAACACAAACAGCTCCCCGGGATCTCAATAAGATGGGATCCGGGCCTTTCCATTCATTAGAAAGCACACTTACAGCTGTATCGGCTATCTGGCGGTAGGCGCCGTAAGGGTAGTTTGTCTGGGCAGCGGCATAGTGCCCTCGCCCAGTCAGGAGGTCAAATGTCCATTGCTGTTGTTCTGGAATTAAGGCCTGAGCGTTAGCT
This sequence comes from Myodes glareolus, assembly GCF_982192425.1. Taxonomy (NCBI): domain Eukaryota; kingdom Metazoa; phylum Chordata; class Mammalia; order Rodentia; family Cricetidae; genus Myodes; species Myodes glareolus. Next base: position 28,473,265 of record NC_142027.1, on the reverse strand, counting down.
CTGGCCTGTTCCTGGGCTACCTCGTGCCACAGCGCTTTCCATTCCAAATATTGACCCATGCTGATGAGCGATGCTTTTGCAACTGTTTCCCAGTCCGCTGGAGTCATGGCAGACAAGGCCAATCTATCCAACTGGGCTAAGGTAAAATTAGCAGTCACTCCATACTTTCTGACTGACTCTGCTAACTCTTTGATTTGATTGTACTCCACAGGTGCATGTAATCGCCCGTTTTCCCCTTCATAAACGGGGAAAGCCAAGTGTAGCTTTCTCTTGACCTTATCAGGGATAAATGAAAAGGTCTTTGGCCCAAGGCTTTCCTCATAAGGAGGCGCCGAAGGGGCAATTGAGGGAAGGTGTAGCCTATAATGAGGCGGATGGACCGTTTGGGATAACCTCATGGCCCTGCCGTTGGCTAATTCTACTTCCTCCTCTGTATCCATTTCTCCTTCCTCTTCTTCTGCAGAAAACTTTTGGCCTTGTGGGCCAATATTCTCCCCCATTTCTACTTCCTTAGAATTCCTGGAGGGTCCTTTTTCCTTAATTTTTTCTCTCACGCGCGCGTCTAACCTCCCACTGCATTCAGTTTCTGATATTCTGTCCTGAATTTCCTCCGCCCTTGCAACAACCGCTTGGCAAGATTCATCTTTTAAGCAATTTTTGATGGAAAATAAGAGAATTGCTAAGATAAGCATCAAGGCCTGTATGAAACCTTCCCAATGCGGAGACAAGTCAAGCTCAAAACCGAAAAATCCAGGAACAGACATTACCTCTCTGATATGCAGACCCTGCAGTTCTGAATCCTTCCTGAATCCAAAGTGAATCCAAGAGATCCCCGTCGGTGCGGTGGTCAAGATTCCTCGGCGTCCCGAGGGCTTCGGCACCAGATGTCCCGCGCTACCGTCTCGCCAGCAAGAACCACACGGAACACTAGGATCCTTCTGCAGAATAGCTTTATGTCTCTTGGGAGCAGAGCATAAGCCAACACGGCCGTGGGGACCCAGATAAGATGGAACCCATCCCTTATAAAGGAAACAGACCCTGCCCTGGACGTGTCATTCCCGGATTGGCTGACTGCTCCCAGTCCCAGGTGAAACCTCGGGAGTAGGCAGGGACGCAGCGGTAGAGAGTTACAAAGCACGTGCGCTGAGATTAAAGACGTGTGCCGCCACACCTTGGGGTCACAGAGGTCAATCTCTACCTTTGTTCCTAGAAGCAATGGAGAATGTGGTCCGGCCCTCCACAGGGGTTCCCTTAGATCTGAGAGGATTTGGTAGAAACACATCATTTATTGCTGAGTGTTCCAAGGTCTTCCTCTTTCTTTGCAATGTCTGGCTGTAGGTCTCTGTAATTGTCCCCATCTACAGCAGGAGAGCTTCTCTGCTGAGACCTGAATAAAGCACTGATCTATGAGTATTGAAGACTATAATTAGCAGTCATTTTATCACTGCTTTTTTAGACTAGTAGTATTTGGTTTTACTCTATGTCCCTGGGATATCTAAATTCTGGTTCTCAGTCACCCAATCAGTGTCCAGTATGGATTCCATCTCATGGAGTGGGCCTAAGTCAAATCAGATATGATTTAGTTACTTCCACTACTGCCTTGCATTTTAAGTCTTAGGAGATTATGTGAGTACAACTATTTAAATATCCTTTACCCTAGATTGTCCTTGGTTTACCGATATGTAAAGCATTTGATTTGTGAGGCCTCGTCTGCATGAATTAACATACCCCATAAGATCATTCTTTACAAGGTTTTCTGCTTTCTTGACTCACATAAAATTGAATAAATATTTTGGCAAATGAGTGGTAAGTTGAAGTAACATCCTAGGGCTTTCAGAGTCATAGAGACTTTCTGTGTTGCCAACAGCTGAATGATACATGAACAAGGGAATAAATCTAAAATTTTGGCAACATATTTATGCCTAGTTTAACATTTTGTCTCTTTTCTCTCTATCTATAAGATCTTTATTATTTTCACTGATGAAAAAGTTGTTTACAGTCTCTCAGTTTGAGTAGGAATAAGAAACTCAAAATCATAGCCACCCTTTATATTTTATAAAACCTACAGTAGTTTGGTGTCATAATATTTTTCATTCTTTAACTGTAAAGTTAATATATTTTCTTAAATCTGACTTGATCCATTTTTTGTGCTGCTGTGCCAGAATAGAATCGATGGAGTAATTTATATTAAGGAAGAGCTAACTGTCTCATTGTTCTGAGGCTGAGAAGTAGAGGCATAGGACCAGGATCCTGCATCATTCCCCTTTGAAATTGAAAAGAAAGAGCAAGATGGGGTGGAACTAACATGTTTATAGGGAATAGTCTTTGATAATATTGGCAGCAATCCATTCATGAGGGCAAGGCCTCATAGACTAAATCCTGTCATAGTGCTGCTTCATTGTCAATTACATTTGTAAACCGTCAATGAGTGGAAGTATTCAAATCATAATGAATTCATTCACATTTTGCTCTACTGTCTATCCATGTCAGTTCTCAGTGAGAAGTTATATCTGTACCCCATATACCTTCAGAGAGACTGTCTTCTATATCACATTAACCTGTATTCCAAGAGCCAATGCTTTAAAGTGGCTGAACTATTCACTGGCATGGACTTTTCATCCTCCAGTACAATGAGACAGTCCATTTCTGATTACAGTAAATTATTCCATCTTTTCTATTCCAGTACAGCAGCACAAAAGAATGGATCAAGAGAGATTTAATAAAATGGATTAACATTATAGCTAAGGAACAAAAGTTCTTCTGACATCAAACTACTACAAGTTTCATAAAATAGAAAAGGTATGGCTATAATTTTGAATTCCCTATCCATATTCAGACTCTGCTTTTTGCTGGAAAATGCATCTCTCTAGTATTGGCCATTTCCATTCACCTGTTCACATTTCTCAAGCTTATGAAGAGGTGTGCACAATATGCATGGAAGGTAGCTTTCCACTAAAAAAACCTCTTCATGTCACATGGGTTCAGACCTCTATAAATTACTGAGTCTTGAGGAAGGTTGTTTTCTGATTTTCTGAGAAATCACCACACTGATATCCAAAATGGCTGTACCAGTTTGCATTTCCACCAGCAATGCAGAAGTGTTCCCTTTTTCCCACATTCTCTCCAAATTTCAAATGTAAAGAACATGTAACTTCTCTGTGTCTTAAAACCCTGATCTAATACAGAAAAGCCATGTCTAGCTGTTCTGTGACAGGGAACTCTCTGTAAAGAGCACGAACTCACCGGTAATGTTAGGAAGACATTAGAAAGGTACTAATGCATTTACAAAGTGGTGGAATAAGAAATTACTTGTGTATTACTAAGATCCAGAACATTTCTTTTAACTATGCAGTATGAGTACCGTGGAGACGGCCCAGTGTGTACAATGTTTGCCACGCAATCAAGAAGACCAGAGTCCAGATATACAGTACCCACATAAATATCAAGTGGGTTTGGTGACCCATCTGCAACTCCATGAACAACACTGAAATTACCAGCCACGAGCGAGAATGAATCACGAAACACACAATGAAACCCACTTTAACAGTTTATTGAGAGAAAGACATATGCACAGGCCTGAGTTGGAGCAGGGAGCGGGAGCGAGAGAGGGAGGGGGGAGAGAGGGAGAGAGGGAGAGAGGGAAAAAGGGAGGAAGACAGAGAAAGGAAAAGAGAGGGAGAGAGGGAGAGAGAGAGAAAAAGAGATGGGAGAGAGGAACGGAAACAGAGAGCATGAAGCGGGCACGTCCAGCTTTTAAAGGCTGCCTGTCGCATGCACACAGGGTTTTACGTAGCTGTAGCTATGTTATGTGTAGCTCAGTAACCGTATAGCGCATACGCCATGTAGGGCTTGAGGGCCCCAGGTTGATATGTAAATTGTCTGAGCGTTTGATGGCCCATGTGCAGCCCTGGTACCCAGAAGTGCCAGCGTTTGGAGTGACTAGCCATTTTATCAAAGTGCTGGATGATTGAAACCTAGCACACACCATGCATGCACCTAGGCATAGCTCTTTTACATCAACTTATTCGGTCCCCCAAATATTAAAGTTTTACATATGAAATATTTCTTTTCTAGTCTGAAGCAAAAATGGTGCTCAGTGAATTCACAGTGGAGAAAGAGATTTAAAACAAATAAAATGTGGTAAAATTATTTCAATGAAGTCCTGATTTTTGTGCTTTTTGATTTTGAAGGGGGTAAGATTACGTTATTAGACTTTTAAATCAATTGGAAGCCTTTTCCAAGATTTGTTTCATTTGAAGAATAAAATCAGTTATTGGTCCTGACTTCATAAGTTTCCTCTGTCTACCAGTCACTAGTAATAATAAACTCTCTCAGAGAGGAAGGGTTCCTAAGAGGTTCTTACAGACTTCCTTAGTCTTTCTTTCTCGGTGTGTTGACTACATGCCCTTTAGTGTTTCAGAGGCAGTGGTTTCCAAGCCTGAATGCTCTAGAATTCCAGAAATTTGTATCTATTCACTGCTCTCAGAGAGTAGCAGGAAATCCTACAAGAGAGCAAACAGTTGTACTGTAGATCAGCAATTACTCTTCAAATGATGCTCGATTCATCCATTATAAAAGTTGTAGAATAGGAAAACAGGAATAAATCAAAGCCATGATTAACAGTTGAAGACAGCTAATTTGCATGAGAATAGAGGCTTTTTTTTTTGCTGATATCATCTAAGGACCAGAGCATCCATAAACCCAGTCTCAAAGCACAAAGGGACAATACAAAGACTACACCTAAATGCTGGATGCTTTTGGATTCTTCACACAGACCACTATTACACTTTCACATTTGAGAGTGGTTTTTTTTCTTTCTCAATATCTTAATAAACTGTCTATTTCTCTTTTTTTGTTCTTTTCTTTTTTGGGATTTTGTTGTTGTTGTTTTTGTTCTCGAGACAGGTTTTTCTGCGGTTTTGGAGCCATCCAAGAACTAGCTCTTGTAGACAAGGATGGCCTTGAACTCAGAAAGATCTGCCAGCCTCTGCCTCCCGAGTGCTAGAATTAGAGGCCTGTACCACCACTGCCCAGCTAATAAGCTGTCTATTTCTTTTTGTTTGCTTGTTTTTATTGATTTTATTGAGCTTTACATTTTTCTCTGCTCCCCTCCCTGCCTCTCCTTTCCCCTACAACCCTCTCCATGCTCCCAATTTGCTCAGGAGATCTTGTCTTTTTCTACTTTCAATGTAGATTAGATTCCTGTATGTCTCTTTTAAGATCCTCATTGTGGTCTAGGTTCTCAGGGATTATGATCTGTAGGCTGGTTTTATTTGCTTTATGTTTGAAAACAACTTACGAGTGAGTGTATATGATATTTGTCTTTCTGGATCTGGGTTACCTCACTCAATATGTTGTTTTCTAGTTCCATCTATTTGTCTGAAAATTTCAGGATTTCTATTTCTAACCCATGCCTTCCTGAATGATTTTCTATTTTCTCTGTGTCGACAGAGATTTCTGTCCCTACCAGTCCCACAGCCTTTCAGTCACAAAGAAATACAAAGAGGCCTACATTAATTATAAACTGGCTGACCTAATATCTCAGGTTTCTAATTAACTCTTATAACTTACATTAGCCCATAATTCTTGTCTGTGTTAGCCATGAGGCTTGGTACCTCATGGTACCATGTGGCGTTCTCATCTTGCTTCCTTTGTGTCTGGATGACAACTGCAGATTGAGTCTTTTCTCTTCCCAGAATTCTCCAGTATTGGTCACCCTGCCTCTACTTCCTGCCTGGTCACCCCACCTATACTTCCTGCCTCTATCCTGGCCAATCAGCATTTTATTAAAGCAATACAATATAAGTGACAAGGTACAAAACCATTGTCCCACAGAAACTCTGAACAATTATCAGAATTTTCACCGAGTGTATACTACATTTTTCTCTTAAATGTCATTGAAATTCTCTTTAAGGTTAGCAAAAGTTCTTAATAGCTATACAGTTTTGTCATACAAATAGTAGTTTTTTAATGAGTAACATTGAAAACATTTACTTAATGTTCTGATTTATAGTAGATTAATATGTCCATAACTGTGCAATATAGAATTGTCAAATCAATGTGACCAATGTCTTTTATGTTTCCAATTCAAATTTCTTGATATGAGGACTCACCCATAAGTCCTCAAGGTCAATAAGATTCTGACATTTTAGACCTATGAAAAGGCTGTAACCCTTGAGACTCTATCTTCTTACGTTTTTAGGTTTTATTCTGCATAGTAATGAGTATTTAGTAATGAGTATTTCCCTTAAAACATCTTATACTTGGGAAAGAAAATGATAATGACCTTGATATGTATAGAAATTGCAGAGATCAGAAGTTGGAAGAGCAAACATGTGAATATCTATGAACAGGTCTGAAGCTATGTTTAATAAAATCACCTCTCACTGTGCTTTTTTATGTTCATATACACTGCAAATGGCGAGCCCAGCTCATATCCCACCATTAGTGCTGATTTCTCTTCTTTTACAGCTAACTTAATAGCTCTCATAATTAACAGCTTGCATTATGTCCTAAACCAGACAGCTTTTTTTTCTTTTCTTTATTATTACAATCAATCTTGTGTCTTCTTTTCCTGTGATAAAATTTTGCCTAGATTACAATCAGCTGAGTATATAACTTCAAGAATCAGTACTTTGCTATGCTAATTGTCCTTGATAAGTAGACTTTCTAAATACTTAGCCCTCTAAAATCTTTAACTCTTACTAATCAAGAGCAATTATTAATTTTAAGAACTAAAATGACTGGTATTGTTCTCTATTTTCTTTTCTTCCCAAAGAAATCTTTTGTTATTTTACTTATTATTATGTTAAATGGTTGAATCATGTATTTAGCTATCAGTTCTCATAGGCTACCCCTAAAAACCATTTCTTCAGGCTTCTTCCCAGACTCTGCCTTTGTTTAATGAACTCAAATTACTTTCTAAAAATGTAGAGAAATACAAAAAGACATTCATGTTAGGATATACAAGGCAGCTATACACATGCCATACAAAAATCCTTGCTGCCTCAAGCCCTGTACTCTTGCCAATGTACATTTGTTTTCTCCCCTTTTATCATTAAAATTCATACGCATTATTAAAATATTGATCATGTATTAAATACTTGTTAATCACTTATTAAATATTACTTATTAAGTAATAACAGTAATCATATATTAGTCACTTATTAAATATTTGAAAGTGTTTGATTTAATGTTCATCATGATTATCTTCCAAGATGAAACTATTATTTCACAGCTGAAGATAAAGTAACCTTAAGCCACAGAGCAGCAAGTGACATGGAAACTCTCACTAGCTGATGGGAGCCTTCTGTCCTCACTTGTGTCGAACCACCATCTGCCAATGTTAGTAACAATGACTACGTGGAAGGGCAGGGCCTACCTATTCCTCTCAACACTGAGGAAATATTAACTTTTGAGTAAAGAATATATGTTAATCCTGCATGAGAAAAGTAAATAGGGACAGAGTTATAGTCTTGAAAAATATCAGGTTCCAGTCACTGTGGTAATGGCTTTGATTTTAAACATACTGTTATCCTCATCTATCACGTTTCCTTGTTTCCGCTTGCCACTAACATCATTGAAATAAAAAGGAAATCATGAAGAGTCCAGAGCTATATTCTTGGAACTTGATAGTTTATTCTGTCCTATGACTCAATTACTGATAATGCTCTGATATTCATCTTGATTTGATTAGACCTAAATTCAATGTTGTTGGATGTTGCACCATATTGCACTAAAAGACACTGGAAATTGTCTGTACCTCCAGTTGTCACATTTTGTAGTGTGACATTAGCACATTTCCTAGAATCCCATCTCCTTTCAGTCTATACATGTTTGCTCATCTTTGCTTCCATCAAGTTTAAAAGAAAGTTAACAAATGTATAGAGGGACCAGGTGATGTAAATGAAAACTACACGTGCACATTTGCATATACATGACTGCCTTGAATCCTGGATCAATTTTCAAAGATGCATTATGGTGTTCTCAAGGGAGACTAGAAAGAAATCAGCTAAGAACTAAATGAGTTCTCTTTTGGAATTGAAGGTCATTTGGAGTGAAGGATTCCATGAGTCAGTATGACTACAGTTAACAAAACAGACTCACTTCTCTTGGCTGGGAAATAAATGTACATGCCTTTGTATGGATTAAGTTTGGATTTATTATTCTGAACTATTCACCCAGCATTAATCATAAATCAATCTAGTGACAACTAAAAATATGAGAAAATTGTATATGCAGCCTAGATAAACCACCTAAATGGTCAAACCAATGGTTCTCTCGGCTTCTTTCCTATTTAGTCATTGAACATTGCTAGGTAATCAAAAGTATGGGGTACCTCATAAGTTGGTGCCCCTGTGTCAGGAAACACAAATCAAATTGAAAGGAAGAGTATGTCTCTTCAAATTCCACTCATTACACAGAAGAAGAGAAATGTGTTTCTAATACTAAAATATTTGAACAAATAAATCTAGGGACTTTTACTTTTCATGAATACTTAGGTGTTTCAAATAAAATTTTCTACTGTTGCCGTAACTGAATATTCTCCAAGGTATTCACCACACGATCACATCACTTATAAGAAGATGGGAACTTATGAAAATCTCTCTTGACCTCCATGTTTGTAAAACAAAGCCTTATACAGTCAGTTCCAATTCATTTATGTTCATCACATGTGAAAAAAATACATTGGGGTTGGTATTTGAATCAAATAATGATTCAGCCTTGATACATCATTATTCTCTCCTCTAATGTCTGATAAACTGTAGTGTCCTATAACAAAGAAGACTTATCACTGTAAAACTTTATTATGCTTAAAGATCAGTTTTTAATTAGATTATATTGAGGAATAAAGGGAAAGATAGGCTATGACTGGGAATATGGGAACAGCTCAACACAGAGCTCTTCACCTTCATGGCTACTAAGATCAAGCAGCGAGGAAGAAAGCAAGCTGTGGAACTTGACCAGTGTGAAGCTTTGGCAATAGCTGCCTCTTAAGCTCATTACGGATTTGCAATCCATGTGCAATCTGTGTAATATCAGTTATCTCATTCATGTTGTGAGTACTGATTATAAGTAAAACTTCATCCTGGCTAGACAAATGTTTTCATTTTAACAATAATACTAATAATAGGATTTGTTACCGAAAGTTCATTCCACTACAAATAAATCTTATATATTAAAGGTATAGGTGTACCTTGGGAGAATTCCTTGTTTATGTTAATAAGCTAAAATCTCTTTTTTAAAAAAAATAAAGTATTGTTGAGGCTGTGTTAGTATATTTCTAACAATTAGACTTATTTAGAGATTGCAATTTTACCTCTCCTTACCACAATTTTATAACAAGGAAAAGTAAATTATAAAGAAAAAAGTTATTTTTCTTTAATGGAATAAAATTCATTAAGTTTGGGAAAAGGTTAAACTAAGATTATGTATATTGTTGCACTCTATAATAGCATAGAGTCAAACACTGAAGCAGAAAATTAAAATCTCTGATTTTAGACACTTTAATAATAAATCCCATTGATTGCAAGCGACAGTTTCTCAGATGTTAAAGATGATTGTATTTCAGGCTTGGCCCAATGGCTGCGGAAAAATGTTATTCCTCACCAGTGGTTGATATAATTTAACTGGAGAACAACCCTATAAAACCAGAGTTGATGACTTAGCTGATTAATGTGCTCCAATGTTCAACTAGCATAAAATGTAATTTAGAAATCCAACCATTAAGAATCATCACCCTCTTGGTTAAATTAATTTGAATTATAAATTTCATACATTTTATATTAAAAATTAAACTAGTATCTGATATCATGGGTAGTTTATTAATGTTAATATGCATTCTACCAAGAGAATGTACAACTAAAATATCTTAGAAAAACAAAATTGACAAAGTTCAGGAAACCCTTTTGATTAGACAATTAATTTATAAAAGAATGGCTACTTGATATGTGTGTATATAACTACAACCATTTTTCTGTCCTTAAGGAAATATGTACTTCTATTGAAACTGTGAGGTATCTTTATACCTCTTGGAAAATAAAACACCACTGAGTTTTTATGTGACTCTGTGAGGAAGACACTGAAAAGAAGATGTATGCTAAAAATGCATCAGAGCACTGATGGTTGTGGATGTTGCAATTAAAATCTAGCAGCAAAAATAAATTCATGTCAGTTTCTTTTTTAACCTTACCTGTCCCTTTTCTTAAACTATCATGAGTTCAATAAACCATCAGAGAGTGAAAGGTAGAAAAAAGACTATAGGTTAGTAAAAATGGCATATGTAATGTGGAAACTATCTATAATAGGCTCATACAATTTCTAAACATTTGCTTTTATTTAAAGTCAGCAAAACCTAATATCATAACCTATATATTTAATAATCAGTATAAAATAATAAACATTATTTACCATAAATTTTCTCAAATAAAACTTGATTCCATTCCATGAGACGAAAAGAATGAATGTAGAAGACTCTGTAAGCAATAATTTTTGAGATATAATACATATCATCTGCTAATATTTGTATTAGTATTCAAATATATACATAATTTATACATAGCTTATAAATCATCAATTAAGAAGAAGAATTAATTACAAAGCATTTTTTTTTGTAAACAGAGTTTCTGTCCTTCCCAGTCTCACTGCTATTCATTCCCAAAGAAACACACAGAGGCGTTTAGCAATTGGCTTTATAAACTGACCTATTAGCTCAGATTATTATTAACTCACTCTTACAACTTTAATTTACCTATAATTCTGGTCTGTGTTTAGCCATGTGACTTGGTACATTTTCTCAGTGAAGCATTTTTATCTTGCTTCCTCTATGTATGTGTGGCAACTGCAGACTAAGGCTTTCCTCTTCCCAGAATTCTCCCAATCAGGTATCCTTGCCTATACTTCCTGTGTGGCTACTGACCAATCAGCATTTTTTTAAACCAATATGAGTGACAAATCTTTACAGGGTACAAGAGCATTCAACTTTTTTTTTCTTTCAAAACAAGGAGTTAAATAATCCCCTTTGTTTATGGTTTTTTTTTCCTACCATTATCAATAACAACTTGTAACCAACACTCTAAACAAAGACAAATATCCATTTTGGGGAATGTGAACATAGATTTTTTTTCTTTTTTCTTTTCACTAGACAATGATGTTATTACTGCACAGATATCTTTCAAAAGAGAAATACACTCCATTCCATTATTTTATTAATGTAAAATTATTTATGTAAATGATAGCATTTATATTGTTAATTGATATTATTGAGCTATACATTTTGCTCTGCTCCCCTCCCTTCCTCCCCCTCCCCTTCAACCCTCTCCCAGGATCCTCATGCTCCAAATTTACTTAGGAGATCTTGTCTTTTTCTGCTTCCCATGTAGATTAGATTTATGCATGTCTCTCTTCGGGTCCTCATTGTTTCTAGGTTCTCTGGGATTGTGATTTGTAGGCTGTTTCTTTTGTTTGTTTGTTTTATATCTAAAAGCCACTTATAAGTGAGTGCATATGATATTTGTCCTTCTGGGTCTGGGTTACATCACTCAATATAATGTTTTCTAGATCCATCCATTTGCCTGCGAATTTCATGATATCATTATTTTTTCTGCTGTGTAGTACTCCATTGTGTAAATGTACTACATTTTTCTTATCCATTCTCTGGTCAAGGGCCATTTAAGTTGTTTCCACTTGAACAACCATAACACTAACTGCGTATAACAGAACATCTAATGATTTGGGGCTAGTTAGATGACTTGGGGGGCAAGAACACTTGTTCTCTTGCAGACGACCTCAGTTTGGTTCCCATGTCAGGTGTCTCACAGCTATATTTAACTTCAGATCCAGAGGATTTGAGAACTCTGGCCTCTGCTGGCATCAGAACTCACATGCATCTAACAATATTCAGACAGACAGACAGACACAGACACACACACTAAAAAGTGACACCTATGAATGAAAACAGAAGGGAACAGGAGGAGCTGAGAAGTAATGAAAGTTATCAGAGGGCAATGACATTCTGACACCTGTAAAGAGGAGAGGGAAAAAGTTACACAAATGAATTCTTAACTAAAGAACTAAAGTGTGTTAAACATCTATGGATGCTTTTACACTTCTAGAAAAGGGTTTACTTTTGTACCTTTGCTGTATCAAGTCCCTGCTAATAATCAGTCTATGGAAAGCATATCCTCCGTATATGCATCAAATTGGGTACAAAGTACAATTGCCAGGACATTGCTCCCCATCATGACAGAGCTTTGAGGGTGTATGACATCTTTACTGTTGGGAAACTTTGTAGTCGAAGGCTGCTCCTGTTTCCTGGCCTCCCAGATGAGAGATAATCACACAGAAACTGTGTTATTACAACACTGCTTGGCCTATTAGGTCATACTTCTTCCTGGCTAGCTCTTATATCTTAAATTAACCCATTCCTATTACTTTGTATTTTACCATGAGTCTTGTGGATTATCGGTGAAATTCCCGGGCATCTGTCTCCTCTCAGTGACTACAGGGCATCTCATTGACTCTACCTACTCTCTCCTCCTTTATTTGCTAGGAACTTCTTCATGTTGATTGGGGGTTGATAATTTTATTGGGACCCCAAATGAGTTTAGCATTATGGTAGAATACTTACTGGAATATTCTTTGAGCCTGAAACAAACATCTCAACCAGCAGTCTTGAGGCTGTTCTGGATGTAGAACTCAGAGGAAACTGTAATAGGGGTGCTTTAAAACACCAGATCATCTGGGCCATCTGTTCCCATTTGAGATTTTTTTGGAGGGATCGTCCTTGATCAAACCTGGTTTTACTTAACATAGAATGAACCTACAGCTTCTCATTTCCTCTGGAAGCAAAAGTACAACCTCTTTCCCAAAGTAACATATCTGTTAATTTATATTTTGAAATAAAGATATTTTTTTAAAATATATAGGTTAGTTTAATCCAGTAGCATTTATAATGAAATGCCTTTTAGCAGCTGTTGCTCCTTCCTCAGCAAACAATTCAAAGACAACATAATAACAGATAGTATATAGATCTCTGTGTATTTTCCATCTTTATGTGGCTTTAATTTCTTACTCTATTTCTTTTATTTTCATTTTTAATTTTTAGTTTTATGAGACAGGGCTTCTCTATGTAACAGCTCCGGCTGTCCTAGAACTCACTCTGTAGATGAGGCTGCCCTTGAAATCACAGAGTTCTTCCTACTTCTCTCTGTCTCTCAAGTGCTAGGATTAAAGACACTACTCTGTTTATTTTATTTCTTTTAAGGATCTTCTCTATCTTTCACCTTTTCTTTCTCATGCCTATGTATCTTTTTAAACACACTGTAAACTATTTAGAGTGTTTTTTATATTTGAATATATTTTTTACTATATATTTCTCTTCTTCTGACCGCATGAGTCTTTGCTTTGCTAAGCAATGTGACTAGAATTAAAGCCTTGGCTTGGCAGCTGGATCCGCCATACTCCATGGCTTTCTCAGAGACTGACCGTAATGTGGAGGTACTGGCAGGAACCTCATTTTTTAAACTACAACTCAATGGGGTTTCTAGATCTATGCCACCACCAAGATGCATGCTGGCGGCTGCTCATAAATGACATTTAAGTGTTTGGTGCAGGGCCTTTTAAAAGAGCTGCACAGTTTTTGCTGTTAATACTGATTCAGGAAGCCTCCCTTAAAGGAACAGTGCCTCTGCTTGCCTCTAGTAGACAAAGTCCACCCGAGACAATGTTGATTTCAAGAAATCTTGCTTGACTATGTTCCTTCCTCTGTTTAGAATACTTTTTTAATAAAAGCTTTCTCTGGCTTTGTGTGGAAATTCTTGCCAGACATTTGGGCACTATTGTGTAGAAGGAAGTTTCTGTTGTGCCCAGCCCCACAGTCATTCAGTCCCTAAGAAACATACAGAGGCTTATAACAATTATAAATGGCTTGACCTATTAGCTTGGGCTTATTAGTAACTACCTCTTGAAACTTAACCCATAATTCTTGTCTGCATCTAACCATGGGGCTTAGTACTTTTTCTCAGTGAAGCATTTTCATCTTGCTTTCTCTATGTCTGTGTGGCAACTGCAAACTGAGACTTTCCTCTTCCCAGAATTCTTCTACTCTGGTTGCTGGCCTATATTTCCTACCTGGCTGGCTACTGGCCAATCAGTATTTTATTAAACCAATAGTAGTGACAAATCTTTACAGGGCACAAGAGCGTTATCCCACAGCAAGTTTCACAAACTTAAATACTCTCTATCAAGTAAGAATATACTTATTATGGTGATATATACACGAAAAAGTGGAGGACATCTGCAATTTGCTGTGGGAACGGATTAAAGAGCAACTTAGTTTGTAGGTTACAGTTCACTAAGATGATAGAACCACAGCTAGACAAAGGAGTTTGTCTGCTGGAAATGCAGAACAGAGATAATGAAAAGCATTTCAGCTAGAGTTATTAGAATAAGGAAGGTTAAAATTTGCATGTAGTTACATAAACTAGAAGGCTTAGAGATGATACTGAAAGTCTGGGGGGTGAATGCAATTATGTAAAAGGAGTCACTACCAAAGGCTATAGAAATGAACATTTTTAAAAATCTTCTGAACCCATAAAACTGAGAAATTACTTTGTATTCTGTCAGTTGAGCCTACATGACAGTCTGCATAGTTTTTTGATCTTACAGTCCATAAATATATATAGTCACAAAAATTCTATGTTAAAAGGAAATTAATTTACATTTTGTCAAAATGTGGCTCAAGTACTATTGAATTTCTGGTTTCCTAGCCTACAGGATGTATATTTCATAGTTGACATCTTGACCTATTCTGTTTTAATTACTGTATCTACTTGTATGCTGTATTAGACCTTGACTATCATTTATATATCTACTTTCAGTGTTCTTAAATGTAGAATTTCTTCATCTTATCAAGCAACTCTGACATGTTTTCTAGAATTACAGTAACTGCTAGGAATTGTGAAAAACAGCTATAATCATGAAAGAATTATTAGAACTTTCAAACCCTATATTCAAGTCTAGCTCCATGTTGCATGAAAAATTAGTCTTTGGATCATCGCAGAATTCCTCTGGGCAATAGTTCACATCATAAAATCAACATGATTAATAGACACTTTTTACACTGAAGAAGTCCAGGAAATAAAATTTCACTGCACAATTGGGCACATGTGCTGTGGAGTATTTTATCCTCTCATTAAGCATGAAAAATTGTTCACTATATAATATGGAATGAACAGAATTAATGGCAAGATCCTTTATGCAAATCTTTACATAAAACTGAAAGATTTAAAACATTTAAATTTTTTCTAAACTGCCAATAGTTAAATAAACAATCTTGGCATTTCTAAGAGTGATGTGGCATCAAAACATTTGATTCAATATTATTATAATATTAAATATATACTTAGCCTTTTCATTTACATCATTGAAAATTGATACTTAAAATTCAAAGAATGTTAATGTTTTATATAAAGGTCTAAAATCAAATTAACTCATTCTATAATTATTATGGATTTTTCAAATTCATCTGAATGTTTTAAAACATTATATTGCATATATCCAAAAATAGTATGTATGCATAACTTAAATTTATTTTCAAACTTCATTTGCCTTTTCTTCCTTACTCTAAATACAAGTAGGCAATGAAAAAAGTTCTATTAAAAAACAGATATTTGATTTTAAAGTTTATATCCTCTTGAAAAGATTCCATGACAGAACAATACTTATACCGAGGTATAAAGGTGTTTCAACTTACAATTTATTTGACATGATTTGCTTATTATGATAAAGCATGTGTGAATCAATTGACTTGTCTTTCAAATGATTATTATTATAGAAAGGAGATACTAACCTCCCCTCACTTTGTCATAGGAGTGAGTCTTTTATAAATTTTAGTGTGTGTGTGTGTGTGTGTGTGTATGTGTATGTGTGTGTGTGTCTTATATCGTGCACAGACACTAGCCTCTGCTATTTGATATGTACAGAAATTCAATCAGATGTTTAATTACATCTTAACATGAGTTTCAAACAGCTGTCTAATTCCCTTGTTTCTGATTAAGGAGATTGCGAAATCTAAAACTTAGCATGGCATTTACATAGAATTCTAAGAAGACGTTATTTTAGGAGAAGCAGGAGATTTCTTTTTAGCACTGAGAGAAATACTTTCTAAAATAATAAGGATAATAAAGAAGTATTAGTATACAGAGGGAGGGAAAACAAGACATCCATGAACAATAGTAATCTAAATGAGCAGTTATCAGTACTCTGACAAACACCACATATCCTGGCTATCTGGGATGTATCAGGGTGAAGTATATATTCTAAATTGCGCTTGAAAACAGTGAATGTGTTAGAAACAAAGAATCAAGTGCATAAATAAGGTTAGCACAAACAATGCAACCATTTTGGGTACGGTATTTGTTTTCCTGACCATATAAATAAACAGTAAATGGAACTTTAAGATTTTTAGCAGAGTTATATTAAAAAATTGTTTATCATTATAATGCTTTTCTGTGAAACATTTCTGTATCACCAGGCATTTATATGATACTAAGAATTAAAAAAAAAACATTATCTGGAAGAAGTTTGAAAAACATTATCAATTTATCTACCTTTAAAGTTAACAAATATATTAAATGTGTATAACGTGTTTCAGACACAAAACTCTTAACTATTCAGAAGCTAAAATACTGTTCAACAAAGATGTTAAAATTGTTACATTTCATGATTTGCAACCTATTATCATTTTATAATTACTGGTTAAGTAGATTAACAGTTCATAAAGTAATAGGCAAGTTTCCTCTGATAGAAATGGAAATCCCAATAGAATTTTAAACAAATGTAAATGATTCCCATATTTTCTCTAGGAAAAAAATTAAAAAATCATCAATCGTTGGTAGGAGGTAAGTAACTGGATAAAATTTGCTCTATCAGAAGAGGTTCATAAATGTGAATGCATGTTATCAGTTCTAGAACTGTGAAAGATGAATCAGTCTTTGAGACAAACCAGAATAGAGTCTCCCAACACAGGTGTGTTTGTATGAATGCGTCCAACACATGTTGTTCTGGAAACCACTCTGTGATAAACACCTGAAGTAGTGCTAATTTTTTTAAAAAAATCTCTAAGGGAAAGGAATTCTTGCATAGGCTATTGTGTTAAATTTTAAATTGTGTATAAGGTGACTTTAAAATATTGAGTAACCAACTGAATGCATGTGAAAAGTATACGAGTATGTATTTATGTGTTTGTGTGTGTATGTGTGTGAGTGTGGAGAGAGAGAGAGAGAGAGAGAGAGAGAGAGAGAGAGAGAGAGAGTTGATGGGCATTAATCTTTAGGGTGAAGAAGAAGTAGGTGTGAAAAGTATTATTTCATATCAGTAAATTAAAGTTATTTACCATGTAACAAGGCACAAATATAAAGGAGGACGGAAAAGATGGAGAGAGATAGAGTGAAGACCATAGTCTGCCCCTGTGGCTTTCATAACCTTCTAGTATGGTCACAGGTGACTGCCATAACTCCAGTCATCGATGCTTTACATGTCAGCATTTGTGTTAATAACAACAGTGAGTAAATCTCCTGAACATTTTCTTATTTGAGCAAATTTATTTTTCAGAAATCCTTTTCGTTGTTCTAAAATCCCATTCCTTCGATTATACCATGTTTCTAACCTTACTGCCAAAGAGCAGGACAGCAATTAGCTATTCATAATTTCAGTAATTGCAGATGAGCTCTGTCTCCAAAACTAAGAGGAAAATGGTTGCTTCGCATTACAGAAAATCAGTACCTGTTATATTTGAATTATTTTAAGAAGATACAGTCACACTCACCTTCATTTCACTCAATATCCCATGTTGAATTACAATATGGAGACAGCAGAGACATGAGTTATATGTACTTTTGAGAGGGATGTCCATATCTTGCTATAGAAACAGGATTTCAGGCACCAAAGAAACAGTTCTTATTGTACTTCTTTTAAAATATACCACAAACGAATTCCAATAGTATCTTAGTGTTAAAAATTGGAAGCCATTTAAGTTCTAATTCTATCCCAAGAGAACAGATGTCACAAAGGGATGTTTTTTCCTTAATATTTCAAATCACCATTGAAGACTGCTGGTGAATGTTCAGTTAACCCTTTTCTTAAATTTGAAGCATAGTGATAGATTAATAGTTCAAGAGTCTTAGGAATTACCATTGTGTGTTGCTATCAATGAGAAATGATAGAAAGATGGTTTGCCTTTGCTTTAATCTAGGTAACGCATAAACAAGGCAGATTATGAATATCACATGCCAAAGGCAGCACAGGTTTGCCACTCCTGCATGGCAGAGGTAAAGTTGCAGCCATCTGTATGCACAGCTAAAAGGCAAATGCATTTGAGAGAGGAAGAAGCCCTCCGTAACAGTTCAAGGGGAGGTCAGGTGAGTGCCTGCAGGTTCAGATTCAAATTTTATTTGCAGACAGGAAATCTGGGCAGCTTAATTTTTTAAAATAGCCTTAATAAATCTGCCAATAGTTGGATTGGTTGTTTGATGAGGGACCAACATTCCCCCAGGCAGAGAACTTGTCCATGAATGTGCTGGATAGTAAGTTCTTTTGAAATCCATCCAAAAGAATAGCACTTGGAATAGAAGAAATGATTAAGATTTCCTACCTTGGATAAAGCACAAAGAAGCACTTACCAGCACTTTCCTTCTTGAACAGTTACTGAGATTTACAGGCTCTCATTGAGACTGCGCACAGCAATATTCTCCAAAGGTCTTGCCCTCTTAAAATTTCCAGAGAAAAGGAATGATGGCTGCTAGATGTTGAAAATAATTAGTCAGGGAGAAAGAACTCTAGGAAGAGCATTGAAACTTCTGAGTTCTGTGTCAACTATTTTTGTATAGAAACAATAGGTATATATGTTTCTTATCTTTGGTCAGGCAAAGGAGCATAAATTCAATGACTGATCACAGAGTTAGTTCATAATTTAAAGTTCTATGTGACAGAGTTCCAGCACAGCTTGCAGCTTGTACCAAGATACTATGCAAGTTCCACAGTGCTCTTTTGAGGATGCTTTCCTGGGAAGTCCATTACCCTGTATCTTTTCCAAATTTTGCAGACTGCCCAATCACAGGTGTTTACCAATCACCTTAAAGACCAATACTGACTGGGACTTCTTGGTTTCTTGTTTCTATCATTCACTTCTTAGCCTCCTCCTTCTGTATTTATGGATAATTTAGACTAACATAGTCTCACCCAGATGGTGCATGATAATTCCCTGCTTTAAAGATGATTAATTATTGATTTTATCTCACTTGACTCTCATTTTTCTGTAAAAAGACATTCATAGCTTCACAAAATTGACACCATTCACTACATAGGAATGGAGGTAAACTGAGAGGGTCACACCATGAATTCTATTTGATTTCTCCTGTCCATATTCTCTTGCATACAATCTGATTATTACATAGCACTGTCTTGGTGGGAATTTTCTCCTTTTAAAGTTTTCAAAAAAGCAGTATATGCTGTTTGCACAGAGCAAAGGATTTTGTCCCACTAGGTCCACACCAGCCTACAATTCACTTTGGTCATATTCTCCTCCCTAAACCTCCTTTTATTCTCCCTACCACTTCTTCCTCCTGAAATAAGAGTGCTTCTATTTTCATGAATGTATATGCAATATTAATTTTACAGAGTATGACATATTTCATTTAATTAGATGACCTATATTTCCATTTATTTTCATACAAATGGCAGAATCTTGTTTCTTTTCATAAGGTTGAATAGCAATCTATTGTTTATGTATATCACATTTCCTTCTGTCTGTGGACATTGAAGAGCTCGACAAGCTGAGAAAGGCCGCAAGGGACGTGAGTGTGCTGCAGCACTTACGTATGCTGATTTTGTTTCCTTCAGAACCACATCAAAAAGAAGTGCTAACTTTTGGTCAATGATTCCACGTTCATAGGCTGATGAATATTTACTTATTAAAGTTTCATTTTCCTGATACAATTAGCTATTTTAAGTAAAGTCGTTTTTGATATAGTTAATTTACCTAGAATGAACACTGTGTCTAATCATGTCATGCTAGTCATCTGAACAACAGATTTGAAATATGAACCCCAAACTGAAGTTAAGTGTTTACAATCATCAGGAGTACTATTAATAATACAATGCCCCAAAATTCAGTGTTGTTTATATATTTTTAAATATTGAGACTCATAGAAAGCTCATATCTTAGTTTTTTTCATTATAACTGTATTTGTTTATCATTTATGTAGCTGTATCATTAACTTTTATCAGCCATTTAATGAGCACCTACAACCACCGCTACTATTTCTTCTCTTCTGAAGTTTAGGGATAAGAGAAATTTGTAATTTGTATATGAATAACCTGACACCAAGAGAAGCTATGATGTCATTGATTAAAAGAAAGTATCTGGTGACAAGAAAGTAAAAACTAATCCACAATTGACACAAATCAAATAAAAAACCTCGGCTAAAGATTTCCTAGAAGAACGGGATCTGATATAATTAAAAATCAAAATAAATGATAAGTGATGGTGAAAATTTTCCAATCAACGATGACAGGAATCACTATCCAGAAGATCTATGACTTGTGCAAGGAAGTAAGTGCATACTGGCCCATGACTAAGCACAGAGTCAGGGCCCTACCTTCTCCTCCACAATGAGCTAAGTAGGGATTAATCATTCTGTCTCTTGCTAGCTACAACAAAGACACCACATTAACTCTGATGATAGTGAGGATCCATAGAAGAATGCTAGCATGGTAGAATTAAATATTTGAAGTTAAAGATCATTCTGTGTGTCCCTAAGCGGCCAAGGTAACTATGCTGTGCACTGTGGTCACTTTGTGAAAGAGACACAGAGAAATTAAGGAAGTAAAGTTGAACAGACTATTATGCTCTGACTTTGGTGTCTTGCAGAATAACTTAAAGTTTCTACCTGTATTACAGGATAAGTGACAATGTCATTTTCTCAATGTATATTTTGACACAAATTTGATTTGATATCGTATTCAGAATGGTAAACCCAACTGGCATTGAGAATATAGCTGGTCCCAAATCCACCTTGCTATGAGTAGTTTGGGATATACTATCAAATGCTGTATTTTAGAAAAGGTATGTAATTATGAGTTAAATTGCTGTATTATACAAGGCTATTTAATGTGATGCTATGTTAGTAGATACTACTATGCAAAAGCAAATTACAATATGAGTGTTTCTCTTTTATAAGTAAAAACATTTCTTCTACTAGGTTGTTAAAGGGGGAAAGGTTTTTAAAGCATTCATCTCATGTCTTTAACTTAGTGAACAATTTCATTACTTTTATATAACAAAGGCTCAAGTGCCATCACAGATATATTTTTAAATATATAAATATTGGATTGTTTTAGTAAATTTACTTATTATAAGCTAATTGTAAAATGAGTTTTACTACTTTTTCCTGATTTTCATAGTGATTTTGGTAGGTGTTCCTTCAGCTGATGTCTGTGTCTAATACACAAATCCCTCTAAAGCTGACAAAAATCTTTGAATTCTATCTTTTTCAAAATAACGCAATCAAAAAGTGCATTTCCTCAAAGTACCTTTAGTTTAACTACTGTTGGTTAATGGATCACATTTGTTTTGTATACGGACCATGCAGTATTATGTAAATAGCAAACAATCTTCGAAGGCACTGATTATGAACAGACACAAAGTATTCTGAATATAAATATACAAAATAATAAAGAATTATGAAAGAGTTCATATAGAAGCCATAGATGAGCAATGCACT
Source organism: Myodes glareolus (assembly GCF_982192425.1). NCBI lineage: Eukaryota > Metazoa > Chordata > Mammalia > Rodentia > Cricetidae > Myodes > Myodes glareolus. Next base: position 28,451,483 of record NC_142027.1, on the reverse strand, counting down.
GTTCCAGAGCAGGCTGTAGAATCAATCTGCTGTTTAATTATGGAAACTGGAGGCACCGTTCATCTATAGACAAATAATGCCTAACAGTGGCTTCTATAAATTGTTTTTAAAACAGAGATTTGTAAAACTGGTTCAGTTATTTAATTGTCATATCAAAGCATTTGCCCAAATGTTTATAGATAGATGCAGTCAACTATATTGCTGACACTGTTCCCAAGAAGCATTGAATACTTTGAGGCAAAATTGTCACTTTAGTTCTTTTATCTGATTTTCAAATTTCATAGTTATAAATGGATAGCTTAAGCCTTCATACTTACTTGAAAAGAGTATCTGGTGAAAGCTGTAAAATTTCTCAGTGGTTAGGAGTGCTTGCTGCTCTACCGGAGAACCCAAATTTGGCCCCCAGCACCCATTTCAGGTGATTCAGGCAAAAGTAATTACAGCTTCTGAGGTTCTGATGCCCCCTTGTGGTCTGTGTGGTACCAGTGTGGTCTGTGTAATTGAAGATTCATACCTGTACACTATAATTTGCTCCCTTAATAATAGACATACTACAATGATATAGAAAGAAAAGTTTATAAGATTACCAAGAAAGAATTTTTAAAAATTACATCAATGAAAGCACAAACACACACACACACACACACAGAGAGAGAGAGAGAGAGAGAGAGAGAGAGAGAGAGAGAGAGAGAAAAGATATTTCATGTCATTTATAAAGCAATAATTAAATAAGCTTTAGAATTTTCTAATTGCTTTTAGGTATGATATTAATTCCTTCTGATTTAATAAGTGATAACCTGTTATTCTGTGTATTTTATCAGTTTTCTGTAAAATATAATTAATTGCACATACATCTCTATGTTGTAATAGAAAGGTTTATTCCTCATCATCAAACAAGAATATGAGAAGCAAAATACAAGTCCTATTTTTCAGAAAATTATTCTTTAGCAGTAGAAAGTAAGTTATCCTTTCAAGTGGGATGTTGAAGGTCATTATTTACTAATATGAATTTTTTGACTTTATGCACATGAAAATGTTCACATCTGCCACATCCTCAGACAAATACTGGCTTCTGGCTGTGCACCCTTGGTATGAAAGGTGAGCCCATAAAATCTCAATGCAGCATCTCTAACAGTAGTGATGGAGAGAGGCCTAGTAAAGATCAAATTAGGGTTCCCTGTCAACAGGGGTCTTACTCGAAGTGCCTGTTGCTCATCATTGCAACATATAACTGTATTTCTTCCAGATTGTTTTGTTCATACTTGTCATCTGTAAGGATAAGTCTAGAAAGAGAAATATCTGGTTCTCTACTTAGCCCCATCTTTTTGGGTTTTCTTAAATCCTAGGCAGATAGAAGTTCAGAGATTCATATTTGTCTCTGGAATTTCGTTTTTCCTACCTGACTAGACCTAAGAATGAACAAAGTAGATTCTTCTGATTCTCATTTTTCACATTTCTCTCATTCTACTGAATTAACATAAATAAATATATCAAATCCTCTAACAAAGAAATTTGGTGACAGTATACTAATATCAAGGACATTATCAATATTCCTTTCAATTAAAATTTAAATTAGTTACCCTCTCATACTATAGGATTTCATTGTTTTATCTTGAAATGTTTTAGCAAAGGAAATTCAAAAGGCAAAATCAAGATATGGTTAAATATCATATTGGCATGTCATAATAAATATATTTCCTTTTGTTTATATATTTCCTTGTGGCATGGTATTGGATATTGGATATAACCCGCTCTACACTGATTTTAATCCAGTTGTCCTAGTTTCAACAATGTAGTTTGAGGATGATAATGTTTCTATAACTGTTGCTAATAATCTTGCTAAATTTCAACCATTAATAAATTTACCAACCTGAAAATATGGTGGTATTGTGGCCAATCAAGTAAAAAAAAAAAAAAAGTAAAAAAAAAAACATGGAATCAAATTATGTAACCTGTTGTACAATGTTTTTACCAAACTATTCTCTTTAGTTATGTTCAGGAACTTTCTAAAATTTATTGGAAGTGTAATTTTATATTCAATTATATGTAGGTGATAAAAAAAAAACTTTGAGCCATTGATTTCATTTCAACTGTTGGAAAAAAATATTTATTTCAGAATGGATTTATTTGAGTAAAATTAAATAATGTAATACCTATTCAAATTGGTTTGGGAATATACTCCCAGGCATCTATAATGCTTATCTCTTCAAGTAATTACCACTAGATTTCACATACATCTTGCACAGAAACCTCCTGTGGCTTCAGAGGTAAATGATTTCACTCTTCGAAAGAGCAATAAAAAGTCAGACTTTATGGCAAGGGACATCAAACCTCTGCCTCCTTTTGAACAACTTGCCAGACTGCAAAATACCGAGAAGCACATTCTACTGGTTCATATTTTTAACAATAAGATTCATATATATCTTCTAAATATGATTTTTTTCTTTAGAGTTATATTACATTAAAATTCATAAAGTCAAAAAAGAAAAAAAAACACTCATTTTTCCAGATCAGTGGATACTTAGAAAAAAATCATTTGTCATGGGCTGTAGCACTTTACATAACAAAACTAGCGATTCGGAGTAAACTCCATCCAATGTGTTCACCAAGCACTGTGCAATTGTTCATCTGTGTTATGTGTGAACCTAAGAGCACTTCAACAAGATGAGTATGAATGTGCCCAATGTAAGTCATCGAGCATCTAGATACCTTATGTGAACTCATATCATCGCCATATGCTGCATGAAGGGCCACGGCAAGGAGAGCATCCCTAATGGTAGAAACTGTGACCATTGGCCAGTTATATTCAAAATATATTTATGAAGATTTACAGCTTTAAAAACCCTTTGCCCTTCCCTAAGTTATTCCTTTGAGAAGGCAGGTGTCGCTGCTTTGGTTAAGCTCCTAGCATTTGTCATTGGCTCTAGAAATTGAATTTGAGTAAATTCACTTTTCTTAATTATCTATAAATTTCCTTTGAAATGAATTGAGGAAAGTCTGGAGGCCTGTTTTTTTTTTTTTTTCTTATTGCTGGCATAGTTTTCTTAAAGAAATTTGGAGAATAAAAGCCTTGGACTAAGCGTACAGTTCTAAAAAGAAACTAAATACAAAAGATTATCATCTATAAATAATATATACCAGAGTTTTAGTACCAGGCATAGAGTTAGCTCAGGTCTGGGCCACTAGGGATGGGGTCAGAGTCTGAGAGAGGAGGACATAAGCTGCATTCCTAATTCAGAAGCTAGCTCTAAATACAGAAATCGCGTTCACCAATGTAATCTCAACAGGTATTCAAACCACTCTTAATGCCAGTAGTTGCAGTTTTCCCTACCTTTTTAAAAGTAGTTAAGGAAGCTTGATTTTCTTTAGACAAGTGTCGTTTTGACATTTTAACAATCTAGAAAAATGTTGACTGTGACTTAACCATTATGCTTACCATATGCAACAAGCAAAGCTCCTTGTGGTTTTTTTTTATTCTTTTCTAAAATTATATATTTTACATACCAATCATAAGAAAGATAAATGAAAAATTCCTACAGAGGGAATTCAAGGCAGGATGAGCAACATCTTTGCGACAAAATACCCATAAAGCAACTTTCACCACTTTTAGTCATCCCCGAATGTACTCTTTTTTTAAATGCTTAGCCCATTAGCTCTGCCTTCTTTTTTTTCTTCTTATTTTTTTATTACTCTATAAATAATACCAACCAAAAGTCCACTTCCTTCCCTCCTCCCATTTCCCTCCCTCTCCTCCCACACACCCTTCCTCCCAACCCCCTCCAGTCCTAAAAGAGGTACCATGCCCTGTGGGAAGTCCAATGCCCTCCCCCTACATCCAGGCTTAGGAAGGTGTGCATCCAAAGAAAATAGGATCCCCCCAAAAAAAAAAAAAAAAAACAATACATGCAGTAGAGACAAATCCCAGTGCCATTGTCATTGGCAACTCACTCTGCCCCAGTCGTCAGCCACATTCGGAGTGTCCAGTTTGATCTTATGCTCATTCAGTCCCAGTCTAGCTCGCTTTGGTGAGCTCCCATTAGATCAGGCACACTGTCTCAGTGGGTGGACCAATCCCTCGTGGTCCTGACTTCCTTGCTCATATTCTCCCTCCTTCTGCTCTTCAACTGGACCTTGGGAGCTCAGTCCAGTGCTCCGATGTGGGTAATTGTCTCTACCTCCATTCATCGCCGGAGGAAAGTTCTATGGTGATATTCAAAATAGTCATCAATCTGACTATGGGACAAGGCCAGTTCAGGCACCATCTCCCCTCTGCCCAGGATTATAGCAGGGGTCATCCCCGTGGACTCCTGGGAACCCCTCCAAGGTCAAGCCTCTTGCCAACCCCAAAATGGCTCCCTCAATTTAGATATCTCCTTCCTTGCTCCCATATCTGCCCTTCCTCCGTCTTAACCAAAAATACGTGTGTATATACCACACTCATGATAGTATTTTATTTGTAGCCCACGTTTAACTATAAATTTTACTTGTTGCTAGATATATTCAATCCGAACCTTACTAAAAGTTAAAGAGTAGCTCATCTGAGTTACTTTAGATATGTGTTTACAGTATAATGATAATAAACTATGCATTCTAACCAGAATTTGGAAATCACACTTAAGAAATTTTCAGTTCAGATTTAATTAATATATTTTCACATATTTTAAAGAAATATTGTCCAGTGATCACTCACACACACACACACACACACACACACACACACACACACACGATCCAAGTCAGAAATAAAAAAGAAAAAGACCATTTATTCTTTTCTGATTAAGACCATAATGATCTCAATTTTCCCCTTAGGGTCACATTTTTAATACTAATTTTGAGGAAAGTAATTGGTGCCATTCATTGTTAGGTCATTTTGCCCATCTTTCTAAATTTGTAAAGTTAATGCTCTATAATCTAAATATTTCACAAATGAAAGTTTTCAAAGTATATGCCCCTGAGCACAGCAATGGGCCGATAAACACCACTATCTTCCTAGGCACTGGCCTCTCTCAGTACTACGTGAATGTTAAAAGTTCTGTTGCTCCTGAAACTATGGTTCTTGAGTTCTGTTGGTAAACATTCTTCCAGATACATTTTGCTTGAGATCATCAAGGCTTGTCTTTTAGGTATCTTAGTATGAATGTTGGTGTGTCTTCTTTATTTGAAGAAAGAATTGAGAAATATATCAACATGTACTAATTTATTTTGATAAATAAATTATTTAGTAATTTTAAGGGTTTGTAAAAACCTACAAAGATCAAGTTCAGTCTGTGATTTAAGGAACCAAAGACTCATCTACATTTCAAAAATAGGTCATCTATACATTCATAAGAAAATTACACAATGTTCTCTTGTTAATTACTTAGCACAAGTGTCATGTCACCATTAACATTTACACACCCACTTACAGTTTTTTTCTTCTTCTAATCCTAAGGAAATAAACAAATTTTATACTCAAGATCAGTTACATACAAAGGTTCCAATTTCACCAGTGAGAATCTTTATAAGCATGATTTCCAGAGGATATGAAGATTAGAAAGCTGATGTTCTATCACTTAAATATTTTCACAATTTTAGAGAAGAATAAATCAATTGAATTATACCCTAATAGCATGATAATCTTTTAATATAAATATTATCTTAAAATAGACATGCCGCTACATAGATCCACTGATATATAGACAGCAGTAAAATGCATATGATCTTGTCTCTATCCCAGCAAAGGGTTTGTTGAGGTCTGCCAACTCAAAGTCCTCCATAGGAAGTAGAATTACTAATTAATGGAAAGGAGTTCTTCTCAGGCAAACACAAAAGAAAACCAGCAGCTAGAATTTTATTATTAAGGTGATTAAAAACAAAAAAAAACATGCATTTAAGGGAATTAAGATTTAAGGGAATGAGGTGAATTAGGGACTCTAGAGAAAAAAAAATATCTCAGTCATCTTTTGAGCATTGAATAGGAATTATACAAAGAAGTCAATCCAGCCACATGCAATTATTTCGGAGAAACAATAATATTAAAGACTATGGTTGCTTTGGATAAAAATGGAAGCCTTTTGCAGAAGAAAATATAAACCATGCTGGATTTTTCATGACAGTTCAAGAAGCTTGTGCTAAATTCTATAGTTACAATTTCACTGAGTTCTTAAAAGGCAGGTGATATTTTTATTCCAAAACAAGTGCTAAGAATTTTACATAATTTCCTCAAATCAATATAATTATAATGCTGTTGGTGACATATTGAACTTATTTTCAGTTAGTTTTGAATACAAGACCGTATTGATTTACAGTAATGTGTTTACATTATACTAAGGTAATTGCATTATATGAATGTATCACACAGTGGGGGACAGGATGCAGCTTCATATGCCTGCTGCACAGGAAAAGGGTGTAAGGCAATAATGCTCTCATCAGTACTGTCTTAAAGTTGCACTCAAGATAGCATACTTTAGTGGCACCTATGCAAGAGTTTTCCCTTCACTTCAGGAACAGCAGAAGAATGAACAGACTCTTTTCTCAAGGCTGGAATGGAGGTGAGGTGTTGGGGTGCCCAGTCATCTCAGATCTTCTTGTGATTATTCTTTTGTAGCCACTTTCCACACAGTCAACAGAGCCAGATAATACAATTGTCTCGGCATTTTCCTTTGAAATGTGATAAACCTGTACGGCTGAAATAGGAAGAGATGTTTGACAGTGCTTATGGAGACCCTAGCTTATTCTGCCACCTTGTGGCCATAACATACATTTCCCTCACATCTGAAATACATATTTGTCTTTCTCCGAAAAGTAATTTCCAATATTTTACAAACAGGAAACCCCAAGGACACTGAGGTTTTCTAGTAATTTGACTTGATAGATATTCACTTCTCATGATGATAGGATGCTTTTTTGGAATTCTTTAACTTTTGTTGACATCCTGTAGCAAAAGAATAGCATAGGCCTGGACAATCTGGAAAAGAATTACATTAGAGAAATTACAAAGCTACTACTGCATGACATCGTGAACTGCTTATAACCCTGGATATGTAAACTGAACAGTGGAGGAATTCGAAGGTGGTGTTTTTCCAGTGGAATCCTGAACATTCCTGCTTGTTTGTGCTGTGGATATAATGACAAATATTAAGATGAAAATATATGTAGTTCTCGAGCAATAGATCACATCTAACAAGAATTATATAATGCATACTGCCTTTTTAGCATACCAATTATGGTCTTGGAAATTTAATTAATTATTTTTCTCTTCTCTGACCAAATTTTTTCTTACATCTTAATGAAAAAAAAATTTTATTCTCATTTTGGTATAGCTTATACCTCATTAATGGCATTTTCTAAGTACTATGAATTTCTTTTAAGTTGGGGCTTTAACTCAAGAAATACTATACTCATTATAACAATTAATAGAGGCAAAAATATAAATTAATTTACAATCCAATTGTTTGCTAACTGGTCTTCCCTCATGTGGATCTAACCACTATTGAATTTCAAATAGACATATATTATCTGTGGAATTTCAGTTATATTTTAATTATTTTTGTTCTTATGTTCCCTTGTGTTAAAATATTTTGAAATATTATTACATGTAGACAATGTGCTGTGATCAGACTCACAGTGTTTGCCCTATTTTTACATCATTTTGTTGCTGGGGTCTCCTGAAAGTAGCCACCACGCCATAATCTCTCTATCATTAGCTGAGTTTTCAATGTGACTTATCCATAAACTACTTCAACTTTTTCCATGCAAAACATAAGGGACTGAATCCTTGTGTTACCTGTAAGACATTTGCAATTGTTGAAATAATGACTGAGTCCTTAGTTTTATCTTGGCATGTTTACTTTTGCTAAAACAAAAGTTTTTTACTTCAAGAAACAGAGATGTAACTTATGTAGGCAGCTTCATCTCTGCTTTATTTCTTTCTCTTATTTGACTTTATTGTTTTAGTTGGTATTTGTTTGGTTGTTTGTTTTTTCAAGACAAGGTTTCTTTTAGATTTAGAGCCTGTTCTGAAACTTGATCTTTAAGGCAGACTGGCCTCAGACTCACAAAACGTCACCTGCCTCTGCCTTTTGTGCTGGGATTAAAGGCCTGTATCACCACCGCCTGGATTTGTCTCTGTTTTCTTAAGATTGTCATCTGAAATGTTGATCTTCAATTAAAGTAAATCATTTAGTTCTGTATCGCTTCCTTTGAGATGCATTTTTGAATTAGTATCTTGCCTGACCAAAACCTGTTTCCTTTGCTCCCTTCATCATGTGAACCTCCAACCCAATGTTTGGAAGTTCTCTTAACTGAAATTCATGATTAATTCAGTTATTAATACCAACAACCAGCTTTTTTTTTTACCCCATAAAAAACTCATGGGTCATTGAACAGGCAGTTGAGTTTTCTATAATTCTACTTTTCACTTACTATTATTTAAATCACTTTCCCTCTCCTAATTGAGATACCATGTCAATACTATATTTACAATATACTCTACCATATCTTATTAACACACATTTCTCTCTCCATGATCAAATTTAACCATGTAACACAATTTGCCCAATGAAATACAAAGGCGAGAATCTACCAACCTGAGTGGAAGCTAAAACAGCCATTAAGAGTCTACTGCATAGACTGGCTTTGTGGGAGCCTGGTTTGTTTGGATGCCCACCTCCCTAGACCTGGATGGAGGGGGGAGGACCTTGGACTTCCCACGAGGCAGGGAACCCTGACTGCTCTTAGGATTGGAGGACAGGAGGGGGAGGGAAAAGGGAGGCAGGGAGGAGGTGGAATTTTTAAATAAATAAGTAAATAGAAAAAAAGAGAGTTCTTTTAGAGAACTCTTGAGTTTCTTTCTACAGCTGAATGGCATGGCATGACTCACAATGGAATTGAAACCTTGAAGCTGTGCTCTGAATAGGAGAATTCCATCCAGGCAAAGAGATCATAGGCATCTCTAACTAGTCCCGGTATACAGTAATAGAGGAATGCAAGCTGTTGACCAATATTTACTACCTTTTCTTATGTGTTATTCTGTGTGCAAAATGTTTGCTTTCTTCTATGACCCTTTCTTTTTCAACATCTTAAGACTAATCCCCCTGGGTTTTTTGAGTCACCATAGTTTCATGGGAAATTTTAGGTATATTTCTTCAACTTTAAGAAAAAACTATATATTTGGAAACCATGACTCTGTGTCATTTCAAAAAATGAATATACAGTAAGGGGAGGAGGCTGGAGCCTGATACATCACAGCCACAATCCTACCTCCTGCTTGTGTAATTGTGGACACATTTTTTTCTTTTGATACTTTTCCTATAGCCTCTTTCTTTTTTAAAAAATATTGTCTTCTTAATCTGATTGTCTCTTGCTGCCTTGCAAAAATAAATAATTCTGGCAAGGAAAAAGAAAACCTATCTGTCCAGGCATATATGGGCAACCAAACTGGTATGAATTAGAGTCTTGTGTGTTATCTCATTGTGTTTTAAACATTCTGATTGTAATCACTCTGGGCAGAGGAGAAGACAATTTTTGTTCTCTGCTTTTACATCAACATAAGCTGAGTATTTTCTCATACACTTCTGCTCCCTGACCACCAGATGGCTCTCTGAGCCTACCTGGTCAATAAATGCACAAAGCCCATTTAATTTCATTTTACTTACAGGGGAAAATCATTTCCTAAAAGTGAAGATTCGGTCATTTCTTTGACTCTTAAATATTCATTTATTTACTCATTTTCCCATGAACTCTTTGGCAATTAAAGGTTTGCGTGGGATTCGGCATAGAGTTATTTCCCAGTATAGTAATAGTATCTACTACAACTGTTACTTAACTTCTATCACATAACAAGCTCTCAATAATTATTACATATTATTATTAATTATTTTGTATCACATAAATAAATGAAAATATTAATGTATTTGGAATTTTTGGTGCTCTAATTTAGATCTGTGTATAAACAAAGCAAAGTTCATCTGGGCTAGAGGTAAAAATTTGAGGACCATAAGTGCTGGCCTAGTTTGAGAGTTATATGTTATAAGAAGTGGAGCAGGAAGGAATATAAAAACAGGAATAAGAAAAGAATGCCAGGACATGTGAACATATCAGGTCAGTGGAATGTAAAGCAGGTGGCCTACGAGATTACCATTTTACAACTAAAGAAATTGCAGAATATACAGGAGAGATCATTTGGCTTGGTTTTGCTTTCTAGGAACATTATCAAGAAGATGCTGTATTAAAGAGAGTGATAGACCAATGGGAAATGATCTAAGAACATTAAATGACTTAATGGAAGTTAGGTTATTAGTAAATGTTACAAGGACATAAACCATTGTGTGGTGATGGTGGCAGTTAGGTTGAAATAAGCGCACATGGGAGGATTAAAGGGAGACAGAAAGTCTTGACACAATGATGGGGGATGGATTAGGTGAAAAGACTCCACTGCTTATAGTGAAGAAATACTTAGCGTGTTTTAGGCTAAGACAAGTGGCCCAAAAAAAGAAAAAAATGATATATAGTACGGTATGCTAGAAAGATAATAACTGTAATAACATTTTTGACTTGTTAGATTTATAGAGTTTTATATTAGATTATATATCATTTAACAAGTTTATAGGAAGCTACTATTGTCATAGATTGCTTATATGAGGATACAAAGACATAGCCAATAGTTGGGAAAATAAAATAATGTATTCCTTATGTAAATGTGTAACTGGTAAATTTGCCCCATAGGTATGCTTGTAGTTGAAATATATTTTTTATCATTTTTCTTTGTACCAGAATTGAAATGTAGGGGGTTATTAAATATAGTGATTTAATTTCTGATATCAAAAAGTAATTAGAATGTAATTCATAAGAATTAACTAAGCTCATTAGGGTATAGAGAGATTTCCATAGTATTTTATTTTATGATAACTCAAAGTAGTATATAAAAGATTATGATGTATATTGTGTACTTGAACATATACTTTTTAAAAAACATGTATTGAAACACCTGAAAAATTGGTTAGCTTTGTGTGAGAATGATGTTGAAAACAATTATATGAATATTGAGTGATGGAAGACAAGGTAGATGGCAGCAATCTGATAACCACAGCTTAAGTCTCTAAAAACATGTACAGTTTATATTCTAAATCAAAGAATGATTTTATTTAATGTTACAAATGAATGGACGTCATTGGAAAGTAAGTTTTGTATAACATATACCGTGTGTTACTGATATTTTCCCTCTCCACAACCCTCATTTGCCTTCCTTTCTCTTTCTAAAAAGTTCCTTCCATAATCTCTAGAGCTCTTTTTTAATGTCCTATTTTCTAATCTTTACCTTTGAAATATATATGGCATTATAATACTTGTATTCCTTATAATTGTAATGATTTTGTATAGGTGAGTTAAGAGCAGTAAAGGAAGCAATGACAAGGTATCCAATTATATACAACATACCATCTAGTAGAGAGAATACAGACCTTTCTGACAACTAGTATTAGATACACTTATTATTTTCTTTTTTTTTTGAAACTAATTTTATTAAATTATAAAAGTTTCCATTTACGCCCCTCTTCCCAACACCCTCCCACTCCCCCCCACTCCCTCTCCTCCTCCCTCTTCGTCCCTAAGGGCAGTCAGGGTTTCCTGCCCTGTGGGAAGTTCAAGTTCCTCCCCCCTCCCTCCAGGTCCAGGAAGGTGAGTATCCAAACAGACTGGATCCCAAAAATCCAGTATATGCAGAGGAAACAAGTCCCAGTGTCATTGTCAATGGCTTTTCAGAAAGACTCCAGGCCAGCCACTTTCAGAGAATCCAGCCAAATTCAGAGAATCTGGTTGGATCACGTGCTCGTTCAGTCGCAGTCCAGCTGGCCTTGGTAAACTCTCATTAGATCCGTCCCCTTGTATCAGTGGGTGATAGCATCCCTCGCAGTCCTTATTTCCTTTTTCATTTTCTTCGTCCTTCTGCTCCTCATTTGGACCTTGGGGGGCTCAGTCCGGTGCTCCAATGTGGGTCTCCGTCTGTATCGCCATCCATCGTCAGATGAAGGATCTATGGTGATAAGCAAAATATTCATCAGTATGGTTATGGGCCAAGGCCGGTTCAGGCACCCTCTCCTCTGTCCAGAGAACAATCTAGGGATCTCACCTGGACCTGGGATCCCATATATAATCAAGTCTCCTGTAAACCCTAAAATGACTCCCTTAGTTGAAATATATTCTTCCCTGATCCCATATTCATCCTTCCTCCATCTCCCCCATCCCGGTCAACCGAGCTTTCCCCATTCCTCCCCTACTCCCTTCTCTCTAACCCTCTCCCCTTCCAACAACCCTCTTACCACCCCCATGCACCCAAGGTTACCTGGGACTCTTGACTATTTCCTGCCTCCTGGCGGATAGCTAAATAATCTTCATCAGGTTCATCTTCTTATTTAGCTTCTCTAGGATCACGAATAATAGGCTCAAAGACCTTTAATTATGGTTAGAATCCACTTATGAGTGAATACATACCGTGTTCCTCTTCTTGGGTCTGGCTTACCTCACTCAGTAAAGCGTTTTCTATTTCCATCCATTTGCATGCAAAATTCAAGATGTCATTGTTTTTTACCGCTGAGTAAAACTCTAATGTGTATATGTTCCAAACCCTTTTTAACCATTCTTCTATTGAGGGGCACCTAGGCTGTTTCCAGGTTCTGGCTATTACAAATAGTGCTGCTATGAACATAGTTGAACAAATGCTTTTGTAGTATGTTAGGGAATCTCTAGGGTATATTACCAAGAGTGGAATTGCTGGGTCCTGATTGAGGTTGACTCCCAGTTTCCTGAGAAATCGCCACACTGATTTCCACAGTGGCTGCACAAGTTTGCATTCCCACCAACAATGGATGAGAGTTCCCCTCTCTCCACATCCTCTCCAGCATAGGTTATCGTTGGTGTTTTTGACTTTAGCTATTCTGACAGGTGTAAGATGGTATCTCAAAGAGGTTTTGATTTGCATTTCCCTGATCGCTAAGGAGGTTGAGCATGACCTTAAGTGTCTTCTGGCCATTCGAAGTTCATCTGTTGTGAATTCTCTGTTCAGTTCAGTACCCCATTTTTTAATTGGGTTAATTAGAGTTTTAGTGTCTAGTTTCTTGAGTTCTTTGTATATTTTGGAGATCAGACCTTTGTCTGATGAGGGGTTGGTGAAGATCTTCTCCCAGTCAGAAGGCAGCCTTTTTGTCTTACTGACAGTGTCCTTTGCTTTACAGAAGCTTCTCAGTTTCAGTAGATCCCATTTATTCATTGTTTCTCTTATTGTCTTTGCTACTGGGGTCCTATTTAGGAAGAGGCCTCCTGTGCCTATATCTTGTAGATTACTTCCCACTTTCTCTTTTATCAGGTTCAAAGTGGATGGATTAATGTTGATGTCTTTAATCCATTTGGACCTGAGTTTTTTGCATGGTGATAGATATGGATCTACATTCATCCTTCTACAGGTTGACATCCAGTTATGCTAGCACCATTTGTTAAAGATGCTTTCCTTCTTCCATTGTATACCTTTAGCTCCCTTGTCAAAAATTAGGTGCTCATAGGTTTGTGGGTTAATATCCGGATCTTCTATTCGATTACAAAGGTCGATTTCTCTGTTCTTATGCCAATACCAAGCTGTTTTCAATACTGTAGTTCTGTAATAGAGTTTGAAGTCAGGGATGGTAATGCCTCCTGAAGTTCCTTAATTGTATAAGATTGTTTTGGCTATTCTGGGTTTTTTGTTTTGCCATACAAACTTGATTATTGTTCTCTCAAGGTCTGTGAAGAAGTTTGATGGGATTTTGATGGGGATTGCATTGAATCTATAGATTGCTTTTGGTAGAATTGCCATTTTTACTATGTTGATTCTCCCAATCCAAGAGCAGGGGAGGTCTTTCCATTTTCTGGTATCCTCCTCAGTTTCTTTCTTCAAAGACTTAAAGTTCTTGTCAAATAGGTCTTTCAATTCCTTGATTAGAGTAACCCCAAGATATTTTATGATATTTGTGGCTATCGTGAAAGCTGATGTTTCTCTGATTTCCCTCTCTGTTTCTTTATCCTTTGTGTATAGGAGGGCCACTGATTTTGTGGAGTTGATCTTGTATCCTGCCACGTTACTAAAGGTGTTTATCAGCTGTAGGAGTTCTTTGGTAGAGTTTTTGGGGTCACTTATGTACACTATCATATCGTCAGCAAATAACGAAAGTTTAACTTCATCCTTTCCAATTCGAATCCCCTTGATCTCCTTATGTTGTCTTATTGCTATTGCTAGAACTTCAAGCACTATATTGAAGAGGTATGGAGAGAGTGGACAGCCTTGTCATGTTCCTGATTTTAGTGGAAAGGCTTTGAGTTTCTCTCCATTCAATTTGATGTTAGCTGTCGGCTTGCTGTATATTGCTTTTATTATATTTAGGTATGATCCTTGTATCCCCAGTCTCTCCAACACCTTTATCATAAATGGGTGTTGAATTTTGTCAAATGATTTTTCAGCATCCAATGAAATGATCATCTGGTTTTTTTCTTTCAGTTTATTTATATGATGGATTACATTGATAGATTTGTGTATGTTGAACCAGCCCTGCATCTCCGGGATGAAGCCTACTTGATCATAATGGATAATTTTTCTAATGTGTTCCTGGATTCGGTTTGCCAGGATTTTATTGAGAATTTTCGCGTCGATGTTCATGAGTGAGATTGGCCTATAATTCTCTTTCTTGGTTGTGTTTTTGTGTGGTTTTGGTATTAGGGTAACTGTAGCTTCATAAAAGGAGTTTGACAATGACTCTTCTGTTTCTATATTGTGGAATACATTAAGGAGTATAGGTATTAGCTCTTCCTGGAAGTTCTGGTAGAATTCTGAATTGAAACCATCTGGTCCTGGGCTTTTTTTGGTAGGGAGATTTCTGATAACAGCTTCTAATTCTTCACGACTAGCAGGTCTATTTAGATTGTTCACCTGGTCTTGGTTCAACTTTGGTATATGGTACTTATCTAGAAAAAATGTCCATTTCTTTTACATTTTCCAACTTTGTGGCATATAAACTTTCGTAGTAAGATCTAATGATTCTCTGAATTTCCTCTGTGTCTGTGGTTATGTCCCCCTTTTCATTTCTGATCCTATTAATTTGCATGTTCTCTCTCTGCCATTTGATTAGTTTTGAATAGGGGTTTGTCAATCTTGTTGATTTTCTCCAAGAACCAGCTTTTTGATTCATTGATTCTTTGGATGGTTTTCTGTGTTTCTATTTTGTTGATTTCAGCCCTCAGTTTGATTATTTCCAGTCTTCTACTTCTCCTGGGTGAATCAGCTTCTTTTTTTTCTAGAGCTTTCAAGTGTGCTGTTAAGTCTCCCATGTGTGCTTTCTCTGTTTTCTTTATTTGGGCACCTATTGCTATGAACTTTCCTCTTAGCACTGCTTTCATAGTGTCCCATAGGTTTGAGTATGTTGTGTCTTTGTTTTCATTAAATTCAAGGAAAACTTTAATTTCTTTCTTAATTTCTTCCTTGACCCAGGGGTGATTTAGTAGTTGACTGTTCAACTTCCATGAGTTTGTTGACTTCCTGGGGGTAGCATTGTTGTTTAATTCTAATTTTAATCCATAGTGATCTGACAAGACACAGGTGGTAACTAATATTTTTTTGTATCTGTGGAAGTTTGCTTTGTTACCGAGTATGCGGTCAATCTTCAAGAAGGTTCCATGAACTGCAGAGAAGAAGGTATATTCTTTCCTATTTGGGTGGAGTGTTCTATAGATGTTTGTTAAGTCCATTTGATTCAATACCTCCAATAAATCTCTTAATTATCTGTTTGGTTTCTGTCTGATTGACCTGTCCATTGGTGAGAGAGGAGTGTTGAAGTCTCCTACTATTAGCGTGTGTGGTTTGGTGACTGCCTTGAGTTCTAGAAGAGTTTCTTTTACATATGTGGGTGCCTTTATATTAGGGGCATAGATATTCAGGATTGAGACTTCTTCCTGATGAGTTGTTCCTGTTATGAGTATGAAATGTCCATCTCCATCTCTTCTGATTGATTTTAGTTTGAAGTCGATTTTGTTATATATTAGAATGGCCACACCCGCTTGTTT
The DNA here is from genome assembly GCF_982192425.1 of Myodes glareolus. Lineage (NCBI taxonomy): Eukaryota > Metazoa > Chordata > Mammalia > Rodentia > Cricetidae > Myodes > Myodes glareolus. The sequence continues at coordinate 28,435,424 of NC_142027.1, read as the reverse complement.
CTTAGGTCCATTTGCTTGAAAAACCTTTTCCCAACCCTTTACTCTGAGTAGGTGTCTGTCTTTGTGGTTGAGGTGTGTTTCTTGTAAACAGCAGAATGTTGGATCCTGTTTTCATATCCAATCTCTAAGTCTGTGCCTCTTTATAGGTGAATTGAGTCCATTGATATTAAGAGATATTAATGACCAGTGGTTGTTGACTCCGGTCATTTTCTTTGGGGTAGTAGAGTGTATGTGTTTTCCTTCTTTGGTTTGTGCTATTGAAGGGTCGCTACATGTCTGAGTTATTGTAGGCAGTGTTGGCAATGTTGGATTCCTTGGGATATAATTTTCCTTCTAATATTCTCTGTAAGGCTGGATTAGTAGTTACGTATTGTTTAAATTTGTTTTTATCCTGAAATATTTTGATTTCTCCGTTGATAGTGAATGAAAGCTTGGCTGGGTATAGTAGTCTGGGCTTGCATCCATGGTCTCTTAGTTTCTGCAGTACCTCTGTCCAGGACCTTCTGGCTTTCATGGTTTCCATAGAGAAGTCTGGTGTAAGTCTGATAGGTTTACCTTTATAGGTTACTTGACCTTTTTCCTTTGCAGCTCTTAATATCCTTTCTTTAATGTGAATGCTTTGTGTTTTGATTATTATATGGCAAGGGAATGTTTTTTTCTGATCCAGTCTATTCAGTGTTCTGTATGCTTCTTGCACCTTCATAGGAATATCACTCTTTAGGATGGGAAAGTTTTCTTCTATAATTTTATTGAACATATTTTCTGGACCTTTGATCTGCAATTCTTCTCCTTCTTCTACTCCTATTATTCTTAGATTTGGTTTTTTTTATTATGTCCCATATTTCCTGAATGTTTTGTGATGAGAATTTGTTGGATTTGCTGTTTTCTTTGGTCAGGGCGTTTATTTTCTCTATGGTGTCTTCATATTCTGAGATTCGTTCTTCTATCTCTTGTATTCTATTGGTTATGCTTGTTCCTGAAGTCTCTGTTTGTTTACCTAGATTTTCCATATCCAGCCAGCCCTCGGTTTGTGTTTTCTTCACTGCCTCCATTTCAGTTTTCAATTCTTGAACTGATTCCATTACCTGTTTGATTGTTTTTTCTTGGTTTCCCAGGGTATCATTTACGAATTTACTCATTTCTTCAAACTTTTTGTTATATTTGTCTTCCATTTCTTTACTCATTTCTTCCATCTTTTTGTTATATTTCTCTTCTATTTCTTTAAGTGAGTTATTCATACCCTGTTTAAGAGACTCTATTGCTTTCATAATGACACTGTTTTCCACTTCTTCCGGAATAGGGTGCTCAAGTCCTTCTGTCGTAAGATCGCTGGGATCTGGTGTTTTCATGTTGTTTTTCAGATTATTGGAGGAATTCTTGCCTTGGCGCCTGCCCATCTTCCTTCAGATGCTCTCCAATGGCTCTTCCCTCTGCTGGGTCTTCTTCTACTGGATTAGCGCCCCTTGCTATTCAGGAATCACTTTGCCTGCAGGCTTAGCTTGCTGCAGGCAGGCTATTAGAACAAAGGGACTTCCGTCCCTTTGCACTCACCGCCTGTCCGGCCCGCGGTGCCCACCCCGGCTGAGATGGAGGAATTTAAGCCCCAAAAAAGGGAGAGGGGAAGGGTAGAGGTTCCAGGCAGAAAGCTGGGATGGCGTAGCAAGAGAGAGAGTTTAGCTGGGGTAAGCTGCCCCTTTGGAGTAGCCAGGGAGATAAGGATGGCGGGAATATTGTGTGTTCCCTAACCGAACTTGTGTGGCGGTCAGGAACAGCACACTTATCCCTCCATTGTATCTTCTGGTACAGGATCAGAGCCCCTCGCTGGTCAGAAGTCTCCCTGCCTGCCCACTTATTATTTTCTTAATTGATTAATTTATCTGTCTTTCTGATAGCATGCTAAGAGTTTTTAATATTTTTCAAGAAATTAATTTATACTATATATTTACGTTTTCTTCTTTTTAATTTTTCTTCTCTCATGCAAAACATCCTGACTGCAATCTCTCTTAGCTACATTTATTAAAAATATATTCTATTTTAAATTACGTTGATAATATATGTGACCAAAATGTTCAATTTTTAACTTTGTTTATACTAGATAAACAAATATATTGTAATCATTGTGATATCCTATAATGATGTATTGTTCTTTCTTGAATGAATTTACCATTTTTAGAAGGAACCCCGATATCCCAGGGCACTTTAAACAAAATGTGAAAGTATAAGACAGACACATGTTCTTATCTCTATAAAAGTTTATGATTGTTTTTAGACTATTCACACAGTGGCATAAATAACACATTATATGTGGATTAGAGTGTAACATGTGGCGCTGGCTTGCTTGTTGGGGTTTCTGTCCTGCCAGGCCCCCTAGCTGTTTAGTCCCAGAGAAAAATCACACCTATTGACCCATTAGGTCAGGCTACTTATTAGCTAACGCTCACATCTTGATTAACCCATTTTTCTAATCTATTTTAGCAATATGGCTCTGTACCTTTTCCAGCTGGCAGATCACATCCTGCTGCTTTGGTGCGGTCTGGGCAGGAGTGGGAGGAATCAACTTCCTCCTCCCCAGAATTCTCCTGTTCTCCTTGCATCATTTCCACTTCCTGTCTGGTTTTCCTGCCTACACCTCCTGCTCGGCCAATCAGTGCTTTATTTAAAACGTGATTGACAGAGTGCAGACAATTCTCCCGCACCATTAGAGATTAAAACTGAACAGACAGAAAACATCAGTCTAATCCTTTCTAAAGAACGGTGCTCCGGCTCTTATAATCTTTCAGCTGCCTCTTCCACAACTTTTCCTGAGATTTATGTGTTCAAGTTGCCCTAGAGATGTGTCAGTTGGTGTTGGCTTTTTTTGACCAGTTGTGGATATCTTAAATAATCTACACAATTTGCAAAAAGAAGCTTCTGGGTGATTGGTAAGAGGCACACTTACCTGTAAATCATGGCTACTAAGGAAGGACCTCCAGTGATGAGTTCCCCAGAAGGTTGTCCAACCCATCACTAGAGGCCAATCCCAAACTCATGTACCTATCAGCAACACCAAATAGACTCAGTAGGTGGTTTATTACATGGTTATGGATACACATGCAATATTAGCTAAAGGGAGTTTGTAATTTTGAAAGGGGAGATACAAGGGTAGTTAGAGGTTAAAGGGGTAGTAGGAATGATATAGGTACAATGCTCTTATTTGCAGTTCTCAAATGAGTATTACATACCTCTTAGCCAGAAATGATGCATATATTTTTATAAATTTGTCATAAGGAATATTGCACATTCAAAATATTTCAAGAAAATAACTATATGTTTTTACTAAGCTGGACATCATTCCAGTGAATATTGGTATAAGTCCTTTGATATGCTGTTTAAATGTGTAAATAATATGACATTGATGATATTTTGTATATATTTATCCATATATGTCTCTGAAAAATTACGAGAGGTTGTTAGATTATCTCAAAGCTGAATCTGAAAAATCTCAACAACAACAACAACAAAAGTCACTGAAGCCACAAACTGTTAAGAGTTAAAGGGATGTGTGTGAACAGCCACAGAGAGCCATGCTGGTGGAAGGGAAATTTGCATCTTCATAATGAGTGTTATATGAAAAGCGGCGCCCTTTTCACATGCTAGCTCAGCCATTGAAGTTATTCTTATCTTCTATCTGGACTACTGCCTAGTGAGAATAGGAAATTCCTCATTCATTTTACCAGTTCTATCTGCCATGTGCAGGCAACGCAGAGCCTTGGCGAACATTCAGACAGCCTGCGGATTGGATTTGTTGGTGGAGGACAGTCAGCATTGTTCAGCCGTGCAGGAAGCTGGGCTGGCTTTAATAATACATGAGGGCTGGTTTGGAAGATTTTTCAGCCTCTTGTGTTGACTGCATGCATGCTGCTATGAGCCGTGAAGTCTGCCCACTTCAGGCTCTGTTAGGAAAGGGGAGTCAGCAAACAACGCTTGTAGAACTTTGTGTGACTGGCTAAATCTATCTTTCGAAATCAAACCTATTTTAAAATTGAAAGTATAACCTTGGCTGAACGTTTATTTGAACTTTATAGATTCAATTCTTTGCAACATTCAATGTGAAAATGTTGTAAAATTTGTGATTTCAGACTTTAGAATTCTGGAAAATATTGAAACTCTTGCTATTAAGAGGAATCACATTAAGAATGTAGACACGGTAAATTTTTTCTTTAGATCCAGTAAAAAATTCAAAGTTTTATCTGTAATTTTTAATTGTATATATGATGATTCATTCATTTTACTTCCTTTGTTCGGATTTTTAATGTATTTTTTCATTATCTACACACTGCACATTATTTATGTGTAAGTCAAAATACCACAAACAGAAATCACTATAGGTTCATTATATTATACACAGTCTGTCTGTGTTTGTCTCTGTCTCTCTGTCTTCCCTCTTACACACACACACACACACACGAGGAGGTAGAATCCTGAGTGAAATGTGCTGTTTGCAGCTGAGGGCACTGAGTAGTTCCATTCGCTTTCCCTTATCCCAGACAAGCTGCTGATTTTTTCTAAGTGCTTTCTTCAGCCTTGACCTCTCTCATTCCCCTTCTCTTCCGACAACTGACCTTTTACTCTCTTCTCCATACCCTCTAGGCCGGCTCCTTAACGGTCCAGCTGCCTGCCCTGCAAAGCACAGAACAAGTGTAATAGCATCCTGGGTGATGACAGATAAAGGGGGAGTCCTGGAGAACAAGGGGTTTTGAACACAGTCATTTCCATCCTGAAAAGAAAAGTAGAATGCATAGTGAGCGCCGCATCTAAAAATGTGCCGCATGGGAATTATGCCTTCTAAAGCTTCAGGAATTTTCAAAATCATAATTTCTTTGAGTATCTTTGAGCAACGGAGTGTTGTCAAAGAAGGATGCAGATTTGCTTTTAACTTTCATATAAATTAAACAAGAGCATTATCTTTAGACAACACTGCAGTATGAAGAAAGCAAGTCAGGAGTCCAGCAACAAACAGTCAGTGAGCCAGAGAGGGACTCCTCTCAGCCATGGCTAATTTAAGATATTTTGATTAAATTCCCTGCAGTGTAAATGCTAGTTCTGACAGGGCAGCATTCTCCTTGGCTTATGGAGGTCAAACAATGACTTAATTGCGCTGTAAAGATGTCAGTATAAATTGAATTACTTCTCAGTTATGTAGTGAATTTACTAGACATGGGGGCAGGAGGACTTTACATGAAGCAGGAATTTAATTACCTTTCTTGAAACCAAAGGTATAGTTTGAATTCATGCTAATTGTCTTACTGTAATAACTTTTCTCTGTTGATTTTCTTTAAAACTGAAGGACTATTTTTAAATATATGGCCGGGTGTTTTCTCTCCTTAAATAAAATATGACAACATTTGTCTTTGTCTACACATGGATTACTACACAATGAAGTTACTCCAAATCATCTATTAGTTTTCTTTCTATCATGGAATATATAATGTTGTGTTGCATTCTTTCATGTTTTCTTGTAAAATATGACAGTCAGATGGTACAGACCAGTCAAAACACTTGAAAATGGTTCCTTATAGTCCACTAAATATAGCATTTGTTTTCTATGGCTCCTTTGGCTATTTGTTATCTTTCATGGGAGTTTCTAACATCTCCTGGGATTTTACACCTCAGTAACTGGAAATTAGATTTTGATTTCCAAAGCTTAAGTCCTCTGCTATATATTAAGTGCACCATGCGAAGGTCAGAGTCACTCTTGATTCATTGTGTTTGATCCAAACAGCAGTCTTCATTTCCTTTAAATCATAACTTCTTTTATTTATTTATTTTTGCTGTCTCTGTTTTTATACATAATGGACACTTTAAGTAAGAAGATCTGCTTCTTCCATTAGTGAGTAAAGACACGTCATAATTTCCTGAAAAAGAAACTTTGAGAGATTTGGATCAAACTCCCTCATGGTATACTTTGTGCCTATGGTATTGCTTGTATTCAAGGTTGTTTATCTCTGAATGCCTGACACAGGGGTTCTCCCCCTAAACTTTCAGTCCATAGTTCGTCTTTTTCCAGTTTTATGCCTGGTCTTGATTTTATAATATATTATTTTATCCTGATGATTATTATTAAATTTATGTGATGAAATATTTCTTGTTTGGAGAAGGGAAAGTATTCATAGGATTTTGGGGTTTTTTTTTTGATTTAGTCATTTCATATTAACAACTCAAATTTGTAAGAGAGAACAAATACATAGAATAAAAAAATGCCACTGCAATGGTTTTACTTTACCATTTATAAGTGAATTCAAAGAAATCTGCAACATCTCCCAGAAATTCCTTTCTCATCCTTGAAAATGAGACCGGCCACCACCCGTCACTCACTCTCTCACTGGAAGGATCACTGATGTATTTGTGTGCTCCTTTGAAATATGTAAACTTGTAGTATTATCTATGTTGGTTTTAGATATTAAAGCCAATAGACAAAAACAGATAAATTCTATAAAGAAAAAGAATCGCTTGATTTTAAAATACAACTTTATATATGCATTTATTCAGAATTCATGAACCATTTGTAGGAATTTAGTTATGCTCACTGTAATCACATGACACTTAATACATTAAAGACCTACCAGGTGTTTGTGCTATAATGAATGGATTAATTTTTCCAGGACTTAGTAGATACTCTTGAAAAGTGGTATCATGTGACCGATGTGCCAGCCTTGCTCTCTGGTCACCTTCCCAGCTTCTTATGGCACTATGCTCCTTAGATGGCTCTGGCTCCTACAGAAGGTGAAGTTTTAAAATATTTTCTTGTGGACATTGGTAGAGTCTTCTGTCTAAATGCAGAGTGTATGAATGGCAAAATCTAAGTGATTAGAATTTCAGTGGTTCAAACTACATGTCCAACTCCTTAAAAGCAAATACATTATTTTTTTTAAATGGGGAGAGTTACTTATGAGTATATTAGTTCCAAGTAATTCTTTTCTTTCATGAAAAGCATTGGGAAATATTTAAACCATGCTCACTTTATAGATTAAAATAAAAACTGTGGGGTCCTGAGATACTCTCTGCCCGGGATCTGAAGCAGCAGTGGATAGTAAGGCTTGTGTCTAGCCTAGGGTTTTGCAATTCCACACATTAAGCAATTAAAAAAAAAAACAAATATGTCTCTGTGTTCTCAAGTAATCATTGTACCCACCCATAATTCATAATATGAAGTTTGCAACAAAGGCATGTGTGTCATTTGGATAGTCAGGAAAAGCACCTTGAAAGGACTCTTACAATTAGAAGGCACACAAAACAAACTTGTGCAATGAATGTGTAAAGATCTGTAAGTGGGGAAGCATGCAGCCTGAAAGTGGGAGCTCTGAAGCCTCGGGGAGCCTATAAAACCTGCTAACCATATTGCACACTCTCAATCATCTTAATTCCACAACACATCCATAATATTGATTTTTCAAGGAAGTGCTGGAATGTTGATACTGAAATCTGCCAGTATTAGAATATAGTATTGCCAAATCTCATAAATTTGCAATATGCCAACAACAATGTGTATAGGTTGTATTCTTTTCCATGAATAGTCCAGCAGCAGAGACCTTTTCTGCCTTAATAAAGTGTATCCTCTGGAAAGAGAAAACACTTTACTGAGTGAGATAACCCAGACCCCAAAAGAGGAATATGGTATTTACTCACTCATAAGTGGATTCTAGCCATAAACAAAGGATGTTGAGCCTATAGTTCGTGATCCTAGAGAAGCTAAATAAGAAGGTAAACCCAGAGAAATGCATATAGTTATCCTCTTGGATATTGGAAGTAGACAAGATCGCCAGGCAAAAGTTGGGAGTAGGGGGATTAGGGTGAGTTGGGGGGAAGGGGAGATGGGGAGAGAGACGGAAGAAGGGGGGATTGAGAATAGCTTGGAGGAATGGGATAATTGAGATGGAGGAAGGATGTATATGGGAGCAGGGAAGAAGATATCTTAACTAAGGGAACCATTTTAGGGTTGGCTAGAGTCTTGCCTCTAGAGGGGTTACCAGGTGTCCAAGGGGATATCTCCAACTAGGTCTGTGGGCAGCAGAGAAGAGGGTGCCTGAACTGGTCTTCTCCCATAGACACACTGATGAATATCTTGCATATCACCATAGAACCCTTATCTGGCGAGGGATTCAGATAGAGACAGAGACCCACATTGGAGCACTGGACTGAGCTCCCAAAGCCCAGATGAAGAGCAGAAGGAGGGAAAACATGAACAAGGAAGTCAGGACCACGAGGGGTGCGTCCACCAACGGAGACTGTGGAACTGATCTAGTGGGAGCTCACCAAGGTCAGCTGGACTGGGACTGAACGAGCATGTGATCAAACCGAACTCTCTGAATGTGGCTGACAATGAGGGCAGACTGAGAAGTCAATGATAATGACACTGGATTTTGATCCTACTGCATGTACTGGCTTTTTGGGAGCATAGTCTGTTTGGGTGCTCACCTTCCCAGGATGGAGAAGGGGAGGGGCTTAGACTTCCCACAAGGCAGGGCGCCCTGACTTCTCTTAGGACTGGAGAACAAGAGGGAGGGAGAGTAGGGGGAGTGGGAGGGAAATGGGAGGATGGTAGGAGGTGGAAATTTTAAAAAAATAAATAAATAAATAAAAATAAATAAACAAACAAATAAAAATAAAGTGTATCCTCACCAGGCTCTTTTTTCCCCCTAGAATAGCAAAATTTCTTCATGCTGCTTTTCTATTCAATGACCGAAATTGAAAAAAAAAAAAGATAAGAAACTTTACAACTTGAGATAGAGAAAGAAAAAGGAGAGAAAGAACGAGAGGGAGAGAGAGAGAGAAAGAGAGAGAGAGAGAGAGAGAGAGAGAGAAGGGAGAGAAGGGAGAGAGGTTGAGGGAAAGAGAGAGACAGAAGAGAGCAAACCAGATCTTATACTCACATTTGTAAATCACTTTGCTGCAAGAACATAAATACATACAGTCCCATCATATTTTGCTTCTGTTTTCTCAATTTTTCTTTCCACCTAGATCTAGTCTTCAGAATTGTTTATCCTTATTCGCCCTTATCACTATTCCTTTCTATATTTGTTTGGTTAGATGGCTGTTTCATTAATGAATAACAGATACAAAGTAAATGTCCAAAACGGGAAAAGACGATTACCACTCAAATTAACACCATATAAATAAGCAAGGAATTTACAGTTGAAACAAAAGCAACATACACACCACTATTTGATTAAATGAGTCCAAGGAAAAGTTATTTCCTGAGACTCATTAGCCTCTAGTGACTTTAGCATCTAAGATGCAGCTGTTGTGATAAATGCTCTATCACATTAGCTAAAACTATGCACAGTGTGTTTCTGTAATTATTGAGTAAACGAAATCAAATATCAAACAAATAGATGTCTAATTGTATAATTGTATTTTTTTGTACTTGAGTAATAAAAAGAGAAATATATAGGTTTTGGGGGAGTTGTTTTTGTTTCATCCGCTTGGTTTTTACAAATAAGAAAATGGACATTCAGGGAATGATCTTTAAGAACAATAAAATCTGATTTCCTTGAATAATTAATTCTAACTTCATTACCATTTGCAAATGATATACAGATTGTTGACTAGCCCTAAGTGAACAAGAACTAAAAACGAAGGTGTTTTGACTTATAAGAAGTCAGATGCAATTCAGTTTCAAATTCTATCAAGCCCTAAGATTTGGCTTCCTTCATGGAAAACATAAAAAACGAAAAGAAGAACAAGCCATAACCGCAGAATATATGCAATAATTATGTTTTCTCATTTGTTTTGTTTTCCAAAAATAAAAATAAATAAATACAGGTCTATGCAACTGCTTTGGGCTCCCAAAATTTGTGTTGCTAGTGCAAAGAACACACTGTGCACCGTAATAAGGAATTTTTTTAGAATGTTACTGAGTTACTGAATGTGTCTGCATTGTCGGAACTATCAATGCTTATATTTCACTTGGTATCTTGTCAAACACTCTTAATATTTATCAACACCGAGGAAAAACATTACCCCCTTCCTTTTGCAATTATTTTTCCTAACATACCACTATAATATTTGCACATTATCTTGTCAATATCTTTCATAAATCTTTAGACATTAGAAAGATAAACAAATGTTCGTGTGACAACAAATCACAATTATGTTGAATCTTTGGCTGTTTCCAAAATAAGAAAATGATGTCTAATTCACTTGCACAACTTCTCAAACTCATGCTGCATATGAGTTAATTCATTTTGATAAGCAGAATTAATGTGTTTCATTTATATATATTCCATAGAGCTAATTTAAAAACAGATACCATACACTGTATTTTATTTTGTTAAACTAAAATTTTAGTCAAAATTTGATCCCTAAAGTTTATGCAGCAAGCCAGATACCTCTCATCCAGCATTCATGAGGCAGAGGCAGGTGGATATAAGATCAAGGCCACCCTGGTCTACAGAACGAGTTCCAAGACAGACTCCAAAGCTACAAAGAAACCCTCTCTTGAAAAGAAAAAGAAAAAAAGAAAAGAAAATATGCAGCAATAGAATAGCAGCTTTAATATAATTTAGATTCATTTAAAGTATGAAAATATTTTTAAACTCATCTGCATTGTTTTCAGCAGTAATCCAAATGTAGAAATGATATATTTTTTTTCTTCCAAGAATGTTTTTTCATGACTACAATGACAAATACCAAAGGTCAAGGGTCTAAAGAAATTAAATTTGTTTACTGATGAATCTGAAGACAAGTTTTTTAGGATGTAGGCATAATTGGATTCTTCTTGGCTTATTGATGGCCCCTATCTTCTATTTGTATGTGTCTAAATCATATCTATCTTTTATTATAACATTGTACATGGTGGTTCAATCTAAATTGATTTAAATCAATTATGTGTTTCAGGAACTTATGTATACATACAATCATAGTTTGAGGTAATCTTGATATGTGAATTTTAGAAAAACAAAAAATATCTGCAGGATGATGGATTTCAGCAAAACACCTTCAGATGTCTTTCAAAGACATATATTGTAGAAAAAAGAAAGGCTTGTTGAGTCCATAAAGTGACAACCTATCCAAAAAGTCCCACCTGCATTATTCTCAGGGAAAATGTGGATTTTTTATGATGAATCACATAATAAATGCACACTGTTTAACATGAGCTTGCCAAATCTCTTCTATGTTTTTAATTTCTAAAAGAAAAGAGATAGATATTTTGAGACATCAACAAATGATATTAAAGACTGTTGCATTAATTTGTATATTTTTCCAGTTTGTCTTGTGTTTTTTCCATTAGGTTGTTTTATAGTCATAGAAGTTATTCTGATAGAGCAATAAGTAGATTCACACAAGCCTCCAGCCAATTAATTTTGAGGGTAGAGAATTGAAATGGTGTGTGCCTGTGATTACAGTATCATCTTGCCCAGCTTCTAAAGACTGCCGCTCACAGGTATATCTAAACTCATAACTAAAATCTCTGCCTCCTCTTTTATGGTTTCATCCTTACTCACAGCCATGAGTGACTATTTGGAAAGTATATTTATAATTGTAAAAATATATAAACATGTTATATTAAAATGTTAGAAACAACAAACAATATTAGTGAATAACAGTTTTATTGACACTTTCTTCACCTTGAAAAAATAGAGACATTCAGTCAGAAAAAAACGCTCTTACCATTCTTCACCATTTTCAACTTTAACACCCTTCATGTAATTTTCATTTCAACATTGGGAGCACACATCCATGATAGTCTTTATGTAGTTTTGTATGCAGGTTTAAAGGCCAGCACCAAAATTTAAAAACCAATTCCTTACTGTGCTTTACATTTTTGGTCTACTGGAGGCAGTTGCTGTTGCACAAAATCCAATCAGATATGAACAGTACAGATTTGTGTTCAGATATTCCTTCTGTTACTCCAAGCTATGTGCCATAACCATCCTTCAAAGCTAAAACACTAAATCTTTCCTATTCTTAAGATGATATTCACTTTAAAAGTCTCACTGATTAGTGGTAAGTTTCTACCACTTTATGAAATACATTCAACTTTACATTTTGTGCTTTCCTTGGTTTCTACTTATGTGTTCTACTGTATCAGGGAGTTATGAAGTCTGTGATTCCTTATCATCTGTATTGTCCTACTTATGGCTGTTGTCTAGGGGACAGGCTACTAAGTCAGTGAATAAGGCACTATTAACTATAGAGTTAATGTGTTTGTTATTAGGCACCATGACACCTTGCTCTCCAATAAATCAATTTTTGATGCTATGGTGCCAAACACTGTCCTTGTTCTATCGTAATGGCATATAAACAAGGTAGACTCACATTACCTCCGGCTTTGGAAACTATATACATTGCTGTCCTGAAACCTCATAACATGACATTCACCATTACAGTCCTGCTTTGCTTGAGTAAAGCTATATCTCCTGGGTATTGCTCAACATATGCACATTGAAAGAGATGGAATCTCTTCTCCTTGACAGTTCTCTCTGTTTATCTCTCCTTTCTCTATTCTTCTCTCTTTGTCCTCATTTTTTATGATTCCTCTTTTTTGATGGATGACTCGAAAATAATTTTGATAAAGTCAGAAAGTCTACTAAAAATAAAGAAATATTTTAATCTATGAATTAATTTTTCAATTAGTGGTTACAATGGATTTGGCCAATTTATACACTAGTCCACCCTGAATAAGAGATCATGCAATAATTCGTTTCAGTGTATGTGAGAACATAATTGTTAAGGGATTGAACATTCAAAACGCCTATCCATAAAGATATTCCTAGTATGAATAAATAATTTTAAAGGCAAAAACTAAAATGTGCTTTCTAGCAATATCAGTTAAAGTTTGTCTAACTTAATATATGAAGTTATTAAAAAACCTCCCAGGGCATGAGACAGCACATGAGTTATTTCTAGAATATATCACACATAAAACTCAAATGTGCTTATCCACATAAATAGACTACCACACAAATTATTGTCATTTCTTATAATATATTGAAAAGTGATTTTGTAATTTTGAATATATACCTGAAACCATAAAATTTTAAATTAAATAAGTCTGGAATGAGCAAAAAATTTAAAAATATTTGTTTTCTGTTACTTAAAGAAAATGAGGACAATATCAATTAAAATTCTGTTTTAAATTTAAAACAGTACTGAAATTTCATATGACTAATGCTCATAACGTACTTATCAGAACTCCTACTGGGATACATACAGAGCTGTTCTGCCTACAATTTTCTTCCAAATTTCCAAATTTAATGAAAGATGACTTTCTATTTTCTTTTTACTCCTTTATATTTATCTTTCAGCTATAGTTCATTGAAAAACATTTCTATGTTTCATACTTTGTGAATTATATTTCTGATAAGCATGAATGCAGACCAATGAATCATTACCTATACTACAAAGGATTACCAAGAAATTCTTAGCCTACCAAAGTAGATTTTTATTAAACCAAAAATTTTATAATGACTGATATCATAAAGGTAAAAGAAGTCATTGGCAAATTAAAATATGCAATATCCTAGATTCACATCCTAATAGTCTCCACATTGTTAGTACAATGCATGGTATCTGATTTTACCTAAATTATTTCTTCAGAAGAAATTAATTCTAGGAAATATATTTTGAGCTTGTTGTGTTGCTTCTAGAAGTTCATTTTGGAATGAGAACATTTGCAACAAGGAAACTGATGGTAAAATTAGTATTTAATTTTTTCATCATGTGAGCATAGCTGCAAGTTGTATTTTCTCAACATTAGTTGAGGTTGCATCGGTCATGGTTCTGCTGTGAAGGGGGCAAGAGCTGCTGCAGTAGCAGCAATATTGAAGTACCCTCCAACAAAGAAGAACAGTGGGCAGAAAAATCCTTACTTTTTTTACCCCTCAAACTTCCTTATATTTGGGCTACAGAAATAGTGCTGCTCATTCTAAAGACATTTTTTTTTGTCAGATAGATCCTCTATGAGATATATTTACAGAATTGTCCAGATTAATGTCTCTTGGCAGATCACAGAGCCAACCAATTCAAAAACCAAGGTTAGTTATCTAACACAGCATATTTTAAAGTAAGGTTTCAGATAAGGGAATCTACATAGCTACAACAGTATGACTCTTTCCTAAATGTATGCAGACTTGGAATAGGTATTATAAAGATAGCAAGTGTTAATGTGGGAACCAAGAAGTTGTTCTATAATGTGACAGGAGTGTTAAAGGTCCATTATTAAATTGAATATAATTTCTGTAAAATCATCCACTCAATTCATCTATACTAGTATACAAATTAGGAAAAATAATTTATATTGTCATATGTGAACACCTTGAAGTAAAATATAAGAAGATAGAAATAAAGAATACCAGAATGTGTTTTCTGACTAACAAATTAAAAGATAAAAATGTACTTCTGAAAAATGTGTTTATGACTGTTTGAGTCATAGTTAATTTATACTTTTTAAATTGTTACTTTCACCATACAGCTAAGTATTACTCCAGTCAGTGGAGCTGTAGAAAGATGTGGTTTTAGTGATAGTTTTATTGCATGAATTTAAAAAAAATTGGCAAAAAATCAAAGATAATAAAATTATTGCCTGAATTCTTTATTTCTACCTTCTGATTTATATGTTATATTTTGTTTTTGTTTTTAAAAAATAGGAGTCACAGATTTTGTTTTCCTTGTTCAATTCTTGCTTTTCAAAAATACCCCACGTTGGTAGACAAAACATCAATCAATAGACAGCATTTTCCACCTTGCCATTTTTGAAGAACACAGGGTAATGCATTTTCAGAACATTTGTCATTTTGTATTACAGATGTTTGAAAGGTACCCAACACCATCTTATTCAATGTCCTCTTTAAGATTCCCACTAGAGGGCAACATGGACCAAAAATTGGTTCCTATTCAGTTTCAGGGTTGAAGGAAGAGCCCATTGTGTCTGTTTCCATGAATAAATGACATTGATTTAATATTGACCACCTCTCCACATTGTTATCTCAATGATGCACATGTCTCCCAGTGAACACCATTTAGCACAAGATTGCATGGTGCCTTTAGTCCATCTGATTTCTATTAGGCGACCCCAGTTGTTCTGTTGCCATAATTACTAGAAGCCAAAGTAGTACCAAATTTTTAAAAAGCCATCATTTTGCATGCAGTGAATTCATGGGAATCTTGTTAATAACATGTATGTTTTGAACTATTAAAAATATCTAAACAATTCTAGGTCAAAAACAATAAATAGCATAGAATATGCTGATACTAAATACAAAATTCATATTTGTTGAGATAGAAGGCTTTGCTATTTTTGAATTCTTTTTTTTCAAAGTTTATTAAATTATAAAAGTTTCCATTTCCGCCCCTCCTTCCAACACCCTCCCACTCCCCCCACTCCCCCTCCTCCTCCCTCTCCATCCCTAAGAGCTGTCAGGGTTTCCTGCCCTGTGGGAAGTTCAAGTTCCTCCCCCCTCCCTCCAGGTCCAGGAGGTGAGCATCCAAACAGACTGGATCCCAAAAATCCAGTATATGCAGAGGAAACAAGTCCCAGTGTCATTGTCAATGGCTTTTCAGAAAGACTCCAGGCCAGCCACATTCAGAGAATCCGGCCACATTCAGAGAATCTGGTTGGATCACGTGCTCGTTCAGTCCCAGTCCAACTGGCCTTGGTGAGCTCTCATTAGATCAGTCCTCTTGTATCAGTGGGTGATCGCACCCCTCACGGTCCTGATTTCCTTTTTCATGTTCTTCCTCCTTCTGCTCCTCATTTGATATTCTCTGAGTGTTAAGAATATGGATTTCATTCAGAAATACCCGTTTAGGTTATGAATCCCGCAATCAGTGGTTCTCTGCATTTTAGAAAGGTTTAAATTTCTGTAATGTTCTCCAATGTTTCAAAAACAAGTTTAGATAATAGACGAAAGCTACGTTTATCTGTTGTTATGAGGAGAAGAATTTCTAATGAAATGAGAAATTATGCTGGTTCAGGAGAGTGGCAATAGTTAGTTAACTTCTAGAGTCACAAACTTTCCAGCCAGGTTTATAGCACCTAGGCATGATTTCCCTCCTATTGAGAAAGTCTTAAGTTAGACTTGATAGTTGGGGGTAACCCCTGAGATAAAAGTGTCACTATTGCACCATTGGGTATATCTTGCGAGAGTGGTCATTATTGTGGCTCATAGGTTTTATAGCTGAGTAGGACTACTGGTTGATATTCTTTATTGGCAGTTTTCATTACACCTTCGTGTGACATAAGAACTAGTCCTCAGAAAGGAGGACGCTCTCAGATAAGTTCCAGCTCAACTCTGCCAATTCTTGTGTCCAATATGGATAGTGTCTTACCTATCAAATTCTTGAAGGCAAACAAGGGCAATATCAGTAGTCTATAATGTTTTAGGAGTCTCTTGAATTCCCTTGACCAAACAGTTCTAAGGGAGTTTTTCCATGTCTGGCACTGGAGATTTTGTTTCTTTGATTGATTTTGTTTTGTTTTTAATTGTCTGTGGATATTATGAGAGCATTATCACCCCATGTATAATAACTCCATTTAATTTATATATGCAACTTAAACATAAAATGATGTTTTCTGTCAAACATTTCTACTCTCTTGCCTTTTCCCTCCTAGCTTTTGTAGCATATCTAAACTTGTGGATTTATTAACATAGTACCATACAGTATTTAATATTGGATTAACACATTCAATGTTAATTTCTCTTCTGCACCTACTTTTCCTCTAAGGATGTGATACAGTTCTCTGAGTTCTAATTTACTCTCCCCATTGCATGTCTCTACAAACATTCAGAAGCTCCCTTACTCTACTAACTTACCTGCCAATCAAAATGAGTGCATCAGATTCCTGGGAAACTCAGAGGGTAACTGGTTAGAAAGAAAATTAAATGAACATCCAAAGTAAAAGTTCACATTAAAGTTTTCAGTTCCTGACTGGTGTAATGTAAATCTGAAGCCTATGCCTCTCCATTTCTTCCCCACTTCTATGTTCTCTCAGAAAGGCACCAGTTGTAGACTCGATGGACTAACAAAGCCCTTAGGTCATCTCCCTGATGTAGCGCCCAAACAAACGTTTCTCAGGGAATCATGAAGAAAAAAGTGGGAGGTAGGAAGATACAGAGTTAAAGGTTACACATTGATGAGTCACAGTGAAGAGTATGTTTTCAAGGCTTTCCTCCCTATTCTCCACCTCTGAGGATCATAGATAAAGCACTCTCTGAAAGAAATCTCCCTAGCTAGGAATGCTAATCTATATAAACATATATAAACACTGGCCAGGGGAGCTAAGTCTTCTTGTAGAAGAACTCCTCTCAGAAGTTGTAATGCACTGTCTGCACCAATTCGAAGCCCCTTACTTTGGGAACCCTGCCCAGCGATCTAATTACCTGTAGTCAGTCTTGCAGAAAAAACCTCATACAGGTTTTCACCATGATATCTTCATTATCCTAGTTCTCTAGCAACTTTTATTTTTCTTTAGCTAGTAATTGTTTTTTTCTCGATTTGGTTCATATATATGCTATGGGCAAATGGTTGGTCAAATCTAAAGTTCAAAGAAGATTATTTCAGGTCAGAGAAGTGAAAAGAAAGACATTTATTGTGAAACCTGCAGAAACTCTCTTTTTCTGGATGTTAGAAAATGAAAGGGGAATCCATGGAAAGTACATACACTGGTTTTGACAACAGTAGCAATGATAAGAAATTAAATTCAGCAGTCACTGAAGATATAAAAGAGACAAAACTCTGTCTAGAGGAGTCCAAGCTGAAGTCTCTAAAGCAAAGAATAAGTAAACTCTGGTCAAAATAAAAAAAAATCGTTCAGAGTGGTCAAGAGAAATGGCTAAGCAATTAAGACATTTGCTATTCCTCTGGAAGACCCAACTTCAGTTAGATTGTATTTTGTTTTTATTGTATGTATTGAATGTGGACGTTATGGGCGCTTCAGTTCCCAGCACTCAAATGGTTGTCACAATTTTCTGTAAACAGAGTTTCTGGACATCTGACAACTTCTTCTAACCTAAATGTGCACCATGCACACATGGTGTTGTACATAACTACATAAAGGTAAAATTTGTGTTCACATAAAAATAAGAGACTCTTTTAAAAAATGGAAGTGAATTGGAGATTAAGAATAGGAAAATGATCAATTCTAGTGTGAGGAAAACATGAAAGGATGGAAGGGTGCAAATATAATCAAAGTTCATTAATTATATACAGTTATGTAATAGTCATATGAAACATAACTATAGATGATTAATATATATTGTTAAAATTTTGTGAATGATATAACAAAAAATTCAAGAAAATTTCCAATTCATGTCTTATGAAAGAACTTTTGATTAAATAACAAGTATCAAGACACTTAATTTTAAGGAATATTCAAATTTTGTGACATTATAACAGAAATCTTCATATTTAGAACACTTCATTTCTAGGGGAGAATATTTTAATAATAATCAGCTAATATGTCATTAAGAGTTTCTAGGGATTATTCTTACTGTTAAAATTTTCCCTTTCGTCTTATATAACTTCTTCATATCTATAAAAAAGTAGGAATACTGTGAGAATGGAGACTAGAAAAATAGTAGATTGAAAAACATGAGGGCAAGACAGATTACACACAATCTGAAAAAATTAGAGTTCTGCCATGTATAGCTAATACTAATATCTCCATTTAGAAACTTGCAGAGTAGGATGCTATTTTTGATAATCAGAAGTAGTGTCTCTTTCCTAAAATTAGGAACTACTAATCCAAACTTATGTAAAAATATAGCTATAAATATTTTAATAACATAATTATAATTATCTATTGTCACTTTTTCACTGCATATATTTACCTGTACTGTCTATGAAAATACACATTAGTTCTTGCATGCTTTTACTCATTAATAACATATGTAAAATCATTTAAGAAAATTTGTCTGAAATAAAAATCAAGCAAAAACTTTCAACTACCATGATTCATTCTTCATCATTGTTTAGGGGTTAAGGGAGGGAGAGAATTCCAATTCTGACCTTGGAGAGTTGGCTAATTCAATTTCAGCAAAAGTTATGCAAAAAACATCCAAGGACAGAAGTTGGCTGGTAACAAATCAAGCAGATGTCCTTGTCACTTTGCATGCATGCAAAGATCTTGTTGTAGGCTAAGAAATAGTGCTCTAAAACCTATAGGTCTGTTTCTGGATTTATAATTTTTAAATTTTCATTAGGTGCCTATTAGAATTTATATCTTATGTTTACTTAGTCATCTATAGGAAAAAAATTTAAGAATATTAATCCAATACAATTTAGATCAACCTAAAATTATTTTTAATTTTTGTTTTTTTATGCAATTTTTAAAATGTAAGCAATTTAAATTTAATTTTTAAAAAAATTAATGTAATTTTAATGTAAATTTTAAATGTAAGCTTCATATCACATAAATTATAGGCATTTTATCCTTTTAAAATAATATTAAGGTTCATTTTAATAGAATATAATAAACATAGTAGTAAATAATGAAAAGTGACTAATCAGGTCCAATTTGAGCAGGACTATTGATTTCTAGTCTTTTCAATTAAGAGTGAATGAAATAATGCAGCTCATAAGAAAAAAAAAAAGATGAGCCACTGCCATACATTGCTCAGGCATATGCAAATTGCCACTTATCTAAAGACCACACTATGTTGACTTTGCTATCATCTTCACCCGTTAAACAACTCCAAAAATGAGTGTGTGAATATCCATATATATGTTAAGTATTTAGTATGTATAAATAGAGTGTTATAGGAGAAAGAAAAGGTCCTATATATTTGCATTTTTATTTAGAATGTCCCTTGTAACAAATACAGATTAAGAAGAGAAAAATGATATGGTTGCTTAAATAAAAATTATTCCCTGTAAGTCAGAGTTTTTTGTATTGATTTCTACATTTTTCTCAGCTCCCCTCCCTGCCTCTCCCCTTCTGCCTTCAACCCTCTCCCAAGGTCCCCATGCTCCCAATTTACTCAGGAGTTAATTGTCTTTTTCTACTTCTCATGTAGATTAGATCTATGTAAGTCTCTCTTAGTGTTACAGGACTGATGATATCAGAGGGGCTCACCTCTTTAAGAAGACAAAAGGGAAGGACTTGAGTCTTATGGGACAGCAAATTATGGTAAGGTAAATAAATAGGAAAAAAAATGGTAGATAAATTCTATTCAGTAAATTCCATTCAGTATTTTTCTTTTGTGTTATGAAAAAAGCCTATCTAAATTTATCCTTGTTTATCATCTTTTGTGTTTCCTGGTAGATGAAGAAGAAAGGCTGAAATGCTGACTGTTTTTTTAGTTTCCTGGCTGCCCAGACCCAATTGATCACTCAAACATATTAATTACAACACTGTTTTCCCTAGCAGCTCAAGCTTATTATTAACTAATTCTTATATCTTAAATTAATCCATTTCTATTAATCTATGTGCCAACATGAGGCTGTAGCCTACCAGTAGGTTCCAGTGTCTTTCTTCTTTGTTAGCTCCATGGAGTCTCATTGACTTGGCCTACTTTATATATCTCTGTTTAGATTTCTTGCCTGGCTTTATTCTGCCCTGCCATAGGCCAAAGCATCTTCTTTATAAACCAATACTAATAAGTTATATTCATAACATATAGAGGGGAATCCCACATCATTTCCACTTTACTATCAAGATAAAAAAGGTTTTTAACTTTAGCATAGTAGAATTACATATAACAAAATAAGTATCAAGGATGAATTACAGCTATATTTTTGTGCCTAAATTTTTACATCTAATTTACTTTTTATCATAACTAAGGAAAATTATAACTATAACTGTCTTCAACTCCATCAAAAACCCCAGAAGGATATAATATTACATAAGTAAACAGGAAGTACATTGTAAGCAACATCCAAAACTCTAGAATTGACAGGGACATTTCACTGCCTGGACAGTCATTCAGAGTTTTTCTGTAATGATGGGGCATCCATCTTCAGCCTACCTGTAGTATCTGGCAGACTATTCCATGTTGGGGAAATTTGAAAGACTACTTTGCCTGTATTGAGAGTTCATCAGCCAATTTCTTCTATGTACTGGAGAGTGACTGGCAGACTCCTTCAAGAAGCAGGAACCCAGGACTATTTCTCTTTTTTTAGACAAGTTCAGCAGTCATTTTTCTGTGGGCCCTGAATATCCAGTTCATACAGCATACTATCAAGCAGTCCAGGCAAGAGAAGTTTCTAGCCCAAATGATTAGCCTTCTCACATTAAGGACAAATTTTATAATGAGTTTCTTCAGTGCCCATCAACTTCTTTGAAATAATTGGTGCTACCAGAAGGAGACATATCTCACTGTTGAGAAAAGTCTAAGTTCTTAAAAAATTTAAATACCATATTCTGTATTTCTTTGAAACCCTTGAAGAATACTTATCCATCTGAAATATATCTCTGTACATCTAGAAAATCTAACAAGCATGACTACAAGTTTGAATATTATAGATGACTATCTATTAATCTGTAGTTTTTAATTATATATTACCTTTTTAAATGAGCTGTATAAGCATAATACCTTAAACATGAATAGAAATATACATATAACAAAATTGATCTTAAATTTGTACCAATGAACCAAAGTCCATGCCAAGTTATAGTATTCATCTCTATATCATATCCCCTTTTAAATGAAAACAAATATTTATAAATAATCACTTTGGAAATTTGGGCATAGTTTTCTCAAAACTGCTTTCTTCTGTTTGTTGGGCAAAGCATTTTTAGGGTTCATGGAGACCTTTGGGGGAGTCTTTTTCTATTAAACCTCACTAGCCTGGAAGGAATTCACAGGTTCTCATCTTCTGTAGAAAAAAAAAAGCAGAACCTCTTTTCTAAAGTAACATATCCTTAAACTCAAATTTTGAAGTCAAGATACCTTTAAAACATACATGTTGGTTTAGTTCTTATGTGAATCCATATCCCAGATTCTGAGCTTCATTTTATAGACAGAAACTGTGCTTTAGTTTCCCAGCTGCCAGACCTGAATAATCACACAGAAATCATATTACTTACAAGACTGTTTGGCCTATTAGCTCAGACTTCTTATTAATTAACTTTTACATATTAAATTAATCCATTTCTATTCATCTATATATCACTATGCAGCTGTGGCCTACCAGTAAGGTTACAGCATCTTTTTTCCTTTGGAAGCTATATGTGTCTCTTTGATGCCACCTACACTCTCTGGTGTTTGGAGTAAGTACCTCCAGGCACACTTACGTGCATATACCCTCACATGAGGAAATACACTCATATACACAAACACATATGAGTATGCACGTGTACACACACACACACACACACACACACACACACAAATAAATTAAACCAAATGTAAGCCAGGTACTTGAGAACACTTAGAATTTGATAATGGCACATACATATGTATATGCTTACTCTTTAAACAACCTGATGTGATTAAAGCCTGATTCATGAAAAGAAGAAACATTCTTTAGGTGTATTTCTGTTATCTCATTTATCATTCTACTACTCTTTCACTGGTATACCTTCAAAATCATTTAAGGTATTATTGTACTTATGAATTATCTTTCATAAAACTCTCCTCTTGTGAGTACAATGGGTGTCCTCCTCTTTTGTCTTCCTAAGAAACTTCATTTGTTAATCTAATACACATTTTCTATGACCTACACATGAGGAGTTTTACAAAGAAGACATATCACCCAGGGTAGGTTTCTAGTTTCAAAGACCTTCAACTCTAGAAAGAGTTAAAGTGGATAAATAACAAGACTTTCTACAGATTAGAAAGATGCTAAAGCCTGTAGATGATTTAATCGGCTTTGTACTGATTTATTATAGCTAGCAGTCTGACTCTTTTTTACCCTATTTTGTAAATGGAATGTAACAGCAATAGTATAAACAATAAAATGATGGAAATTAAATCATACACAAAATGATCTTCAATTGAAAGCGGAAAAAGTGCAAAGAGGACTTGACTAAATGTGGTTGAATGCCCCAGGTGTAGAATTTAAATATGGATCAGTGGTAGAACAGTTCTTCAGTAGAACCATGATATACATAGGATAACTGCAGTAGGAATTTAACACTCATTTTTACTAGAATTTCAAATAACTCTTCATTTAAATTCTGTTAATTTAGTTAAGAAAATATTTTCTTTAACAATCACTTATAATATGGTGCCCATTAATATTCCGGTCCTGTCAAAGGAAATCTTTCATGAAATTATTGTGGTGGCAATCAGTTCTGATTATTTGTTTTATGGAGAGAGAGAGAGAGATAAAGAAAGAGACAGAGACAGAGACAGAGAGAGAATGGAATTTAGTTGTATGGATAGTTGGATCTGGGAGAAATTGAGATTGGGAAACTGTAATCCGAATATTGTGTATAAATTTTAATTTACAATATATAAAATCTTTTGTGGTGGCTTTAGACATTCAGCATGGGTTAGGGAAATCATGCTATTATGCTACCTTAACTTTATTTAAAAATAATATATATGTATGTATGTGCATATATATGAGTCTGTTGTATGTCTTTGTGTGTGCTTATCTATATGTACATCAGGGTATAAGATCCTTGGAACTGGAGCAACAGAATATTGTGATCTGCTAAGTGAATGCTGCTACCTGTGTCCATTGCATTAAGTGCAATGAAAGTGCTCTTAAGTGCTGATCAATTTCTCCACACTGTATTATGCTATATTTAGTTTAATATGTTTTTGCTGATTCAGTTACCCTAAAGGCTGAAGTTCCAAGTTTTTCTATTATAAGTTGAATGGGAAATTTGCATTTATATTAGACATTTTGTGTTCTTTGACATTGAAATGTAAGGAAACTATAATGAATATAAAAATGTAGACAAAAGTAGATACTCAGAAGGCTATTTGCATCAATTCACACTACTTTTCATTATCAGTGCAATCTAGTTTTACCTGCAAAGTTTTAACATTTAAAAAAGAAGTTTATTGCTAGGTTGCCAAATACCCTTTAATGATAACAGAAACAATAATCAGTTACTCAGAGACAGGCTTACAGTTGACACATCTTATATAATTATTTTGCTTTTTGAATGCGTTGGACTAGGTATCATATAATGTTAGAATTTATTACTCAAATGAATTCCAGCCCTTGATATAACATTTCCATTACAATTTCTCAAGTGAATCTACAGAGGTTTCACTGAAATCAATATGGAGCTAAAGTGTGCTTCTGTTCCTGGATACTGTTGCAAAGAGGGGGCTCCTTGTTCATCCCAGCCACCCAGCTAGCTTAGCCCCAAAATAACCACACAGAAACTATATTAATTAAATCACTGCTTGGCCCATTAGCTCTAGCCTCTTATTGTCTAACTCTTACATCTTGATTTAACCCATATCTATTAATCTGTGTATCGCCACATGGCAGTGGCGTATCAGGTAAAGTTCTAGCAGGCATCCATCTTAGGTAGAGGACCCATGATGTCTCTCCTGACTCTGCTTTCTTCCCCTCAGAATTCAGTTCTGACTTTATTTATCTAAGGTCTTCCCTATTAGGCCAAGACAGTTTCTTTATTCATTAACCAATACAAACAACACACAGAAAGAAGGATGTCCTATATTATTTCCCCTTTTCTATTTAAACAAAAAGGAAACTTTAAAATAGTAAAATTTTAGCAAGAGTTACAGTTACAATATTTATATCTACTTTATCTTTTATCATAACTAAAGAAAACTATAAATATAGATTCTTCAACTCCATCAAAGACTTCAGTATCCTGTATCCTGCAGACTCTGTATCCTGCAGAATGCCTCACAGACTCTTTCATGAAGCAGGAACCCCAAAGAATCATCTCACCTTTAGGCAAGTTTAACAGTCATTTCTCTGTGGGTTCTGCAAGTCCAGTTTTTATAGCATATGATGAAACAGTCCAAACACGAGCAGTTTCTTGCCCAGATGACTAACAAACTCCATAAAAAGTTTCTTTAATGCCCATCATCCAGTTGAAGTAGCTGGTGCTGCCAGGAGCAGATGTGTCTCACTGTCATGAAGAGTCCTAAATTCTTAAACATTTTAAATGTCATATTCTGAAGATCTATGAAAAATTTGAAAAATATCTATCTAACTGAAATGCATCTCTATACATCTGGAAAATGTAACTAATATGACGACAAGCTAGACTGTTATAGATGATTATCTATTAACCTATATTTCTTAATTATACATTACATTTTTAAATGAACTACACAATCAAAACACTTCAATCAAGAGCAGAAATATATATATAACAAGATTGACCTTAAAATTGTATCAATATACCAAGATCCATACCAATGTAAATTATTCATATCTATATCATATCCCCCTTTAAATGTAAATAAACATTTACAGACAATATTTGGGACTATGGGTACAGTTCTGTCCATACTGCTTCCTGCTGTTTAGGGGTGCTGTTAAACAGGTCACTCATGGTATATCCTATGTGCTAGGTTTATCTTAGTCAGCAGTTGGGCAAAGTAATTTTTAGAGGGTGTTTATGGCAACCTTTCAGGAGGCCTTGGTCCATGAAACCATATTCGCCTGGAGGCAATCCACAGGTTCTCATCTTCCGTGAAAACAAAAGAAGAACCTCTTTTCCAAAGTGTCATATACTTAGGACCAAATTCTTAAGTCAAGATACTGTTATAATATACATGTTGGTTTAACTTAGCATCCTATACAATGAAATGTCACTCTGTACATAGCTCCTTCGCAGTCAAAAAATTCAAAGAAAACCCAATAATATACATAATCCAGACTCTATGAATTTTCCATTTTTACGTGGCTTATTTTTCTTTACTCTTTTTAATCTATGACTATATGTACTCTGTCTCTTTAAAGACTTTACCCTTTTTTATTTAAAGCATTAACTTTATTTTATGACTATCTATATTCTTTTTCTTCTTTCTCCCAAGTCTATGAACATTCATCCAACACTATGACCCATTTTGAGGTCTTTTATATCTGAATCTGTCCTATTGTGAATCTGTAATTCTTTACTGTCCAGGAACACTTTTGCTTTGCACTTTTAAGATGCTAAGCATTTAAGAATTTAAACTTCAACATAACTAAAGGTCAAATACGGTACTGCCTGTTCGCTTGTCCAGTATAAAACTTAAGCTGGGCTATTATTATAATAAATATGATAGTTCCTGCCCAGGATCTGCACAGTTCAGCATGGTGGAGCTACTTGTGCCTCTGAGCCATATGCACTGCCCCACTTCCAGGCACACTGCGAGTCCATATTTCCATTAAGCAAGCAGTAGCACTTTACTCACAAACCCCATCCAAGTGCTCTGTCTTCTGCAAGAGACAGAGGTCACACTAGCAGCATAGCCCAGAAAGCCAGCCTTTTAAAACCAGTACTTTTTTTAATTCTGTGGCTGCTGAGTCAGGAAAATCTCTCCTAAAGGAACTTCACATGCAGCCAGCAAACAGCAAAAAGCTGTGTTTAACTCAATATTTATCTATTTTTTAATCTAAAATGCCTTTTATAGACTTTTTAGGTTTTTAAGTAGATTTAGTTCATCACATTGGCACCAATTGTTTCAAGGAGGGGACTCATTGTTCATCCTGGCCACCCAGCTAGCTTATCCCCAAAATAACCACACAGAAACTTTAGAAACTGTATTAATTAAATCACTGCTTGGCCCATTAGTTCTAGCCTCTTATTGTCTATCTCTCACATCTTCATTTAACCCATATCTATTAATCTATGTATCACCACAAGGCAGTGGCTTACCAGGTAAAGTTCTAACCAGCATCATTCTCAGACAAAGGATCCATGGCATGTCTCCTGACTCTGCTTTCTTCCCCCAAGAATTCAGTTCTGTCTTCTCTGCCTATCTAAGTTCTGCCCTATTAGGCCAAGACAGTTTCTTTATTCATTAAAAAATACAAGCAACACATAGAAAGAAGGATCTCCTACACCAGGATACAATTTGTATTCAATATTCCCCCTGATAATTTTCAGGTTTTCCTAAGTGAGGTAGGTAGTCAGGAGACAATGCTTTTTTTGTGGACTTCATGAATCATAGTGTACCCTCTCTGTTATGTTTTTTTCAGTGCTGTAGGAAGTCTTACAGTCAGTGGTAACCCACCCACTGGGGTGTGGCATACTATATATTCCAATATAGAGCATGCATCTGGTCTCTTTTCTGGGCTCTCAGTTCCAGTTGCAAATTTCAGTTTCTGATCTCCATTCAAGCAGGGGATTCTGATTTGTGAATCTACCCCTAAATAAATAACCATTTATTGTATATAAATGTGTGTGTTTATATTGAAACATACATATGAATTGTTCTTTCTCTTTTAATAAAAATAAGTTACAAGTATTTTTGATGATATGTTCAAACCATAAATGTCCATAAATAAATAACTAGAAATTGGTGCATGATAAACAAAGTGGAACTCATTTTAGAAGAATAGAGGGAGATGTTATTATTTTGACCTTATCAAAAAACCAAATACCTTCAAGTTTTGCAACTCTTTTGTTCATTGGTCATTCTAAAAAATCACACTGCATGTGCTTTTATTGTATTTATAATAGGCAGTGTGTTGAATTCCAGAACACTATGGAATATAGCAGTTTCTCCTGAGAATAGACAAGACATGTGAAATCATTCTTTTTCCTCCATACATTTCCTTTTTTAACACACAGAAACTAATTTTACTTGCCAGGTTTTATAGCCTTTTATTGGTATTGCAGCTTTATTTATATTCTTGCTTGTCACTAATTATCACATTCTGCATAATTTATACTATATTGCACTGCTGGTGGAGTATGAATAATGAAATCCATCTATAGAAAGAAATTGACTATTTCCCTATGAAAATGCCAAGGAGAATGAGGAGAAATTGTAAAAGAATTAGAGGTTTGTATTTAAAGAAAACTCATGCCTTTTGTTCAGCAAACGAAAAATAAGAGACACTGGGAGAACAAAGAGAATTGCTTCAATTTTAAACAGCACTATTTCATATACTTTGAAATTAAACAATTTTTTATTGATAATTTTAAGCTTTTTGCCTTTTGCATCTTGTTGTTTAGAAGTGAAAAACTAAACCATAAAAATGGACTTTGGAAAGATATTTTGCTCTTGTATAAGATCCGAGTTTAGGTCTTAACACCAATGTCAGCAATTACTATACCACTAGTCTCAGGGGATTTCACACCCTTTTCTGACCTCTACATGTATGCCAAGACTGCACTTTAGCTTTTTGGTCACCCATGCCTGAATAATCACACAAAATTATATAAATTATAACATTGTTTGGCCAATGGCTTAGACACATTCCTAGCTAGCTCTGACATCTTAAATTAACCAATTTCTTTTAATCTATGTGTCACCACAAGACTGTGGTCTACTGGAAAGTTTCTGCTATTTTTCTCATTCTACAGCTACATGACATTTCTCTAACTTCACCTACTCTCTCTCTATATCACTTCCGGCATGGATATATTCTCCCTTGCTACAGGCCAAATTTTTTTCTTTATAAACCAATGGTAGTAAAATATAGTCACAGCATACAAAGGGAAATCCCACATCAAAAGCATCTTAGTTAATATATATTTTTTATTTAGACAAATCAGGGTGATGATATGTGGATTTTTGGTATAATGGTAGCTTCTAAGTTGTCACTAGCACAAAGTAATTTCCATTCAAGAGATTGTAAATAATCTTTTAAAACAGAAAAGTAAATAATTATGAAAATGATTTTTGCAGATGACCAAGATATCCTTTGCATTCCAAGATATAGAGAAATGCATAAAATTATGCACTTAGCAAAAAATTAACCAGGCTGACTGGAAAAAATCCTGTTAGATAGTCTAATGTAGATACTCATTCTCCTGGTCAGAAGCGTTCAATCAGGGCGATCAAAGTGTGCAAATTGTGTAGCAGTATATACTAAAGAATTCTTTTATTAAAGAAGAGTTATTTTTAGTGAACCGGAGAGAGTTCATCATCTCAGTACATCAGATGAATTTGTCAAAATACTACTGTAAGGTCACAGAAGTAATAAAACTTCATGAGATGTTTTCCTGAAATCTGTTCCTTACCAGTTTTGGTGTCTTGAAGCTCTGTTTTATAAACGTAAAACAAACCAAGCAGCCAAAAAACCTGTGGCATTGAGAAAATAACATTTTTTTAAGATATATGACTGCCAAGCATCAAAGCTATAACAAAGCACAGCTGAGTAGTTCTACCACCTACCCTTATTGAAATTGTTACCCAGTTGCCCTTCATTATGTATTCTATGTTCTTTATAGAGCAGGCTGACCATTACTCCAGGTGTCCCAAGGAAAGGTTCATATGCCCATTTGCAGAAAGAGTCCTGTAGGAAAGAAAACACAAAGACCTTGCTAGATTTTCTCCTCATGCTTCTTCTATATGCTTCTCATTGGTTTTACATTTCTAAACTTTTAGGTTCTGCTTCATTGTCTCTAAACATAAAATTTGATAGTTCTCCTTAAAATTTTGGTTTTTTCAATAGAAAAGCTACAATATGGAACTAAGATTAAAACATACAATATTAGTCTGTTTTGTGTGATAGGGTTGTAAGTTATGACTTTTTATGCAAGAAAGTAAGGGACCACTTGCTTTTCTATTTCTATATTATGACTGTAGTATAAGAACAGCAAAAATACATTGAATTTGTCATGCTTACCTAAAACACCAAGAATTTTTGTGTATTTGACACTTTCTTTGAATGATAATATAATAAGCTTCATCTCTGCAACAATATAAAATATACAGCTTGCTTTCAGAAAGAAAATTTTCTGAAAATGTGTGCAAATTGATAAAAATAATCACTTATAAAGAGATTTCCACATACTAAATTCAAAATATAAAATAAATCTGAAGTAAATATGAATAAGTAAAATAAACACTAGACATCAGTACTGTCAATGACCATGGAAATCCAAAACCAAATGAAATTTATTACAAAAGCTAGGAATAAATGTGGGAAATTTTATTTATGATATATTTGCACAGTTGAGCTGGACGAGTGTGAAGAATTGTTACCTATGCTCCAGACTTTTTCTTACGTTTATCTTTGTTGTTGTTGGTCGTTGACTGGCCAACTGATGACTATTTGGAATCTCTTGGATCTCTGTGGGTTACTGACTGTGTGGAAGGAATGATCAGAAATCGCATACATCTCTTTCCTATTGCTCACTTCAGACTTTCAGACCTTTTTTTTTTTTTTTTCTTTCTAGATTCTAAAGAGAACAGAATGGGGTCAGGCAAAATTGATTGTAGACTCATTAACTGGGATTTTGCAACTCATGGTCATTCTCCATTTAGACCAGTTGTGATTTCTGTAGTAGTTTCCATCTACTTTTTAGATAAAGGGATACATCTTTAAGTCAAACAAAAAGCTTTTGCAATGGTGTTTAAAAACATTAAAGCATAGTAAAAACAAATCAGAAAAGTTTAAGAAATTGTACTACAATACATCATTTCAAAAGATCAGTAGATAAGTTCAATGAATTTTCTACCACATCCCCTATTAAACACTACCATTAGAAAATCCTTCATGAAAGTATGCACATGTAATTTTGTGAGGAGGTAACACAACTGATTTCTCAGTAATAATACCATAGGCTAATGCATGAAATCATAAAATGCTAGCTCATGTTTATCAAATATTGCACATTGTAGAAATATTGATATTAGAAGTAAGATAATTGTGTAAGAGATATGTCTTGACAAAAAAGAAACATAGAAAAGTATTGAATAATTTTATCAGTAAAATTCATATAAAGCAAAAATATTTAAATATTAAATTGAGTAAATACAACCTCTCCCTTTCCTAATCTGTGCTAAAAATACTCTCCAAAATATACACAACAAAATAATATTTTATTAATATTCTCAGGTAAATTTCCTAATTTGTGATTCTCGGCACTTTGAGAACTGTACACATGTAATCCTCCTATCACTTAGAAGCTTTCCTCATAATTTAGGATTGTGAAATCTCTTATCATTCTGTACACATTCAGATGGTAGCTTAGAGCAAATTATTGAATTTCAAGTGATCAGTAATACCAAATATAGACACATGTGAACATTCATTTTTCCAGATCAGGTGCATTCCGTATAGTAGTAGTCATAGAAGAGTAGACATACTTTTTTCAAAGTTGATCCATATATTGTCATGCTTTATCTGTGTAAAAAAAAAAATAGAATGGACAACTGGTCCAGAAAAGAAATCGTATCAAAACTATTCTAAGTATGTTTTAATTTCAAAATAAAAAGGATTAGAAAAATTGTAATTTGTATTCCCATCATATTTTTTGTTTACTTACCAAACAATTTAAATTGTTGGGTGTGTTATTTTAATTTTATTTTTCTCACTAAGAATGATATCAAACATTTTCTTCATTTTATAGATAAAAGGCAACATATAGGATGAAGGAGCCTATCCAGGAAAACAGAGTTCTATGGTAGAGTCAAGAATCAAATTTGTTCCCTTTTTGCCACTCCAAGCATCTGATAGACAAGCATGCAGATATTACATTTCCTCCTTTCCAGGAGTCAAAGAGTTTACTTAGTGTAATAATTAGGGAAGACCCATAGACATCCTTCTCTTAAGAGTGTTAAGGTCTTCTGTTTTATTGATAGGATTTTTGATTTACAAAGTCCCCTTAGCATCCCAGTTTCTCATCAACTTACTAAGTCTGAAAAATTGACTTTGGGTTTAAATAAATATTTAATATTTTTAAATTATTGTCATTAATTAAAAACTCAATTGATTCTGCATGTTGTTGCCAATGTATCATTTTATCTTCTCTGACACCAAGTTGTTCTTTTCTGTAGTTTTTGCTAGTTTGCTCTAATTTTCTCTGTTATCTAGTTGTCTTTTTCTGTAGCTTTAGATAGCTTTCTCTGATAGCCTACTTCACAGAAGCTTCTTAAGTTCATTATGAACGTTTTATCCCTTAATTAAGTACACACATATCATTGGTTTTCAACATGAGTCCACCATTCAGTTAATTTCTGCTGCGACCTGACGTACTTACTGTGTCATATTTTACAACACCATTTATTTTCCAAAAGTCAAATTATGAGTAGTTTTTGCTACTTACTGAAAATCCATTGTCTTTCATTAAATTTACATTCACATGCACTCTTAAAATTAAAAATATTTCTCTCCTCCACAGGGAACATCAATTGGTTTTCTAGTGTCAAACAGTCAGCCCTGAAATCATATACACAAGTAACATTACACGAACTTAAAATGTTATATTTAGGTGTGTGTGTGTGTTTGTGTGTGCGTGTGTGTGTGTGTGTGTTTGTGTGTGTGCGTGTGTTTGTCTGTGCATGTGATAAAGACTGATGGAAAAGGGGTCCAGGAATTTGAAGAATAGTTGGGAGAGTTTGGAGGGAGGAAAGAGAAGGAAAAAAATGTAGCTAAAATACAATCTTATAAAAACAGCAACAACAACAACAAAAAATGTGACTCCCTGAAAGAAAATAGTTTTGTCAAACAATGAGAAATATAAAAGACTTCATTACTATGTTGATATGCTCCTGTTTTGTTTTGTTTTTGTTGTTTGCTTATTGTTTTGTTTTGTTTTGCATTATCTCTTTTGATGCTCAAAAAGGTCCATGATGAGATCAGCAGTGTTCAATGTTGGCTCCAGCATAGGAAAGTGAAGATGGGCACTCAAAAAATGTCCAACACTAGCTGAGAATTGAGTATAATAAAGGGTTATTTATTTAGGGGTACACTCACAGATCACAGTCTTCTTCTCGAATGGGGAACAAGAACCAAATCCCGCAGCCAAAAAAGAGCTTGGACGTGCGCTTTACATTGGCAATTATGGTATAAAAGGCAATACTCAGGTGCCAGGTAACTTAAAGACTACTGTCTAAAGTATTTCCTATAGCACCTCTCCCTTTTGTTTAAATAAGAGAGTTCTAAGCCTAATACAAAATAGATTGTATATAATAAGAACAAACATCAAGTATAAAAATTAAAATTACAACCAACGTAAATAATATCAAGCAAGAAACATGTGATAAATGTTTCGATAATTATTTGATCCTAGGGAGTCTAAAGTCTTATATTATAAATAACTTGGCCAAGTTATAAAAAGAAAGTAACTATCCCATCGAAGACCCGAGAAGGGAAATAATATTACTTAAGTAAGTAAGATGTGCAATCAAGCAACTTCCAAAATGTGCGACAAATGACAGAGACAACTGGCTACCTGGGCAATCACCCAAAGTCTCATTTACAATGAAGAGCCACCAACTTTGGCTAAGGCCTAGAGTAACTGACAGACCATTTTCAGAAGCAGGAAAATTTTCAAAACTGTCTTATCCTGTCATGGCAGAGTTTGACAATCTTCTTCTTCTTCTTCTTCTTCTTCTTCTTCTTCTTCTTCTTCTTCTTCTTCTTCTTCTTCTTCTTCTTCTTCTTCTCCTTCTCCTTCTCCTTCTCCTTCTCCTTCTCCTTCTCCTTCTCCTTCTCCTTCTCCTTCTCCTTCTCCTTCTCCTTCTCCTTCTCCTTCTCCTTCTCCTCCTCCTCCTTCTCCTCTTCCTCCTCCTTCTTTTTCTTCCCTGCTTGTCTTGTCCAAACATCATGCATTTTGTCAGTTCTTCTCCATCCTGAACCTGGGTTCAATTCCCAGCACCACACGGTAGCTCAAAACTGTTTCTAACCCCAGCTCCATGAACTCTAACACCAGATGCATATAAAGTAAAACAAATAATTCATTTTTTTAAATGGTGGTTTAGAATCCTATTTTAATGTGCATTGTAAGCCTTAGTTTCTCTAGGATCTGTTTGAATACCTTGCAGGGCTGTCCTGCAGCTGGGACATTCTTTCATGTTCCAACAGTTCAACATTACTCAGCAAAGGCACACTACCACACCTTCCTGCTAGGTCCACACGTCTCTTCAGGGACCAGGCCTTCAAACACTGGACAGGTTTTAATAGTTTTCTCTCTGTGTTTTACTGCTTCTCTGTCTCTCTGGTCTTTGTATCTCTTGGTCTCCATGTCTGTCTGTGTCTCTCTGTGTATTTCTCACTGTTTATCTCCCTCTGTCAGTCTCTCTGTCTCTATCTCTCACTGTCTCTCTGTTTCTGTCTCTCTGTCTCTATCTCTCACTGTCTCTCTGTTTCTGTCTCTATGTATCTATTTCTCACTGTCTCTTCCTCACCCTCCCTTTCTTTTCAAAGTGGTTTCTCATGTTTAACCTTTCATTTCCCATTTCCTGCGCTCTCATTTTCTACCCTCTTAGTCAATTCTGGATAGTCTTTGAATGCATATATCCCAGTAATTTCCCAAAAGAATTAATTTGTAAAGAACAGATTATATTACCTAAAATCAAATTCCAACAAGTTATCAATATGTAAATATTAACATAGAAGTAATATAACTACAATTATTGTTCTGAGTTAATTAAAGCTTTTCTAATATTTGAAAAATAACAGTTCATCTCCTACAATGAGAGGAGAGAGAGAGAGAGATAGAAACAAAATAAAACCTTGAGAGGTATATCCCATATCCTCACTTAATCTTCCTTAAGTGCCCTTGTACTTGATGTTTCATTGCTCTGCTGCCTAAGTTATTGGCAAATATGCATTAGATTGGGCTTCTTCTCCTGATTACATGCTTCTTCTCCAACAGATTTAATATATTACCTAATAGGGCTCTTCTCATAATTTAACAATAATTATTGTGCTCCATTATACTCCTAAATAAAGCTAGTCCATTTAGCCTGTGAAATGAGCTATATTGATCTCTTTCACAAGAATTTAAGGGTACAATCTTATTAGAATTTTTAGCTGTTTTGTCTCTTAAAAACTAACTCTTCTAAATATAGAGAAAATCATACCTCAGAAGTTAAAGTGATATGAGTTTTTTTTCAATTTTAGTATATATGGCCCTTAAGATATTCAAGTTGAAACTGCCTTTTAGAAGGAAGTTATAAAATACTATATTACTGATTTTTGAATAGGTTTTACTAAAAATACTAAGTCTTATAAAATATGTATTTCAAGTTTCAGTTTGGGTGTTCAAACCTAACCTGACCTGAATATTCAGCAGCAATGAAGTGAACATGTTTGCAAAATGAGGGAGGATGGGGTATGGATCTAAACATTTTAAATTGACCATTCTGTTAAATAGATTGACATCACTATGAGCAATTCATGTTCTCATATATAAGTTGCCTAGAAGTAGGATTGTTTAAAAATGTCAAGATTCAAGACAAATTTTAAAAGATACCTTGGCTGGGGTAATTCTTGAAAAGTGTCAGTTTTCACAAGGCAATGCTAAACAAGGAGGAAAAATATTTTTTAACTTTTGAATGATAAATTATGGGACTCTGCATTCCAGGACTTTAACTCCTTGCTCATGTACAAAAATTTTGATAATCGTCAAATATTTTCTGATGCATTTTCTGGTATATAGTGAGAAACAATACTTCATATTGCAAGAAGTAAAAAATCCATTAAGTCTATTTTTAAGATGAGATAGAAAGATATTGTAAACTAAGCAATTGTTTTATGTATTAAGCTGAAGTCTGGTGAAACAGGAATTAATAATCAAGATCACTGTTTTTAAACTTCCTTATGCTGCAACCCTTTAATACTTTTTCTCATGTGGTGACTCCAAATTATAAAATTATTATGTTGCTACTTTGCAATTGTACTTTTGCTATTGTTATGAATCATAATATAGATACCTGATGCGCAGGATATCTGATATGTGACTCTTGTGGAAAGGTCATTGAATCCCCAGAGTGGTCATGTACCACAGGTTGAGAATCACTGGCAAAGCATAAAGGTCATGGGAGAACGGGTGAGCCAGTATACCTGAAAATTGTTAGTAAGCAACATAAATGCATCATAAGAATAAATAAAATTAGTCTAAGTTAATAGACAGAGGATTGTATCCAACAATAAAAATTAAAATTTTATTTGATATAGAATAGAATATTAATTTTGAACTCCAGAGTTACCAGAATTGTGGGTGCTTTATAAACAATATGTATCTATGAAAATTTGTTTATTATGGCATACCAACATACATAACCAACAGAATAAGTACCACTTAAAATGATATTAAAAGATATGAATACCTGTTTTTGAGAAGATCTTTTATCATTATAAGTGGAATTGAAAAATTCATCTTATGTTACAGGAGACCTAGCATTTAGGTAGCTTGTTAATAATTAATAATTAATAAATCTATTGGTTGATTATAAATATCTACTACATATGGATATAATTTAATACTATTATGTTGGTGATAACAGCGTTTTCATAGAGAATGGGTGATCTAACAAGCCAACTGAATTCCAGACTTCTATTATTAAAGTACAATTAAACTTTAATGAAAAGTGGCCTTAGGAGTCTATTTTCTTGGCCTGGAGGAAACATGTCATGCATTCCTTAAGGATTAAGACTCTTGTTGCCTTTCTGCTTTTTAATCCCATGGAGGTGCCCAGAGTCTCAGCTGCTCAAACACATTGGTATGTGATTAAAGCTGGAAGAGAGACTCGGTAGCATCTGCGTCCTGGGTGTGCAGAGCACCTGCATCTATGCACAGCATTTACAACCTCTTGCTGTAAGAAGTTTATCCAAATCATTGATCTTGTTCCCTTTTGCAAACACCATAGCACTCAAGTAATAAAAGAAAACAAAGATATATTATAGTTTAACTGAATTTAAAACTTTGTGTACAAAAGAAAAGATACATATAAGGAGGAGCATTTGCCAATTATCTGTCTGACACAGGGCATAGAAAATGTATGGGGAGCTCATAATTCAATGATAAAAAATAAAGATCTTTGAGTTATCAAATATTTAAATGGATACCTGTGCAAAGAAATCCACAATACCTACCAAACAATTGAAAAGATTAATAATAGCAAAAGTAATTACAAATCTGGATATCATAATGAGCTATCACTTCCCATAATGCCCTTACTTATTTTATTTTGACTTGACACAAGATAGAGTTATTTAGAAAGAGGGAACTTTAATTGAGAAAATGTTCCCACTAGATTGTCCTGTGTGATATTTGGCACAGGATGACCTGGCTCACTGTATATAGTGTCACCCCTGGCCTGGTGATGCTTGGTGCTATAGAAAAGCATGCTGAGCAAGCCAATAAACAACACTTCTTGACTTTAACTACTCCTGCCTCCAGTTCCCCATCCTGCTTAAGCGTGCCCTAATTTAACTCAATGACAGACTGCTACATGGAAGTGTAGGATGAAACACTCTTGAATTGCCTTTGTTTGTGGTGTTTGTCACAGCAACAGAAACCCACAACAAATGCATTAGTCTATTTATAATAAAAGAAAAGGTGTTAGTGGGAATTCTGAAGAACTAGAATAGTTATACACCTGAGGGAAGGTAAAATACTGCAGCCACATTAGAGAACAATTTGACAGTTCCAGAAAAGTTAGATATAAAGTTTGGCATTGGTAAACATATATCCAATAAGATCTCCCTTGCACAAAACAAAATAAAGTGTTCAAACCAATTGCTAAACAAATATGTTTAGCAGAAGTATACATAAGAGTCAATTGTAGACACACTTAGAAATGAGTGAAATAAAATGCTATGTATCCAAATCATGTTTTGCTAAGAAAAAACAATGTAGGACTCATTTTTAAATATCATAAATGAATATTTGAAATTATATCAAGTAAAAGATATCAGAGAGACACCTCAGTGGTTAAGTCGGCTTGCTGCTCAGGCAGAAAACTTGAATTTGATTTCAAACACCCATATCAGATAGCTCACAATTCATTGTGATTCCAGCTCCTGGAGAGCCATTGGCCAATGACCTCTTCTCTCTGCCTTGGACACACACAATAGCATCTACATACAGACATAGAAACAGGTACAGGCAAAGACCCCCCACACACACACACACATGCACACATACATATAAAGTAAAATAAATCTTTAATCAAACAAAGACAAAAAAAACCTGTCATGTCAGGAACTCAGTTGTGTGATTCAATGTATATGGCAAAGACAGGAAAAGTAAATCTCTAAAAATAATTAAGAGCATATTTATCTTTGTCCTAGACTGGTGAAAACGGACAAAGGATGACTTTAAACAGATTTTTGTTCTTGTTGTCATATAAAAATGACATAAAATTCGTGGAAGTGATGCTTGAATAATTTAAATTTCAACTCTTAAGTTTTGATATTTGGGGAATTATAAAGGAATAAATTTTAAGGTGGTAAATTGTGAATAAAACAATAATTTTAAAGATTCTGTGACAAAGATTTTCACACAAGTGTCAACTTTCCTATGTGGGGTGGGATACACCTGTTGCCTTAAATCCCATGCTGGTGGGACTGAAGTTATTACAGAAGAACTGCTATTAAAAGTCAGCTAGGATTACACAGGAACAACTAAATCAAGTGAGCAACCAAACACTAATATTAACTGAAATATCAAATAGTTGCTTTAATAAGATTTGTGAACTTTAGGCGAATCACCAGGAAGTGTATTAAGAATTATCTCCTGACTTAAAGCTTCTATTAATCCTAACTTAAGAGTCCTTAGTATCTTGTGAGTCATGATTTATTTGATTGCAGTTTTTTTTTTTTTTTTGCAAGAAAGAGAAACAATAGGGGAAACGCAACTTGGGAAGACTCTTTGCAACTCATTCTACAGCTAACAGAAAATACTGCAAGGTTCAAATACTTGGCATGAACATTCTCTATCATGACAATTAACAAGTGAATCATATATTATGTCTAGGAAGAGAGCGTGAGCATATGAAAACTCTGTGATAATCATGCAAACTGTCATTTTTATTTCTAGTTTAAGGTTAAAATCTTTACCACATATTTCTTTATCTATTTATTCATCAGTTAATTTATTTATTCACAAGGCTCTGAAGTTCCCAATGGGAATAGTGAGCTTTATTTGTGTTGTTAAAAGTGAAAGAGTCCAGTATTTTCATTAATAAGTACATTTGATAAACATGAGTACAGATGTCATGTAGAGTAAATGCAGAAAATGCAGAAAATGAAATGTATAAAATGGTAGTTCCATTTTAAATTTTTTGTTTAAGATTCCACTCTAACATATGCAATATTTGTTTTATTTATCTTTATAGAAAATTATATCTATGTTTTCCTTTCTATACCCTTCACCAATATTGTTATTTTTGCCAATTTTTTAAAGAGTTAAGCACTATTGAGCTAAGATTTCACTTTTAACTCCTTTACGATTGGTAATATTGATCACTCATTAACTATTAACTACCTGAATACCTTCTTTGAGAAAGATATATTGTATTTTTTGCCTACTTTTTCTTAGAGTATTTGGATATGTTGTGGTTGAGTTCTTGTTTTTAGTATTCTGTTATGATATCTTATCAAATACATAGTTTGAAAATAGTTTTCTCCACCTCTGTAACTCATCTTTTCCCTCTTT
This sequence comes from Myodes glareolus, assembly GCF_982192425.1. Taxonomy (NCBI): domain Eukaryota; kingdom Metazoa; phylum Chordata; class Mammalia; order Rodentia; family Cricetidae; genus Myodes; species Myodes glareolus. The sequence goes on along the minus strand of NC_142027.1, from coordinate 28,396,006 downwards.
ACGGTTTCCTTTGTTCTTCAGATGCTTCTAAATTTGAAATAATCCCATTTGTTTAATTTTTCTTATGTTTGCTGTGACTTTTATGGATTAATTAGCAACTGCTTGTGCATCACAATGTCATAATACTTTGCCTTGTTTTTGTTCTTAGCAGTTTCATACTTTGGGTTCTTACCTTTGCATCTGATCCATTCTAACTTGGTTTTCTTATACGAAAAGAAAGATCTTGAGCTTTATTTATTTCCATGTGATAGAATCTTTGCTTTAAGATATCATAATTTCCCCAATATGGAATGATGCTGTCTTTGTCAAACGCAGTTTTCTCCATGACATGGGTTTATTTCTGCTTTGTTGACCAGCACACCTGTTTTAAGGCCAGTTTTAATACTGTTACTTGATATCTCATCAGAAGGTAGAAACCAGGAAAAGTGATGTTTTTCTTATTCTTTTCACTCAAGACAGACTCGGCATTTCTGAATCTTTTATTTTCAAATGGCTGTAGCCTTCAGAGTTATCATTTTATTGAATACATTTTAGCCTCCTGTCTGAAATAATTCGTTGGATCACAAGCTTACTTTTAACTTGCAGAGTAGCCGGTTTCGCTACATACTTAAGCTTGTCATGAAAATACTGAGCTCAGAAATGTATTGCGTTTTTATTTGTGTTGAACTATTTTTAGCATAAATCTTTAATATAGTGTTATTTTATTAATTAACCAATCATCCCAGAATTTTTATGACTCTGTAAGTGTTCATATATTTCTGAATTCTATTTCAAAACATTTATGCATATTTTCAGTATTAACAAAGTAAAGATTTTTGGAGCCCGTTCCCTAGGTGGGATGCCTTGCTCTGTCTTAATGCAGTAAGGAGGGCCTTGGTCCTATCCCAACTTAATGTTCCAAGCTTCGTTGACTCTCCCATAGGAGACCTTACTCTTTCTGAGAAGTTGATGGGGTTCCAGTTGGGGAAAGGTGGGAGAGGTTGCAGGAGGAAGGGTAGGAGAAGGAATTGTGGTTGGTATGTAACATATATTTTTAAAAAAAGGGCAACTAAATATTAGCAATAGGCCTCCATTGCCTTAACTGCATAGTGTCTCAATCCTGAGAATGAATAATTTTTGTAAGTTTGCTACATATTTTAGTCACTTAAAATATAATTACTATATGCAACTATAAATAAATACAATTTTGTAGAAGAGAATTTCAAAGGATGTTGTGGGTAGGGGGCCTAGATAATCTTGACTATTTCCTGCCATGCATAGTGACTTTATGCATGAAAGACAGACATGAGAGACAGCTACTTACTACATCGCATTTCTTTTTGCTTGCACAATTATCAGAAGTCTTGTTAGGCCACTATGAATCCAAAGGGTCAGTGTTATCACCATCATTCCTCAAAATGTTATCCCAGACTTGGCAAGTTTTCACGCACACACCCAACATGATACAGACAATGCAAGTCCAAGGGACTAAAGTCAGACCTCACCTTGATAGACTATGAAACAACGTGTTTTCATCCCAGCCTGACATTTGATGGCTCCATAAATGTTACACAGACTTGAGACAACAACAATTTAGCATAATAATATTTTTGGTCTTGTTCAATCATTTATTCAAATTTTTTGAATGGAGGAATTTTTCTATAATTATTTATATTCTGATAGCCTCAACTATAATGTTATTACATCACATTGATTTCAGTAAAGTACAGATGCAAATTAATACTTTCAATCATCTGATCACTGTAGTTACCAAGGTAGATGAAAATGTTTGTGAGTAAACAAAGCATTATTTATATAATAAGATCGTAAAAAGCAAAACTTAAATATTCTGACTGGCTGAGAAAAAATGGGGGCAGCATTAGTGTTTCATCTGCAGCCATTTTCTGGTTCTCCTCCCAGATCTATAAACATTCTTGATTCAGGATTATTGAACTTCTACACAAAGGCATCTGATTTAGTCCTCGTGTGGCTCTTTGGTTTGCATAACTGTTTGCTCCATCGCTGTAAATTTCTTACACAATTCCATTAGCATATGCTGAAAATACATTTGACTTGTTAAAACCTATCTTCTACTTTAGAGAAAGTGTGTAAGGTCAGTAGTAGATTTTCTAAACTGGGCCACCTGACAAGTGGTGAATTGAAAAAGCATTTGGATATTTATAGACAGTGTTATTACAGAAGCACCCTGTATTTATCACAAAACCTCTCCCAGTAAAGGGATAGGATAAATTAGAATTATCAATTTAAATCTTAATGATCACCATCCCTCCTTTGCTCTTGCCTGGCTCTTTGTTAGAGTGAATGATTGTTGTCCAAAGCATTGGCTGTACTGCATAGTGGGGGGGGTAGAATTAGAATTTATAAAAGGAATTGCTGTGGTGATTATGGTCCTTTACTCTGAATAAAATAAGTGCTTGCTCTCTATCTTTGTAAGCTCCATGTATAATGTATCACATCAGCATAAAAATATTAAACCCTAGGCTTATTAATGAAACTTTATTTAACTTCAAGTATATATATGATTTCACTGTTTGTGCATAAAATTGTGGCAAAAAATTCTGTTTTTGTTGTTGGCCTGGTTAGCAGTTTTTAACTCACTTCGTTTTGTTTCACCTTTACTGAAAAACATTGAAATTAATTAAATCAATAACATCACTTGTAATAATGACCTACATATCCAACCTTCTTAAAATGTCAATCATTTTATTCCAGATACATCATGAAAGCTTATATAATGTTATAATATCTGAAGTCATTTAGAGTTCAGCCACTTCTCTTTCCTCTTCTTTACAGTATTTGGTTATTCTTAATTTTTAATTAAAAACTGATTAAAATACAATTACATCATTTTCCAGGAACCCTTTCTGCTCTCATTCAAATTCATGACCTCTTTTTCTTTGTTATTGTTAAACACTTACACACACCTAAATCTATAAATACAACCTAATCAATCCATTTAGTATTACCTGTTTGAACAGGCTGACCACTTGGAATTAGAAAAACCAACTTGGGAATTCTTCCCAGGGGAAAAATATTTTCATTTATTTAAAAATAACCTCATTATTCGCTAGTCTCCTGAATTTTTGCTCTTAGTAAACATAATTCTTAGAGAAACGAAATGGATGTTATAGAAAAGTGAAGCATGGATTTGCTAACTATAACGGTGACTTTTCTTCATCCTTTATAGTTTTTTCCTTACTCTCTTCTGTATTAGCTACCTTTCTTGAGGCAGTAAGCAAATCCATGAAAAAAAAGCAATATGAAGGAGGAAGGGGCTGACCAACAATTAAAGAGGTATATTCTCTTAAGGCAGGGAAAGTGTGCTTGCAGGAAATGAAAGCAGTTGATTTGTTGAATCTGCAGACAAAAAGCAGAGAATTATCATCACGTGTGGCTGGAATCTAAAGGCTCACTACCATCTCATGTGATCCATTTCCTCCAGTTAGGTTCCTCATAACTCTCCCATAATCTTCTAAAACAGTCATTTCAGCTGAGGACCACGTTTTCAAACAAGTGAACCCAGAGGGTACATTTCACATTTTAGCCACAGCACTGTCATCCGAATGTATTTTATTTAATCTAATTTATTGGCCATATATGTTGCCAGAAGTGAAAGAACTTCCAAAAGAAACACACACACAAACAAACATGCATGCATGCACACACAGGCACACACACATGTGCATGTACACACATCCTCACGCATACACACATACACGCATGCACACAGACAAACACACCTGACCTATCTTGCAATATGCCTTGAATTTCTCTGACCACAAACATTCAGCAATCTTGTGTGTGAATACATCAGAGCATGGTACCAAATAGATGTTTATAAGATAGCTGGCTTTAGATACATTAAACTTCATATGAATAGGAGATATAAGAAAGGCATTTTAGGGCATAATTGGTCATAAAAGTATATTACCTTAATCAAAGTATGTATTTTCTTGTTTGTTAAACCATAAATTAGATAAATATTGATAAAACTTTATTTAAGATATTCAAGAAATTCTGTCATAGCCTTAGATCATTGGATATCATTATTTCATTTCTTTTATAAATTACTTTAAAGTTGTATGTGATTTTATAAGGCCCTGGTAGAAAAACTCTCAGGTTTTGCATGTTTTCAGCTTTAAAATTATTTTCATTTCCCTCATAAACCTGAAATATGAATAATTTGGTTCATATTTTAATTTAATTTGTTTTATCAATTAACATGTAACTTGGCTAACTGGCTATGAATCCCTTTCTTATTACTTATAGAATGTTAAAATATGACATTTGTCAGATAAAGTGTTTTAACCCTTTTTCTCTTTTCAATTGCATTTCTCTTCTTGTATGTCTAAACGGAGATTGTTTTTTTTTGTTTTTCAGTCACCCAGACCCAAATATTCACACAGAAACTGTATTATTTACAACATTGTGTGAAAAATGACTCAGATATATTTTATCTAGCTCTTACATATTATAACATTTTTACTAATGTATGTATTGCCATGAGGCTGTGTCTTACCCTTACTAATGAGGTTGCAGCATCTGTCTCCTTTGTTAGCTACATGGTACCTCTCTGACTCGGGCTTCTTTCCTCCTCTACCTCTGCTTGGATTTCCTGGCTTGCTATATTTTGCCCTACCACAGGCCAAAAAGCTTCTCTTTTTACCAATGGTAATAAACCATAGTCACAGCATACAGAAAGTAATCCCACATTATCACCCCTTTTCATCTAAATAAAAAGGAAGATTTTAACTTTAACATAATAAAATTACATATAACAAAAGAGATATCAAGCAAGAATTTTACATGTAATATTTATCTATTTGTATCTGGAACATTTCATATCAAATTTGTCTTTTATTATGACTAAAGGAAACTTTAACTATAACTATCTGTCTTCAACTCCATCAAAAACTCAACAAGGATATAATAATATCTAAGTATATAGGAAGTGCACTGTAAGTAACTTCCAAAACTCTAGAATTGACAGACATCTCACTGCCTGGACAGTCAGCCAATGTTGTTCTGTAACAATGTGGCATCATTCTTCAATATACAAACCCATAGTATCTGGAATACTTTTCAATGAAGCACTAAATTTGAAAGACTGTTTCAGCCAGATTGGTTGTTTGTCAGTCACTTTCTTCTATGTACTAAAAAATGTCTGGCAGACTCTGGCAGGTTCATGAAGAAGAAACCCTGAAGGACTGTCTCACTTTCCTTAGACAAGTTTAGAAGTCATTTTTCTGTGCGTCCTGCATGTCCAGATCATACAGCATATCATCAAGCAGTCCAGGAAGAGAAGTTTCTTGCCCAAATGATTAGCCTTTTCACTTTGAAGGCAAATTCCATAATGATTTTTTTTATCAACTTCTCTGAAGTAATTGGTGCTGCCAGAAGCAGACATGTCTCACTATTGAGAAAAGTCTAAGTTCCAAAAAAATTTTAAATGTCATATTCTCTAGGTCCTTGAAAGGTTTGAAGAATACCTATCCATCTGAAATTTATTTATATATATATATCTACAAAACCTAATTAACATGATTACAATTTGACTATTATAAATAATTATCTATTAATCTATAATTTTAATTATATATTTTTAAATGAGCTATGTAAACATAATAACTTAAGCAAAAATAGAAATATACATAATACAAAACTGACCTTATATTTATACCAGTTCACAAAAGTCCTTATCAATGTAAAGTATTAATCTCTATATCATGTCTCTTCCTCTTTTTTTAATAAGAGATTTATTGTGACTATTAACCACTTATAATCAACCCTCTTTAAATGAAACAAATATTTATAAACAATCATTTTGGAAATTTGGACATAGTTTTCTCTAAACTGCTTCCTGTTGTTGGGCAAAATATTTTTATCATTCATGGAGACCTTTCAAGGGGAGGGCTCTTGTTCTATCAAATCACATAAGCATGGAAGGAATCCACTTGTTCTTATCTTCTATGGAAACAAAAGTAGAACCTCTTTTTCAAAGTAAAATATCTTTAGACTGAAGTTTTAAAGTCAAGATACCTGTAAAACATATATCTTAGTTTAGCTTAGCAGGCCCCAGAATCAAACATTTTCAGCAGTTAACTCATTAACAGTCTAAAAATCCAAAGAAAACACAATAGCATACATAGTCCAGACTTTCTCTACATATTTCATCATTACATGATTTTATTTTTAACTCTGTTTCTTTTTCATATTTATTTAATTATCTTTACCCCTTTACTCTATGACTGTATACTTCTATATTTCTTTTACTGTCTCCTTAAAGACTTCTATTTCTTAAAACTATTTATTTCTTTTTATAGCTGTCTATACTGTTTTTATTCTCTCTCCCAATCCTATGTACATTTTTTAAACACACTGTCTCTTTTAGCAGTATTTTATGTCTGAATCTGTCCTATTGTGTATCTGAAATTTTTCTAACCATGAATATTTTTTAAAATGGTAAGCAGTGTGGTCATAGCAGACCTTGATGCTGGCTTCACTTCCTCTCTTGATTTTAAATATGGCAGAGGTACATTTACCACCAGCTTTGGGAGTGCTGGGTAAGAGCCATGCTCATTACCTCAAACATGGAAAGCACTATGCAGCACATAATCCTCTTTTTTTACTCTGAGTAAAAGTTAAGTCCATACAGCTCATTTTATAACCTGGAAATGTCTCTGCGCATGGCAGGGCAAATCTGCCATGATCTCATGTCTGTGAAGTTCTCACAAACCTGATCACACCTTGCCTGTGTGGGGAGTGCTGAGCTGTAGATGTGCTCCCAGCTATGTTCCTTCTGATCTTAAGTGGGTGGCAGGCCACATGGGATAGCCCAAAGCAGTTGGGTGCCAAATAATAACTGGAGATTGCTTTTTCATTTTCAGCTATCCTATAACATGAGGGACTGGCTTGTTGGGGTTTTTGTTCCACCCGGTACCCCACAGCTGGCAAGTCCCAAAGAAAATCACACAGAGAACTCTGTAAGTTATAAAGCTGATTGGCCCATTAGGTCAAGCTACTTATTAGCTCTTATAGCTTATATTAACTCATTATTCTGATCTATGTTAGTCATGTGGCTCAGTACCATATTTCAGTGGGGCAAGTGACATGTTGCTGCTTCAGTGGTCTGGGCAGGAGTGGGAAGAATCAGCTTCCTCCTTCCCAGAATTCTTCTGTTCTCATTGCATCATTTCTACTTCCTGTCTGGTTTTTCCACCTATACTTCTTGCCTGGCCAATCAGTGTTTATTTAAAACATGATTGACAGATTACAGACAATTCTCCCACACCACTTTCCCCTCTAAAAAAACAAACAAAAAAACAAAAACAAAGAAAATATCCATAGTCCATTTTGGGGGGAATGTGGGCAATAGTATTCCAGGCTACTTTCAGCTGGTTGAGGGCGTTGATAATCTTATGGGGACCTAAAGAATATTTAAAGGTATGATCAAGTCCTGACTGAAGTATCCTGTGAGTCTTGATCATCTCAAGCAGCATCTTGAATCTGTTCTGTATATAGAACTCTGACATCTGGGCCATCTGTTCCTACCAGAGATTTCTCAGATGGTCTTCCTTGATCAAATCTAATTTTTCTTAGTTCAGAATGAATCCACAGCCTCTCATTTCCCGTGAAAATAAAAGCAAAATCTCTTCTCCAAAGTGACATATGTTTTGACTTCAATTTTGAAGTCAAGGCATTTTCAAAATACCTATCTTGGATTAATTCTGCACCATTTATAAGCAAATATCTTTTAGCAGCTGTTGCTCCTTCCTCAGCATTCAAACGATTTAAAGAGAGCATAATAGGATACAGTATCAAGATTCTCTGTGTATTTTCCATCTTTATGTGGCTTTATTTTAACCTCTAATTCTTTTATTTTTACTTTTAACTTTTGGCTTTTTGAGACAGTTTCTCTGTATATCTTTGTCCTGGAATTCCCTCTGTAAACCAGGCCATCCTTGAACTCACAGAGATCCGTCTGTCTCTGCTTCCCCAGTGCAGGGATTAAAGGTGTGTACCACCATACCCAACTACTCTCTTTCTTTCTTTTTTATTATATGGCTTTAAACCTTTTTTTTCCCAAGCCTGCATATATTTTTAACACATTGTAAACCATTTAGAGGTTTTGTTTTTAATCTTTGAATCTCTCTTTACTGTATCTCTCTCTTTTTCTGACCACATGGGTCTTTAATTTGCTAAGGAATATGAACAAGTTTTTTCCACAACTCTATGGAGTTTCAAGGTCCTTGCCAGGAAGTAAGCTGCAACAGTGTGCCCATGACCACCTGCTTGAAAGAATCAGAGTTTTCCCTGGCAGGACGGCCCAGAAAGCTGGCAATTTAAAACAGGGCAGCTTTTCTCCTGCTACAGCTGAAAACCGAAATGCTTTACTCTAGTCTTTCCCAAGCTTTCTCAGGTTTTCTGTGGATGCTGTTATCCACATGGGTGCCATTCTGTAACATGAGCGGGGCCTGCTTGTTGAGGTTTCTGTCCCACCTGGCCCTCCAGCTGTTTAGAACCAAAGAAAATCACACAGAGATTTCTATAAGTTATAAAGCTGATTGGCTCATTAGGTCAGGCTTCTTATTAGTTCTTGTAACTTATATTAACCCGTTTTTCTGATCTATGTTAGCCATGTGGCTCAGTACTTTTTTCAGTAGGGCAGGTCACATGTTGCTGCTTCGGTGATCTGGGCAGGAGTGGGAGGAATCAACTTCTCCCTTCCCAGAATTCTCCTGTTCTTACTGCATCATTTCTACTTCCTGTCTGTTTTTTTTGCCTATACTTCCTGCCTGGTCCATCAGCATTTATTTATAACATGAATGACAGATTACAGACAATTCTCCTGCACCACTATGCAGACCTAAATAATCACACGAAAACTATATTAATTACAACACTGTTTGGCTAATGACTCAGACATATTTCTAACTAGCTCTTAAATCTTAAATTAACTCATTTCTACTAATCTATGTATTGCCATGAGTCTATGACTTACCGGTAAGATTTCAGTGATCTGTCTCCTTTGACAACTACATTGTGTCTCCCTGATTCTACCTTTTTCTTTCTCTGTCTCTGTTTGAATTTCTTAGCTTTCTATATTCTGCCCTTCCACAGGGCAAAGCAGCTTCTTTATTAACCAATGGTAATAAAGTCATAGCATACAGAGGTTAATCCCACATCACCTATGGATAATTCTACTGCTTGCCTGGAAACTTACTCCTTCCATATCATGCTCACAAGGTCTGTACCATCATCATGTTTCATCTTTCTTTTTTTCAACACCTTTAAGAAATAACTTTTGCATGTTGGTACTTATCTTTGAAGTGTTCTGTCAGTTTACTTAGCAGAATTATGAGAGTATCACAAAAAAAATGTTTTCAATGCATATTCTTCCACTATTTTTGTCCCTTTGTTTATCTTCTTTGAACAACTTTTTAAGGTATTTAGTTCTTACGAATTCTTCAACTAACTAATGGAGTACAAGAATTTGGGAAACAAGTTTGGGGCTTTGTAAAAGGTAACAGTTATGTGGTATCATGAAAAGAATAAAGATTCTTTAAAAAACAAAAACATGCCCACCTTAATCCCACACCCAAATTAATACTTGTTATGATGTAAACTATACATTTAACAGTTATTTCCATTAATGCTAATGGAATTTTCTTGTTCTAAAGATATAAATAACTCTTTATATTCCATCATGTTACCTTTTCTCTATTTCATCTCCTTCTACATGTAAAATATTTTTTATTAATTTTAGTTGCTTAAAAATTATATATAGCACTTTTGTATAAAATTATCCAAAAAATTAAATCAAAATATTAACATAATAATATTTTGCTTCTTTATTCAAGCCCCTTTAATTCTGGAATCCTCTAACTACTTTGGATCCTTCTGCAGTGAATTCTAGAAAACTGTTGACTCTGCTATTTCTTAAAACTATATTCAAACATTGTGGTTACTCTCTAAACTTTGAACCATATGAAAGCTGAATTTATCTCCATCATCTTTACCTGGTTAATTCTTTTTCTCCTCCCCCTTGTGAGATATTGTAAAAATTATAGGTTTGTGGTTTCACCATTACAGTCCATAAAGTCACTTGAAGTATAAGGAGTCAATGGTCAAAGGCATGTACACACACACACACACACACACACACACACACACAATTTTCCTTAGATTTTTTTCCCATAATAACCTACAAATAAATATTTATTAGGTGCTAACAAAGTTCATTACAAAGCAGGTCAATATAAACTTATTATATTTACTCTAACTGTTGCATGCTTGGGAATATGTACAGCAAATTCTCACCAACTTGACTGCCTAGGCATGAGCTGAAAAAGAATGAGACATGCTAGCATAAATAAGGGAAATCTCAAAATGCTTCAACAAGGAACTACAAGGCAAATAAAGAATGCTGTGTGAGAAAAATAGTCTTCATCAGAGAAGAGCAAACCATTTAATTATCCAATATCAAATGGACAGTTCTGACAACAGATATACAAATAACATCATACAGACTATGCAGGTTAACCGTATGAAATTACTGGGGAAGAGAATGTTTTGAAAAAAAGTTCAAGGAGGGATATATGGAAAGATTGTGGGGGCAGAATAATGTAAATATTTTATAATCTAACATAATACTTTTTAAAAAAAATTTCTCAAGGCTAAAATATAAATATCTGTAAGATTGCCAGTGGCTGTTTATTTGAAGAGTCTATGATTTGAAATTTTTAAATATCCAATGAAAAGTACTTTAAGATCTTTGGAGTAGAAATATATCAAGTTATCATTTATAGATCATGAGAAATAATATTCTCAGATTTTATATATATGGAGATAAAAAGGCAGATATTGCAAAAATCTGGCTGTGGTTAAACAATAACTGTCCTGCATAAGAATCTTCAAATTTGGAGCAGTATACTGACTTCGGTTTATGGAATGAAAGCTCTAAATACAGGGAGGGCATTTCAAGAAAAAATGACAAGTAGTTCACATAAAAAAAAATCACTTTAGCAAATGACTCTTTGGTAAATGTTTATTAAACAAATATTTGGAGAGACATTGTTTTTAAGGTCTGATAGAGTGTGTAAAACAAAAAAAACTTTGAGTAAAATAAGAAATTGTATTTGTATCAGTCAATACTATCTCATCCTTTCTGGTCCTTCTTTGGAATCATCTCACTGAACTCAGTATAGCTTTAGCTAAAGCTTAAGTTAATGATAAGAGATAACATAGAAAACTAGGGATGGATGATCCACAGTTCTTAAACTCACCATGTCACCATGTCACGTCTATCGCTGCCCCCAAGGGACTTTTGTTTGGCACTGTGTAAGTTTGTGTAAAAACTATGGCTGTCTTGTCCCCCAATAAATGTTTTGATACTTTTACTACAGTTTAGCTTGATTTCGAGTCAAAAGATTAAACTAAAGAATTCCAAAAAGAATGTAAACTATAAACATCAAATGATCTCTACATTAAAGTTTTAAAATGACCAATTTTTAATTTCCAAAATCATCCTATTTTTTGAAATATAAAAATGATCTTCTAACTATTACCTTTCAGTTCAATGATAAGAATGAAATATTTGTATAAAAGGATCAAGTCCTACAACCTCTGCTTAAACAGGTTTCAGCATTTAATAATGAACCATGAGTATAAAAGTTAGCTTGTATACAGCAAAATATGGACAAATGTGAGCTGCATAAAGAGGGTGACAAGAGAACAGACAGAAAGAGCATAAAGGTAGGAGAGAGCTATGATGACTTCTCTGTATCTACTGTGCAGAGAGAACTGGCTATATGAAATATTTGAACGTTTAACAGAGTGTCCTACTTCATACTAGTAATCATTTTAAACATCATGTTCAAATAATGGTTCTTTTTAAATAACTGAAACTTTTGAGTTTTTAACATAAGCTAAGTAACTGAAAAAACATTTTATTGGACTAACAATTTCATAATTGTGCTGAAAACATAAAGGAATAGTTAATATGCTTCAATCATAGACTTTGGAGGCTTGATCTGAATGACCTGTAGTTCGAATAGCCATTTTTCATATCTAGTATAAAAACATTGGAAATTTACTGTAGTTCTACCACTGAGGTAATCCTAGTGTGACACATATAGAGAATTATAGCAAAGTATTTGAATGCTGTTAAAAACACCTCACTACTGTCATATTTCACCGGGATTTTGAAAATTTTGTTAAGGGAAACCAAAATTTCACTTCGCATCTTTCATGAAAACTGCACACCTTACCATTTTGACATTTGCAATTTTATTTTAAGAAGGCAAATTTCAAGTCTTGCTAAAATCAGGCAGGAAATGGCAGAACAGTTAAGCCATCTGGCCCGTAATAAGCTGTATCAAATGAAAACCAACGATTGATGTTAAATGTTGCACGTCACCTATTCTGCAGAGGTGACTGTTAAGTCTCATAGTCTGGCTTTAGCCCTTAACTTTTTGTGTTCTAATGAATCATTCCAAAGAGTAACACTGCTTGTTCTGTTACCAGAGTCTTTCTGTGTGCATATCTTAGCCTTTTTTACAAGGTGTGAATTGAAACTCAACTCGCTGCAAAGTTTTTAATAACTTCAACCAATTAGGTAATAAGAAAAGATACTCAGAGTGAACGCATTAAACTGTAATCCCTTTTGCAAAACAGAATACTCAGAATGTTCCCTGTGAAAATCTTGCTGACTGCGCTTTCCCAGGGGTGTCTACAGATCCCACTAGCAGTCAAAGCACAAAGAATGGGCATCTGTTCTCCCCTGTGTGAGGTTCAGGGTTCTCAACATCGCACTGTAATCTGGGCTTTGCCAAGTCTTCAATGCTTTATATGAAGTCTTTCCCCAGTTTTGGAATAGTCGGTTTATACTGTAATGAAAGAATCAAATGTGAAAACTTGATAAACTAAAACGGTATAAGGAAAAAGTGAACCTACGGTCACAGAGAATTGACTAAGGACAAGAAAACACTGCTTTAAAAAAAAAAAAAAGAAAACACTGCTTTTAGAACAGCCTTTAAGAACTGCTTTAAGAACAACCGAGCCACAATGCTATCTCTGCATTTTTAGACATTACTTCAGATTTAATATGTGAATTTTTGGTACAATTTGCCATCTCTCTTCCCGTCTGAAAGGCATCTCTTTTCCTTATGTTAGAATACATCACTAAGAATTTTATGACCTGTTCACTGATGACAATATGAATAAATAGCTTTGGTATGCCTGATGTGTGCATTTTTATTTGCTTTTAGTCAATGGCTATAAATCAAACTCATGGCAATAGTAGTAGACGTCCCTTTTAAACAAGAAGTAGAGGAGATGCATGAATAATAATCTAAAAATAGCAAATGGTGAGTTAAAACAATTCTTGCCAAGAGAACAGAAGATGAATTCATAAAGGCTTTTTTCCTATCTATTTTTACCCATGTCTAATAATGATAGTGTGATTTACTGCCACATTCCCTCTCATTTTATTAAATAAATTCCTATTATTTTTCTGGTGTGTCCTAAATATGTATACACAGCAATTAAACATTCTTAATGCTCTGGTAGAAGAATGGGGGTTCATTTCTCAGTTCGCACATGGTGTCTAACAAAGATCTTGGACTCCAAGGGGCCAAGTTGTTCCCTTTGGGCTGCTTTGGCCACAACATGCGTGTTATGCACTAATATGCCCACATTTCTTTTCACCTCCTAAGCACCAAAGCCGCAGGCAGGTTTGCAGACCGTTGATTGCCATGTTGATTTCTATCTTGATGTTATTTTTAATTGTTTTAAATTTTTCATAGGGGGTTTTGGGCAAAACAAAGTCACTGGGGAGATCACTGCCATTTTTACATACTCAGAATTTTTAAAATGCAGCCAGTCAACCACCAACTTCTTCCACATTTGGGACTCGAGCCAGAGTTTAAAAGGGAGCCAACAAAATCACAGAGAGGGCAAGGTTCTGTCCAGTAAAGAGCACGGTGTATATAACTGTAAGATACTGTCGCTAAGTTATTCGGGCCTATACTCTCCATTATCGGAATCCTCCACTGTGCAGCCATGCAGTGTGGTTTAGTAAAGGAGCCGATGTGTCCCCCTCTCCCCAGGAAGTTGGTCAGCTGTGGACTCTGTGACCCTTGTCTAAACCTGTGTTGTAAGATCTCGGGGCTTTCTCCCCGTCTCTCTCCCTCCCCCGACACTTTATCTTTTATTTTTCAGTCTCCGAACCTTTCACTCTCTCTGAGTCCCACTTAAGAAACTGCTCCTTTTAGAATAGAAGGCGGCTCAGACCCTGCTGTGGCACGGGGCCTCGGCCTCTGTCGTCTGCTGTGAAGCACACGATGCTCTATTTATTGTAGAAAGTGACTTTATTTGCCTTCTAGAGTTGTTTATAACAGATGGTTATAAGAGGTAATAAACAGAAAAGCTATGCCTGAAAAAAAAAAAACAGAAAAAGCAAAATAAATTTTAAAAGCTTTAAAAAAATAAGTGCTTGCATATAGAATTGAACTTTTTAATTAGAAATTGCTACACTTTATAAAGATCTGAAGCCTAAAACTGTGTTCCTGTTTGAGGCTCAACTATGATCCTCATTTTATTACTTCTTCAGGAAGTCATTTCTGATGGCTTCTCCACCTTAGGTGCTTACCATTTGACTGGGGGAGGGGGGTCAGAGAAAACAGACATTATAACTGAAAGAAGTCAATGATCTGTAGTTGCAGCATGAATTCACCTAAGACAAAAGCATTTGTGCACACACCAACAGAACTCACTATCAAAACACACTCTAGTAGGTACTGAAATTGACCAAATTGATCTTTATGTGTTTTTACTTAAATGTGAAGTAAATTTAACAGTTAAATTTATCTTAAATATATTATACACATACAGAAGAAAATATCTAAGATGTTACTATGTTGTCATCCTAACAAAGCTCATGGCCAGATTGATACATTAAAAATGAAAGAAACGCAAAACAAAATCCCAATCAGTTAGGTCAAAGCTCAGGCATTTTCAACAGAAATCTTTCGGAGCAGACATTCTGTGATATCCCATAATTTCCACCATAAGCAGGCTGATGTACAATGGCTACTTTTTAGTCTATCTTCACAGTGTATAAGCTACAAAAATAAAAATCAAAGAAAGAAATTATGTGAATGAACAAAAGTACGGCCCACTAATACCTTGATATTTTGCTTGAACCCAGAATGTCACCAAGAATAGAGCGATGACACTGGATCAATGACATTTCAGATAATTGTCTGTGAACATTACCTATTTACATATTTGCACCAGGGAAACAAAGAGAAGAGCTAGTGAGCTGAGTTATCATATTCTGCCACAAGCTCCAGGTTTGCAGTCATGCCATACTGCTGATTAAAAGTCCAGTAATGAGTAACTGAAAACTGGTTCAGTATGGCTTTTTTCTGTGCTTTAAAAAATGATGTTATATTTTTTTGGAAGTCAACCTGTCACATAACTGTGCTCAGCATAATATACTTGGTTCAATCACTCTGATATGCCTATAGCAGATAAATTTGTAGAACTACCGCTATATTAAAAGCAAAATCATTTCGTGTTGTGGTTATAAGTTCTATCAATTCTGAAGTAATCTCCAGAGCACAGATCCAGGTCTTTGGAGTGTCCTCATTACTACTTCTAAATCATTTTAGTTTTCTTTTAACCTCCCTTTGCACTAGCAATCTGCAGACTGTAGGAAATGAGGTTCATTTTTCCCCTTGACATACTGCACATGTAGGTCCACCAGAGCCACAGCATTACAACTAGGATGACCAATTGCTCTTTTTCTGAGAATGGTAATTCAAGATGTGGTTATTTGAATGACTATGGAGACAAATAATGAATTTTTCAAATGCTTAGATTTTATCTTCTACAGTAAAAATGTTTAACTCAGCCCTGTTCCAACTTCATCCTTTATCCCAAAGAATAAAATTACCATTAGATTCTGGAAAAATAACACAAAACCATTTACTTTAAATCTGGCTGGCCATGATTTCAAGAAATGTTCACAAAGCTACCAAATAAAGCATAGATAATCTGAAATCACAAAAATCAAAATATAACTATTTGCCCTTGTGAAAAACAAAACGTTTGCCTCTTGTTCAAAGCCCAAGGAATCCATTAATTACTAGATTATGGTCTCATTTGTAGCTAAAATTGTCAAGAGTAATTGAATACTGTTACACTGTGAATATTGTTAAGTATTAACAATATTCTTTGTAGAAAAACTATTAAGGTTATTTCTTACCATAAGAGAAATATACCATATTCCACAGTCTTGACACCAAAGATGACATTTTGTCTTTAAAAGCAAACAACTATAACCACAGTTGTCTCTATTTAACACATACATTATAAATGACAACAAAATACACATTTACCTACTCAATCTAAGTGACATTCTGTTCTGTTTTCAAACTTTAATCTCAATATATTGTATTTTATTAAAAATTTAAATATTAAGTATTTATTTTTTGAAATATTTGAAAAATATTTGAAATTATTTGAAGTATTTATAGTTGTTGGCATGCATATGTCAACAGAAGACATTTAATTCCATGTGATATCATTTGCTCATTTGATCCCCATGACACCCTTGTTATCACTATTTTTTTCAGCTTCCTCATGATACTTCATTTTCTCCTATATCTCAACCATGCAAGATCAATCATAGTTCCCAAGTGTTGGTTTTATTCATCTTCTTGTTTTGTCATTTCAGCCTAATTTAACAATGAAAAATATTTATTCCTGTTTCTTGCCAATTTTGTTCAGTGTAGAAACAAATGTACAGACAATTGTAGTTGCCATTAACATTGAGAAATGTGGCTTTGACATGGAAGATACAATACAAAATTATTTGATAGCCCACTCTGTGTTGGTTTTTGAAGAGGAAGTCTATCTAAGTTTACTACATCATTCATTAAAATGAAATATTCTAAATATTTTCTCTCTCCTGAATTGCTTTGAAAATTGAATGTAAGTACATATAACATAGGAAATAATGCTGAACAGAGCATATTACTTTATCTTTGATGAGGGGTAAGGAATATAGGATGGATAAGATTAGTGGAAGAATAAACAATGTCAAATGGAGAGTCAAGCTTCTGAGCAGATGGCAACCCTCTTTATGTCTTACTACATACAATTTTTGGTGTACGCAGAAACAGCCGTGTCAGGAAAGGTAATGTGGTGATGTCTGTCTCCTTGAGATGAGATTAAAAGCTAGGTGAAAGGTGACTGAGAAATTAAGATGTTAAAGACATGGTTATAAAGGGAACTGCACAATTGTCTTTATATGAGTCTTCTGTGCATGAAAGACTCTATAATCCATTTCAGTCTGTTGGAGTCCTAGCTGTCTTAAAATATCTGGCCCAATTTAACTTGTCAATGAAGCTTTTTCTAGATAAAATTATTGTCCTTCCTTTCTTTAGTATTCCATAGTGACCACCAGCTGCATTTCTACCCTCTCATCTCCACCTAAATTCTAACATTAGAAATACATCTGTGATCTGAGAAGAACCACTCTAAATATTTATGGAATTTGGCATTTTCATTGTTGTTTAATAAGATATAGATGAACATTATATCTGAAAAGTTATTATATAAAAAGGTGAGTGTAAAAGTTACAAGTATAAAGTAGAAAATTATTTTTATATATTATAACTAAATTCTTAGAATTGGCTCATCAAGTCTTTGTTGCATAGTAGTCAAAAAGAATTCCTCTTTTGTCAAATGACTGTCCCTTTTGGACAGCAAAAGAACCCTAAGTCTCCTTTCAACTTAGCCATCTAAGAACAAACTAAAAAATAGTTTTAGACATTGGTTTCTAATACATTCATTTTGCCATTTATCTATATTACATCTTCTTGAGAGGAGAGGTCACATAAATTTTTTGTAAAATTGATTCTCTACTTATACTTTTTCCATCTGTAGTCCTTTTCCTCTAAAATTTTAGGAGAAATTATCTGGAATTTATTGACTAACCTGTTGGTAGTAATATTGTATAGTACCACTTTTGTGTCTACCATATGTAAATCAGAACAAAATTTGATTTAATATATCTGTGGTCAAAATTTTACTTTTCATTTAAACTGGACGAAGCAATTTTGATAGTAATATTCCAAACAAGCGTGGTTTCCCTTGATAACCCTCCAAAAGTAGAAGGCACTGTATTGCTGAAGACACCATGCATTTTACAAACAGGGCCTAGAGGGCCCTGAGCTAGAACTGACCTGAATGGTCTCTCCCTGAAGTCTAGCTATGATGATACCAAATGATGCTCTGCATGTTTCCAAATGAGGAGGCAACCAACAATCCTGCCCACCTATGATGCTTATAAACCACATCAATTACTAGTGAAATCACAGTTATTGGAGGAGAATCTACAACTAGTTTATTAATCATAAGTTACTATTAAGAATCTATAAACATTTGTCCTTATGCTCACATATAACTGTAGTCTTCAACCTCAGCAAATAAACTGCTCTTTGCAACAGATAAAGATCATCAGAAAACTACAACCAATTGAAAAGCAAAGTCATGGAGCCCAGTACCTTTGGATACATATATAAACCACTCCCACACATAAGGCTCTGCAAGGAAGACTGCAGAATTAGGGACAGAAAGACTGTAAAAGACAAAGAATCAAGGACTTTACTGTAATAAACTATAGCCATAAAGTCCCACCAACATGACTACCCAAGCATGAGCCGATGGACACCAATTAATATGCCAAACTTCATAGGGAAAAAACCCACAATTCCTCAGTCCTATACAAAGAACTACATGTAACCAAGTAAAGCTACGAGTGAGAGAAGTGGCCTTCTCAGGAGCAAGCACATCAATTGTTTGTCCAATGCCAAATAATCAACTTTGAAAACAAACGTACAAGTCATATTATGTAGGCCCATTGGGTTATATTTAGTACTATATAATGCATATGCAATATATCCATACAATAACAATTTATTTTTAAAAAGAGGCTATACATGAATTTGAAGCAGAGTGAAGGGGAAATTTGGTAGAGTTTGTAAGAATAAAGGGAGAAGTAGAAACGGTGACTTCCAGTAGACAGAGCAACTACTGTTACATCTAAGACTATACATTTATTCTGCTCCTTTAAACACTACACAAAGTCATAGTCATACAGCACATTTTTGTTTATTTGCTTTTCTTTTTGGCTTTCTCTTATTTGAAATTACATGTCTGAGAATTTCCCCTCCTGTCATGGGTGGTGTTCCATTGTATGCATATAGACTCACTTACACATTCTGCTGTTGATGGCTATTTATTCAGTTTTCAGTGGTGGGATACTAACAATATAAGTGTCTACAAACATTGCTGGAAAGTATTTTTCTCAAGCATATGCTTACATTTCTACAAATTGAAAAATGTAGGAACTAAGATATAGCTATCTCATCTCTAGTTGATACTGCATAGGCTGCATTTCAATCATTCAAAGGGCAGGGTAAAAAGGAAGGAAGTAGCCAGGAGACCAGAGGACCGAACAAAGGAGAAGATAGAAGACTTTACCAGAATTGGTCATATGCGTTGACAGGCTTGTTATATTCCCTCCAGCTTGGCAGTACTAACTGGTGATTGACTAATGCATTCCCAGTGACTTCAGCCTGTTCCTTTGGGCAAGCTTCCCTTATAAAACTGGTGACCTTTATTTGTCTGCTAAAGGTAGATTTAGGAAGTAAATATGAGAAGTAGGCTGATCATCATGACACATGACCAAAATGCACAAAATTCATTTCTTTGAACCAAGGCCAAGCAAAGATTCAGAGAAAATACTCAGAGATTGACCTAATCATGGAATAAGGAAAGTTGAAAAAAAGTGTCAATATGTATGAATTATGAAAGAAAAAGCAATAAATCCTGTAAAAGCCATACTGGGAGTATGACGAGATTTTCAAGATTTTATTTAAATTAATCTTTATTGATATAACCCATATGTTATAAACCATCTTTCCATACCTACCCTCATGTTTCACAATGATTTCTTTGACACCAAGAATCCTAGGCTGCAGTTTGAGGAGTGATCAAAATTGAGAACATGATCTTCATTTTTGTTGGCCCAGATATCTGCTTTAACACTTCAAACAGTCTTTTAACATATCTCACACTGTATCAAAAATAACTCTCCTTAACCACAGAGAAATCTGAGAGCTCAGCCAGTCAGCAGACCCATATGTGAGTGAGAAAGAGACAGGATGCATAGTTTACATGACAACCTATGGATCAAAGGAAAATCAATAAATAGCTTTGCCTTGAGTAAGCTTTCTATCTCCTTGGGAATAAACATTAAATAGATGTGTTTGGGAAGAAAAGGCTGAAGAAACAGCAAGTGTCTTGTGATGGAATAAATCTAATGTCCTGCATAAAAGGAAATTATCTTCCTTTATAAGACAGAAGTTTAAAATTTAAATAAAAAATCAAACATGTTACAGAGTTGTAGGATGAAACTGGACTTTTTTTTCTCTCATCCATGCAGAAATATAAATATTGACACAGAAAGTTGATTAAACTTTAAAGTACAAAGTAGCTTGATTTAATTGTTAGAGCTTATTAATTTTTTTAAATTATTTTTTATTGTTTTACTACAAATGAAAACATGAACAATTAGATTATTAACGACACAATTTGAGGTTTTTGTAAGAAACCAAAATGTTTTTTGAACTATAGGCCCTCTAACTTTTATGCAGATTTTTTTTTGTCTGTAATGGTTTGAATTTTTCTTAATTATCTTGGATTTTCAATGGTTTCTTCCTTCCCTACCTCTCAGAGTTTAGGAATAAATCCACTTTAAAAGAATTATGTAGAGAAGAGTCTCTTTTCCTCACAGATGAAAGCTCAGACAAGCTTTCAAGTTTCTTTCAGAGAGTGATCCATCATGACACGTTTGTTCTGTCCTTGGCATCCTTAGAAGCTAGCAAAGGAAAGACAGTTTTCTGAGAGGGGATTTCAAAGTTAAATTTGGTGTTATTGTTTTGGTTTGGTTTTGATTTGTTTTTATTTTTGTTTTACAAGTTGGGATGACGCTGTCCTATTAGAAAGTGTTAGGAAGTAAAACCGTCCTAACTGCTACTTTAAGGAAGCATAACTTAAATTCTGTTCTTCAATTTAGTCAATGTTGTTCAAAACCCAAGCTTCAGCTGCTCTTTTTAGATTCTCAGCCACATTGTGACTAAACTTGTGCTTCCACTGCAATGCCTTCTTTATAACATTCTAAAATACTAAAAGATTTGTTTTGCTATGTAGCTGATAAAAAGAAATAGCTTGGTCACTACTCTGGAATCTCAAAATGAACATAATAATCCTGCCACAGCTGTACAGACAGAAATGAATATAATTCGAAGTGCTTTATTACTATAGTTTCCCTTTAATTAACTTTGATTTTGGATTATATGACCCACGTCATTGTCTCATGTGTTCTCAATTTTTAGAAGACTATCTGTATTAGCTATTTGAGAATTTGATATAGCACATTTTGATCGTATTCACCTTCTGTCTCCAAATTCTTCCCAGACTGACTTCCCATTCCTTTCCCTTACAATTAGGAATTATTTTTGTTCCTATCAAGGTTAATTTTGCTGGTAAAGTATTTTTAAATGCAAGGCCTTCTGAGGGAGCATGGTTGACATATCTGAGGTGACATCCTTAGAGAAAACTGATCCGTCTTCTCCTGGCAGCGCAGAATTGCCTGTAGCGCCGCAGCTAAGGGTGCAGCTTCATGGCATCCTCCCACGGCCAAGCTGAGATTTGGTCTGGCTTTGGTTTCCATGTGTCATCTGCATGATGTCAAAACTGCTGTGAGATCAGAAGGACACGCAACTTCCCTGCTGTTTACAGAGGGCGTCGCTTCCTCATAATCATCCTCCGTGTCTGGCTCTTTCAGTCTTTCTGCCCCCTCTTCCATAATGTTCCCTGAGCCTTGGGAACAGGGAATATCTCACATACATTTTAGGGCTGAACATTATATAGTCGCTCACTCTCTCTGTCTTGGCCATTTGTGGGTTTCTGTGTTGATCATTGCAAACAGAACCTTATCTGAGGAGGTTTAGAGGGGCCTTAATCTGTGGGTGTAAGGATAAATCATTAGGAGATTGCTAAATGTTATGTGTATTTTCAGAAGGATAGTAGTAGAGTCTCTCCTATTTAGCCACAGGTCCTTGGTCCAATTATGGTGCCAGATCAGAGTTTATTCTGTGAGTGACACTTTTAGCATAAAGTGGTTGTTTGCTTCCATGATATTTGTGCCACAACTGCACCAGTTGACGTCTTGCCAAGGCAGTAATTATTGCAGCTTACAGGGTTAACAGCTGAGTATGATTAATTCTTTATTCCTCTAGTATTTCATGTTTAACACTTCCCATCACTATGAAAGTCCCAGTAGAGATAAAGTTTCTACATCAGTTCCAACATGATATCTGCTGTATTATGACTTAAGTCCGTGGTGTCTTCAGTAATAGGACTTTGCTATCAAGTTCTGGAGAGAATCAGGATGTCTGGGTATCTTTATGATTTCATGGTGACATAATCCATTCCTGGCACTAGACTTTTAACCTATTAACCTTTCATGTCTTCTAGGGGCATTGTTAATCCATTACAGCAAAACTCTATTTTAACTCCTAATGTTTATATGTTAGATGTATTTGAGGAAGCTTCTACAATGCTGAAATCACATATTATTTTTTGAAAATGTTTAGTGGTATTTATCC